>NC_087342.1:220043520-220668520 GCF_030014295.1 Loxodonta africana | reverse complement strand
TGTCATGAAAGGAGAGACTGGAAGGAGTGAGCAGGCTGACTCATTAGCGGGAAAGTAAACGGGAGTATGTAGTAAGGTGTATACAAGTTTATACGTGACAGACTGACTTGATTTGTAAACTTTAACTTAAAGCACAATAAAAATTATTAAAACAAAACAAAACAAAAAACCAGCAGCCTAAAATCACAGTGAAAACCAGCAGCTTGGCAGGCACCAGAGGGGGCAGAACAGGGTTAGAACACAGTTAAAGCTTCATTCCCAGAAAATTGTCACTATTTGATCTGTCCAGTGGTTCCCTGGAAGATCCCACTTGTAAGGCTGTCTTTACTTGATATATTACTAGAAACAAAAAAGGACATCTATCAAGAAAATATAACAGTTATAAACTTCTATGCACCCAACAGCAGATCCCCAAAATACATGACATAAAAACTGATAGAATTAAAAATAGAAATAGACAATTTGACAATAATAGAGGCTTCAATATCCCATTCTTAATAATGGATAGCACAGATAGAAAAGTGATCAATAAAGAAAAAGAAGGTGAAACAACACTCTAAACCACCTTAAACTGACATATATCTATGCAATAGCAGTATACACATTCTTCTCAAGTGCATATGAAACATTCTCCAGGATACTTTAGGCCATAACACAAGTTGAAATAAATTTAAAAGCACTGAAGTCATACAAAGTATGTTCTCTGACCACAATGAAGTGAAATTAGAAACCAACAACAGAAGGGCAATTGGGAAATTCACAAATATATGGAAATTAAACAACACACTTCTAAACAACCAATGAAAAATCACAAGGAAAATCAGAAATACTTTTCGATGAATGAAAACAAAAATCCAATGTCACAAAACTTGTGATGCAGCTAAAGTAGAGCTTAGAGGGAAATTCATAGCTATAAACATCTATATTGAAAAAGAAAAAAGGTCCCAAACCAATAACCTAATCTTCCGCTTTAAGAAACTGGAAAAGAAGGGTTAGACTAAATCCAAAGTGAGCAGAAAGATGGAAACAAGAATAGAAAAACAGTAGTGAAAATCAACAAAACTGAAAGTTGATTCTTTGAAAAGACTAACAAAATTAACAAATCTTTAGCTAGACTGGCCAAGAAAAAAGTGAGAGAAGGCTCAAATTACTAAAATCAGGAATAACAGAAGGGACACTACTCCCAATCTTACAAAAAAAAAAAAAAAAATGATTATAAGAGCATACTATGAGCCAGCAAATTAGATATAACCTATGTAAAATTAACAAACTTCTAGAAAGAAAAAAACTACCAAAATGAGTTCAAAAGAAATAGAGAATGCAAATATAGCTGTAACGAGTAAAGAGATTGAATTAGTAATCAAAAAAACTTCCTGCACAGGAAGCCCAAGACCAACAGCAAAAAGAAAAGAACAATAGATTCATAATAGACTGATGGCAGGACAAAGGGGTAGAATTTCAGGCCCTCAATTATACTTCCTTTTTAAGCCGATTATCTTTTATGTCTTCCAATCTTATTTTTAAACCTGATTAGCTACCCCATGCACCCTATACCTTGGGTCAGTGACTTTTAACCAGTGAACATCCACCAGAATCTTCTGGAGGGCTTGTTATAACACAGATTGCTGGGCCCCACTCTCGAGTTTCTGGTTCAGTGGATCTAGGGTAAGACTTGATAATATTATATACCTAACAAGTTAAGACTCACGGAAGCAGCAGCCAAGAAATCAAAAGATGCATGGCATTGGCCAAATCTGCTGCAAAAGACCTCTTTGAAGTGTTGAAAACCAAAGATGTCACCTTGAAGACTAAGGTGCGCCTGACCCAAGCCATGGTGTTTTCAATCACCTCCTATGCATGTGAAAGCTGGACAATAAATAAGGAAGACCGAAGAAGAATTGATGCCTTTGAATTATGATGCTGGCGAAAAATATTGAATATACCACAAACTGCCAAAAGAATGAACAAATTTGCCTTGGAAGAAGTACAACCAGGATGCTCCTTAGAAGCAGAGATGGTGAGACTACGTCTTACATACTTTGGACATATTATCAGGAGGAATCAGTCCCTGGAGAAGGACATCATTCTTGGTAAAGCAGTGGGCCATGGAAAAGGAAGAAGATCCTCAATGAGATGGACTGACACAGTGGCTGCAACAATGGGCTCAAGCACAGCAACGATTGTGAAGATGGCGCAGGACCAGGCAGTGTTTTGTTCTGTTGTACATAGGGTCTCTGTGAGTTGGAAATGACTCACTGGAATTGACTCGACAGCACCTAACAACAACACAAGGAGCTCTGGTGGTTTGAATCCACCAGCTGCTCTGAGGGAAAAAGATGTGACAGTCTGCTTCCATAAAGATTTTAGCCTTGGAAACCCTACAGGGCAGTCCTACAGGGCCACTATGAGTAGCATTCTCTGTAGTGTAAATGGTTAATGTGCTCAGTTGCTAACCAAAAGGCTGGAGATTTGAGCCCACCTCAGAGACCCCAGTGGTATAGTGGTTAAGAGCTACCGCTGCTAACCGAAAGGTCGGCAGTTTGAATCCACCAGGTACTCTCTGGAAACTCTATAGGGCAGTTCTACTCTGTCCTATAGGGTTGCTACTAGTCAGAATTGACTCAAGCACAATGGGTTTGGTTTTTGGTTTTTACAAGCACCTCAGAAGAAAAGTCTGACAATCTACTTCTGCTCTAGGGTAAAAGCATCACAAAGTTGAGTAAAGCAAAAAGAAAGATTTTATTTTGCATATGTTCAAAGAGGCAAAATTGGGAAATGGACAAGCATGCTGCCAGAGCAGAGTCTGTCTGAGTCTGAGGAACAGTACAGAGTCATCAGTATTATTAACATCACAAATGAACAAAACCAGCGAAAGCTTCACCTTTTCACAGGTGGCTAAAAACTGCCAAACCACCATGAGTCTACATTTTGAATTGTCTTTCTCAATAATCATTGGTATAGTTTTCAGTAAGGACAGTCAGAAAAGTTCACTGGTCCAACAAATCTTGCTATTTACTAAATATTGAAAAAAAAAGACAGGAGCTGAAAGTCTTTTGTGCTCCGTTTTATTTATGTGAAATTTCTCTAAAAGATGTTTTCCAAAGTTGTCCTACCTATTGTCTTCATACCTCAGTGCCCAGTTGATGTGTCCTTGTGAGTCCACTTTCTAAAAAAAAAAAAAAAAACAGAAAACCAAACCCATTGTTTTTGAGTCTATTCTAACTCACAGCGATCCTCTAGAGCAGAGTAGAACTGTCCCATAGGGTTTCCAAGGAGCAGCTGGTGGATTCGAACTGCCGACCTTTTGGTTAGCAGCTGTAGCTCTTAAGCACTGTGCCACCAGGGCTCTGGGTCACATTCTAGGACAGGAAATAATAGTTCCAATATTATCTCTAAATCACTTCCAAAAAATCATCATTGAAAACCCTGGGGAGCACAGTTCTACTCTGACACACACTGGGTCACATGAGTCAGAATCGACTCAACAGCAGCTGGTCAGCGTTCTCTGCTAGGACAATAATAATTTGATGTAAGTATTCATGTTTAATTTATCTTCACATAGCTCCACAGTGCTTCACCTGTACTAAGCAAGCTATGAATATTTGTTAAGTGAATGGAAAATAAGAAAATGCTCAGTGCAGAAAAAGACAGCAAGGTTTAAGCAGAGAAAAAAGAAAGAGAAAAAGGGAGAGAATAAACATGGTAAATTGGGATGGGCGGGGGGAGAATGCTTGCAGGAAGGAAAGTTTGTTTTCGTTTTGGGTGACTTTTTTTTTTATTTAATTTTTGGTGAAAATACATTCAGCAAAACCTGCTGCCATCACACAGTTTCTAGACGTAATGATCAGTGACATTGGTTACATTCTTTACATTGTATCAACATTTTCCTTATTTCTTTTTTAGTTGTTTCACTTCCATTGACTTCATCTCCCTGCTCCCCAACCTTCTCATCTGTGCTTTAAAGTAGCTGTCGATCCTTTGGTTTTATACAGGTAATTTCTTTTTAAAGAAACACAATACTCAAAGGTAACATCTTTACTCCTTAGTCTAAACTATTAATTTAAAGGTGACGTTAGGGGACAGTTTCAATTCAAGGTTTGAAGAGCGACTCATGGTCATAGTCTCAGGTACTCCTCCAGCCTCAATAGGCCCAGTAAGTTTGGATTCTTTATGAATTTGAAGTTCTGTTCCACATTCTTCTCACTCTCTCTCTTTTTTTTTTTAATCATTTATTGTGTTCCTGATCAGAACGTTCAGTAGTGATAGCCGGGCACCACCTACTTCTTCTGGTCTCAAGATGGAGGAAGCAGTGGTTCATGTAGACAATTAGTCCTGCAGTCCAGTTCCTTCTGTGATTCTTGGATTTCCTTCTTTCTCTTTTGTTCCAGACAAATAAAGGCCATGAGTTGTATCTTAGATGGCCACTAGTAAGCTTTTAAGACCTCAGGCACTACAGAGAGGTAGAACATAAATTTTAAGAACTATATCGTGTCAGGTAACTGGATTGTCCCATGAAACCGTGGCTCTTAGCCACCAAACCAAGAGAACTAACCCCACGAGGTGATTGGTTATGTCTAATTAGTATCAGCATCTGTAAATCCCTCCCCCCACCTTTTTGGTTGTTGTCATTATTGCAAAACCAAGGAAATTTTATTTTGCCAACTAAATGGAAAGCAAAAATAGACCAGGTCTTACCAGCTGTACTGTTAGTCTGTTTCCTTGCAGCTGTGCTAGAATTGCTTTTTTTAAATTTTTCCCACTAGACTGTAATTGCTAATCACCATGCCAGTAGGGTTTTTGTGATTAAAAAAGAAAAAGATTAATGACTTTAATTCCCAAATACTTATGGTGTAAGTGTGGAGGCATGCCATGTTGTACTGTGTTGACTGGAAATCATACTGCATTTTTTACCTGATTAAAGATCAAGACACCTTGCCACTGAGAATTAGATAGTGGTATTATAAATTTTTTTTTTTATTATAAAAGCAAGGATTGAAGAAATGGCAGTTAATTCTAGAATTAGTTTTCTATGCATCAAATTTTAAACCAATATTTATAAAATGATTCCAATATGTATTTTCTTATTACATTTATGGTCCTACTTCCCCAGCATAATTTCTGGGCATAATTTCTGACTTTTTCATCTTAGCTTGATTGTACATTAGGATGACCTTTATTTAAGCCTAAAAAAAACACAAAAAAATCAATCACTATTGAGTGAGTCGACTCCGACTCATGGCAACCCTATGTGTGTCAGAGTGGAACTGTGTTCCACAGGGTTTTCAATGGTTAATTTTTTGGGAAGTAGATCCCCAGGCCTTTCTTCTGAGGTGCCCCTGGGTGGATTTGAACCTCCAACTTTCTGGTTAGCAAGTAGAGCTCAGTAACCGTTGGCACCCCCCAGGAACTCATTCAGGCCTAACAATAAGCAGTAAGGTCCTTTGTCTGCCATGTTTTGCCCTGTGGGCTGACAGTGAGCTTTTCCAGTGCTTTTCTGAAAAGGTCCTGGGCCCTGAAGATACAGCTGTACTGCAAAACCATCAGCTAAGAAGAGAAGCAAACCACAAGGAGCCCAAGGGTTTCTGCTCGAACACGTGCCCGTGGCATCGGCCTACTTTGGGTCATGGATGCCATCCTGGGCTTGTTAGGTTCAGCTGTTTGCCATTTTCATTTGCTTGCTGTTTGGATACTTCAGGCATTTTACCAGTACTGGTTGCTGCTGGGAGCCCTGTTGGCGAAATGATTAAGAGTTCAGGCTGCTAACCATAAGACTGGTGGTTTGAATCCACCAGCTGCTCCTTGGAAACAATTTGGGGCAGTTCTACTCTGTCCTATAGGGTTGCTATGAGTCAGAATCAACTCGACAGCAACGGGTTTTTTTGGAGTTGTTGTTGAGTGGACTACAACTCATGGCCACCCCATGTGTGTCAGAGCAGAACTGTGCTCCATACGGTTTTCAATGGCCAATTTTTCAGAAGTAGATCATCAGGCCTTTCTTTCTATGCACCTTTGGGTAGACTTGAACCTACAACCGTTTGGTTAGCAATGAGTGTGTTAAGCATTTGCACAACGTGGGGACTCCTTAGGCACTTTTGGCAGGGTCTATTGTGTTATTGGGAAACCCTGGTGGCATAGTGGTTAAGTGTTATGGCTGTGAACCAAAAGGTCGGCAGGTTGAATCTACCAGGAGCTCCTTGGAAATTCTATGGGGCAGTCCTACTCTGTCCTATAGGGTCGCTAGGAGTCGGAATTGACTCGTTGGCAACAGGTTTGGGTTTTTTTGTATATTGTGTTATTCTAGTCTCTGGATAGCACGCCACTTAGATTTCTAACCGATTGGCGGTTTGAACACACCCAGAGGCAGGGTTAAATGCTCTGGCTACTAACCAAAAGGTCAGCAGTTCAAATCTACCAGGTGCTCCCTGGAAATTCTATGGGGCAGTTCTACTCTGACCTATGAATCAGAATTGACTAAACAGCAATGGGTTTGGATTTTTTTTTTTTAAGAGGCACCTCAGAAGACAGGCCTGATGATTTGCTTCCAAAAGGTCGCAGCCTTGAAAACCCTATGGAGCAATTCTACTCTGACACACATGTGGTCACTGTGAGTTGGAATTGTCTCCATAGCAACTGGTTTAGTTTCTTGTGTTATCCAGATGTTTCCATTTCCAGGTGCACTACCAGAGCATTCTAAGCACCGGACATGTGTGGCTCTAACAGTACATAGGAAATTGAGAAAATCGTGAGAGCAGGCCTGAAAAATTTATTAGGCCCTCACTAAATCTTCATCTTTTAAAATCATTTCTCCAAGGTGCGGTTGCACCTGGAAGAACTGGAAATCAACCAGTTGTAAACCCAACACTCTAAAATGAAGCGTGCCCAGAAATCACGCAGTGTTCCTTGTCTCTTCTGTGAATGACACCTTAGCCGTCAAATTCTCCCTTGCTCCTAGGGGATATTCTAAATAAGAATATGGAGTTCTTACTAAACAGCCTTACACAAGACCTTTCTCGAGACTCTTTGCATTGTATACAAATTGATTTCTAAAAAACTTCCCTACATCTGTCTGGGGAAAATATGTCTGAGTGTGTCTATTTGGCAAAGAAGGGTATAGATTTTGTCCTAATTGGTACTTTGGGGAGATTCAAAGTATGGTTGCCTCTGGACGAAATTTAACCCAGATGCTGAGAACTCTGGAGGAAGCTGGATATGAACCTATTCAAAGACTGAGAGAATGAAGTATTTTGATGTACAGACCGGAAGAGAGCTAGAGGTGGCACTAAGCTGGACATCAGCTGCCACCTGTCTCTGTGAGGACTTCCAATCCTTGGTGACCCTGCGTAGCCATAATTTGGTCAGAGATGCTGAAGGGCAGCCTAACTAAGATAAGGTAGCATTAAAACTTGGAAAGAAATAGGATTTTTTGTACCAAAAATTCTTTCTCTTCCTTTTAAACATAGTATTTTAACATTTTGGAAAATAAAACCCGTAACTACACATATAGCAACCAGCTGCTGTAGAGTTGATTCCAGCTCGTGGTGACCCCATGTGTGTTAGAGTCGAACTGTGCTCCCTAGGGTTTTCAGTAGCTGATTTTTTTGAAGTCTTTCTTCCAATGTGCCTTTGGGTAAACCCAAACCTCCAACTTTTTGGTTAGAGCTAAGTGCCTTAACCATTTCCACCACCCAGAAACACCACAGATATAGTAGACTATCTGTTTTTTGATCTGTCAAGTAGCAACCCTCCTTCTGGGAACTTCTTCCATCACGTCAACCCTACAAATTTCCACGGGCTCACCCGTATGCTTATATAACGCGGCTTTCCACCTTTAATTGAACCAAAGGTAGTGGTTGTGATTCTCTCCTCTGGGATAATTTAAACTTGAACTTGATTCCAGGGATAATTGTCAATGTCTGTAACTGATGAGGCCAGGGCATCCATCCATCAGAAGACATTGACTGAAAAACAACTGATTTTGGCACGCCAGTGCATTTTGGCTGAATTTTGCCTTATTTGAGAAGAGAAATTTCAGAGGCCTCTTCGGAGGCAGAGGTTGGAAGTAAGATTTGGGGAGGCCATGTTTTCTGCTTACAGACAAAGCCAATCGGTAGTGGACAGGAATGAGGCCAAAGGCGGAAACTAGAGATAGAAAGTGACTCCTTACAGTGTTAAAACTCCCGGTCCAATTGTTCCAATGGGCCAGCTGTATCCTTGCTCTTTGAGAGCTTCATTTCTCAACTCTTCCTTGGGATCTGTGAGCAAATAAATTCCTTTTTTGGCCTAAGTTAGTTCTAGTTCATTTTTTCCCCATTATAATGGAGTAAAGCTGGACAATGAATAAGGAAGACTAAATAATTGACATCTTTGAACTCTGGTGTTGGCTAAGAATATTGAATATACAGTGGACTGCCAAAAGAACGAACAAATTTGTCTTGGAAGAAGTACAACCAGAATGCTTCTTAGAAGCAAGAATGGTGAATCTATGTCTCACACACTTTGGACATGTTATCAGGAGGGACCAGTCCCTGGAGAAGGACATCATGCTTGGTAACGTAGAGGGTCATCAAAAAAGAAGAAGGTCTTTAACGAAATGGATTGACACAGTGGCTGCAATGATGGGCTCAAGCATAACAACGATTGTGAGGGTGGCACGGTGTTTCATTCTGTTGTACATAGGGATGCTATAAGTCGGAATCAACTCGTCGGTACCTAACAACAACAATGGAGTCTTAACTGATACAACAATAAACAACTACATTCTTACTTGTTGCCTTTCAGTTTTGCCCAACAGGTATGCATAATTTTATTCTATTGTGGTAAATGTTTCTGTAACAAAACATTTGACATTTTGCCAATCTTCACGTGTACAGTTCAGTGACATTAATTATGTCCATCATGTTGTTCAACCATCACCCTTATCTGTTCCCAAATTATTTGCATCATTTTTACATAGTTGTAACTAGCAGAATTCTGTATTCTACTTTCTTTTACTTAGTAGTATATGATTAATATTTAAATTTTTATTATATTTGATATATTAAATATCTCAAATTATATAAAAAAATGAACAATAATTAATCAACAAATATATTATTTGATACAGTACATAACAGGACATATTGCCAGATAATAGCGAGAGTAGCCACTTTAATGTTTGTATAATAATCCATTTTATTGCTATGCCAGTTAAGAACTATCCTTTACTGAGTGTTTTGTTGTTGTTGTTAGGCGCCATAGAGTCCATTTTTGACTCACAGCGTCCCCACGTGACAGAGTAGAACTGTCCCATCAGGTTTTCTAGGCTGTAATCTTTGTGGTAGCAGATAGCCAGGTTAATCTTTCAGTTAGCCCCCAAACGTTTAACCGTTGCACCACAAGTGCTCCTTCTTTCTATTTTATGTACTGTATATAAAAAAAATATTATAAGAATCCCTGGTGGCACAGCGGTTAAGTGTTCAGCTGCTAAGTGAAAGATTGGTGGTTCAAATCCCAGGTACTCCAAGGGAGAAAGATCATGGCAATTTGCTTCCATAAAGATTACAGCCTTAGAAACCCTGTGGGGCAGTTCTACTCCGCCCTATAGGACCACTGTCAGTCGGAATCGACGTGACAGCAATGAGTTTGAGTTGGTAAATATATATATTCCTCAAAACAACCATATGATTTGAGAACTGGCTTAAAGAGGTAGGGTTATGTGCTCAAAATCACATAGAAAGGAATTGACTAAGTCTTGGTCTGTAGCATTCCAAAGCCTTCCCTTCTCTACCACGTAGCGTGGCATCTAACTATTGTGGTTTACTATAGCAATCCCACCGTTGGCTGACGTCTACATTGTTGTGTTGTTGTTGGGTGCTGTTCAGTTGATTTTCAGCTCATAGTGACCCCGTGTGATAGAGTAGAACTTCCCCACGGAGTTTTCTTGGCTGTGATCTTTATGGAAGCAGATTGCCAGGTCTTTCTTCTGCAGAGACACTGGGTGGGTTCGAGCAGCTAACCTTTTGGTTAGACGTCTATGTTACCTTCTGGTTTTTGGACGCTTTGGATTGAATTGGAAACCCTGGTGGCGTAGTGGTTATGAGCTATGGCTGCTAACCAAAAGGTTGGACGTTCAAATCCACCAGACACTCCTTGGGAACTCTATGGGGCAGTTCTTCTCTGCCCTATAGGGTCAACTGGATTGAATTAGATATTTGCTTCTGTTGACTTCAGAATTGCTGTTTGTAACTGCAAAAAACCTTTAATCTAAAGATATACACCTTATGTCAACTTGTTAGGCTCTTTTATGTTGGGTCCAGTTAGTTTCCCTTTATTAATTTACTCAATAAATATTTATTGAACAGCCTGCATGTGTTAGACGTTAACACCTTGTACAAATGTGATGAAAGATAATATCCTTGGGGCTATTAAGGTGATTCAGCCATGAATCCTGTCTGGACCTTTTAGTCTAATAGAGCAGTGTCTTAGTTTGCTAGTGCTGCTGTAACAGGCATACAAGTGGGTGGCTTTAAAGGACAGAAGTTTAATTTCTCACAGTTCAGGAAGCTAGAGGTCTGAATTCAGGGCACTGGCTCTAGGGGGGAAACGCTGGTGGTGTAGTGGTTAAGAGTTCAGCTGCTAACCAAATGGTCGGCAGTTCTAATCCACCAGGTTCTCCTCGGAAACTGTGTGGCAGTTCTACTCCATCCTATAGGGTCACTATGAGTCCGAATTGACTCGACGGCAGCAAGTTTAGTTTTTTGGGTTGACTCTAGGGGAAGGCTCTCCATCTGTCGATTGTGGGAAAAGATCCTTGTCTCTTTCAGTTTCTGTAGTTCCTGGTGTTCCTTGGTTACTTGGTGGTCTTCACGTGGGTTCTATTTCCCCTTCCCTTTTTGTGCTTGCTTGTCTCTGTGTCTGTGCTGCTCCTGACATATCAGAAGTGATGACGTTTAGGACACACCCTACACTGCTACGGCCTCATTAACATGACAAAGAAAGCACTATTCCTAAGTGGGATCACATCCACATGCATAGGGGTTAGGATTCCAATATCTATCTTAAGGGACATAATTCAATCCATAACAAGAAGACAAAATAGCACAAATCATCACAATAGAAAAAAGTTTTAAAGGAAAAAGTACTTTAAGATTAAATATTGTGGAACTTCAGAAGCGGGAAAGATGACTTGCAGCTGGGTGGGCTGGAGGAGACTTCAGGGAGGAGACGGTGTGGAAGCTGGGATCTGAGCCAGGGCAGTTTTGAACCCGGGGAGGACAGGGGCATTTCAGGAGGAGAGGACAGCATCCATGCTGCAGACAGAGGACGAGAAGGCTAGTGTTCTCCAAAAGGAAGCTCCAAATGATGGCCCAGACATCTCCAAACAGGAGGAGGGAAAAGAAGTCAGTGCCGTAATTTATCAAACCGAACTGTGTAATTAAGTCAGAAGATATGGAGTTTGTTTTCCTTTCAGATAACACATATTACCTTTACTCACTTCCCATTCATTCCTCCATCCGCTGCAATCTGACTTGTAAAATCAACAACAACAAAAAAAACCCTCCTAGTTACCAAATCCAGTGGTCCCTGTTCAGTTTGCATCCCACTTACCTTTCTGTGGCATTCTACATGATTATCCTTTCTCCTCCTTAAAACTTTCTCCTCCCCTGGCTCTGGGACACCCCTTTCTTCCGGTTTTCCTCTCATCTCCTCCCTGATCTTCTCCCAAATCCTCACTTCCTTGCTCCGTGCCCCTCCTGTGTTTCCATGTGTCCTGTTCTTGGTCCTCTTTTCTCTCTATTCACTCTCATTTTTCAGCTACTGCCTACTTGTGAGGAAACCCTGGTGATGCAGTGGTTAAGAGCTACAGCTGCTAACTAAGAGCAATTCGAATCCACCAGGTGCTCCTTGGAAACTCTATGGGGCAGTTCTACTCTGTCTTGTAGGGTCGATATGAGTCGGGATCTACTTGACAGCAGTGGGTTTGTTTTTATTTTGTTTTTTGCATACTTGCGAATCTCTTCCAAATATATATTTCCAGCCAATTGCTCTCCTAGTATTTTTCAGTCTCCATCTGATTGTCAGGCAGGTTTCTCAAACTCAGGAACCAGATTCATTTTCTTTTTTAAAACCTACATTCACTTCCTATATAATTGCAATGAGTCTGGTAGCTTTAAACGCAATGTATATACTGATGATTCCAGAATGTGTGTCTCTGGCTTGCACTGTGCCCCTGAACTCCAGAGTCTTGTACTTGCCTACTTGTACTTGTCCCTCTTCTTGGATGTTGGATAGTTGCCTCAGACTTAATGTCACTAAGGCTGCACTCTGTATTTCCCCTTAAACCTGCTCCTCCTGTAGTGCCCCCACCTCAGTTCATGGTGACTCCAACTTTCCAAGTACTTAGATGAAAAACACTAACGTCATCCTTGGCTCCTCTTTTCCTCTTACCTTCTGAATCTGGTCAAACAATAAACCCTGCAGGTTCTACTTCCCATATCTAGTCAGAACTGGGCCACCCCTCACCATCCCCATTGCCACACCCATAGTCCGAACCATATTATCTTTTGTTTGGATGATTGCAATAGATCCTAAACTGGCCTCCCTCTTTCTACCTTGACCTTTCCTCAGCATGTTCTCAACAAAGCAGATATGTTGAAACCTATTGTTTTGATTTGAATTGTGTCCCCCCAAAATGTGCGTCAATGTGGCTAGGCCATGATTCCCAATATTGTATAATTGTTTACCATTTTGTCCCTTGATGTGATTTTCCTATCTGCTATAAATCCTCCCTCTATGATGTTAATGAGACAGGATCAGAGAGTTATGTTAAGGCAGGACTCAATCTACAAGATTAGGTTGTATCTTGAGTCAATCTCTTTTGAGATAAAAAAGAGAGACGCAAGGGAGGGAAGGGGACCTCATTACCACCAAGCAAGAAGAGCCAGGAGTGTGTGAGTCCTTTGGATCCTGGGTCTCTTTGCTGAGAAGCTCCTACAGCAGGGGAAGATTGATGATAAGGACCTCCCCTCAGGGCTGAGAGAGTGAGAAAGGCTTCCCCTGGAGCTGGCACCCTAGATTTGGACTTCTAGCCTCCTAGACTAATGAAAGAATAAATTTCTCTTTGTTAGAGTCATCCACTTGTGATATTTCTGTTAAAGCAGCCCTAGATAACTAAGACAGTGTGTGTCAGTGTTGTATCCTTTCACCGTACTAATTCAATCTATATGTTGAGCAAATAATCCACGAAGCCGGACTGTATGAAGAATGGTGCATCAGAATTGAAGGAAGACTCATTAACAACCTGCAATATGCAGATGACAGAACCTTACTTGCTGAAAGTGAAGAGGACTCGAAGCACTTTCTGATGAAGATCAAAGACTACAGCCTTCAGTATGGATCACACCTCAACATAAAGAAAGCAAAAATCCTCACAAATGGACCAATAAGCCACATCATGATAAACAGAGAAAATATTGAAGACGTCAAGGATTTCATTTTACTTGGATCCACAATCAACACCCATGGAAGCAGCAGTCAAGAAATCAAAAGATGCATTGCACTGGGCAAATCTGCTGCAAAAGACCTATTTAAAGTGTTAAAAACCAAAGATGCCACTTTAAGGACTGAGGTGCACCTAACCCAAGCCATACTATTTTCAATCACTTCATACGCATGCGAAAGCTGGAAATGAATAAGGAAGACCAGAGAAGAATTGATGCCTTTGAATTTTGATGCTGGTGAAGAATATTGAATATACCATGGAATGCCAAAAGAGTGAAGAAATCTGTCTTGGAAGAAGTACAGCCGGAATGCTCCTTAGGAGTAAGGATGGCAAGATGTGGCCTTATATACTTTGGATATGTTACCAGGAGGGACCAGTCCCTGGGAGAAGGGTAACATGTTTGGTAGAGGGTCAGCAAAAAAGAGGAAGACCATCAAGTAGATGGATTGACACAGAGGCTGCAACAATGGGCTCAATCATAACAATGATTGTGAGGATGGTGCAGGATTGTGCAGTGTTTTGTTCTGTTGTACGTAGGGTCGCTATGAGTTGGAACTGACCTGACAGCATTTAACAACAACATGGATATCAATGGGTGCATTCCAAGTCCACATACATTCATATTTTTGTTGGGTGTTATATTAGCTTTCTATTGCTATTGTAACAAATAACCACAAACATAGTGGCTTAAAATAGCACACATTTATCTTAGGCTTCTGTAGGTCAGAAGTTTGGCACAGGTCTCACCAGACTGAAATCAAGAAGGCAGCAGGGCTGTGTTTCTTTCTGCAGGTTCTAGGGGAGGATTCGTTTCCTTGCTCATTAGGGTTGTTGCAAGAATTTGGTCTCTTGCTGCTGTAGGACCGAGATCCCTGTTTTCTTCATGGCTGTTGACTGAGGGTTGTTCCCACCTTCTAGAGGCCTCCACATTCCTTGGCTCATGGTCCTTTTCCTCCATCTTCAAAGTTAGCAACGGCAGGTTGAATCCTACTCAAACGTCATGCCTCTGACCCTTCATCTTTGCACCTGTCTCTGACCACAGGGGTAAGGTTCTCCACTTGTATTTATGTGGTTAGATTGAGCTCACCCATTTAAATCAGGATAATCTCCTTACTTTAAGGTCTGTAATCTTATGCAGGGGAGAAAAGACCTGGCAATCTGCTCCCATAAAGACAACAGCCTGGAAAACACTATGGGTCAGTTCTACCCTGTCACACAGGGTTGCTATGAGTTGGAATCGACTTGGTGGCACACAACAACAACAGCAATGTTAATCACTAGGGGACTTGGTCGTGCAAGGGTTAAGCACTTAATTGCTAACTGAAATGTTGGCAGTTTGAACCCACTGGAGGCTCCACGGGGGAAATATCTGGCAATCTGCTCCCGTAAAGATTACTGCCTAGAAAACTGGATGAGGTAGTTCTACTCTGTTACATGGGGTCACTATGAGTGGAAAATTGACTTGATAACACCCAACAGCAACAATCTTAATCACATCTGTGAATTGCCTTTTGCCATGGGCTCACATGTTTAGGGGATTAGGATGTGGAAGGAAGGTGTCTTTATTCTGCCTCCCACAAATGTATACTTAGGAGTGCTGGGTCAGAAGGAGTCTGGTGGTGCAATGGTTAAGTACTTGGCTGCTATCCAAAAGGTCAGCAGTTGGGACCCATTCCTACTGGACAGCACACAACAACAACAGCTGGGTTATAGGGTGTGCATAAGTTCAACTATAGTAGATACTACCAGCAGTCTTTCCAAATATATCAACTTACACTCTCTCCAACAGTGTTTGAGAATCTAATTGCTTCATATCCTTGCCAATTCTCAGCCTCGGTAGCTTTTATCAATGTTAGCCCTTCTGCTGGGCATGTAGTGGTAGATAAACATGGGTTTAACTTGTATTTCCTTGATGATTAACCATGTAGAGCACTATTTCATATGCTTATTGGCTACTGTATGACCTCTTGTATGGCAGCCTGCTCAAGTCTTTTGCCCATTTTTTCTTTAATTGGGTTGAAAGTAGACCACTTTTTTGAACTGTGAAATATATCAGGGTAGGATTTTCCATCTGAACATGTTAAAATACTGAGAAAATAAAATAGATCATTCCAATGCATTTGAATACTTTGGACATGTTGTCAGGAGGGATCAGTCCCTGGAGAAGGACATCATGCTTGGTAAAGTAGAGGGTCAGCAGAAAAGAGGAAGACCCTCGATGAGGTGGATTGACATAGTGGCTGCAACAATGGGCTCAAGAATAACAACGATTGTAAGGATGGTGCAGGACCCGGCAGTGTTTCGTTCTGTTGTACGTAGGGTCGCTATGAGTCGGAACCGACTCGAGGGCACCTAACAACAACAATGCATTTAGAGTATCACTAAGGGAAGAAAACGAGTTAACTCCACAACTTTTTTCTTATCCTTTTTTCCCTTTAAGATTAACAAATAACAAAACCAGTAACAATAGCTTACACCTGCATAGCGCTTTAGGATTTACAAAGTGCTTTGCAAACCATTTTCTCATTCTCCTCTTGTTAGAAGGAACAAATGAAATGCTGCGTGCTAGTTCCGTTTTCAGCAAAAGCAAAAATCGGCAGAATGCATGTATTATAAATAATTGCACTTGGGCTATCTGCAGCATAATTTGTGAATTTGATGGTTTCTCTTTGTTGCTAACAATTAACTCTAATTCGGTGATTAACATGACTCACGCTTGCAGAACGTCTAACAAACTCTACAGCTCCTGAAGCCGAAAGGCACGTTGCCTTCTGGGAGTTGGAGTTTACATCAGGAAGAGGGCATAAATCCCCAGAAGCCTGGTGATGGCAAATGTGTCGGTTTAGCAAGGACAGCAAACCTCTATTGTTGAGAGCGGCAGAAAGACACACATCGGACAGACATTTTTCAAGAAGCAGATCACAAATAACCTTTCTACCTTACAGAGGCTTTTTTCATTCCTTCAGACCAGACACTAATTAAATTAGCTTTCTTTACCCTGATGCTTTAGTAAAGAACTGTGCTTCATGTTTGATACCACGTTTTTCCCAGGGAGTGTATGTGTGTGTATAATACCCATGTGTATGTGAAATGAAAGAACCGTTGCAGGTAAGCAGCGAACGTGCATTAAACTTCCAAGACTAAGGAACAATGATGAATCTGCGAAGCATCTCATAACATGGATGAATCTGGAGGGCATTATGCTGAGTGAAATCAGTCAATCACAAAAGGACAAATATTTTAGGAAACCACTACTGTAAAAACTTATGAAAATGTTACACACAAAAAGCAAAAATCTTTGATGGTTTCAAGGGAGGGGAGGGGTGGGGATAGAAGAACACTAACTAGATAGTAGATAAGTGGTAACTTCGGTGAAGGGTAAGACAGTACACAATCCTGGGGAGGCCAGCACAACTTGTCCAAGGCAAGGTCATGGTAGCTCCGTAGATACATCCAAACTCCCTGAGGGGCTGAACTGCTGGGCTAAGGGCTGTGGGGATCATTAAAAAAAAAAAATCAAAGGCTAAATGCTATGCTGACTTTCTTGCTTCTTGACATTTTAAGTACTCATATGCTATAAAAATATACGACCTCTTCTCTCATCAAGTTTACAACCTTAAAAGATAAGACAGGCAGATGTAAGATAGAAATGGAAAATAAAAATTTAATGACTTTGTTCTTCCTATGGCCATCTTGAAATTAGACTCATATCTCATAGGAAGTGGAGTTGTCTCCTCCTAATTGTAGTCAAAGCCACCAAGATATATGATTTTACCTGCCAACATGGTACCTGTAGCAACTACGTGGGTCTTGTGGATGGAATTGTCTCTGCAATCCTAACCCCTATGCCTGTGGGTGTGATCCCCTTTAGGAATAGGGTTTTCTTTGTCATGTTCATGAAGCCATGCCAGTGTAAGGTGTGTCCTAAACCTAATCACTTCTAGTTGTAAGGAGCAGCAGAGACAGAGAGACAAGCACAAGCAGGGGAAGACAGGTGTCACGTGAAGGTCGCCAAGGAACGCCCAGGCTATTCACAAGAAAGGAATGGACACGATTGAGACCCTGGTTTGAACTTTAGCCTCCTAAACTGTAAGAAAATAAATTTCCGTTCTTTAAAGCCACCCACTTATAGTATTTCTGTTACAGCAACACCAGGAAAACAGTTGTTTCCTGCTGTTTTTGAAACCACTACCTCATTCAACAGATTATTGCCTGGCACCATTTCTCTATTTTTCATACTTCTGTGACTATTACATCACTACTTGGGACATCAGAGTGCCACTCAATGTGAGTTTTCCATTTTCTTGTTGACTGCTCTGCTCCATATCCATTCAGGGGTCCTCACCTCCCCCATGCAGCTCGTGTGCTTCATGGAAAGAGTACCCCTCCCTATTCCGGGGAAGGGCACATGGCTCTGACCTAAACTCATCAAATAATTCCTTCTGGGCCTGTGTATGAGTCTCCTGGGACTGCTGTAACAAAGTACTACAAACTGGGTGGCTTGAAACAACAGGGATGATTGTCTCAAGTTTAAATGTCTAGTCTTCGGGAGGCTGGAAGTCCCAGACCAAGGTGGCAACAGTGCCATGCTCTCTCTGAAGGCTCTAGCAGAAGGTCCTTCCTTATTCTCCACCCAGGTTTCTAAGCCCATAGGATATAAAACCCACAGCTGCCAGAGACCACCACTTGCCTTTTGAAAATGCAGAAAGCTCAGGAAAGCAGAGCTGAGACCACATCCTAATGACATCATTTGGTCTTGATCCAGTCTTCTCTCAGCTTACTTCTTGCCTTTTTAATTACACGGTCCAACCCTGCCCACGCCACCCTTCCCTCCCTACCCCCCAATGTTTTTGTTTTTTTCATTAGCTGGTTTAGGTTGGATTTCCACAACTTGCAGTTAAAAGAGGCATGACTTACACACCAAATTGGATTCATTCCTTAATGTCCAGCTCATCCTTTTTCTCCTTTATCGAACCTTTAATCCTTTACTCCAGCATATGAACCCTCTCCTCTCTGAATTCTCAAAGAATTTAGTCTGTGCCACACAATTGCAGACATTGCATTGCACATGCTACTCTTTAAGCCCTTCAGGAAATTGTGAGTTGTTTAGGTCTGTTATTGGCTTTTTTCCCCCTTCAGCCACACTGCGTCAGAACAGGCTAAGTAAATGCCCCAAGTGTTTTTCTCTTGGTCTCCTGGCTTGTTTTATTGGGTTCCCCCAGCCAACATAGCAGAGGTTAAGTCACTGGCTAAAGGTCTCTTGGTGGGATTTGGAGGAGAGGGGTTTATAGAACTTGCCCTTACATTGGTTAGGATTAAATTTGCCTGCAAGTGACCAAAAACCCAAATAACAATGGCTTAAATTAGATAAAAGTTTACTTCTCTTCCACACAAAAGAATGGGGGTTGGCCATCCAAGGTGGAGGTCATCCTGCATGGAGACTGATCACTGAGCTTCTTCCATCTTGTAGCTCTACCACAGGTGACTCTCACTGCCAAACTCACCTTATGATTCAAGATGGCTACTGAAGCGCCACTAGGTGGGAGAGAAGAACAGATAAAAAATGACATTGTTCTTTCCCTTTAAGAGCCCCTGTCAGAACTTCTCATTTCTGCTTTCTTTTCATTGGACAACATTTAGTCACACTCCCACCAGTTGCTGTCCAGTCAACTCTGACTAATGGTGACTGTAGGTGTGTCAGAGTAGAACTGTGTTTCTTAAGGTTTTCAATGGCTGATTTTATATATATATATATATATATATATGTTTATTATAAATTTTACTGGTATAAAATATGAGTAGCACACAATTTACAAGTAATAATAAAATATACAATATTTTCTAATAGCAGTTCCACGTAGTCAATTGTATCTGTAGCCAACCTCTGGTTATGGTTCAACCGTGACCTGACAAATGGACCTGCACCCCAATCCACTAACTCTTTTCCCAGTGGATGTATTGTCGTATATTTGGTAAACTGAGATCTCTTGCAGCTTCAGCACTACTTGTAAGTTTATATAATCTAATTTTTAATAATGGCTGTGTTTAACCATCAGCTCACAGAGTCCCTCACCCTGTAACAGTTGGCTTTCTCAGTGAGCAGGAGTGAGCCTGATCCAGCACACAGTGGAAGGAAATCCTAAACATTTTCTAACAAGCTTGAGACAGTAAATAGAAATTAATTCCACGGTACTAATTTAAGATGCATAAAACATCACGAACACTCTTTTTAATAGTTGTGCTTGTCTTCGGAGCTTTATCTTTTTTAAAATAATTTTTATTGTGCTTAAGTGAAAGTTTACAAATCAAGTCAGTCTCTCACACAAAAACCCATATACACCTTGCTACACACTGCCAATTACTTTCCCCCCTAATGAGTCAGCCTGCTGTCTCCCTCCACTGTCTCTTTTCATGTCTTTTCACCAGCTTCTAGCCCCCTCCACCCTCTCATCTCCCCTCCAGGCAGGAGATGCCAACATAGTCTTAAGTGTCCACCTGATCCGAGAAACTCACTCCTCACCAGCATCCCTCTCCAACCCATTGTCCAGTCCAATCCCTGTCTGAAGAGTTGGCTTTGGGAATGGTTCCTGTCCTGGGCCAACAGAAGGTCTGGGGGCCATGACCACTGGGGTCCTTCCAGTCTCAGTCAGACCATTAAGTCTGGTCTTGTGAGAATTTAGGGTGTGTATTTTTCTTATCCCACTGCTCTCCTGATCCCTCAGGGGTTCTCTGTTGTGTTCCCTGTCAGGGCAGTCATCAGTTGTAGCCGGGCAACATCTAGTTCTTCTGGTCGCAGGATGATGTAGTCTCTGGTTCATGTGGCTCATAATTGCCTTGTGTCCTTGGTGTTCTTCATTCTCCTTTGCTCCAGGTGGGTTGAGACCAATTGATGCATCTTAGATGGCCGCTTGCTAGTGTCTAAGACCCCAGATGCCACTCTTCAAAGTGGGATGCAGAATGTTTTCTTAATAGATTTTATTATGCCAGTTGACTTAGATGTCCCCTGAAACCATGGTCCCCAGATCCCTGCCCCTGCTACGCTGGCCTTTGAAGCATTCAGTTTATTCAGGAAACTTCTTTGCTTTTGGTTTAGTCCATCAATGGCTGATTTTTGGGAATTAGATTGCTGGGGCTTTCTTCCAAGGTGCCCCTGGGTAGACTTGAATCTACAACCTATCTGTTAGCAGTCAAGTGTGTTAACCATTTGCACCACACAGGGACTTAGTCACATTAAGTTTCAAGAAAGACTGGATACGGTTATGGTCCTAGCTAGTAGCTAGGAGTTGTCTTACTAGAGAAGAAGGGGAGATGGACATTGGGGTAACCCCTTCCTCTGAGTCTGGGAGCTCAGCTCAACCCCCACCCCCTTAGGTTATTATTTATTGTTTTATATCTGGGTTTCTTCTCCCCAGATAGTCTGTGAGCTCCTGGAGATCAAGTACTATATTCAGTTCTCCTTTGCATTCCCAGCTCTTTGGGTTTGCTGTTTTACATTCTGTATTGATAATAATAAATCCATACATGGTAAGGAGAGGAAGGGTTGTAACAGGAAACCAAAGCTTAATTACTCCCCAAAGATACCACCTAGGCTGAAGCCAAGCACGCAGTCACGCTCAGGCTTTGAAATCAGACAGTTTAGTTCTAGAATCCTGGCTTTACCTCTTATGAGCTGGGTGGTCATGGCAAAGTGACTGAAACTCCCTTATTTTGCCTTATTTTCTTTCTCTGTTAAAATAAGGACAATGATATCTTCCTTTCAGTGTTGTTGTGAGAATCCCAGAGACGATCTGTGTCAAATGCCCAGCTCATGATGGATTTCATTCACTCCTTTCTTTAATCTTCACTAAGTGGTAGTGGATCAGGGGTTGCTCTATAGAGACACTGCCCGGTTTTGTGTTTATCAAAGGATCAGGATTACCCCAGAGCATGAGAAATGTGTCTTTAATTTCTGACTTCAGCATTCGGCATCTAAGTGTGAATCTTTGTCCAAGAACAAACAAAGGATGATCTGAAATACAATTAAAATGCTAACATAAGAAGTATCCAGATTTGCACACATGACTAAATAAGCAGCATCTACCCAAAGATTTCCTGTGCTGTGATTTGCAAATAGCAACTGTAATTTAATTACTCAGAAAAATTCCAGGAACAGCCCCCTTTGCCTTCGCACCTTCTGGAACATCCACAAATCATTCACTGGGTGACTTTCAGCAAGTGATTTAGAAGGTCATTGCAGCTTGAATATAGAAGAGTTGGCTCCAGGATGTCAGAATTAAGACAGGATCAACCCTTGGCCAGGAAATTATTATCTGCTTCTTGCAAAGGAGGAGAAGGCACTTACTTCCAAGAAGAATATCCAACTTAGCCTCACCCAGGAGCAAAATCATTTAAACAAATAAGTGCTACTCTCTCTACCTAAAATATTTTCTTCCATTCCTTCCTTCTACCAATGTACTTCTCTTTTCTCCTTTAAGTGTGTTAAGACTCACCTGATACAGAATGAGAAACTTCAACCTGATCATATTTGTTTGATGAAATTGGGAGGGAGAGGTAGCGGAGATTAGCAGTGAATACCAGAATCTGAAATAAGACCTGGGGAAAGATTTATTATGTCTGCCTGAGTCCTGCCAAACAGGGTGAAGGAGATAAATCCCCATCTAGCTAAAACCAGCAGGGTATTTTGCAGCAGTTAGTGTAGCAGTGTAAATAGGATTACCACTCAATGAATATTGTCTTTGAGTGGGATTCTTTGAAAGTTTGTTAGTGAATTATCATATCTTTTCCTCTGTTGTTGGTAGTTGCTGTTGAGTCAGCTCCGATCCCATACACAACCAAACGAAACTTTGCCCCATTCCTTGGCTTCCTCACAATGATTGGTATGTGTGAGCCCTTTGTTGAGACTATTGTGCCAATCCATCTCATTGAGGGTTTCACTAGTTTTTGCTGCCCCTTTACCAGACATGATGTCCTTCTCTAGTCTCTCCTGATGACATGTTCAAAGTAAGTGACCGGAAGTCTCACCATGCTTGCTTCCATGGAACATTCTGGTTGTATTTCTTCTAAGACTGATTTGTTTGTTCTTCTGGCAGTCCATGGTATAGTCAATATTCTTTGCCAATACTGCAATTCGTTCTTCTTCAGTCTTCTTTTATCATTGTCCAGCTTTCACATGCAAATGAGGTGATTGAAGATACCATGGCTTTGGTCAGGTGTACCTTAGTCATCAAAATGACATCTTTGCTTTTTAGAACTTTAAGTAAGTCTTCTTCAGTAGATTTTCCCAGTGTAATATGGCATTTGATTACTTGTCTGCTGCTTCCGTGGGCATTGATTACTGATCCAAACAGAACGAAATCCTTGACAACTTCAATTTTGTTCTTCAAACTAACAGATGAGTGGTAGTCAACATCATTTCCTCTAGGCCTAGTGTAATTAAAAGGCAGTAGCTGTGAAGTTAAGGAGCCCTGGTGTTGCAATGGTTAAGTGCTCAGCTGCTAACCGAAAGGCCAATGTTTTGAGCCCACCAGGGGCTCCATGGGAAAAAAAAGACCTGGTGATCTGCTCTTATAAAAATGACAGCCTAGGAAACCCTCACGATACTCCTATGAGGAGACTGAGGCATAGAGAGGATAAGAACTCCTATAAGGCCACGCGGGAGGTAAGTAACCAACTTGCCATGACCCCTGGTCTATGGACCCAGGCTAGGAATCCCTTCCCACATGATCTAGGAGTGGGCTGGGGGTTCTTGCAATGCCATGAAAATGTATGTGAAAATTTTCACCATATGCAAATGTTTGTGAAGAGAGAGTTTGTAATTCTCAACCAGTTTTCTAAGGGGTTGCAACCTCGAAAGATTAAGAACTACCAAGAAAGAGAAGGGGAAAAGAACAAAGGTTATAAGTTTGCCCTAGAACTGTTTTTAGCCCGTTCTTCCCTTTTGGTCCCATATAATATTTATCTACTCAATCAAATGACTTTATTGACCTTACTTTGTTCAGTTTGTCTAAGGGAAAAGGAAAACAATTAGTATGTTGAATATCCTTTTAAAAACTGTACCTCTCTTCTGAGAACCAGTGGCCACCCTAAGACTATTCTCAAGGGTTCCTAGTTCAGTCTTTGCCCTCACTCTGCTCAGAAGCCTGAGGCACAATGTTCCTTTTCACGGCTGAGTTTCCCTCAGGATAAAAGCATCAGCCGTGTGAAATCGCCTTAGCAGAGGACTATTTCTTGAATATCTGTCACCTGCCACACTCTCTGCTGTGAGCGAGGGCACACCCATGCATGGAACACAGTCCCTGATTTCCCGGGGTTCACAGGGGAAATGGATATGTAAATACACAATTTCCTTAATTTTTAAAGAGCTCTTATAAATCAATACGCAGGGGCAGGGGTGGTTCAGCAGTAGAATTCTTGCCTTCTGTGTCAGAGACCTGGGTTTGATTCCCAGTCAATGCGCCTCATGTGTGGCCATCACCTTGTCTGTCGGTGGAGACTTGCGTGTTGCCATGATACCGAACAGGTTTCAGTGGAGCTTCCAGACCAAGATGGATTAGGAAGAAAGAGCTGGTGATCTACTTCCAAAAATCAGCCAATGAAAATCCTGTGGATCCCAGTGAGCTGCGCTGTGCTTTGTTCCATTGTGCATGGGATCACCATGATTTGGGGTCAACTGGACAGCAGCTAACGACAGTAACAACTCTTCCTCTTAGATCAGAGGAAAAGACATAAAGGAAGTGGGTGAATTTGGTTTAGTTTGTAGGTTGGGGTCCTGGAAGCCTGGAACTCTCTCATCTCTCTGGGCCTTTATGACCTCTAAAAAGTAGAAAGCAAGCACTTTTGCTGTGAGGGATGGAGGGGAGAGGACATGTGACGGTTCATCTCCTCAAGAGGAACTGCTGAGCTGACGAGGGACAGGTAAAAGCATCAGCAGGCACACTGAGACCCAGCTGAGGTGGGGAACCATCTTCTCAGTGTTGGCAATCTGTGCTCTCGTCTCTCTCCTCTAGGTATCCTGTAGATAGCAGCTGACATGGATTGATTTATGTCCTCCCGAAAAGGTGTGTATCGATTTGGCTGGGCCATGATTCCAGGTATTGTGCAATTTTCCTATATGCTGTAAATCCTGCCTCTATGATGTTAATGAAGGAGGATGGGCAGCAGTTGTGTCTTCAGGCAATCTCTTGAGATATAAAACAAAGAAGCATGCAGAGAGACAGGGGGACCTCATACCACCAAGAAAGCAGTGCCAGGAGCAAAGCATGTCCTTTGGACCCAGGGTCCCTGCACAGAGACGCTCCTAGTCTGGGGGAAGATTGATGGCTGATAGAGAGAGAAAGCCTTCCCCTGGACCTGACACCCTGAATTTGGACTTTTAGCCTCCTTTACTGTGAGGAAATAAACTTCTTTTTGTTAAATCCATCCACTTGTGGTACTTCTGTTAGAGCAGCACTAGATGACTAAGACAGGAGCTGAGAAGACAGATTTGCTCGGTTAGGGGAAAGATGGATGAAGGAGTCTGGGAGTCGAGGTCCCAACTGCAGGGAAGTGAGATGCAAGCTGAGAAAGAAAAGGCAGCAAGACCAGGAGGAGCTCGGTGCTGGGCTGGAGGAGCTGGAGGTCTAGATTTGGTTGAAACGGGTGGGTAGTGGAGCATTGTTGTTAGGTGCCGTGAAGTTGATTCTGACTCAGCAACCCCATGTGACAGAGTAGAACTGCCCCACAGGGTTTCCTAGGCTGTAATCTTTACAGAGGAGCAAACGTTAAGTACTTGACTCCAACCAAAATGTTGGCGATTAAAACCCACCAGCTGCTCTTTGGGAGAAAGATGTGGCTGTCTGCTTCTGCAAGGGTTTACAACCTTGGAAACCCTTTGGGGCAATTCTACTCTGTCTTCTAGGGTTGCTACGAGTCAGAATTGACTTAACTGCAGCGGGTTTAGTTTGAATTTTTACAGGAGCAGATTGCCAGGTCTTTTCTCTCACAGAGCTGCTGGTGGGTTCAAACCACTGACTGACCTTTCGGGTAGCAGCTGAGCATTTAACCATTGTGCCACCAGGGCTCCTTGGGTTGTAGGGTAGCAGCAGGACATTGTGGTTCAGGTAGATTGTTGGCTCTTAACTGTGACATGTAGGGGCCAGGCTACACTTAATCGTGACATATTCATATCAGGAAATGCTTAACCAAGGAAAATGGGAAACACAGGGGCAAAGAGGTGGGAAAATGCAAAGGGCGGCTGAGAACTGTTAAACACGCCCGTTTGGTTAGAATGAAGGGTCCATGTGAGGGTTGTTGTGGGACTCGTATTGAAAAAGGTAAGTTGGGGCCAGATGGGGCCACGTTTCTGGTCTGGAGTCGGGGTGGCTGCCTGCAGTGCAAACAATGCCTCGGTGTTCACCTGCTGCCTCCTATCAGAAAGAAGGAGATAAGGATGGGGGTCACTGAGACTCAGATTAGAACCGAAGGACGACTGTTCTGAGTTCTGTAACAGGCTGATGGCATAAGAACAGCGAGCAGAAGAAACTGTAGGGGGTGAGCGGAGAGCGTATATGGGAACTCTTGATATCTTCTGCACAATTTTTCTGCAAACCTTATACTGCTCAAAAAATAGCCTACTAATTAAAAAAAAAAGTGAGGGAGAACTGATGTAGATATTAAAAGGGTCTTAAGAGGCATAACGGCCAAAGGAAATGTTTGGATCTTTTTTGGCTACTGATTCAGACTAACCAAGTAAAAACAGACAGTTTTGTGGAATAAGGGAAATCTGATATAGACTGTGATTGAGGCGATATTGAGAAGTTATCATTAGTAATGTCGTTGGGAGTGACAGTGACATTGTAGTTATGTGAGAAAAGACCTACAGTTTTAGAGATGCTTTCTGTAGTATGAGGGGTGGAAATGACACGCTATCCAGGATTCTTGGTAAAGAAGAAAAACAGGATAGAAAAAGAAATGTGGTATGTCTTGATAATTGTTGAATCTGGGGGCTCACTGTACCATGCTCTATACTTGTATATCTGAAATTGTTCATTAAAAAAAAAAAAAAAAGAGCTGAAAAAAGAGTAGGATTGAGAGTGGAGTTAAAACCAAAAAAACTAAATCCATTGCTATCGAGTTGAATTGACCAGTTGCTCCCTGGAAACTGTGCGGGGCAGTTCTACTCTGTCCCATAGGGTTGTTATGAGTCAGAATTGAACTGCTGACCTTTTGGTTAGCAGCTGACCTCTTAACTACTGAGAATCAAAAACAAAAACAAAAAAACACCAAGCCCATTGCCATCAAGTTTCTTCTGACTCACAGTGACCCTACAGGACAGAGTAGAACTGCTCCATACGGTTTCCAAAGAGCACCTGGTGGATTTGAGCTGCTGATCTTTTTGTTTAGCAGCCATAGTTCTTAACCACAACACCATCAGGGTTTTCTAAACACTGAGTTAGAAAGGTTAATTCCACCTGTGACCTCAGGGTGGGTAGGGCCCCAGGGCAGCTCTGCTTGGCAGGGTAGATGGTGGTGGTGGTGGTGGTGGTGGGTGGGTGGCCCCTCACTCCAAGCTTAGAGCCAGGGTGGCCTATGATCCCAATCTGGAGCTTAGAAGGGGGAACTGACCTCTATAAAAAAAAAAACTCTATAGCACTCATTTTTTCTTCTTTGCTCTGTGGCTGAGAAGGCCTGGGGCTCCTTCTTTTGGCGTTACACACTATTCTCCAGCCCACCAAACAGCCCACCAAGGACAGACTAACAGAAGAAACAGAAGCTCTGACGACTTCTGCAAGTTGTGAGTTTGTGGCTACTTAGCAGTTCTTGCCACTCCAGGGTGGGAGTATGAGAAACAGTGATTATGGGTAAAGTGTGTGATGTTTGTTTTCCCAAAGATCAAAACTCTATCCCCCCTCTGTTAACATAAGCCATCAAAAGTTGATCTGTATTTAATTTTCACTGGGTGGTCCTGGGTTGACATCTTGCCCTTTTTTCTTACCAGAGGAACTTGGGAACTCAATCTTTTGTTCCATCTGCTTCTAAGACAACCTGCCTCCTGCCGCTGGCCTGGCGGTTTCGGCGTGGATTTTGTGTTTTGAAACCCTGTCTAATATTACAGTGAACAAGAGATCCTTACATTAATGCGAACATTCTGGGTTGAAAGCATGTGTCCCGGTCACGCTGGTGCACAAAGGGTCGGCATTCAGGAGAAAGCTGCAGAGCTGGAGGAGCCGAAAACCTGCCCCTCCCTTCTTCTTTTTCCTCTTATCCTTCCTTCTCCTCTTCTTCTTCTTTTTAAATAATAAATGCTTATTAATTTTTTCTCTTTTTTTCCCTGAAAATCCTGGTGGCGTAGTGGTTAAGAGCTACAGCTGCTAACTAAAAGGTCAGCAGTTCAAATCCCCCAGGCACTCCTTGGAAATCCTATGGAGCAGTTCTACTCTGTCCTATAGGGTCACTGTGAGTCGGAATAGACTTGACAGCAGTGGGTTCGGGCTATTGAATTTTAATTGTGGTTAAAATATAACAAAACACACGCCATCTCAACAATTTCTACATAACCACTTCAGTGATGTTCATTACTTCAAGTGGTGCAACTGCTCTTACTACCCTTTTCCAAATCATTCCTTCACCATTAACTTAAACCCAATGCCCCCTAACCAAAACCCACCCCCTTCCTCCCTCCCTCCCACCCCTAGTAACCACTGATCATCTCTGGTTTCTATACATTGGCTTATTCCATATGAGTGAGATCATACAGTACTGGCCCTTTTGCGACTGGCTTTGCTGGGTGTAATGTTTTCTGGGTTCATCCACGTAGTGGCATGCATCAGGGCTTCATCACTCCTTTTGGCTGAATAATATTTCATTGTATGTATAGATGACATTTTGTTTAGCCACTCATCTGTTGATGGACATTTCAGTTGTTTCCGCCTTTTGGCTGTTGTGAAAAGGGCTGCCATGAACATTGGTGTACAGGTTTCTCTTTGCTCTCCTGCTTTTAGTTCTTTGGGCATAGACCTAGTATTGGGATTGCTGCGCTCCCCCTGATTGGAGAGACAGTTCTGCCGGAAACGGAATAAGTGGAGCCACTTTGGGGTGAGCGAATAGGCCTCTGATACCTGAGGATCACAGCGGTCTCCTCCCTGCCTGCTTCATGGAGGTCTCCCTCCCACCCCGAGGTACAGTGGGGGACTTAAGACAGAAGTTGCAATAACAACTCTGGGGAACTTGAGCTCCCTATGTTTTGAAAGCCCCACTGCACGCTGGAATTTGTTGGCAGGAGACTTCTCCTCTTTCTTCAATATGATCACAGAGTGGAGGACAATTTGAACCCTCTGAAGAATGTGTCTCTTGGGCACCTGTGAGGTGGAGCTAGCCTGGAAATGCCGGAACGTGAGCAGGGCTGCTTTCTCTCGTGACCAATCACGACTCACAAGGTGAAGCTGAGCCAGGGCCAGGCCACTGGAGGTTAGGGCGCCCTCCTGCACCACCTCCGAATCTGAAACCATCCCATCACCACACAAAGAAATAGACCCCCTCACTTTGTTACTTAGCTTCTGCAATTCTCAGGCTACGGGACAACAGCATTTGAAACTTAGCAGTCATTCCAAACTTACCATCATGATCCTTTTCATTTCTCTGAAGTCTAAAGTCTGTTCCTGTCGACAACTCTGAGAAGGCTGGATCCAAATCATAAAACACAGCTTGTATGCAGAATTACTATTACATGGGCATCTTGAATTCATTACATTGATGGTTTTATAGGGTATATTTTAAATGTATATGCTAAAGTGAATGTAAACTTTGTAATTCATTTTGCCCACGAGGAAGAAAAGGGCACAAGGAAATCAAAGTCGTGCCCTGGCCCGTCCACCTCTGTGGAGCCTCGATCAATGTGGCCAACAGATTTGGATTCCAGGTCTGTGGGCGTGGGCCCTGCCAGGGCAGCCTCTCTTTGAGTGCGTGCATCTTTTCCCGAGGCCAGTGATCTTTTTGAAAAGGCCCGGCTCATTACCACTTGAGAATCTGCTAACAGGAAACCGCCTCAGGGCTTGGAGCGAAATTGCTTACATTTTTCAGTTTACAGATGCAATTATACACCTGCAGACCTAAGACTGTCACTCACCTGTACCTGGGCATTTATCAATCATGTCTGAACCTTTCTGGTGATGGGCCAGAGATAAACTCAATCAGGCATAACAACGAAATCTGAGGTTGAGAAATCGAACTGGCAAAGCTCCAGCTGAGCAATTTTCAGGAGAGGTAGACCTGCCCAAGCTTTCTGACAGTCGTGCTGAAGAAATGCAGGGTGATCAGAGACCAACTTGGCATCCTATCTCCTTTTAAACTCTGATAAAGTCACTTGTGGTCATGAAACATGTCCAAATGAAAAAAATCATACATGCTGGCTTCATGAATTAAGTCAATCAACATATGTAAAATGCTTAAAACAGTGTTATATAGTATTTGTTTCAAAATCTTATTTCCAAAACAATATGCTAAGAACCTGTCTATCTACCTGTCTATCTGTTTGTCTATTTACCTACCTACCAGCATTGGATTTGAATCCTGGCCCTGCCACGTTCTAGTCTTGTAATTCAAAGCAAATTAAACATCTTTATCTCAGCTTCTCCATCTGTAGGATAGGGATAAGAAAAACACCTTGTAATGCTGTTTTGAGGATCAAAGGAGTGAATACAAAACTTTTAGAACAACGTTAGCACATAATAAGTGTTCTATAAGTATTAGCTATTATAATTATGAGATTCCTGGGTGGTGAAAATATTTTTGCACTCTACTTCTAACCTAAAGGTTGGCAGTTCAAACCTACCTGTGGTGCTGTGGAAGAAAGGCCTGGTAATCTGCTTTCACAAAGATTGTGGCCAAGAAAACCCTGTGGAGTAGTTCTACTCTGTAACACACGGGGTTGCCATGAGTCAGAATCAACTCAATGGCACAAGGTTTAAGGTTTTTTGTTTTTTGTGTATTGTAATTATTGTATTTAGAATAATATACACCGAAATGTTAAAAGTAGTATTTCTGAGTGGTGGAATCATGGGTGAACATCTACTTCATTTTATGTTGGATAAATTCAAGCTTCCTCCAAGGCAGAGACACATTTTCTTGGCCTTCATAATCTTTGTGTGCTTAGCACTGTGCCTGGCCCATAGTAGCTGTGCAATAAATGTTGGACTCAGCAGTTAGGACTGCACAGGTGATCAGTGTCTCCCCCAAATATCCATTGTCCTTACTAAAAAGCTGTGAAAATGTAAGATGTTTTCATAGCTATCTAGTTAGTTTCTGGGAAAAAAAAATTAGCTAAGCAAGAAGAAATAAACAAAGCTTAGTAAATACCCATCATCATGAACATATTTCTCACAAAGTCATATAACTTCTTTAAGACTCCTTGAGGACTGAGATAACAGGCTGTAGACATGCCCTCTCAAGTGGCACCCCTTTGTCAGTCTGCGCTACATGGTTTACCATAAAAAACAACAAATTACTATTTAATCATCTGCATATGTCGTCCATGTCCTGGTGGCGCCTTAGCAATGGTGAGTCAACAGAATTTTATGGAAGTCAGACATTAGGACAGGCAGTGAAATTAGTGGTCAAGAACAGCATAAACAGCCAAAAGCAGGTTATTGTTGTTGTTAGGTGCCATCCAGTTGGCTCTGACTCATAGTGACCCTATGCACAACAAAATGAAATGGTGCCTGGCCCTGGGCCATCCTCACAATCATTGCTTTGTTTGAGCCCACTGTTGCAGCCACTTAATCAGTCTCGTTGAGGGTATTGCTCTTTTCTGCTCTTTACTTTACCAAGCATGATGCCCTTCTCCAGGGACTGGTCCCTCCTGATAACACGTCTGAAGTATGTGAGACCAAGTCTTGCTATTCTTGCTTCTAAGGAGCATTCTAACTGTGCTTCTTCCAAGACAGATTTGTTCATTCTTCTGGCAGTCCATAGTATATTCAATATTCTTTGCCAACACCACGATTCAAAGGCATCAATTCTTCACTTTTCTTTACTCATTGTCTACTTTTCACATGCATATGAGGCGACTGAAAAAACACCATGGCTTGGGTCTGGTGCACCTTAGTCCTGAAAGTGACGTCTTTGCTTTTTGACACTTGAAAGGGGTCTTTTGTAGCACATTTGCTCAATGCAATGCATCATTTGATTTCTTAACTGCCGCTTCCATGGACATTGATTGTGTATCTAAGTAAAATGAAATCCTTGACAACTTTAACATTTTCTCCGTTTATCATGAGGTTGCTTATTGGTACAGTTGTGAGGATTTTTGTTTTCTTTATGTTGAGGTGTAATCCATATTGAAGGCTCTTGTCTTTGATCTTCATCAGTAAGTGCTTCAAGTCCTCTTCACTTTTAGCAAGCAAGGTGGTGTCATCTGTATAACACAGGTTGTTAATGAACCTTCTCCAATCCTGAAGCCACATTCTTCTTCATGCAGTCCAGCTTCTTGGATTATTTGCAGAGTATATGAATTGAGTAGGTATGATGAAAGGATACCACTCTGACACACACGTTTCTTGATTTTAAGCCACACAGTATCCCTTTGTTCTGTTCAAATGACTGCCTCTTGGTCTATGTACAGGTTCCACCTGAGCACAAGTACGTGTTCTGGAATTCCCATTCTTTGCAATGTTATCCATAATTTAATAATTTTAGTCATAGATTGACTTTAACTACCCATGTCTACAGCCAGAATGCTTCTTAGAAGTGAGGGTGGTGAGACTTCATCTCATTTACTTTAGAAATTCACAAGAGGGACCAGTCCCTGGAGAAGAACATCATGCTTGGTAAAGTAGAGGGCCAGCAAAACAGGATGACACTAACACAGCGGCTGCAGACTCACATGCTTTGGACATGTGGGTCACTATGAGTTGGAATCAACTCGATGGCACATAACGACAACCACCACCACCCATGTCTTGTCTTGATTTTTTGGTTACTGTAGATTTTAAGCATGTTGAGAGCAAGAACCATATATCTGAATCTGTTGCAACAACATAGTGCTATTAGACAGCGTATGCACTCTATAAATATTTATTAAACGAATAGAAGAATAAATGGCAAATGTAGAATTAGAAATGTGCTGGTTTGCTTTTTTGTTTTGATCCTATGAAAATGCAATTAAAGCATTTCTTTTCCAGTGTAAGTAAAACTTCGTATCTTAATACAAATGGAATACCACCCAAACGCCCAGTGAAAACATAACAATTTATTTCCTTATTCTTTGGCATTCACTGGTCTAATGAATACAATGAGCGCCCATGATGTAATGAGCTCCTCATCATTCCTGGCATTCAAGCAGAGCTGGGTGAGTTCTTGTGAGTGACGTGATAAGAGTAGATTCTGAGATTCACTCATTCAGCAGACCTGACTGGGCATATAAAGATGAATAAGACTAGGTCCCCGCCCTCAAGGAGTTCACAGCTTAGATGGAAAAAAACCAAAAACCTGTGCTGTAAATTTTGGTTGACGTTGTTGTTGTTGGGTGCTGTGGAGTCGATTTTTGACTCATAATGACCCCTAAAGGAAGCTCAAATCAATCTATGTACATACTGGTTTCTTTGTCACTTTGACAATAAACAAAGTTAATTTTTTAGAAAGAAAGCTTTTAAAAACCTACACCAACCTGTCTCCCAGTTTTTTGGGTGAGCTCACGGTTTCCTGACATGGCCACTCTTCATTAGCAGGAATCTAGCATGACTAATTTGAAGTTCTGAATCATCCAGATTTATTTTGTGTAAATACAATTCTGTTAGAGTGAATGATACTATTTGAAGATTCGTTGGCAGGACGATAAACCGCTGTACTCACACCTTACTTGTGATCACGCTCACAGAGTCTCTAAATACTAGAAGATGTGTGAAAAATTGCCCCTTTGGGGTCATGGATGGAGGACAAATTGGATTTTTTTTTTCTAACTGGAGTTTCCTATAGTTAAGTCAACATAGCACAAACCAAGAGGGGTTTGTGTCTGCTTTTAGGATAAAACAAGATATTCTGAATAAATGTTTCTTAAAGTAGGGACATTATCATCCTGGGGCTTTGGCAAAAAATCTGAAAAAGGAGTAGAAGCAATCCCCACGGAGCTGGGGTAGGGTGGGGTTGGCAAGAACCCTCATGGCAGTAAAGCTCAGAGCACACCAGAGTGTATACTTCTTCTGCTCTTCTTTGTATAATATACCCAAGGAAGCAACTCTTGGGCAGGTCTGCTCTAGGTCAGGTATTGTCTGAAATACTCCCCTACACATGTCTCAGTCTGCAACCTCTATTTGACACCCGTCAAATGGATATAGGGCATTATGCTGCAAGTCTATAAGCCTATAGTCCTACTTCTTCCTGGTCTCTTTCCCAGTCACAGTGCAGTTGATTCCGATTCCTACTCATGATGACCCTGAATGTGTCAGAACAGAACGATGCTCCATAGGGTTTTTTTTTGTTTGTTTTAATTGTGATAAATATATAGGTTATGAAACATTTGCCATTTCAACAATTTCACATGTTCAGTTTAGTGACTTTAAATATATTCATCATGTTGTTCAGCCATTACCATCCCAGAATTTTTCCATCGCCTCCATAGGGTTTTCAATGGCAAATTTTCCAGAAGTAGACTGACAGGATTTTCTTCCAAGGTGCTTCTAGGTGGCCTTGAACTTCCAACCTTTCAGTTAACACCTGAACACATTAACAGTTTGTACTAACCAGAAAAAAAAAACAACCCAATAGGGACTCCTACAATCCTTTCTGGCCCCATTGATGCGGGTGTTCACTTCCTGACTATAGCAAAGATAAGATCTTGGTATTTTTTTCCTCTTCTTAACCTCACAGGAGCACAGAAGCAGTGCAATTTACAGACAGAATTATTTCTAGAGATCATCTTAACAATTCATTTTACGGCTGTTTGGTTTTGAGGAAAGCTAGGATCTCAGAGGTTGAGTTGGAGAGCGAGTTTATATGAAATGGTATATTATTACTCTTTTGATATTGCATACTATTACTCTTGGTACTGTTAGGTTGCAAGGGACTAGAAATCCATCTTGCTCTAGATTAGGCTAAAAGGAGAAGTTCCTGGACCACAGAGTCAAAGGAAAAGTGGACCAGGCAGACTGTGAGAAGTTTGACTTCAGGAGCTACTGGAAGAAGGGGCTAGTGTGGGCTAAGATTTTTCTTTCTTTTCTTTGGGCTCCATTCCCTCTGTTGAAAAGATTTCTCCTAAAGGCAGGTAACATGGCTGTTGTTACTTCCCAAGTTTGACCCTTAAACTTACTGCCACTAGAAAAGGAGCGCCTTCAATGGTGGACCCCAACGGCAGATGCCCATGGAGGGAGGAGTGGCTAACCACGGACCAATGAACTCTGACCAATGGGATGCAGTGTTATAAAAACAAAGTAGTTCCTGCAGTAGCCATGTAGGTGAAGACAAGCAGAACAGGGGACTGAGGAGGCCATGTTACAGATGTCCACCATAAAAAGATAACTCAAGGGAGGAAAATCCAGTCTTTATGTAGATTATCCAGATGGGCTCCAAGGCTTATTTAAATTCACCAGAGAAACTGTTCTGGTCTCTACTTTGTGTCCTTTGGTAGATCAGGTTTACATCAGGCCCCAAGGCAAAGACCGATGACATTTACTAAATCTGAATTCAAATGCTGTAATGTCAGATTAATTTGACAAACTGATGAGGTCATATGTTTTTTCAGATATGTTTTACAGGTACAGTGCCAAATGGCTATTTATGGATCCAGAATCTGTTTGTAAAAACAGACTTTCAAGCCAATTAGTAACATCCACTTGAGTTTAAAAGTGACCATTTTTAAGTGCATATTTTAGGGAAGATCTGCTTCTGTAAAGATTATAGCCTAGAAAACCCCATGACTCTTCTACTCTGTCACATGGGGTCACCATGAGTCGGAATCTATCCGACAGCGCCACCACCACCACCACCATTCTGCCTTTAATTTCATTTGAAGCATTTGCTTAACTGTGAGGAATAAGCAGCCAGGTAAATGCTAAATCAGTCCAGGGCTGTAAAGAGCACATGAAATGTATTTCTCTATTTCTAGACTCATTACTGGTTGTTTGGCTAACTCAATGTACAAAGTAAAAGCAATTTTCATCTTCCTCTGCTAAACTTCAGAAAACAGGGAGATTATGTTAACGCAACCTTTTTCTTGCCAAAGCATCAAATTCTCAAGTCGTAAGTGACAGTTGGCTCTCCTGAGCACCAGACCAGATTCCCAACTGCCAATGGAACATCTTTGTCTGGGTACACTGTAGGCTCCTCACATGCAACTTGTACAAAAGCAAACTTAACCCTGTGCCTTCTCCTGTGTTTTCCCCTCAGTTAGCAACGTTACCATATTCCAAGCTGCTCAAGCCTATGGCCTTGAGTCTTCTTTCTCTTTCTCTCTATCTCCGCCTCCTGTGAGTCATCCAAGTATTTATCCACAGCATGACCTGTATCAGTGGTTCCCAAACTCGTCTGAGTATCACAATGACCTGAAGGACTTAAATTCAGATTTGGCGTCCCATTCCTGGAGATTCTGAGGTAAACCTAGAAGAGGCCTGGGAACTGCATTTTGATAGTCCCCTCTTCCCCCAAGGTGATTTGATGACCAGAATTTAGGAGCCACTGTCCTGAAGGTGGAAACCCTGGTGGTGTAGTGGTTCAGAGAGCGCAGCTGCTAACCAAAAGACTGGCAGTTCAAATCCACCAGCCACTCCTTGGAAACCCCATGGGAGCAGTTCTACTCTGTCCTTATAGGGTCGCTATGAGTCAGAATCAATTCGACAGCAACGGGTTTAGTTTGGCCCTGAAGATTTCCATTCCCACTGCTACTCCCCTGCTTCACCCCACATGTCTAGCCCCACTTCGGCTTTAGTGTCTCCATTTAACAACTACAACACATACATTCCAATGCCTACTTTTTCCCAGGCACTTTGCTAATCAATAGAAGTACAAAGATGAATAAACCACAGACCTCCTCTCGAGACAACTTTTTAGTGGGAAGATAATTGAGGAAATAAATTCTATCCATGAGATAGATTCTATAACTAGAAGTAGAATTGGAGGTACCTTAAGGTCACAAAGGAGGAGTGATTAACTCAGCCTTAGAAGATCCTAGAAAGCTTCACAGAGGAAGAAATGATGCTGAATTTAAGATGAAAAGGAGTTTATCAGACAGAAAAAAGTAAGGGTGAGGGGAAGGAGAGAACATTCCAGACAGTTTTAAGTAGGTGAGTAATATTAGATAGGTGTTTTAGGTTTATCTTCTGATTTTTTATCTTTTAAAATCACACTTCAGAACCTGTCTTATCCCATTTGAAAACTCTTGGTGATTCCTCATTGTCTTCAATATCAAATCCTGACTCCTTCCTCTGGCACTCAAGGCCCTTCATGACCCATCCCATCTCTACATTCACACCACCTAGTGCCTATGCTCTGTTCACAAAGGATTATTGACCCTCCTTTTCAAGAGCTGTGTTCTCATTTCTCCAAGACTTTCCAACCATCATACTGCAGTCCCCTTCCTGCCCCTTTCTATCTACCTCTATTGCCTTCCCAATCTAGTTTTCAAAAATTCATTCCTTCATCCAGTTCATTTATAAAAATGTTAAAACAAACAAACAAACGTGGCTGCATCACTGCCTCCTTCGTCTCATGTACTTTGGATATGTTATCAGGAAGGATCGGTCCCTGGAGAAGGACGTCATGCTTGGTAAAGTACAGGGTCAGCGGAAAAGAGGAAGACCCTCAACGAGATGGACTGGCACAGTGGCTGCAACCATGGGCTCAAACAAAGCAACGATTGTTGAGGCTGGCGCAGGACCGGGCACCGTTCTGTTCTGTTGTGCATGGGGTCGCTATGAGTCGGAGCCGACTTGACGGCACCTAACAAAACATTGTTTGTATATTCAGAGAAAGGCCCATTTATTCTTTTTCTTTGCTAAATTAGTTCCCCAGTCTGGACAGAATGTGAGTAATCTTCACACCACTCTGAAGATTAATGGTCAGATGTCCAGGTCACTACAGGAATTTTCTAGTCCATTTTACAGGGTTTAATACAATATATGGCTATGATGAATTTTTCTATTTACTTAGTTACCCTGCAATGTTAATATGAAGTTACTTAGCCCAAAGCTGACACTTTACTAGAACCACTTCGCTCATTTGCCTGGAAGGGGAAGAAAATCTGTCGGATTTACAACCTGCAAAGAGGGCTGCCCCTGCTGGCAGGAAGTGCCAACACCCTCAGCCCCTTATACTTCCTGCTCTTGAGCCAGCCTCCTGCGACTTATCTTGTTCTTTCCTTCTGCTCACTTTAACCCTAAAAAATCTGATCCTTGAAGTCCTGCATCTCAGTCTTCCAAGACTTCCAGAAGCCTTGACTAAGCAGTAGAAGCCTTGACTAAGCAGTAGGAGCTTAAACAGCCTGCCAGTCTGGTGGGACCAAAAGGCTCAGGACGCTGTTCTTTAAAATAAATTATTTATCCCTGGCTGGCACAAAGGGTTAAGCGCTTGACAACTAGCCAAAAGGTTGGAGGTTCGAGCCCCAGCCGTGATTCTCCTAGCAGGATCTTTTGCTCCAGGAAAACAGAACTACCCACTCCAATGTCCGCTCCCTGCCTGCCTTTGCTGCCCTTGTTTTCCCTTCTCGGGATGCCCTTCTGCCCCGCCCTGCCCCGCTCCAGCTGGCCAAGTCTCTTGTTCTTCAAGTCCAGTGTCAGTAGTGGGGAAAGCACACCTTGGGAAATCAGACTGTTTATTACTTTCCAACCGTGGGACTCTGGGCAAGTCACTTAACCCCTGTGAATCTGTTTTTTTTTTTTAAATAATGAAAGTAAAAACTACTGACTTATACCATTTTATTTTTTAAATATCAATTTATATCTTTGTTTTTAAATAAATTTTTATTGTGGTAAAATACAGACAACAAAATTTTTGCATTTTAATGATTTTTAAGTGTGCAATGCAACGACAATAATTACATTCATCATGTTGTGTAGCCATCACCAGTTTCCAAAAGGTTTTCATCCCCCCAAACAGGAACTCAGTACCCCTTCAGCAGCAGTAACTCCCCCTTTCCCCCTCCTCCTAGCCCCTGGTAACAACTAATCAACTTTTGTCTCTATACAAAAATTGCCTATTCTAGATATTTCATCTGAGGCTGTTTTACCATCTGTAAACTAAGTTTAATCATAATTGCCAGGTAGGTCTCAGGATTTAATGAGAAAAATGTTTATTAAAATATTCCCAGCCTAATGTTCTATTTCTTGGCACGGGTGGTTACACAGGCATTTGCTTTGCGATAATTCATTAAACTGTATATTTATTTTTGTGCTCTTTTTTTTTTCTGCATGTGCGTTGACATCAATAAAAATGTTGGCAGAAATCTTGTAGTCCAGCATTTTCTTCTTAAACCAAAAAAAAAAAAAAAAAAAAAAATCCGTTGCCGTTGAGTTGATTACGACTCTATAAAGACAGGGTAGAGCTGCTCCATAGAGTTTCCAAGGAGCACCTGGTGGATTTGAACTGCCAACCTTTTGGTTAGCAGGCATAACACTTAACCACTGCACCACCAGGTTTCCCACTGGTATATTGGTTCTCTTTCCCTGCTGCAGACAGATGACCCAGAGCTGGGTTGGATGACGAGTGCAGGAATGACAAATGACGATTCATGGGGTCTAAATGTGCTATACTGAAGCACTGAAAGCAACAACGTGGAATGTAATGGGAGTGAATACACAGCTTTCACTTGGAGGTTCAAAAAGAAACAGCACAACTGAAGGGTGGGAGATGTGCTTTAAGAGGGATTATTCTGAAAAAACTAAGAGATTTTAGCTGGCTCCAAACTTGACCTGACAACAGTCTAGTTTGGCCACTGGCCTCCGTCCTCTGCAAGACAAATAGGCAAACAAAACAAAACAGAAATCTCAAGCCCACATGAGGTTTCGATAGAGGCGTGATACTCAGATCCCGGGAGATAAATACAATGACTGGTTTCTGCATCAGTCAGGCCAGCTCTATCTTGTAATCACTCAGTCCTGGAAGCCTCTTTTTAAGATGGGCCTAGACCAACGACCATGCCCAGAGTTAGGTGACTAGGATCCTAACAGGGGCTGAAAACCATGTTATACGAACAACCGTAGAATTTAGCTTTAAGGAAAGACTTGGAGACTGACCAGGAGGACTTCACATATTTGAAAGAATTTTGTCACAAGTCGTTAGATTTATTCTGTGTAGCTCTGTAAGATAAAAGTAGAACCAACAGATGAAAGTCTTACCAGTTGCCGTCCAGTGGACTCAGGCTCATAGTAACCCCACACATGCCAGAGAAGAACTGTGCTCCATATGGTTTTCAATGGTTGATCTTTCAGAAATAGATCACCAGACTTTTCTTCTGAGGTGCCTCTAGGTGGGCTTAAACCTCCAAGCTTTTGGTTAGCAGCCAAGCCCATTAGCCATCTGCACATAAGGTAAAACTAGAATCAGTAGATGGAAGTCTAGAGAGGCAGATTTTGGAATGAGACCGGCAGCCTGCTGGGCATCTTGAATAAGCAAAGGCCTGTACCTGCCATCTTCTGTGATATAGGAACTAATTCCCTGTCTTTAAGCTATCTCCTTATTTAGGTATGATTCTTGTTTCTGGCCAAGTTGAGGAAAACAAGAGACTGGGGTCATAGTACCAACTGAAACTGGTAAGAACTAGATCTGGCCTCCCTGACATGCGCAGAGCCATTGACTGCCGCCCTCTGGGTGATCCTGGAACTCTTCTCCCAGTGGACAGAACCAAACCTTAGGGGCCCAAGATTGGGGGAGGCCGTTCAGAAGCTAGCGGTCAGAGCCTACAGTCCGGTTTGAGAGACCGCCCCCCTTTTTAGACTGAGCAAGCGCAGAAAGGCCCAACTGCCCTGGGAATGCCTTTTCGGGCCAGACGAATCAGTAAGCTGGCTCCACCTCCGGGCGTTCCTGAAGAGCCCAGGCCTGTTTTATTTCACCCATGTAAACGCTTTGGGCTTTTGTTCTGGGAGCCATCTTGGCGACGCAAGTCCAGGTGTGCTCCTTTGCTTGGCCAACCAAATAAAGCTGCATCTTCCTTTTTCACCCTTTTTGTGTCTCTGTGGCCGTGCTGCGCAGGCCTGGAACAGTCTGGTTAGAGATCGTATTAGGGAAGGACATAGCCCTTGACTGAAGCCCCTTGAAAATGGAATAGATTGCCTGGCCATTGGCAGTATTTAAGCAGAGGCTCTATGGCTGCACATTAAGGTCATTGTAGATTACATTTTTATTTTGGGTGGAAGGAAGGACTATATGTTCTCCAAAATCCATTCCAATTCATAGTCTCTGAGTCACTAATAGATAACACAAGCCTGGCTATACAGATATCTGTGGTCCCCAGCAGCCACCCTCATGGTGACAGCCTTGTTCCCCAACTGTCTTGTCCTTAGAGCCTCCCATAGCACAGCCCCTGACAGCCAAACCCCTCTAAAGACCCTGTCCTCATTTCGCCTTCCCCTTCCAGACCCGCTTCCAGCCCTGGTGGACTCCAGGGATCCAAGTTTGGGGACTCTTTGAGACCCAGGGTCAAGGCAGGGGATCTACCTTGCTATTTCTTGCTTACAGTGTGAATCAGTGGATTTTGGGATCTCTAGCCCAGCATGTATGAAAAAAGGCAGTCTGAGATGCAAATAATGCACATACAAATGAACTTTTGGAAACCATAGTCATTTGGGAGTTCAGGGACAGTCTGTGTTTGACACTAAGGCCTGGTTTGCAGATAAGATTGTAACATTGCAGCATATTGTAACTTTCAGCAGTCCAGAAACATGCTGAAAGAGCTCATAAAGCAACTCATTTTTCCTCCCACTGGAACTCAGGAATGCCCTGGGAGGGCTTTTGCTGAGATATGTGAATGATCTGCTTAAAAAACTGTAAATCTGGACAGCCACGTGATCTTGAACAAGTCCAGCTGATCACGTGCGAGTTCTCTGGGTGCCCGATTCTCCATGTGGCTGTCAACAGACAGGGCTGCGTAGGCTGAGAAAGGGGGGGCATGGGGAGATTCTCCCGAGGACAGCAAGTACAGCGAGGTCCTCCCTCTGTCCTCCTCACAAAGACACCAGGGACTTGACTTCCTAAGTCCCCTGCAACCGATACGTCTTCTTGATCTTGTGTTTTCTCCTACATGCTGGTATCCCTTCACCCCTCCTCAGCCAAACATCTTGACCCTATCGCTTTATCTATTGGTGTTCCACAAAAGATGGCATTTATAAGGAGAGTCATCTGCTAACATATGTGTATGTACCAATACGAAAACCACTCCTATTGCTTGGAGGAACATTGTAGTGGTTTGAATGGCAGTCCCCCAAAAGATATTTCTACGCAGAAACCTCCCAGAACCTGTGAATGGGGCCTCATTTGGAAAAAAGGGTCTCTGCAGATGTCATTAAATGAAGGCTCTCTGGGTGAGATCATCCCGCATTATCAGGGTGGGCCCTAAATCAACGACAAATGCCCTTGTAAGAGACAGAAGAGAAGACACAGACAGAAGAGGAGGCCATATGAAGACGAAGGCAGAGACCGGAGTTATGCAGCCACAAGCCAAGGAATGAACATTTGGAGCCACCAAAAGCTGGAAGAGGCAAGGAACAAATTTTCCCCTAAAGCCTTTAGAGGGAGTGTGGCTCTGCTGACGTCATTTCAGACTTTGATCTCCAGAACAGTGAGAGAATACATTCCTGTTGTTTTAAGCCACCAAGAAGGAGCCCTGTGGTGTGGTGGTTAAAGTGCTTGGATGTAAGGTCGGCGGTTCGACCCACCAGTGGCTGTACAGGAGAAAGATGTGGCGGTCTGCTTTTGTAAAGATTTACAGCTTTGGAAACCCTATGGGGCAGTTCCACTCTGTCCAATAGGGTTGCTATGAGTCGGAATTGACTCGACAGCAATGAGGGGTTTGGAAGCCACCAAGTTTGTGGTAATTTGTTGCAGGCAGTCACAGGAAACAAGTATAAACATTATGAGGTATTTGAGGGTACCTGTGAGAGGCAGGGTGAATCCCTTGGCTCTGGGTCCACTGAGGAAGGCCGGCTTAGGGCTGTGCTCTTAGCTCAGGGTTAAAAGAAATACTACAATTCTGCTTCCAGGTATTTATTCTGAGGAAACAACTAAGAAAATATGCAAGGATTTAACTCTAAAAATGTTTATCACACCGCTATTTGGAATAAAAGGAAAGTTGGAAGCAATCTGAATGTTTCACCATAGGGGATCAATTAAATAAATTATAGTGGAGGGTACAAAAGAATCCTATGCACCCATTAAAATAGCATTACTGAAATGTAACTATTGATGTGGAAAGATATTACCAATTTACTTGTATAAAGGTACATTACGGTACGATCGCATTAAAAAATACACAAGTACATGTATTAAACCAAAACCAAACCCAAACCCAGTGCCGTCGAGTCGATGCTGACTCATAGTGACCCTGCAGGACAGAGTAGAACTGCCCCATAGAGTGTCCAAGGAGCACCTGGAGGATTCAAACTGCTGACCCTTTGGTTAGCAGCTGTAGCACTTAACCACTACGCCACCAGGGTCTCCAGTATTGTATTGTTGTTGTTGTTGTTAGGTGCCGTTGAGTCGGTTCCGACTCATAGCGACCCTATGCACAACAGAACAAAACACTGCCCGGTCCTGCGCCATCCTTACAATCGTTGTTATGTTTGAACCCATTGTTGCAGCCACTGTGTCAATCCACCTCATTGCTTTGTTGTTAGCTGCTGTTGAGTTGATTCTGACTCATGGTGACTCCATCGGTGCAGAGTAGAACTGCTCCACAGGGTGTTCAAGCTTGTGACCTTTTGGACGCAGATCCTTAGGTCTGTCTGCTGAGGCGCCTCTGGGTGGGTTCGAACCACCAACCTTTCAGCAAGTAGTCGATTGCTTAACTGTTTCACCACCCAGGTCATGTAAATCTCCAGGAAGGAATGGGTTTATAATTTTTCTCATATGTTATTTGATGGCTGAGCCAGCAACATACCATACTACCCAGGGTCTGAGAAACATTGTTGGAGACATTTTTGACTAATATTATACACAAACCAGTCCAGTAACATTAAGAGCAAAATTACCCAGATATGAAATGGCGAAGGCAGTTTTCAGTTTATACACTCTGAGAAAGATCAGCCACACATAGTGAACTATAAACTGAATACAAGAAGCAGTGTCCTGAAACATTATTGAAAATCTACTAAATGAGATCGAGAGGCCTCAAATTGATTGGGTCCTTGGGGCTATTTAGGCTTTGCATTTTAGAAGGAATGCAGAACTTTTCGAGGGTTTTGAGAACAGCAGCAATCAATAATATTCTGAGGCAGTACAGAAGAGGGTGTCAAAACAAATGAAAATATTGACAGTCTTTGGTTTGATAGTTTGAACATGATCTGCATCAAGTATTTGTGGACATAAAAGGAAACTGCCAACAAATCTCCTTCTTTGTGGGTTAGAAAAATGGCCCTTTCCTGAAAACTGAGGCATGGAGGTGTTCCCAGCATCCCCTGTGCACACTGCTGCTTCCACGTTGGGTAACTGACCCAGCCTTCCCTTTCCTGTCCTGTGACTCTAGGACTGAGTTTGGGTTTTTTTTTTTTTCCCTTTCTTTTCTTAATTCTTTTTCTTTCCCCTAAGAATGTTGTTGTTGTTAGCAACTGTCTTAGGCTGGGTCTCTCTAGAGAAGCAAAATCAATAAAGCATATAAATATATATAGAGAGAGATTTATATCAAGGAAGTGGCTCATGCAACTGTCCCAAGTCCATGGGTCAGGATAGAGGCTTCTCCTGATTCACGTAGCTTCAGAGGCTGGTGAACCCAAGATCAGCAGCTCAGATAGCAGGTAAGCTGCTAGCTCAGGTCCCAAGAACCAGAGGTCAGACAAACATGAGCCAGCTGCAGAATCCAGAGTGAGCAAAAGCCCAGGAGCCTTGCCAGAAAGTCCACCTATAGAGGATACAGGCCATACCCCAAAGGAAAATCCCTTTCAACTGACTGACTGCTTATAGCAGATTCCATCATGGAGATGACCACATTATAGCAAATCTCACCATGGAAGTGATTACACCATTATACAGCTGCCAAACTACATCATAACTGCCAAACCACTGAGAGTCATGGCCCAACCAAGCTGACACACGACCTTAATGATCATAGCTACCACCCAGCCAGTGAACCCTGAAATGCTATCCAGACCTGCACCGCTTTCATGGTTGTTTGCAGATCAGATCTTTGTGATCCGTACTTTTTAAAAATAATTTATTTTATTTATTTAGTTGCTCTTGAAAATATATACAGCAAAACATTCACCAATTCAAAAATTTCTACAGGTACAATTCAGGACATTGATTACATTCTTCAAGTTGTGCAACTAATCTCACCCTCCTTTTCCGAATTATCCCCCCTTAACATTTTTTTTTTTAACATAAACTCACTGCCCCATAAACTTCCTATCTAATCTTTTGAGTTGCTGTTGTCGATTTGAGCCCATATTGACAGTTCTTTAAAAGAGCACAATGTTCAAGGCAAAGCTTTAGGGTTTTCATTGCCTGATTTTCAGAAGTAGATTGCCAGGCCTTTCTTCCTAGCATGTCTTGGTCTGGAAACTCAGCCGAAACCTGCTCAGCAACGTGCAAGCCTTCACTGACGGATGGGTGGTGGCTGCACACGAGGCACACTGGCACAGAACTGAACCCAAGTCTCCCACTTGGGATGTGGGAATCCTGTCACTGAGCCACCACTGCACCACCCACCCCCAGCCCCAGGAGCTTTAGGGCGTGAAGAGATAGGCACTGTGTTTGGAACTCAGCTGCAGGCTTGCAGGGGGTGGAGGGCAGGTGGGGCGCAGTGGGTGTCAGTTCACAGCTCATGCAGGAAGGAATGCAAGGACACCCCTGGATTTTCACTTCCTGCCCTAGCCAAATACTCTCTGTTCCCCGCCGGGTCCTGGCTGTTTGCTGCCGTCCTTCTTCCTGTTGTCCTTTTCCTCCACTCTCTCTCTTTCCGGTTCTCCCTGTACAAGGCGTTTAGTGTGAGGGACACCCCTAGGTGCTTTGGGAAAGAGTGTGATTAGCTTCCTGCAGCTTTATTTTCTCTCCCCACCCCGAGAGCTGACGTCCTCCTGTGCTCCTGGGCCCCCAGAGCTGCCTGTGGGCCCACCACACCTGGCCCCTGCAGACCCAGCCCAGAGCAAAGCTGTGGGGCTCCTCCCCGCTCCCCTGCACCTCAGCTGGCCCCTGCTCTCCGGTGTCAATGGCGGCTGTGGTTTCCACACTTTGGTGTGCAGGAAAATCCCCTGGGCAGCTGGTTGACCCCGCAGAGTCCCTGGCTCCCTGCCCAGAGACTTTGAGGGACCGATTTCAGGTTCTGGTGAACAAACCTCCATTTTTCTTTTTTAAACCAAGCGATTCTGAGGCAGAACCACTGCCAGCAGGTCCCAGTGGGACTCTTCTTTCTCCTCCCACCCCTCCCATCTAATCTAAATCCTAGTTATTTTATCATTTGAATATTTCTCAAATATGTCTTCTTCTCTTTGTTTCCAAAACAACTGGTTGGCTAAAGGTCAAATTCCTGGTCTAGCATATAAACACCAGTTGACCAGTTGCTGTTGAGTTGATGCCGCCTGCTTCGTAATGACCCCTGTGTGTCACAGTAGAACTGTGCTCCATAGAGTTTCCAATGGCTGAGTTTTGAGAAGTAGATCACCAGTCCTTTCTTCCAAGGTACCTCTGGGTGGCCTTGAACCTCCAACCTTTTGGTTAACGGCAGTGTATGTTAGCTGTTCGTTTGTGCCACCCAGGGACTCAGCATATAAATAACTCAAACCAAATCAAACCCATTGTCATAGTCGATTCCAATAGGGGGCCATATAATGTGTGAGGGGGGCACTATTAATAATTATACTGAAGAATAGGCATAATCCAGGCCAACCTGGAGATACGTGCTCTCTGTATACCAGCCTTTTATGACCTGGCCTCTCCTCACCTCTCTGCACACCCCAGGCCCCTACCATCCCTGAGGGCTCCAGTCTCCCTGTGTTACTTGAAATTCCTTTCAAGTGCTTTGCTCTCTCAGTTTCCCTTAATTCCAGGGCTTTGATCTGCTTCTTTCTGTGTTTGGGGTGTTCTCTGCCACCTTGGCACAGCTAACTCCCCACCTTCAGGCCTAGTTCAGCTGTTACTTTTTTCTTCTTTCTGTGTTTGGAGTGTTCTCTGCCACCTTGGCACAGCTAACTCCCCACCTTCAGGCCTCAGTTCAGCTGTTACTTTTTTGTGAAGCCCTCCCTGATTCCTCCCTCCCCCTGCCAAGATTGGGGAAGGCGCCCTGCTGTGTGCTCCCATCATGCAATGCAGTCACACCCACTGAGGTCTTATCACTCTGTAATCTCTGGTCTGTAATTGCCTGTTTACCAGCCTCTCTCTTCTCCCAGCAAGCTGGAAGCTATTTTAGGGCGGGGACTAGATTTTGTCCTCTGCTATCTTTAGGGCCTCAGAGTGGGGCTTGTTGCAGGGTGGCGTAAATGGTCAGCGCGCCCATTAACCCATCAGTTCCAGCCCATCCATAGGTGCTTTGAAATAAAGGCCTGGCGATCTACTACCGAAAAATCAGCCATTAAAACCCTATGGAAGACAGTTCGACTCTGACACGCATGGGGTCGCGGTGATTTGGAGTCGACTCCAAGGCAACCGGTGGTAAATGGAATAGGAGGTTCAAGACAATTACTCAGCAAAAATTAGTCTCGTAAACCAATATACGCAAAGCCAGTAATTACTCCCGAAAGTCCATTCGACAGCTGTTTGTTGAGCTCCCACTGCCAGATATTCTGCCAACACTGGGTACACAGATCCAGAATGTCTGTCTTCAGGGGTGCTCATTCTGGTCCCAAGTTCCTCCTCTCGGGGGCATTTGCATTAGAAGGGAGGGCGTTTCCACCTAGCTGTCTGCCACCATTAGACTTTTCTCCAGCCTTAGTTTCTAGGTGGAAGGGAGAGACTGAATGACCTTTCAAGTGTTAAAATTTTTTTTTTTTGAATGTTGGTAAAACAGAAACAGCCACAACAACAACACCAAAGGCAACATAGCCCAGCAGCTAACTATGGATGCAGCCTCTGCTGCCAGGCTAAGCCAGTTGTCACCGAGTCAGCCTAAGTCATGACCACCTCACGTGTGTCAGAGTAGAACCGCACTCCACGGGGTTTTCAGTGGCTGATTTTTTGGAAGTAGATCACCAGGCCTTTCTTCTGAGGTTCCTCTGGGTGGACTCAAATCACCAACCTCCAAAATTTCAATTAGCAGTGTTCAGTAAAGCAAAAAGAAAGCTTTATTAGGCATATATTCAAAAAGGTAAAGTGGGAAGCAAACGAGCATGTTGCTAGAGCTATGTCTGCCTGAGTCCAAGGAAATATCACAGAATAAACAAGAATGGGAAAACAGACAAGCATGCTGCCCTAGTCCAAGGAACATTACAGAGTCATCAGTATATACTAACGCTACAAAATAGGCAAAACCATTGAAAACTTCACCTTTTCATAGATTGGCTGGAAACTGTGACCTTACATTTTGAATTGTCATTCTTAATGATCATTGGTGCAGGTTTCAGTAACCGACGTGGGAGAGTCTTCATTGGTCCAACAAATTTTCTATTCACTAAATGATAGAATATGATAAGAGTAGAAAGTCTTTTGTGTTCTGGCTTTTCTGAAAGGGTCCCTGAAAGAAATTTTCCAAGATTATTCTATCTATTGTCTTTATCTCAGGGCCCAGTTGATGTGGCCTTGTGAGTTCTTGTGAGCCCTTGTGAGCCCAGCTCCAGGCGGGTCACATTCTTTATGCTCAAGGACAGGAAATAATGATACCAATATTATTTCCTAAATCAGCAGCTGAGCACACTGACCATTTGCACCACCCAGAGACTTAGCTGCCTGACTACCCAGGTTCAGATCGAGGCCCTGCCACATTCTGGAAAAGCTGCTCAAGCTTCCTGTGCTTCAGTTTCTGCGTCTGTAGAGTGGGGGGTGGTAACAGGACCTTCTTCCTCAAGGATTGTGTGAGTATTCAAGGAATAACTGTGCCTAGAACATAGTGAGTGCTCAATAAATACCACTCCCAGTAGATGGACCATCCAAGGGCTGCTTCTCTGGGTGTGGCCCTGTGTGGGAACCCACGGGGCAGGCTCACAGCATGTAGAGGAGTTGCCTCTCAGGCAGGTTCCCTGGGGGCCTCTGTAGCACACACGTAGGCCAACCCCCCGTCTCTGAGGGTTTCTTTCTTGTACAGAAACATCTGGAGGGTTAGGGACAGCTGGGGACAGCTTGAGGTTTGGACAATGGCCACTGTCCAGTTTTGATCCAAACAGAGCACTCTTGGCACCCAACCTGGGATGGAATAAATAGACACACAGCAGGAGGAGCTGGGCATTGTGGGGCAAAGCAATGCAGAGAATGAAGAAGGCTCTCTCATTCAAGACTTCTCAAAGACAAAAGAAAAAGGGTTTTAGACTTTCTTGTAGGGGCCCCTGATGCTATTTGTAGGGAGTCCCTGGGTGGAGCAAATGGTTAAGTGCCTGACTACTAACCAAGAGGTAGGTTGTTCGAACCCACCCAGAGGTGCCTTGAAAGAAAAGCCTGGCGATCTGTTTCTGACGTGTCGGTTTTGAAAACCCTACAGAGAAGTTCTACTCTGCACGCAGGGGGTCACCATGGTTGGAATCAACAACTAACCAGCAACTAATAACAGCAACAGGTGTACGGCAACCTGGAGGCTTCTGAGAATCATCAGCTTCTAGTTAAGATTTAGGGTTCCCGGGTGGTACAAATGGTTAACTCACTCAGCTAACCAAGAGGTTGGAGACTGGAGTCTACCGGAGGTGCCTCAGAAAGACCTGGTGACCTACTTTTGAAAAATCAGCCATCGAACCCCTATGGAACGGTTCTATTCCACACACTTGGGGTGGCCATGAGTCAGAGAAGACTCGGTGACAGCTGGTTATTTTTTCCTGTTATTTTTGTTACACACAGATCACTGTCAGCCAGTAATTACCAGCGGGTTAGTAGTGCTTTGTGCATATTTCTATTTGGATTGAGAGAGCAAGGATAACTTTGACAGCAGAAATTACATTGAGTGGCGAGAGAATACTGCCGTTGGAGTGAAATTTGCCCAAGTGCCTCCATTTTCTGCCACTTGGGTTTAATTAAACCTGAATGTCTTCTGTTGTTGTTAAGTACTGTTGAGTCAATTTCAACTCATGGCGACCCTGTATGACAAAGTACAGCTGCCCCCAGAGGATTTTTCTTGTCTGTAATCTTTTTAAGGAGCTCTGGTAGCACAGTGGTTAAGAGCTCACCTGCTAAGCAGAAGGTCGGCAGTTCAAATCCACCAGTCGCTCCTTGGAAACTCTATGGGGCAGCTCTACTCTGTCCTATAGGGTCGCTAGGAATTGGAATCAGCTCAACAGCAACAGGTTTAATCTTTATGGGAGCAGATCACCCGATCTTTCTCCTGTGGAGCTGCTGGCTAGGTTCGAACCACCAGCCTTTCAGTTAGTAGCCAGGTCCTTAACCATTGGCACCACCGGGGCTCATTTCTATGGAAGAGAAACTTTCAAGTTGAGGAGGCATATTCACCAATCGCCACGTGAGGGCTGGCGGTTGGAGGCAGAAGAGACAGCACAAGCCTCCTCAGAGTGTATTTCTGACTTTAAAGCCCCTTTGGTATGGGAGCTTCCCTTACCCTGGGCGCCTCCCCACCGCGAGCAGAAATGGCCAGTGTTTACGGAAGTGTGGATCTGTCTGGTTCTGCTTCCCTTTAGGTAATCTGAGTGCCCTGTCTGGGTCAGGCACTGTGCTAGGCACTGGGGACACAGCCTTGAACAGGTCAGACGCTCTCTTTGCCTGTCTAGGCAGGGAAGGTGAGCGTGAAATAACTAACCACACAGGTATTGTAAAGCTGGGCCTCCCGTTCTCAGGTCGTGACCAACCCCAAGAAGCGGCCGAGGAGCCCAGCGGCAGGAGAGGAGCTACCTGAGAAGATGCTGACTATAAAAACTGGGCACCCCGCCTGTCCCTCCTGATCCAGAGGGCTATGGGATCCTTAGGCAGTGTCTGGGGCTCTGCAAAACTTCTACCATCCTCTCCCTGCCTTGGTTGACTCCACTGCTTACTCATGCTTCAGCCTAGATGCTTCTTCCCCCGGAAGCCTTTCTTGCATCCAGGTCTGGGCTGGCTGTGCTGACTGGTATCCCCTCAGTCCCCTTGATCACCTGGTTGCAGCCCTGAGCATGTTATGCTATCAATGACGACTTCCTGCCCACCTCTTGCTTCCACCTGTGAGCTCCATAAGGCATGGTAGGTGGTGCCTGTCATGTTCACCAGTGTATCCCCAATTTAGCACAGGGATGGTATATGACCAAACCAAAAAAACCAAAGCCGTTGCTGTCGAGTCGATTCCGACTCGTAGGACAGAGTAGAACTGCCCCATAGTGTTTCCAAGGAGCAGCTGGTGGATTTGAACTGCTGACCTTTTGGTAAGCAGCTGTAGCTCTTAAGCACTATGCCCCCAGGGCTTCTGATAGTCCCCACTAAGTATTAGTTCTGTGAAAAGAAGAAGAAGAAAAAGGAGGAGGAGGGAAAAGATGAGGAGGAAAAGGAGAAGGAGGAAAATGAAGAGGAAGAAGGGGAAGAGGAAGAGAAAGGAGACAAAGAAGAATGGAGACGACTAAAGACCAGCGATGACACTCGGGACTCCATTTTGTTTTACCCATGATCTCTTGGCTACCACTGAGTGACACTGACTATTTAAGAAAGAGTGTTGGGTTAGCATCCCGGTCCCTGGTCCCAGTTTCCCCATTGATCTTCTGTGCAACTTTGGGCAATTTAATATAATTTCTAGAGCTTCATTTTTCAAGTTGAAAATGAAAATACTGTAAGGAATTCACACTTATGGCAAAGTCAAATAAAACAATGTGTATAAACATGCTACAAAAATTTAGTGTATGTTTTAATTTTACACCACAAACATCTTTTTTTTGTTATATGTATAGAATTAAGGGAACTTTACAGAAAAACCTCATAGGTCAAAATGGTAGCTCCGGGGTAGAAGTTCCCTCTCCCACATAGAGGGCCCGCCCAAATGCATTTATCTTGCTCGAGCATTTTCTTTCTGTATCACACGCAGGACACACAGGCTTTGTGTCCCAGACGCCCAAGGTGCTGGAAAGTCCAGGTTGCTCTAGGGTGGCGGGAGGGAGAGGGTGGGAGGGTGGGAAGAAGAGACACTGTTTCACTGACTTGCTGACCCACCCAGCACACCCTACTGGACTGTCCTGAAATCCTCATTTGCAAGAATTTTTAGCACCGTGTTACAGGAACCATATCATAAAAAGAAAAACATCAGCACAAACTAAACAAACAAACAAAAAACCTCAAACCCACTGCTCTCAAGTAGAGTCCAACTCACAGTGATGCGATAGTATAGAACTGTCCCGTGGGGTTCCAAGGCTGTAATCTTTACGGAAGCAGACTGCCACATATTTCTCTTGCAGAGCGGCTGGTGGGTTCACACTGCCGACCTTTCGGTTAGCAGCTGAGCACTTAATCACTGCACCACCAGGGCTCCTTATCAGCACAGATTACAGGGTATCAAAAACAGAGAAACATCTGGAGTTAGAAAACTCTTTGAGATCAGTGATATTCTGCTTCCATCCCCATATCCTTTCCTCTAGATCTTCGTTTCTCTGCTTAAGCTCCCAGCTCCCAGAGTCCCGCCCCTTAGTCACTCTGTAGGTGCCTGACTTGGCTTCCCACTTCACAGAAAAAACTGGACCTGAGAAGCAGGATCACTTGCAGCTTCCCGTCCTATGGTCCACCCCCACCACCCCATTGCAGTTATCTCTGTCCACACTCACCTGCCTTTCTCTTGCTGAGGAAGAGGTGGTGTCTTCTCCACACAGTCCTAATTCTTCCATCTGGGTTTGGAAGCGTATTCCTCTTTTCCCCTCATAATTTCATTCCACGAACTGAATCTTCCTTTTCTTTTGTCTCTAACCTATCCTTCTCTGTTGGGTGCTTCCTTCCGCTACCGATTTCTCTCAAGCTGATTCTAACTCATGGTGACCCCATGTGTTACAGAGTAAAACTGCTCCACAGGGTTTTCTTGGTTGGGATCTTTATGGAAGAGATCACCAGGCCTTTGTTCCACAGTGCTTTGGGTTCAAACTGCCAGTCTTTAGGCTAGTAGTCAAACTGTTCCACCCAGGGGTCTTAGTGGATCCCATTCACCTCTTGAGCTATTTCTCTGTTTCTCTCTTTCCTTTGGGAGACAAGCTTTTGGAAAGAGTTCCTGCTTAGAGTCTCTGCTTCTTCATCTTCCACTTGTTCCTCAATCAGCTGTCATCTGGCTTCTGCCCCCATCGCTCTGGGCAACTGCTCTTATGTCATCTCTTTCATGTTTCTGGATCTCTTTGGCTTCCAGAAGACCACTCTGTCCTGTTTGCCCTCCTGCTTCTCTGGACACCCCTTCTCACCCCTTCTGTGTGGGCTCTACAGCCTTTACCCTCCTCTTGCATAAAGGCGTTTTCCAGGGCTCTGTTGTCTACACTCGCTCTCACCCAACATATGCTACTTTGGTGATCTCTCCTTCCATATTATGATTGCCACCTATATGCCCATGGCCCCTCCAGAAATGTAATGTCAGCCCATACTTCTCCCCAAGGTCTATGGATTCTATGTCTTTGACATTCTAGACTCTCTTCCCTCCTCTTTAGCCTCGTAACCAGGCCCTCATCACCCCTTACCTACTTCACTTCAAAGATCTCTGTCTGGAACAGTGGCTAGGGTGATCTTTTGTTAAGACAGATTTAATGAAATCTCCTCTCCTCTGGATGCTATTGCAGAATTCCAGGCAGCCATAAAAAAGAACAAGGAAGCTCTTTGATATTCATCTGGAATGATTTTCGAGATACAATGTTAAGTGGAAAAAGCAAGACATAGAACAGTCTTAATGTGCTACTGAAAGAAGTCACAAGAAACTGATGACATCAGATACCCCTGGGAAGAAGAATATGATGGCTGGGCGGGTGGAAGGGGGGGTGGGAAGCATGGCTTTTCACTGTATGCTCTTTTGCTGCTTTTGAATTTTGAGTATTGAATATATTACGAGGTACGCCATAGGCACTGAGTGCCTATTTGATAAGTATAAAAAACACAAAAACAACCAAATCCATTGCCGTCGAGTCAATTCCGACTTATAGCGACCCTATAGGACAGAGTAGAACTGCCACATAGGGTTTCCAAGGAGCGCCTGGTGGATTTGAACTGCTGATCTTTTGGTTAGCAGCCGAACTCTTAACCACTATGCCACCAGGGTTTTCATTTGATAAATATAGGTCTTATTTAATTGCAGAAATATCAAAATCCCTAAACCAAAACACAGCACAACAAAAACCAGGTGTTGGGCCCAACACTGCCTCACCTTCTTTGGGTTGCCGCCATGATTGCTATAACTCCTGAGGCAGTAAGCCCCCTGAGGGCAGGAACCAAGTCTCTTCTGCTCACCAGTGCACCTCCAGTGCATAGCTCTGAGCTTGGCTCTTGATAAATGCTTGCTCAAGAATGAATTCATGGATGTGAAAGAATGATACTTCCTTTGGATTCAGATGGCACAGTCAGAAATCCTTTTGAGCTTTGGCACATTTAAACATGGAGAATGGTAAATGCTAAAACATAATACCTTATGTATATATCCTTTTAAAGTGCATAAAAGCCTTTGGCATGTCATTTAATCTGACCTTCACACACACTCTCTAAAGGGAAAACGAGCCCCTGAAAATCAAGTCCTTTGCTCAAGTTCACTGGGCCAGTAACTGACCTGTTAGAACCTAAGTCTCTTTGTTCCGTTTTGGGTTTAGGGCTCTCTCTTCTGCTTTCAACAAACATGGTTTGATGAAACACTCCTTCTTCCTCAGCTGCTCAGCCCAGCCTAGAGTGAAAGAAATTTCGGTGAGGAAGAAAAGATCACATTGCTCTTTGAAAATGACAAAAACATACATCTGAAAAGAAGAAGGTGAAATTCTAATTTAATAGGAGACAAACCAAATGAAGTGTTTTTTTTTTTTTTAAATCTAAACTAAATGCTGAAATTGGAATATTTAAATATCCAATATTTAAAGCATTTACTTTTTTAAAAACTTGGCCCTCATAGGCACAGATTAGATTATTCCAAATTATGACAATTCATCCAGTTTTAAACGTATCTGTTTTCTTATTTATGACACGCTTTCACCATTAAGTTTTCTATTAAATTCCAAACACAAATGAACTTTTTTCTTCAGGATGGTCCATATCAGGTGCTGGTACACAACGGCCCACGGCCTGTTTTTTTGTATAACCTGAAAGCCATAAAATGGTTTTTACAATTAGAAGAGTTTAATGAAAACAAAGAAAATATAACCGAGATAGAATATGGCCTGTAAAGACTAAAATATTTACAAAAAAGTCTGCTTGCTGTAGGTATATATTTACATATTAAAAATTTTTTTTATTTACTTTTTTGTTGTTGTTGAGAATATACACAGCAAAACATCAGCAATTCAACTGTTTCTACATGTACAATTCAGAGACACTGATTACATTCTTCGAGTGTGAAACCATTCTCACCCTCCTTTTCTGAGTTGTTCCTCCCTCATTAACGTACATTCACTGCCCCCTAAGGTTCTCATCTAATCTTTCAAAATGCTGCTGTCGATTTGATCCCATATAGATAGTTCTTAAAAGAGCATAATGCTCAAGGCCGACCTTCTTCACTAGTTGTTAAGCTAAACTGTTGTTTGGTTTTAAGAAGACTTCAGGGAATATTTTTGGTTTAAGGTTTAAAGATTATCTCAGGGCAATAGTTTCAGGAGTTCATCCAGCCTTCTTGGCTCCAGGAAGTCTGGAGTCTATGAGAATTTGAAATTCTGTTCTGTATTTTTTCCCCCTTCTATATTCATGTTTGAGATATTTTTTTTTATATTCATGTTTGAGATATATAGCCAAAAAAAAAAGCACGTTTGGGCAAGAAATCCTGGTGCTTAACTATATATTTATTCACTATCTCATCCCACAAAGTGTTCCATTGAAGCAGGTGAACTCCCAAAGGCTCCATGAGTCTTCTACAGGATAAGCTCCTTCAGCTGTGTAATCATGGCATCGACAGCTTACAAGCTGATAGAGAAAACAAGGAATGGAACAGTTGGCTGCTTTCAACGATTCACAATGAGAAACTGAGAGGTGCGGAGGAAGGAAGCTGACATAGAAGAGCAACCTCAGCTAAGAAAGAGGCTTTACAATTTATACTGAACTTCATCTTTTCGAAATGTATTTGAATTCCTTCTTATCGATTTTCCAGTAACTCCTTGACGGCCTGTGTTACATTAACTATAGAAAAATCAATGAAAAAAGAAAGCCTCCATAGATGCTAAGGGGTGACTTGTTAGTCTAAAACTTGTTTGTTGGTGTTACATCGATACAGATATTAAACATCCCTTATTTCCTTTGGTAGTGGTGGTTCAGTGGTAGAATCCTCTGCTTCTATGTGGGAGACCTAGGTTTGATTCCCGGCCAAGGCACCTCAGGTCCAGCCTCCACCTGTCTGTCAGCGGAAACTTGTATGTTGCTTTGATGCTGAACAGGTTTTGGAGGAGCTTCCAGAATAAGACAGACTAGGAAGAAAGTCCCGGTCATCTACTTCCGATAATCAGCCAATGACAACCTTATTGATCAGAACAGTCCACTCCACAACTGATCATGGGGATGGCACCAGATTGAGCAGCATTTCATTTTGTGTGCAAGGGGTCATCACAAATCAGGGGCCAACTTGATGGCAGCTAACAATAACAATAACTCTTTCCCCTAGGGGTGATTTCATTGTGTCCTTATAACCATCACTGTTATGATGCCTTCCTCTGAGATTTGAAAGTGGTTTTAAGCTGTAGTTGTTGTTGTTGTGTGGTCCTGGGTTTTTGTGGGATGACAGAGTAGAACTGCTCCATTGGGTTTCCTAGGTTGTAATCTTTATGGGAGCAGACTGCCAGGTCTTTCTCTTGTTGTGTAAGCGGAGGCTGCAAAGGACTAGAAGGGAGAAGAGTCGGAGCAGGGCAAAGAGCAAAGATCAGCTTCCTCCCAGTTCTGGACCTTCTACATTGGCTTGGCCCAAAGGCTCACACAAAGCATGGTTTACTTGAGGGGAGGCAGGAAGGAAGTAGAGGGGGAAGAGTGTGGATAGAAAATGACATACTTGAAACTTGGGGTTTCAGCCAGGGCTACAGGAATACAAATAGTAGACGTGTTTTCCAAGACACCAGCATTCTGGATACAAACCCTCCCCGGCCTATGTATGCAACCCTCCCCAACAACAACTGCAGTCAGTTTCTTCATCTGGCTCTCTGAGGGCATAAGGAGTGATTTATAGTGAAACCTGAGAGAGCCAGAACTTAACGGGACTGTCTTGTTTTTCTGGGATTGAAAAGATTCCCGCCTCTGACAAGGTGCAGTCTTACCACTTTTCTATTACTCCTTCTAGTGGAAAATAGTTTTTCTTCTTTGACAGGTCTCTGCCCTACACAGGTTCCAGCTTTCCCAAGTTTTCTGTATGAAGTGTATTGCCCAGATAACAAAGGCAGTGTGTGGTTTACCACTTTGATGTCTCCTAGCCCACCATCTTAATTATTATGCTGCAGAGCTGGCTGCAAACAATTTTTCATTTGCCAGGAGGAAGAAAGAGGAAAAGATTGAAGTGTGACACTAAATTAATGACTTACCTCGAGCTAATGCTTTTAACCGTGTGAGGAACTCCAAGTTCTGAGACAATCCTGTGGATAGAAGACTGCTTTGTGAGTCTTTCCACAGTCCACTACCCGTTCCAGACAGTTATTCTTCCATCCTGCTGCCAATACCCTGCTTCCCCACCAGCCCCCCGCCATTGCCATGCCACCTGCCTCTCTTTTTCTGTCTACAAGGATCGCTATGCCATGTGCACCAGGCTCAGATAATTCTTCTCAGATTTCTTCTCCGTGCTTAGTCTGGCCGCCATCTTGGGTGATTTCCCCACACATGGACAGCCCATCCCACACCTTAGCCTATCACTTCCTGGGCTTCACCTTTGTTTTTCTTTAGCTTTTTAATCTAATCCTTGGCCACATTTTGGGCCTTGACAATCACATGAATCTACCAGCCTGTAAAATTTTGAAGACCAACATCTCACCCTGTGACACCACCCTCTAGGTCCTTTCAGCTTTCTCAATCCCACATGCCCATCAAACCTACTCTTTGAGCTCACAGACCCTTTGGTCTCCTCCCTCCAGCCAGCTTCCTTCTAGCTATTTCTTTCCCACCATGCCATAGATCTGCACTGTTCACTAGAGTAGCCACAAGTGGCTTTTTAAATGTAAGTAAAATAAAAACTTTAGTTCTTTAGTCATACTAACCACATTTCAAGTGCTCAATAGCCACATGTGACTATCTTTGCTTATTCCTCTAAACAAACAGAAAAAACCCACACCTATTGCCTTGGAGTTGATTCTGACTCATGGTGATCCCAAGAGCTGAGCTGCCCCATAAGGTTTTCATGGTTGTAATCTTTGGAAGCAGGTCTCCTGGCCTTTTTTCTGCAGGGCCATTGGGTGGGTTGGAACTGCCAACCTTTAGGCTAGCCTCTGATCACAAATCACATGTGTCACCCAGGGACGTCTGGTTCCTCTTCCTCTATCCATACCTTCGGTGTTGGAGTTCGTCATTGTTTCACCCTTTTTCTTTCTAGTCTACAGTCTTACGGGCAATCTCATTCATATTCATCCTTTTAACTGCCCCCAATATGGTGTGAAGCTGGGCAGAGACTTGGACGGAAGCAAGACCCTTGGGATTGAACTACAGTTTAAGCCAACGCTTCCTTAGGACTTTTCAGGCTTGTAAGCCAATAAATTCCTTTTATTGTTTAAGGCTGTCTGAGTTGAAATTTCTGTCTCTTTTAGCCAAGAGTCTTCATTGATACAGTGACCTAGTCTTATGAATTCTATGTTCCGAAGGTAACTCAGAACCAGCATCGCCCTATCTTTCCCAATCACTACGTCCAGCCTCTTCGTATTCCTGTGGGCGGGGGGAGGCACTTAAAAAACATTTTGTTGGACTGATGGACCACATCTACCATGGCCTCCACCAGGCTGAGTCCAGTACAACCTAGATGGTGCCCGGCTACCATCACTGACTGCTCTGACAGGGATCACAATAGAGGGTCCCAGAAAGAGCTGGAGAAAAATGTAGAACAAAATTCCAACTCAGAAAGAAAGACCAGACTTGCTGGACTGACAGAGACTAGAGAAACCCTGAGAGTATGGCCCCTAGACACCCTTTCAGCTCAGTAATGAGGCCACTTCTGAGGTTCACCCTTCAGCCAAAGATTGAACAGTCCTATGGAACAAAAGGGGTACACCAGCCCTGGGGTAGGGACTGGAAGATAGGAGGGAACAGGATAGCTGGTAATAGGGAACCCAGGGTTGAGAAGGGAGAGTGTTGATAAGTCATAGGGTTGTTAACCAGTGTCATACAACAATGTGTGTACTGTTTGATGAGAAACTAGTTTGTTCTGTAAATCTTCATCTGAAGTTTAATTTTAAAAAAAGAAAAAAATGTTTTGTTACATTCTTACTCCAGGTCAGTGGGAGGAAGCTTGTAGGAAGTAACTCCTCGTGGAATAAAGTAGATCTAAAAAAAAACCAAAAAAAACAAAAAAAAAAAACAGTTTTTTTTTCTGTTTTTACTTTAAGATGGTGATCTTTCATCTCTAAAGCGGGTGGTAATATCCTTCTTTTAAGATGAGAAAAAACAACATTTCATTTCTGGGGGGCCTCTCAGCAGGGTGCTGCATTAGTTTCTTGTGGTTGCTGTATCAAAGTACCACAACCTAGGGTGCCTTAAAATGACAGAAATTTATTCTTGCATAGTTCTGGAGGCCAGAAGTCTGAAATCAAGGTGTCAGCAGGGCCACATACTCTCCAGAGGGTTTAGGGTCTAGGTCCTTGTCTCTTTCAGCTTCTGGTGGCTCCAGGCATTTCTTGGCTTGTGGTAGCGTCACTCCAGTCTCTGCCTCCGTCCTCATGTGGCCTTCTCCCCAGCGTTCTCTGTGTCTTCTTCCCTTCTATATCTCATAAGAATGCTTATCATTGGATTTAGGGCCCACCTGGTTAATCCAAAGGAGCACTTGGTTAAAGCTGTCGACTGCTGACTGAAAGGTCAGCAGTTCGAAATCATTAGCCACTCCGAAGCAGAAAGATGTGGCAGTCTGCTTCCATAGAGATTTACAGCCTCGGAAACCCTATGGGGTTGCTATGAGTTGGAATCGACTCGATGGCACTGGGTTTGGGTTGGTTAATCCAGGATGAACTCATCTGGAGGTTAATTACCTTTTCCCAAATAAGCTCATGTTCACAGGTTCTGGGTGGACATAGCTTTTGGGGGGCCGTTATTCCACCCACCACAGACACCAGACTAAACAAATGTCTCTTGGATACCCTCTGCCACCATCTCCTCCTTGTCATTTCCTGGCTGGACTATTCTAAAACTTGCCTTTTTGTTCCATCTGCTCTCCCCAGTCTACCCTCTGGGCAGCATGAAGATAGTCTCTCTAAAATGTATCACTCTCCTGCTTAAAAAGCAAGCATATAAAAAGCGAGAGTGCACCAGCGTCACAGTTCTGAGTGTTTTAGGAAATATGCTGTACAGAAAACATTGCCAAGCTTTCAGACTACAGAGAATTTGCTCCAATTTGTAGATTAGAGTAATGGAGATGCCATTTGTCCGGGCGATGCCTGTGGAGAAACTCCCCCTCTGCCGCCTGAGTTACTGAATTAACATCGCATACTCCAGGTTCTACCCAGCCACTTTATCTAATTGGTTGCAAAATAAATATAAATAGTGAAGTAAATTTGGAAACTCCACACTCTCTCAAAGGAAACAAACTTCCAAATGTTCAGTAAGGCAAACTAGTTCCCTTCGACCATAGCCAAGGCGATTTTCTTAAGTCTGCCACACTTCAGTGTACGTTGAGAAGGTGGTACTCTCACTATACCTGAGCTAGCACGAGATAAGAAGATGGCTAGCCCCGGCCAAAACCCAATCCCCTGATACCGTGCAGGTCTGATTTACTTCAGCAGATGAAAAAAAGTCAAGTAAAAACGAACAGCATTTTTAAGAGGTAGCTGTATTTCGGTGCTTCTTATGAAATGCTAATCCTCAAGGCTCCATTGAGAGTCACTGGCTGGACTGTGTAGATTTCCAAAATTGCTGGACAGACCAAACGCCTCATGATTCACCGGCCTTCCCCATTGGAAAACAAATCATATTTTAAACAATATAAAATATTACTGTAACTCCAAAGCCCACACAATAAAGGTTTAAGACATGAACCAGAAAGTCTCAAAGGCATCACCATTGAGTCTGTCCAAGGCAGCCCAGCAGAATGCTGGGCTTGTGCCACAATGGGGACAGGGTTGGGCTCTGCATGGGGCATCATCACAGCTAGGCTTTTGCTGTGATTAAGTCTCTTGAGGTTGCAAGTGACAGAAATTCAACTCAGACCAGTGAAAATGCAAAAAAATGTGTTTATTGGCTCAGTAACTGAGAAGTTTAGGGAATGGTTCAGCTTTGGTCATGACTGAATCCAGGGACTTCAACGAATGTCATCAGGATGTGGTCCCTTCCCCATCCTTCACCCTCTTTTCTGTTGGCTTCAGTCTTAAAATGCTCTCTCTAGATGGTACCTTGGCAGCTCCAGGCTTATTTCGTGTAACCTCAGTGGGAAAATAGTACTTTTCCCCCAAAAGTTCCCCTGCCACACCAGAGTCCTAGGATTGACTCCCATCAACCTAATTTGGGTCACATTTCCATCCCTAACCCAATCCTAGTGACCACACCTGGGTCACTAGCTCATGCCTGGAGCTAGGGATGGAGTTTGCCCACTAGGATCACTTGCATGAAAGTAGGAAGATGTGGTTCCCAAAGGAAAACTGAGGTGTTGTTTCCAGAAAAAAAGGACTGGATGCTGGACAGCAAAGCAAAAGGCGTCCACCACATACCAGGCTGTGAGTCAGTACGTAGAAGGAAACAATGAGAACACTTTCCCATTTTTGTATTTTTATTCTCTGGGAGCACAAAGAGAAGAAATTTATAAGTGCTAAAAAATATATAGGAACCATGGTGGTGCAGTGGGTAAAGCACTCAGGTGCCAACTGAAAGTTCGGCAGATCAAACCCACCAGCAACTGCCAAGGAGAAAAACCTGGTGATCTGCTTCTGTAAAGACTAGAGCCTAGGAAAAGGGGCAGTTCTACACTGTCACAGGGGGTCGCTATGAGTTGGAACCGACTCAATAGCATGAAACAACAACTCAACGGCACTGGGTTATGGTGACATTGGTGGTTCGGTAGTAGAATTTTCACCTTCCATGCAGGAGATCTGGGTTCGATTCCTGACCAACGCACCTCATGTGCAGCCACCGCCCATCTGTCAGTGGAGCCTTGTGTATCACTATGATGCTGGACAGGTTTCAGTGGAGCTTCCAGACTAACACGGACTAGAAAGAAAGGCCTGGTGATCTACTTCTGAAAACCAGCCGGTGAAAACCCTAGGGAGCACAATGGTCCAATACGCAGCCAGTCACGGGAATGGTGTAGGACTGGGCAGTGTTTTATTTAGTTGCATGTGGGGTTGCCATGAGTTGGGGGCTGACTCGATGGCAGCTAATAGCAATAACAAATAATATATGCATCAATATATATATATATGTCACCCTTTTTATTAGAAGGCATAGCTCCTGACCTTTACCACTCTTGTGTGCTGGTCGATATGAGTTTCTGGAGAGCAGGTAATGATACTCAGGCTTATTTGCTATGAGCATGTGCCATCCAGCTTCAGGGTCAGATGTGCTTCTTATGTCCATTAGCACTGATCTGCCTGTCATCCTGCTATGAATGTCAGCCAGCCCTGAAGCACCAGGAGCTCCCCCTGCCATCCCCGCTGCTTCAGGACTGACCTATACTGGGATCCCCCTCCCGAGAGTCTGCAGCCTGTGACAGGATGACAGAGTAAACCTTCACCACTCTAGGTTTGTTTTTTTCTGCTCTGAAAAGGAGCAGCCACTGAACACTGATTTATTGAGTACAATTTGCCTGTGTTTTAAAAGCATAGAATTGTGTTCTTTGGACTACATACTTTGCTTAAAATACCCAGTGTGCAAATACACACACACACACACACAGAGGATGTACACAATCATTCTTTGTAAAGATCTATTCCTTACATCTGAGTCATTAACACAGTCCTGTCTTCCTAGGCATTTTGGAGACATCTAAGATAGGATATTGGAATTGAAAAGTAGCTAAAAGGTCTATCCTCTTTTCCATTTGATTGATTAGATCCTTTTGACACTTTTTCTTCAATATGGTCCATCAACCCTGCTTAAGCACTTCCCCTGAGAAAAGCCACTATTTAGAAAGGTTCCCAGCTCCTTTTCTTGCTGAACAATTCATATTATGAGAAAGTTCTCTCTCACATCCATCCAAAGCCGCTCTCTGGCTAGCAACCACGTCCTCTTAGAGCAACAAAGTAAGTTTAGAGGAACCTCGCTGTGCCTCGTTTTAGGAGGAGATCGGGGTTTGTACTTCAAATGATTTCTTGGGTGTCTCTTTATGAGTCACAGGTTCATCATCTTTATTTCAGATGAGTAACAAGGCAGGTTTCTGGAATGTGTATATGGTTCGGTATAAACAGCCCCAAAACTCATGTATCAATCTGACAGCCTAGACTCAAGAATTTGTTTCCAGAAGAAAAAAAGTCAGCTCTGATAGAAAGAATTGCAAGCCTATAAATTTGTGCTGAGGTGTGTTTATACAACTAGATTAGAGTTTAAATAAAACAATCCAAGAGTAAATTAAACTACAAGTCAGAGTTGTAAAAGCAACCTAAGAAGAGTCAGTTGGAATGACAGGTCACTCTTGTCTTGATCTTGCACACAAGCTAGTACAGGTTGCCAAACAGATGGCCAGCGTATCAGGATATTGTGCCCAGGGGGTAAGATTCGTCATTACCATTCTCATCTTGAGGAACTGAAGTTCAAAGAGATCGAGTGACAGCCCCAAGACATACAAAGCCTTCATTTCAGGGGCTAGGAATATCAGTGATACTCTGACCTAGTCTGGGTGACAATTTACAGCTGGTTCATGTGACCCTGTTGATTCAAGCTAATATCCAAAAGCTATTTCCCAACTCACAAACAACGAGCTCCCTTGAGAATATCATACTAGCTGTGAATCTCGTGAATTTTCATCAGATTCTTAGAGAACTCTGTGACATCTCCACCCCACCCCACCCCATGAATACAGAGAACACTTGAATCATAGTTCAACTGAAGGTAGTGGAGATTTAAGCCATTCATTGAGTTTTCTGGAGAAACGTGTGGGGACATGTGGGGGAACTAGGGACATAATTTGCTCAGTGATTTTAGTTTATGCTGAGGGTAAGCAAGGCCAGAAAAGACAGAGAGACCTGAGTGATACATGCAAGTAATAAAGTCAAGTCAAAGGAGAAGCTGAAGGAGGAAGTTTGTGGGGTCTATAAGCAAAATCAATCTTGGTAAAATTTCATAGCCATGCATTAAAATTAAATAAATGTAATTTTAAGACAAACTGCTTTATACCATATGCCTATGATTACAAAATTATATATCAAATGTATATCTTTGAGACCTATAATCTATGAATATTAGATGCTGGGACTATTTGGGGTCCTAGGTGCATTTATAATTAGACAGGAACAATAACGGACAGATGGCGTAGGCTGGTGGCCCAGAGACGTAGATAAATGTCATTGTTCAGAGTTTTGGCATCTCTCACCTGGACCACTTTAATTAGCTCCTAACTGGTATTCAAGCCTTTTGGTTTTCCTTTTGCTAATCCATCCACTTCAGGGCCATGAGCAAGATTTTTGCTGAAAACACCACTTGACTCCCTAAGTCCACACTTAAAAAAAAAAAAACAAAAAACTGTTTTATTATGGTAAAATATATGTAACAAAATATTTGCCAATTCAACATTTTTTTTGCATGTCCCATTCAGTGACACTGGTTATGTTCTCATGTTGTGCAACCATCACCCCTATCCATTTCCAAATTATTCCACCCCCATTAACAGAACCTCAGTGCCCCCTAAACAATGACTTCCGCTTTGCCCCTCGCTCTCATCCATGGTAACTACCAATAATCTTTGGTCTTATACAATTGCCTATTTCATATAACTGGGATCATACAAATTTGTACTTTTGTGACTGACTTATTACACTCAGCAACATGTTTTCAGGATTTATTCATGTTGCAGCATGTATCAGGGTTTCATTTCTCCTTATGGATAGTCCACACGTTTAACAGGTTATTCAAGACTCTCTGAAATCTGGCCCAAACATACCTTTCTAATCTCATCTCCCACCACATCTCCAAATATTCCAGGTCTTCCCACCCCCATCCTGAGAACAGGTTATGTCTTTGCCTCAGCTGGTCCTTCCTTCATGCGTTAGGATCAACCTCAAGGCTCTCATCCAGAAGCCTTTGTACTTAATTGTCAGAGAGATGAGTGCACAGCCTTCAAATGATTCTAGCTCCCACTCTTCAAGTCTTCTGCCCGAGGTACCAGTCATTGTGGAACAGAAATAAAACTATCCCCACTCTGTGCCATGACAAATTCCTGACCCATAGAAACCATGAAAGATAAATATTATTGTTGCTTTAAGTTACTAATTTGGGAGGGGGGAATTGTTATCAGCAATAACCAAGTAATACAGTGCTGCTTACCTGGTTTTATCCACATCAGGTAACAGAATCTTGGTTATCGTAGATAGTATCCAGTGCAGAAATCTATATATAATGGTACCACCAAAAGACTTTTTAATTTTGGACATTATGGGAAAAAGAGAGAGAATATTGAATCCTTACTATAAAGTGGGGTGCATGTGTGTGATATGTTAAGCATAAGTAAATATAAAAGAATGTAAGTGTTAATGAGGTTCTGATTTCAGCCCTCTGTTCCTCCTCACCATGTTCTCGAGTGAAGAGTTTTAGCCAGTGTAGTGATGAGGAGAAGGTGCACATAGGTTTAGGGTCCCACTATAAGCTGCTCCTCTTCTGTGTCCTAAGCTGTTCTTGTTCCAGCCTGTTGTGATGTTGGTGGCTTCTGTGTTTAAGGATGTTAATACTGTTTTCAGACCTGTCTCAATCACTGCTAAGATGATCACTTGACCTCACTTCAAGTCCCAAAGTTTTATTTGTCAACTTGGACGATGATTTGCCTCATTAGAGATCCAATTCCTGGGTCGATTTTCAATGATTCTAGTCACCAAAGGAAAGCTCCATGGTTTTACTGGATCCCATGGGCAGCCAATGCTCAGTGGCATTGTTGGTATCTTGTCCCTACCCTTAGCTTTTCTTCCTGCTTCTCTGGTCGCTCGGTCACTGGGCAACACCATGCTTCTTGCTAACTGCTATAGCCACTGCTGTGGTTAAGGGAGACAACCAAAAATAACGTTTAAAGACAGATCTAGAGACTATTTGAAGGTCAGTGAATCTCCATTAGCATCACTGAGAGTTAGCTGACGTCTGCTTCAGAGTCTGTGCTCATTCAGGAGAGTCAACTCTTTATGCTATGAGTGGTAGGGAGTAGGAACAAAGATAATGTAAAAATTAGCTAAAAATTATACCCGTTTTCTCATGCATGTTTTAATTACATTGCAACAAGAATGTATCTACTTTGGGGGGGATTTTAATTATTTTGGAGGAAAATAACAAAATCTTATTGTGAAGACGTGGCTTTGGAAGAGCCAGGGAGCTGGCAAGCTTGCCTGCTTTCTGCCCATGGCCCTCACTCCCTTCCCTGAGGAGAATACAGTATTGTCATCGATGGGGATAGATAACAAGGCAGAGCAGGAAAGGCTCCTGGGTTCACTGCAAGTAGTTTTTCTTTTTTTTGTAGGCTAATAGCTTTCCCAGGGAGAAAGCTTCTTAGTGATTTGGTTCTGACATTCTTCCCACTGCAGGACTAAGCCCCTGCTGAGAGCATGGACTTGGGGTCTCGCAGACCTAAGCCCAACTCCCTCTTTGCTCACTGTCTAGCTGTACACAGACAAGCCACCCGACCTCTCTAAGCCTCAGTTTCCTCTCTCAGAGGAGGCTAATAATTCCAATCTCATGAGAACTCAGTGAGAATCAGATGAGGTCATGCTTATACAACATGTAGCCAAGAGCCCCGTATACGATAAGCGCTCAATGAATGGCAGTTGTTATTAATCCTAGCATACCAGAGCTGGAAGAGACCTTAACAGATAATTCTTTTCAAATTTCTCATTTTATAGGTGAGGCAGCTGAAGACTAGAAAGGTAAGGTGACTTGTTCACCATCACACAACCAGTTAGAGTAGCATCTGGTAGTCAGAGCCAGGGTTTACCTAAACCCCAGAGATAATATAGATAAGAATGTGTAAAAGATGTTTGTATCAAATGAGTCAAAAGGCTTGTCAGTAGCTGACAACTAATCTACTTTTTAATCAGAAAAATATATGTATTTTGAATTGGAAAAGTACAATTCCAGGTTATCCTAACATATAGTTATGACTTCAAATCTCACAGGTTCTCCTATCCACCTTCAACTATTGTGGTCATCTCATTATTTTGGGTCACTCTTACTTAGAAACAATTCATTTGTTTCCATTTGTTTCAAATTGTTCAATTTTTGGATTACGAGGTACCTTCTTTTTTTTTTTTTAAATATTGTTTTATTGTGTTTTTGGTGAAAGTTTACACAACAAATTAGGCTCCCATTTGACAATTTCTACACAAGTTGTTCAGTGACATTAGTCACTATGGTGCTTTCTGTTTTCTACTCCCCACTCCTGGGTGTGCCCTTGCTCTGTCCTGGGTCCCAGCTGGCCAGGAGCCTCATGTCCTCTGTCACTTGCATCTTGATAGCATGTCTTCTCAGTTCCAGACACTTCTCTCCCATCTCTGAACTTCTTCAGCTTAAGTGCTCCCTCATATAGCCCATTTGGCCCTGATGTCAATGTAGTGATTCTGGGAATCAGAAATGTGCTCTCAGCAGAATCCTATATAAATATATAATAGGTAGCAAAAAATACAGCCTCAAACTGGTAGCCATAACTCATAGCGGGGAAAGCTGTCAGGACCCAGTGACAGCTAAGCTAGTTAAAGCTAAACCTTCATACCTCAAGGGTCACAGCCGACAGCCAGTGACGAGGCTCCTATGAAACAAAAGCTACGAAGGCTTTAGGTCTGTTTCTGAGAGAGGCTGCTTCTGCACCCGGTACTTTCTCCCTGAAATGGCTCCCGGTCAGGCCTGACACCTGGGAAGCCTGATGTTAATCCAGACCAGGTCTTCCAACCGGGAGTTCGCATTTCTAACAAGTTCCCAGGGGATGCTGATACTGCTGGTTAGGGACCAGTTCTGAGAACCACCAGCACAGCAGCGGTTCTCAAGATTTATTATACATAAGAATCACCTGGGGATCTTGTTAAACTGTAGATTCAGATTCACTATATCTGGGGTGGAATCATTAGCATCACCTGGGAAATTGTTAGAAATGCGAATTCTCTGGCAGGGGTTGGAACCAGTTCGAAGCCCTGATCCAAAGGAATCCATTGGCCATTTCAAAGCCTCCGTGTATGTCAATAGGTCCTGGGGTAGTGTTACAGATTGAATTGTGTCCCCCCTAAAGTGTGTTTCAACTTCGTTAGGCCATGATTCCCAGTATTGTGTGGTTGTCCTCATTTTGTGATCTGATGTAATTATGTGTTGTAAATTCCACCTCATGATGTTAATGAAGCTGGATTAGAGGCTGTTATGTTAATGAGGCAGGACACAATCTACGATTAGGTTGTATCTCCATTCAATCTCTTTTGAGACATAAAAGAGACAAGTGAGTAGAAGGGGACTTCCTTACCATCAAGCAAGAAGAGCCAGCAGCAGAACATGTCCTTCGGACCAGGGGTCCCTGCATTGAAAAGCTCCTAGACCAGGGGAAGATTGATGACAAAGACTTTCTTCCAAAGCTGACAGAGAGAGAAAGTCTTACCCTGGCGCTGGCACCCTGAATTTAGACTTCTAGTCTCCTGGGCTGTGAAAGAATAAATTTCCGTTTGTTGAAACACAACCACTTGTGCTATTTCTGTTATAGGAGCACTAGGTAACTAAGACAGGTAGGATGTGTTTTATTGACTATGCAAAGGCATTTGACTGTGTGGATCATAACAAACTATGGATAACACTGCAAAGAATGGGAATTCCAGAACACTTAATTGTGCTCACGAGGAACCTTTACATAGATCAAGAGGCAGTTGTTCGGACAGAACAAGGGGATATTGATTGGTTTAAAGTCAGGAAAGGTGTGTGTCAGGGTTGTATTCTTTCACCATACTCATTTAATCTGTATGCTGAACAAATAATACGAGAAGTTGGACTATATGAAGAAGAACAGGGCATCAGGATTGGAGAAGGTTCATTAATAACCTGCATTATGCAGATGACTCAACCTTGCCTGCTGAAAGTGAAGAGGACTTGAAGCACTTACTAATGAAGATCAAAGACCGCAGCCTTCAGTATGGATTGCACCTCAACATAAAGAAAACAAAAATCCTCACAACTGGACCAATTAGCAACATCATGATAAATGGAGAAAAGATTGAAGTTGTCAAGGATTTCGTTTTACTTGGATCCACAATCAACAGCCATGGAAGCAGCAGTCAAGAAATCAAAAGACGCATTGCATTGGGCAAATCTGCTGCAAAGGACCTCTTCAAAGTGTTGAAGAGTAAAGATGTCACCCTGAAGACTTAGGTGTGCCTGACCCAAGCCATGGTATTTTCAATCACATCATATGCATGTGAAAGCTGGACAGTGAATAAGGAAGACCGAAGAAGAGTTGACACCTTTGAATTGTGGTGTTGGCGAAGAATATTGAATATACCATGGACTGCCAAAAGAATGAACAAATCTGTCTTGGAAGAAATGCGGCCAGAATGCTCCTTAGAGGCAAGGATGGCGAGACTGTGTCTTACATACTTTGGACACGTTGCCAGGAGGGATCAGTCCGTGGAGAAGGACATCACGCTTGGCAGAGTACAGGGTCAACGGAAAAGAGGAAGACCCTCAACAAGGTGGATTGACCCAGTGGCTGCAATGATGAGCTCAAGCATAACAATGATCAGAGGACCGGGCAGTGTTTCGTTCTGTTGTGCATAGGGTCGGTATGAGTCGGAACCGACTCGACGGCACCTAACAACAACAACAACAAGGATGGGTATTAAAAGGTTTGTGCTGGACAACTAACCAAAAGGTTGGTGGTTCAAATCCACCCAGCGGCACTACAGAAGAAGGGCCTGGCAATCTACTTCTGTAAGATTACAGCTGTTGAAAACCCTATGGAGAACTAATACCTCCTTTGCCATGAGAGCAGAAGAAATGGTTGGTGCCTGGCTACCATTACTAGATATTTTGATCAAAGACCCAACAGATGGATTCTGGTTGAATTGAGGAAAAATGTAGAACAGAACACCAAATTCTTTTGGAAATCACACCTACTGAATCAACTGAGACTGGGGGAACCCTCAAATCTATTGCCCTGAAATAATCTTTAAACACTGAACCAAAACTACCCCATAAAGTCATCTTTAAACCAAATAACAGCTTAGCTCAATTAATGAAGAATGTCAATCTTGCACAATGCACTCTTTCAAGAATTATCCACATGGGATCAAATTGTCAGCAGTAACTCTAAAGAACAAGGTGAGAACTTGAAGGGGCATAGAGAGTAAAATTTATTTTTGGTGAAACAATATGAGCAGAAAGAGTGAGAAGGTTGACACAGTATGGCAAATGTAACCAAGGGCATTGATCTGTACCTGTATAAATTGATTAATGGGTGTATGTTTTGTTGGTACATTTTCACACAAAAAAGAAAAACACTATGGAGCACAGTTCTACTATGAAACACATGGGGTCACCAAGGGTTGAGTTGACTTGATGACAATTTTTTTTTGCAGGCCTAAGGGCAATAGAAGGTTAAAGGGCCTGAATTGGTGCCACACCCCAGGAGCATAAACTGACAAGTGTCAGTGATGAGAGCACACAGAATTATAATAACGGAAGAGCCCGCTAGTTCATTTGCCCCCAGCAGTGGTTCACACTGCCTGGGACCAGGGGCTTATCGGATCAGGCCAAGAGACCCACTGAGCGTGATAACCTGGGACTCGTTCTACCCCAAGAAGCCCCCTGCAGGCTCAGCTCCAGCACTAGGGAATGTCTAGGAGAGCTTCACGCTCTTTCTTGACTCCAAGGACCGAGTCTTTGAGTCCCTTCCTTTAGTGCTTCTTAATCATTCACTCCCCCTTTTAAATCCCAATCACCAATTTAAAAAATGGAATTCTGCCATGATAATATTAATATTAATAAAATCATGGTGTTGGTGAAGAATATTGAACATACCATGGACTGCCAGTAGAATGAACAAATCAGTCTTGAAAGAAGTACAGTCAGGGTGCTTCTTAGACGCGAGGATGGCGAGACTTTGTCTCATATATTTTGGATCTGTTATAAGGAGGGACCAGTCCCTGAAGAAGGACATCATGCCTGGTAAAATACAGGGTCAGCGGAAGAGACGAAGACCCTCAATGAGATGGATTGATAAAGTGGCTGCAACAATGGGCTTAAGCATAACAATGATTGTGAGAATGGCCAGGACTGGGCACTGTTTCATTCTGTTGTACATAGGGTTATTATGAGATGGAATTGATTAGACGGCACCTAACAACAACAACAGCGGTGACACAATCTTCTTCTGTAAAGATTATAGCCAAGAAAACCATATGAAGCAGTTCTGCTCTGAATACTTGGGGTCACCATGAGTCGGAATCGACTTGATGGCAATGGGTTTGGTTTTGGTAAATGCTATTACAAAGACTTTAAATATAACCTCTCCTGCCAATCAAACTCATCACGGCTGAGTCGATTCTGACTCACAGTGACCTTATATGACAGAGCAGAACTGCCCCACAGGGTTTCCAAGGAGTGGCTGGTGAATTCAAACTACTGAACTTTTGGTTAGCAGCCTGAGCTCTTAACCACTGCACCACCAGGGTTCCTTAAATATAAACAACAATAACAAAAGTAATAATTGCTCTAAAAAGTCCTCCACTCCCTTTTTTCTTTGCTATGGAAATAAATAGTCTTTAAAGAGATTCATTACAATTTTAAGGAATAAATGTCACTGCTACTATTCAAACCCTGACGCACACCTTTCCTGATTTTAAGCCACGCAGTATCCCCTTGTTCAGTTCGAACGAATGCGCCAGGGTTGTATCCCGTCATCATAGTTATTCCATCTGTATGTTAAGCAAATAATCAGAGAAGCTGGACTATATGGAGAAGAAAGGGGCATCAGGATTGGAGGAAAACTCATTAACAACCTGCATTATGCAGATGACAAAACCTTGCTTGCTGAAAGTCAAGAGGACTTGAAGCACTTACTGAAGAAGGTCAAAGATCACAGCCTTCAGTATGGATCACACCTCAACATAAAGAAAACAAAAATCCCCACAACTGGACCAATAAGCAACATCATGATGCACAGAGAAAAGATTGAAATTGTCAAGGATTTCATTTTACTTGGATCCACATTCAACGCCCATGGAAGCAGCAGTCAAGAAATCAAAATATGCATCGCATTGGGCAAATCTGTTGCAAAAGATCTCTTTAAAGTGTTAAAATGCAAAGATGTCACCTTGAAGACTAAGGTGCACTGGCCCAAGCCATGGTGTTTTCCATCACCTCATATGCATGTGAAAGCTGGACAAAGATTAAGGAAGACAGAAGAAGAATTGATGCCTTTGAATTGTGGTATTGGCGAAGAATATTGAATATACCATGGACTGCCAAAAGAATGAACAAATCTGTCTTGGAAGAAGTAAGCCAGAATGCTCCTTAGAAGCAAGGATGATGAGACGTTGTCTCACATAGTTTGGACATGTTATCAGGAGGGATCAGTCCCTGGACAAGGACATCATGCTTGGTAAAGTGGAGGGTCAGCGAAAAAAAGGAAGACCCTCAATGAGATGGATTGACACAGTGGCTGTAACAATGGGCTCAAGCATGACAACGATTGTGAGGATGGTGCAGGACTGGGCAGTGAGCCTGCTGGAAGTGTCACTTAGAAGACATTGACCGGGGCCAGAGGGTGGTGGGGAACAGGAACACTGGGTGTGCGCCCTCCCTGCCCACCAAAAAGTAGCAAATGGATCAAAGGTGATACAGTTCAGAGCTGCAGGTGGTGTGGAGTTGGAGAGAACAATATTGTTATGAAAACCCTGGGTTCCGCTGCGATGGGAAAAACAGGTAGCCTGACTGGCTTCTCCAATTCCTTTTTTTTTTTCTTCTTCTGAAATATCATGTTAGAGCTTTGTTCTTTTTGCTCAGTTCAAAGCACTCTCTGCTCACACCACAACACCATAAGTACACTTAGCGAGTGGGCGGAAGAAGGAGTCTCTTAGGGAAGGCACATGGGAAGTGGGAAGGGCGGAAATGGCTGTACAGGCAGTCCCCGGGTTATGAACAACTGACTTACGGACTGTACAGGCAGTCCCCTGACTTACGGACAACTCGACTTAAAAACGGACTGCCATAAAGTCTATTATGTTAAAAATATGAGTTAAATACAATGGTTCGTAATAACGAACACACATACTACTTTGTGGCACTCATGAAAACATTGTGTGGTTTGGAAGTGTTTAAGTGTTCATATGCAGAGAAAAGTAAAATATATACGATATACTAAGAAAAACATTTGACTGACTCCAATTAAGAACCGTATGTACCCGTTCTGACTTACCCACAAATTCAACTTAAACGCATTCGTAACCTGGGGACTGCTTGTACCTTCAAAAATACACTCCTGGAGATTCTGATATCTTCCCCTTCCCTCTTGAGAATCAACTGAATCAGTTTATGAAGGCGTCAGCCCCCTCACAAACGGATGGTAAGGTAATGTGTTATTACCAGTGGTTTAGCGCACCAGTGAATGAGTTTTCTGTCTGTTCTTCTTAGGGCAGCTTTGATATGGAGGAGGAGGAAGATACTGTTCTAGAGTTGGCTGCCTCAGGGGAGGGTGCTATGCCCCTTTGTTTTCCCCAGGGCTGAGGCTGGCCCTCATTTAGGTCTTTGGTTATGGGCTCCAAGTCTAAAAGGCAGGGCCTCTGGGGTGGCAGTTTCCTCAGGAGTCAGCTCTCAGCAGCCTCTAGGCGGCTTCCCAAGCAAGTCAACTCCTCCCAGGGCCATGGTTTCTCCTCCCAACTCCCTTCTCGGCATGGGTTTGATTCTGCCCCTCAGGCTTGCAAGTCTCAACCTAGTTACAATATTGAAGTAGAAAGACACCCCTGCATAAAAAACAGGGCCCCTTCTGTGGCATAAATGACTTACTATGTGGCTGTTGAACCCTGGACCTGCTGCAGCAAATACGAGGTGCCTTTATCACCCCTTCACTGCTGTTTCCCTCTAACCTCCGGGACAGGCACGCACTTTTCTCAGTAGACCTGGGTTCTCACTTTGCCCCCCTCCTGCTGCCTTCCGGGGCAATTGCATTGTCCATGTGGTTAATGAATTGGCTAATTCATTCATTGAACAAAAAATGGTTCAGCACCTACTATAGGCTTCTCGAGGAACCCTGGTGGTGCAATGGTTAAGCTTTCTGCTGCTAACGAGGGCAGTTCAAAGCCACCAGCTGCTGGGGCACGATCTGTTCCTGTAAAGATTACAGCCTAGGAAACCCTATGGGGCAGTTTTACCTCTGTCCTTTCAGGTTGCTGAGTTGGAATCAACTTAATGGCGTACAATAACAACAATGTAGGCTACTCAGCAGGAATGGAAATAATACTACCATTACTAATTATGATAATGACAATAATTAACACTTAATGAGCACGAACCGAGCACTTTATGTGAACTAACAAAGTTCAGTCTTTGTAGCAACCCTGTGAGGTTGGTGCCATTATTATCCTCATTCTACAGATGAGGCAAACAAGGCTCAGAGAGGCTAAGTAACATGCCCAGTGTCACACAGCTAGTTAAGGGTGGGGCTAGGATTCAATCCAAGCTCTCATTTGCTATGCTATACTATAGTCCATCAAGAAGAAGGCAGGTGATGATTTATCCAATACTTGGCAATCAATGGAAGCCTCTTTTGTGAATCCCTCCCTAGTCCTTCTGGTAGAATCTCCCTACCCATCTCAGCCTCCAGTCCAGGGCTTGGATTGCCACCTCTGAGAAGCTTTTTCTGGCTCTGTCCTGGGGGGCTCCTCCCTTCTGTTGCCCCCTCCTCCCCATTTCTGTCCTGGTTCTATGATACCCTTTGCCTACTGACCTGTGAGCCTCTGAAAGCAGACGCCTTGACCCGTTAGCTTTGCGTTTCCAGGGCCTGGCACAGTGCCTGCCTCAGAGGGTGCTCCAGGAACGGCAGAAAGCCAGAAGGAACCATCCATTCCTCATTCCACTTGAGTTACCTGTGTACTTGCTGTCTGGCTGCACAGTCCTTGCCACCTGGAACCTGCGCCCGTACTTAACACCGGAAAATGTACCTTAATTCAAATCAAATGCCCCGTAAAATACGCTATTCATCTCTCAGTTACAGTGATTCAGAAATGATTCCATAGGACCACAGCCTTTTAAGCAAGATCATCTACAAATGTGTGGATGGAAATGCTAGTGATCTTAAAGTTAATTAGTTTCTCCGTTTTGATCCTATAATCCATGTCTAAGACAAGGACCAGGACTTGTGATTTCTATCGGGAGTTGGTGTGGCATTCATAGCTTTGCACAAATGATGACTCTTTCCAGTTCTGTCCTGAGTGTAGGTGGTATTGGTCACATGGTGGGGTGAAGGGGACTCTTGCCTCCTATGACATTTGCCCCTTTGGTCACAAGCTGGGTGTTAAAGCTGCTTTCATCTACCCACTTTGGAGACTTTCTGTCTGGCATTATGGGCAGTCAGCCTGGGTCAGTCCTGTCTGCCTCACTCCAGTGTGCAGGGACCAGTGGCCCTGTGGGGGTCACTCTACTGAACGCTTCTGTTAATTGTGCTTCCCAAATCCGCTACCACAGAGGTGGCTTCACTCTCTTTGAGCTTTTCTGGCTCTGTCAATAAGCTGAGTTGGCCCTACACCAACCACTGCCCCCCCGCCAACCATCCCCAAACTTCTTAAAGCTTTTATTCCTTTTGAATACAAGGTTTGTCCCAACCTGGGCAACCCTAGCTGAATTCAAGCAGAAATGCTTTGAGGGAGGTTGTCATGAAGTTTAAATAAAATAACCGGTGCAAAGTTCCTGGCATATAGTACCTTTCAGTAAATGCTATCAATTATAATAAGATGTTAAATAAATACATCCCCATGGGGTCAGTGGTGGTTCAGCGGTAAAACTCTTGCCTTCCATGTGGTGGACCCCAGTTCGATTCCCAGTCAATGCCCTTGTGCACAGCCACCACTCACCTGTCACTGGAGGCTTGCGTGTTGCTATGATGCTGAACAGGTTTCAGGTGGAGCTTCCAGACTAAGACGGACTAGAAAGAAAGGCAGGGTGATCTACTTCAGCTAATAAAAACCCTATGGATTAGAGTGCTATAATCTGCAGGACCTGGAAGCGTTTTGTTCCATTGTGCATCGGTTCACCACGAGCCATGAGTCAGGGGCTGACAGCTAACAACAACAGCAACAAATAGATTCCCATCTTGCTTATTTCCCATTCTCCTTATCAATCAATCGCTGTGAGCCTTCATTGAGGCTGTCCTTCTCTCTTCCAGCCTGTTCTCCTTAACTATCCGTCCTACCTGGTAAGTTGCCCTGGGCTCAGTCTAGGAACTGCCAGGCATGTCAGATATCTACACAGATGATGGACATCTGCTCAAATCTCTGCTCCCAGTTCAAAATCAGCTAAGAGCTGGACTTTTCGGGCTTCATATGTCCTTTAAGAATGATCAATAGTGCCTGCTAACTTTGAACCTGAATTCTCAGGTTGCCTGCTGGCTTCATTAGGGTTTGAATGCAGTTCCTTTTTTTTTGATGAGCTTTGTGTGTTTGAACTGGAACACACCACGGTGGTGAATAAGTGCTATTTTGGGGACATCACATAATTTTTCCGCACCCGTCTGTCAGTCTGTAGTACTGTAGTGGCTTGCCTGTTGCTACAAAGCTTTAAGCTATGCCACTGGTATTTCAAATACTAACAGGGTCACCAATGGTAGACAGGTTTCATAGAAGCGTCCAGGCTTAGAGACTAGGAAGAAAGGCCAGCAATCTACTTTTATATTTTTTTTTCCTGTGATCTACTTCTGAAAATCAGCCAATGAAAATCCTCTGGATAACGACAGAGCCCCCTAGGTTGGAAGGCACGATACAATGGCTGGAACAATGGATACAAGCATGCCAACGATTGTGGGGATGGTGTGGCACTGGGCATCATTGCATTGTGTTGTACATGGGGTCGCCATCAGTCGGGACTGACTTGACAGCAACTAACGACAACAAAAAAAAACCTGTTGCCACCGAGTCGATTCTGACTCACGGCAACCTCGTGTGTTACAGAGTAGAACTGCTCTGTAGGGTGTTCTTGGCTGTAATCTTTACAAAACAGATCGCCAGGCCTTTTTTCTAGGGTGCCGCTGGACGGATCTGAACTGCTTCCTTTTGGTTAGCAGCTGAGCACTTAACCGTTTGCACCACCCAGAGACTTCCAACTAACAACAACAACAGCAACATTATTTTACCCTCAAAATCGGTTGTGTTATGACTGGCTGCTTTGAATCCTCCAATTTCTTTAAGAAGAGAACCTCAGACCACTGGCCAATGAGCATATTCTTGCTTCCTAATCTCCCCTCGCTGGAGAAGCGTGTTGCTTCTTAGAGCGTGGTCCCCCTCTCTCCCTCTGCAGAGCTGGGGGGCCTTTCTGGGGTTGGAATGTGGCGCGTGGAATGTTATTTCTCTGCGCTCTGTTCCACTGTTCCAAGAGGACCTCAAGCATCTCACATATGACGTACTTTCTTTTTGCGTGCTGGCCAGGGCTCATCTGTCACTTTCGCCTCGCCTCGGTCAGATTTGTCAGAAACCAGAACCCAGCATGCATTTGTCCTTTCCTGTACAAGCTTAGCTCCTCAGCCCTCGCCACTCCCCCTTCCTCCTCTCTGCCAGATCCCATCCCTCCTCTTCCTCAGCCGCTCCCAGCTTGGCTGGCTGTTCCCAGTTTAATCCCCCTCTTGCTCGTCACCCCAGAACCTCCCACCTCCCCGGCCGCCCTCATCCCTTATTATTTAGCACTTAAGTGGGTTCTTCTGTTCATCTGTAGTTTGCTGTCCTGTCACTTCTGTTTAATACGTATTTACAGTTAGTTCAATTAGCAGTCCTAATGGCCAGCCAGGTGGCATGAATAATTTAAAAATAATTTACATTTGGCTTGGGAATGCAATGCGTTTCTGTACTTACATTTGCCTTTGGGGGTGTTTGATATGTTGGGAATTCGAATTTCAAACTAAGTAATGAAGCCACAACATAAAATAATGCCTTGGGAGGAGCAGGGGGGTTACTTGGCTTTTTACCCTGGCCTCTGAAAATCCTCTGGCTTCCAACTCCATCGCTTCTCACAGAGCTGGCTTGTTCTGGCCCCAGGAGAGCCTTCGCAGTTGTTTCAGAGTGTCTGTCTTTGCTGTTTGTCTGGTACATATTGTCTCTCTAGGCAAGAGGGGGAGGTGAGAAGGAGGCTGACTTAGAGGAAGCTTATCAGGGCTCATGTAATTATCTGAGGAAGAAAAATTCCTTTTTGCCAAAATGAATCTTCATTAAGCGTGCCTGCTCCGAAGCACACACTCAAATCTAACTGGTCTGACTGCTTCGAAAAATTGTGTTTTCACCATCCTTATTGTAAAACACGTAAGCAAAACGATGTTCGATTGAAAATATTAACTGGCTTGCAAATACTCAGGTCCTTTCACATAAACACAGATGACCACACAGGGCTGGGTAAACAGATGACATCCATGGTGTGTGCTGGGCAAGGGCTTGAGGCCACGACCTCACCACTAGAAATATTTAAGTTTAGCTGATTTGTTACATAAACACTCCGACCTCAAACTCAGCTTCAGCAATCACACTGTGCTCCTCTGTGCTCCGCCATGCCAAAACCCAGGGGGCACGGCTATGTGCAGAACCAACCTGTCCTTGTAGTTGAGGTGCTGACGAGTTGGTTCCGACTCATAGCGACCCCATGTACAAAAGAATGAAACGTTGCCTGGTCCTGCACCATCCTCACAATCGCTGCTATGTTTGAGCCCGTTGCTGAAGCCACTGTGTCAATCCATCTCGTTGAGGGTCTTCCTCTTAGTCACTGACCCTCTACTAAGCATGATATCCTTTTCGAGGGACTGGCCCCTCCTAATAACATGTCCAAAGTACACGAGAGGAAGTCTCGTCATCCTTGCTTCTAAGGAGCATTCTGGCTGTACTTCTTCCAAGAGAGATTTGTTGAAAGAAAACAAACCTGCCTTTCGTTTTAATCGTGGGATGAAATAGAGTTGATGACATATTGGAAAGTTTGTATTTTTAAAGCCTTTCAGGAGAGAGACTAAAATATAAATCTAGGTTGCTAAAGAGAAGGGAAGCCTACTCACTGAGGGTGGTTTTATGAAAATGAAGGTAAGGGCTTTGCGGGCAGAGGTTGTGATCCTTCTTCATTCTTTCACATTGGCTGAGACTCATCCACATGGAATATGAGTGGGCAGGTAAGACCAGGATCCAGATCTAGAGGGCGAGGAGAAGCTCAAGAGTCTTCCCAGCATGTTGGACTATCTTTGCCCAGCAATTCGCTGGTGAACAACCTCAATAAGAGGAACTACTGACTGACAGACAGGTTATTAATCCTGATTGTGAGAGAAAATGGGGCAAGCTCCAAGGGTTCTGGAAGCTCGTCTCCAGGAATGGGCTCAGCCAGAGTGGAGGTGAACGTGGACATTGTCTTGACATCCTGGGAAGATTCCATCAAATATTGTTGTTGTTGGAGTCACCCCTGACCCAGGGTGACCCCATGCACAAGGGAAAAAAATGCTGCCTGGTCCTTTGCCATCCTTATGATTGGTGGCAGACTGGACCGTCGTGAACCATAGGGCTGTCACTGGCTAATTTTTGGAAGTATATCCCCAGGCCTTTCTTCCTAGTCTATCTTAGTCGGGAAGCTCTGTTGAAATCCATTCAGCATCATAGCAACACATACACCTCCACTGACAGATGGGTGATGGCTGCGCACGAGGGACGTTGGCCCAGAATTGAACCCGTGTCTCCCACGGGGAACTCCACCACTGAATTACTACTGCCCCCCTGGAGCCTGTTTAAATGGCAGAAGGGGTGAAGGGCGGCTATACATTTAAACAAAGACGAGCTGAAACCAAGCATGCTGTCCTTACGTTGGAAATCTGTTAATATTCTCTTAATAAAGTTTTAAAATTCCTCCTCCTCCCCCCAAAAAGAACTCAAAGCACAGGTAACACATACACAGGGCAGATGGGTGAAAACCCATTTTCTCAGCACTAGTCTCATGCTGTTTGCAGAGATCCCATAAGCCCTGGCTGTCCAGGACCTACACAATGGCTTCTGGGACCATTATACGGACACCCCTCCACAGCCGTGTTCACCTTCACCCACTGACATAGCCTAATGTTATGTCTTGCCTGGGGAGGCACTCAGCCAAGCCTGGATTATTGGACAAGGACATGGGATGAGGGATACTGAACTCAGCTGACCCCACATACTTCTTCATTGTCAACTGAACTTTCTGTGGTTGCTGAGGTTAGAATTAGACACTCACAAGGCTTGAAAGCCTAGAGAAATCACAGCCAGGGAAGAAGTGCTATGAAAAAAAAAATGTAAATTGCTCAGCTCTGCAGGGGCATTCAGAGTGGGAAGGGTTATAACAGTAATGCAGATCATGTAGGTGGGGCCACGTTGGGCCACAAGATTGACTGCTACCCACGTTTATTCATCTTTTCAACCAGTATTTGTTTAGCAGCTTCTATGTGATACAAAAATGTAGTCTGGGTTAATTCTTAAACTTTAGTATTCAGAAGAGTAATTTAGTGAACTTGTTAAGATACAGAGTCCTAGGATTCACCCCAGAGTCCCATTTACACTTCAAACAAGTATTTGTTTAGCACCTTCTACTCCATGGCAATGGGTTTTTTTTAATATGCTAAGCAGGAGCCCTGGTGGCATGGTGGTTAAGTGCGTGGTTGCTAACTGAAAGGTTGGTGGTTCTAACCCACCATCCACTCTGAAGGAGAAAGAGGTGGCAGTCTGCTTCTCTAAAGGTTAAACCAAAACCCTGTTGCTTTTGAGCGGATTCTGACTCATAGCAACCCTATAGACAAAGTAGATCCCATAGGGTTTCCAAGGAGCAGCTGGTGGATTTGAACTGCCAACGTTTTGGTTAGCAGCTGAGCTCTTAACCACTGTGCCACCAGGGCTCCTCTGTAAAGATTACAGTCTCGGAAACCCTATGGGACAGCTCTACTCTGTCCTATTGGGTTGCTATGAGTCTGAATTGACTCGACGGCAATGGTTTTTATATACGCTAAGCAGAAGGAGCCCTGGTGGTGCAGTGGTTAAGTGCTTAACTACTAACTGAACCATTGGCAGTTTGAACCCACCAGTGGCTTTGCGGGAGAAAAGTCCTGGTGATCTGCTCCCATAAAGATCACAGCCTAGAAAACCCTGAGGCAGTTCTACTCTGTCATATGGGGTCACTATGGGATGGAATTAACTCAACGGCACCTAACAACAATATGCTAAACAAGGAGCCCTAGTGCACAATAGTTACATGCTCGGCTGCTAACTGAAAAGTTGGCAGTTCTAACACACTCAGAGGCTGTACAGGAGAAAGACCTGGCAACCTGCTCCCGTAAAGATTACAGAGGGAGCCCTGGTGGTACAGTTGTTAAGTATTCAACTGCTAACTCGTGGGTCGGCAGTTTCAACTCTCCAGCCACTCTGCAGGAGAAAGATGTTGAAGGCTTCTGTAAAGACTACAGCCTTGGAAACCCTATGGGGCAACTCTACTTTGCCCTATAGGGTTGCTATGAGTGGGAATCGACTTGAGGACAACAGGTAAAGATTACAGCCAAGAACACCCTATGGAGCACAGTTCTACTTTGATACATACGGGATTGCCATGAAATGGAATATACTGGACAGCAACAGATTTTTTGTTTTCTAATATGCTAAGCATTGTGGTCGGCACAATGATAACACAAAAATGGAGAGTAATTTAGAGTACTTGTTAAGATTCCCAGGGTAAACCCCAGAGAGTCTGATTTACTAGGTCTAAGTGGAGACAGAAATCAGCGTTTTTAACAAGTATTCCAGAGATTCTTATGCAGATGGTCCTGGGACAGTTTTTTAAAAAATATTTTAAAAATCATGATTTTGAAACCCATAGGCCAAACTGGCTTAAATGCTCGGGGAGTCTGCTATTGAGTGCCCAGAGAGGATGTCTATGTTCAAGTAGCTCATATAGATTTGGCTTAATGTGAGTACACCGGACACGTCAGTTACAGTGCTGCCCCTTGAACCATGCACCATGTAGCTGAAACAGCTCACCCAACGCTCTGACTCAGGAAAGCAATGCTGGGTCATTTTGGACCAGGGGAAGATGCCTAGCCCAGGGCTTAACTAGCACAAAGGAATGAGGATTAGATTACCTAAGAAGATGACCGCATCGTTAAGGCTGAGTCACAAAAGGGAGGCACAAGTGAGGAATTCCATTCCTTTTTGTCCTCCTCATGTTGAACACACAACTACATGATTCTACTCCATTTTTGTGAAGTTATTTTCTCCACCCCTTTTGGTTCAAGACCTTCTGTCCCAAAATCTACGATCTTACTGAGAACTTAAGAAGGCCCAGCAGTCATCATTAAGAATGATTCTTTGGGCAATCCCCTAAATCCATGGCTGTTTAACACACATCTTCAGAACATGGCACACCTGTAGGCAACATCTCACAAACAGTTGCCAAGTAGGGGGATTCTGGCTTTCTAGGGAGGGACACTGGCTATTTAGTTCTGTCCCATCTACAGTGGCCAATGGCGTTTGATCAGAGCTATGGACGCTGGCTTGCTCTCAGGAAATTCATGGGCCAGCAGAAATTTTTGCCTTTCTCTTGATGGATAGGAAACCCTGGTGGCATAGTAGTTAAGTGCTACAGCTGCTAACTAAAAGGTCAGTAGTTTGAATCCACCAGGTGCTCCTTGGAAACTCCATGGGGCAGCTCTACTCTGTTCAATAGGGTCGCTATGGGTCAAAATTGACTAGATGGGAATGGGGTAATCTTGATGGATTACAGCTCAGAGTGCTTGAAACCAAACCAAATCAAATCTACTGAATGACCAAGAGCTAAATCTGAAAATGGATGCCTTTAAAACAGTGGTTCAAAAAGTATGATCTGGGGTCTGTGGGCAATCTGTGAAATCTGCCCCATAGTTGCTGAAAAATTTTCTATTTCTGTATCTCAATAGTTTCTCATGATACGAACTAAAATCCTTTGCTTATAAGACGCTCCACGAGTACCTCATCAAACTTACATCTTTCATCTCATTATTTCTATGTGTCTACCCTTTCCCCACTCCACGCCCCCCTTCCACCCACCAGGGCACATGGAGGCATACGGAGCAAATGGCTTGTTGTGGCTTCCGTTTGTCGGAAGAAGGCGGAGTGGTTCCCGAATGCTTTGAGTTCACAGCTGTAATGGGCTCTAACCGTTGTGAGTCCCTGAGTTCTGAAGAGCCACTCAACCACATTAAGTGTAACTCCTACGAGGTAAGATGGCACACTGCATGGTGACATCACTATCCCCTACAGTAAGTCATTGATCCTGCGAAGAAAAGGCTTCCCCCTCCTCAACTGAGGGCACAGGAGAGATGAGCAAGGGGACACAAGGATTAGCAAGTGCGCTAATACAGCCAGTGACACAATTTATTGACAGTGGAAAATGAAGGATGCTGGAATGAATCTGCAGTTGAAAGCAAGTGCAGCGATTTCACGGCCATCTCGGTTGGTAAGAAAGGGCTGAGGAATTGAACTGTCCACACATCTGAAACGTTGCCTAGTGAGTTTCTGGCACTGAGATTTTTATGTATAGAGTGGATGTGCTGAGGTGGTGCCTGAAGGAATTCCTGTGCTGGTGGAGTGGGAGGTTCCAGGTCTCTATCAGTCACCTAGAGAGGGGACATTTGGAGGCCTGGCTAGTCATACCACTGTAGAGGTCACACAAGGAGCCCTGGTGGGCAGGACAGAACTGCCCCATAGGGCTCGAACTGTCAACCTTTTGGTTAGCAGCCAAGTGCTAACCACTGCACCCAGCATGAGCACTCTCTCTCTCTCGGTGTGTATATATATATATATGTATGTACGTATGTCTATACAGAGAGAGAGCCCTGGTGGCGCAGTGCTTAAACGCTCGACTGCTAACCGAAAGATCTGCAGTTTGAACCCACCCAGAAGCTCTGTGGGAGAAAAGATCTGGTGATCTACTTCCATAAAGATTATAGCCAAGAAAACCCGATGCGGCAGTTCTACTGACACATTAAGGTCGCTATGAGTCGAAAATTGACTCGACAGCACCTAACAACACGTCAACAACACACACTTTTTACTATGATATCTCTAAAGATGAGCCTTAGAACTTAAGATTTAAAATGAATGCAGTATTGCACTTGATTAAAAAGCAATGACCACTTTACCCTGACTAGGATGGCTATTATCAGAAAAAGGGAAAATAATAAGTTTTGATGAGGATGTGGAGAAATTCAAATCTTCATCCATTGCTGGTGGGAATACAAAATAGTGCAGCATCTGTGGAAAAGTCTGGCAGCTGCTCAAAAAGTGAAACATGTAGCTTCCATACAACTCAGCAATTCCACTTCTAGGTTTGTATCCCAAATACTTGATTGCAGCATTATTCACAATAGTCACAAAGTGGAAACACCCAACTGTCTGTCAACAGGTGAATGGGTAAGCAAAACGCGGTCTATACATACAACGGAGTATTACTTGGCCATAAAGAGAAATGGAGTCCTGATGCTTGTCACAACGTAAGTGAAAACGTTACGCTGAGTGAAACCAGCCAGACACAAAAGGACAAATACCGTGATTCCTCTTACATGAAATATTTAGAATAGGCAGATGCATAGAGACCAAAGATGAGTGGTAACCACGGGCTGTGGGAAGGGGGAAATGCGAGTTATTGTTTAAGCAGTACTGAGCTGTTACGGGGAGGAAAATCATTTTAAACAGTGGTGATGTAATTAATAGCACTGATTTTTACACTTAAAAATGGTTAAAAGGAGATTTTTGTTATATATACATTGCCATTAAAGCTTCTCAAAGAAGCTTCTTACGCTTCCTCGTGACAGATTTCTAATGACGGCTCACAGGCTGTCTGTCCTCTCCTATGAGACACTCCATGAGCAGAGGGACAAGCCCTGTTGTGTCCTCAGGGCCCACGGTGTTTTCTCCAGTTGCCATGGAGTTGACTCTGACTCACGGTGACCCCATGTGTGTCAGAGTAGAACTGCGCTCCATAGGGTTTTCAATGGCTGATTTTCGGAAGTGGATTGCCAGGCCTTTCTTTGGAAGCACCTCTGGGTGGACTCAAATCTCTAAGTGGTTAACTATCTGCACCACCCACAGACTCCATGAGTAGGGTTAAGGGCTGAGAAAACCAAGTCTGCCTCTATCAGAGCATGAAATGTGACATCTAAAGTACTTAGAAGAGCCCATACAGTGAAGGAACATTTTGGGGTTCCCAACACCTAGACTGTAGGTCCTTCAAATGTGAGTGTGGAAAAGCTCTCCCAGACCTGTGTTCAGATGTGTTTGTCTTTGTTGTTTTTTTGTGAGTCAGTGGGTTGCCTGGTGAAAGAGGTAAGGAAAGGAGTCTAAAGCCCTTTGAATGTAAGTTTCTAAAATATTTTTTTCTAAACATTTTAAAAAATAGAAAATCAAACTTTAAATGCCAGAGGAAAATACTCAAGACTTGAATATCAGAAGGCAACTGCTTAAAAATCAATTCACAATGAGAAAGGCCACTTTCTGCAAATACAATAGAGAGAACAAATTTCCTGTGAACCTTTATAATCTTCAAATAAATGTGCACACTGAAAATACTAGTGAACTGTATATGTGGAGAGGTATACTCTCAAATAAGGGGGAGGGCAGGGGCAGAGAGAGAAGCTTGAGAACTGCTGAGCCAAATTAGACTTGGAACAGCCAGCCTTTGAGTGGGGTGGCTTTTAGTTACTAAACACTGTTTTGGAATAAGTGAAGCTGTGCATAAAGATACATTGTGGGCTGAGCATTAATGAGCTGGGTCCCTGAGGGGAAGACAAGGTCGCATAGGAAAGATCTGATCAAGGACTCCTGCAGGATGCGCTTTGGGACACTGAAGATATTTATGGTGACTGTTTTACTTACATTGCTTAGAGGACAATAACTTCTTGTTTGTTCCTGAATTCTCCATTTTGTTTTAACTTTTATATAATTGTACATTATTGTAGGGAAGAATGGAAGCAAAACAGGGCAGGGAACTCCTGGGATGGGGAATTGGCCACAGGACATTTCTCTCTGATGAATTAAGGGTTGGACAAAAGGAAAAACATTTGCCAAACACCTGACCTTTAAGAGCCACTCCTCCTTGCCCTATGGGCCTTGGAGACGAGAATGACCAATGAGATTCATTTATCAGTGGAATAAACTAGAATAAACCCATTCGCTTTTAGGTGAGCGACGAACCGAATGTCACTGGTACTGAACAATAGCTCTGGATGTAAAATGCACTTTGTCCCGAGGGATCTTGGAATTCTCTGTCAGAAGACTTCACCATTGACCAGGTATTTCTATGCGTGTTTTTCTCGTCACCTTTTTAAGGCTCTGGTTGCATTCACAATTTTCCAGCAAACTGGTGTCAACTTCTTCACATGGATAGTTACCTCTGGAGGACAGACATTTATCTGGCATTTAAAAAAAAAAACCTCTTGGTTGGTTTTCTAGATACATGTTTATTTTCAGTTCAAAGACAAAATATAGAACTCCATAGTGGAAAACGGTACCTTTTAGTTCTCACTCTTTAATCTCTTAGCCCCCATTAAACAAACACTGGAAAGAGTAAGCAGTGGGAAATAATGTAAACTTGGCAGAATGAGAACATAAATTAGCTTCTTTCCAAGTCGGTGTAGGTCTTTTTGCTGAATACCATACTCTGTTACAAAGAGAACTCATTCTTGAACGAGGAAGAAATCTTTGGCCTATGTCACCATTTCTCCAGCATTGCGTAATAGGCATAGCTCAAATTCACTTTCTTCTCCAACTGCAGCAAAAAGGTAAGGAGCAGTTTGGGTTTTGGGAGCCTGAAAAACAGGAAAAAAATGCTTTAGTGGTTTAAGAACGGCTGTCTCCTCTGGTGTTAAGCTGTTAATATATTTTGGCTCTAAAGCTTGAGCCCCGAAGAAAACTCAAGAGCAGGTAAGGGGAGACTCGGGTTCTGCACACCCGGTAGCAAGAGTCACCCTGGATCCTGCGTGCAGCATTCTGAACTTCCTAAAAGATTTACACAGGGCTGTGGCAGAAATTCCAGGACTTCCAAAGTTAGGCTCGATAGTCTCCAGAATGCTGTCGAGTGTGGACTTTAGGATTTTAGATAAGGCATCCTCTCGCCTTGGATTTTAGTTTTTCTTTTGTAGGAGGCACAGAAAGCAGGGTCTAAAAAGTGCATTCAGTACTTGTATGGGGTCCCTCAGAAACCCTGGTGGCATAGTGATTAAGTGCTACGGCTGCTAACCAAAAGGTCTGCAGTTTGAATCCACCAGCCACTCCTTGGAAACTCTATGGGGGCAGTTCTACTCTGTCTTATAGGGTTGCTATTAGTTGGAATCCACTTGATGGCAACAGGTTTGGTTTTTTTTGGTATGGGGTCCCTGAGTGGCACAAAGGGTTAAGCGCTTGGCTACTGAATGAAAGGTTGGCAGTTTAAATCTACCCAGAGGTGCCTCGGAAGAAACACCTGGAGGTCTGTTACGACAGATCCCTGCCATTGAACACTCTATGGAGCGCGGTTCACGTCTGATACACATGAGTCGGAACTGACTTGAAGGCAACTGGTTTGGGTTTTTTTATGGAAGGGCGTGGGCCTGGAACAACTTAGTATTGTTAAAGTTGTGTTGCTTTCTCTCCATATTAAGATCCTCTGCAACGGTTAAATCCTACAATCTTCTAGAAAGAGAGGAGATGAAACAACATTTGAAAAACCGTAGTCAAGCAAAGAGAACACCTACACCCCAGCCAAATGCGTCCACCACACCAGGAAAAATCGAAGGGCAAGCATTTGGCCATTAATCTGAATAGCAACATGCAAGAATTTATCTGTTGGGCCAAGAGTTCAAACTCTGCTGAAATGAAGCGAGCTGACACCCCCCCACCCCAGATTCCTGGGAGGCCTGGAGCCAGAGAAGACGCTTGATTAGCTTGCAAACAGAAGGCAGTGATAAAGACGGGGGACTAGGAACTTCAAATACTTGTCTAATGTCTGGTCTAAGGCCGGGGAGGAAACAGAACACAGAGGTATTAGAAGTATAATGAACATTAACAAAAAGAAAACATTTTAGATGTGAAGAAGGGAGGTCTGCCTGGCGTAGAGTGCTCCCCTCCACCCAGATGTGGCTCCAGCCACTTCAGGGGCCCCAGTGACCCTGGACTCGAGGGTCAGTGACTCGTGGAGAGTGACGGGGAACACGGGAGAGAGGAGGGTGGGCTCGAAGCACTGGAGATGACCCTGAGAGGGCAAGTTTGGAGCAGGCCTCCCTTGTTCCCAAGGCAGCCGGTAGAGGGTCAGCCCATCAGCCCTGTTATCTTGTATCCTATGACTTTGTGTTTAAAGGGGCTTAGCGTCTGTGGTCTCACATATTAAGACCATTTGGAGGGTTGGCAAAAGAATAAAAGTCTGATTGTAGAAAAAACATCAGAAATATAATAGCTAAAGTAAATGTGTAAAAATGATTCAACTGTTTATTATTTATTCAGTAGGGGAAAAAAACAATTTCAGAAGTTTATTTAGCAGAAAAATATTTGGAAAGAATATATGAGACATTCAATCTTTGTATGGGAATGATAAGAAATTACAAAGAATGCTCATGAAAAAAGCTTCCTTTAAAGGGAATGAAGACTATTTCACAAGCATTACCTAAGCTTCAAAATACTTTTTTAGTGAGAAGGGGAGATTTAAATGAGGAGTATTTAAGGAACTTGGACTTCCATCTTGTTTTGGCCCCTGCCTGGAAATGGGACTTAGAGGGCACACTCACTCCAAGAAGGGCTTACAGTAATGAGCTGATGGCCTTTTTCTTGAAGCACGATAAGAACCGAACCAAACTTGTTGCTGCTAAGTCAACTGCAACTCATAGTGACAGCGCAGGACAGAGTAGAACTGCCCCATAAGGTTTCCAAGGTTGTAATCTTTATGGAAGCAGACTGCCACATCTTTCTCCTGTGGAGTGACAGGTGAGTTCGAACTGCTGACCTTTCAGTTAGCAGCTGAGCACTTAATCACTGCGCTACCTGGCGTCCTTTGAGGCACAGTGGCGATCATCAATTTCTGTGCTACTCTGTGAAAAGACAGTTTCAAGCCAAATTCACAGAGCACAGGTGCTCTCTTAGGGAACCCCACAACCCTGTGGTTGGCAACTTGGGGGCAAATAAGCCCAGTCGACAGAATGGCTGTCAACCAGAAACCCTATGCAAGATTAACTAATGACTGTTAAATACCATTGAAAATTTCTGTCCTAAAGACAGTTTAGGGAAGAAATGAGCTGGTATTGTACTCCTTCTCTCTGTGTGTAATCAAAAAAAAAAAAAATCGATAAATAACTAACACAGCAGGACTCGTGTGCATTTGATTTCGTACTAAACATAACTTCACACGTCAGAGCAAAGTAAGGGAGTGTCTGAGTGCCTCAGGAAATTTGCCAGGCTTAACTGTGTTCATCTGAATCCTTCCAAGGCTCAGAAGTATGATGAAGGTTTGAATGAGAAACTCAAACGGGAAGGAAAAAAAAATCAACCCCCCAAATCCAATCATCTTCAAATAAAAGATTAACCAGTAACGCTGCAGGAGCAGCTCCTCTGGGATCAACAAGGGATTTTGCTTAGTTCTATTTAGTGACATCCAAAGCATGAATCGTGCCCTTATTTTAACAATAGTGAAAGCACTGCAGGCAGGGAAGTCTTAGAAAGCAGGGGCGAGGGCTCAAATTCTGGTGACTTCTTGGCATCTCAAGTTCATATTGTTGTTAGGTGCCATGGAGTGGGTTGTGACTCACAGCGACTCTATGCACAACAGAACGAAACACTGCCTAGTCCTAAACCACCCTCACAATTGTTGCCACGCTTGAGCCCATCGTTTCAGCCACTGGTCAATCCATCTGATTGAAGGTTTTCTTTTTTGCTGACCCTCTCCTTTACCAAGCCTGATGTCCTTCTCCAGGGACTGCTGCCTCCTGATAACATGTCCAAAGTATGAGAGATGAAGTCTTGCCATCCTGTGTCTAGGAAGCACTCATACTAAATCTCATATAATATTCTAGAAGGTACAGTAAGTAGAAAGGGCAAGGAAGTTGAAGGAAAGAAAACAGTCATCAGCGGAACAGAATCTCCTTTCCATGTGGCGCACGTCTCTAACACGTTCCTCCAGGAGTAATGAACGGGCTCCTAGGTAACTGAGTGTACATGGTTACCCGTAGTTTGACCACTGTGTTAGGGGGGTAATTAGACACTTCCTTTTCCTGTGCCCAAATTTACCTATGCTGACTGTGGTCCAAGCCTTCACATTTTATTTTATGCACTTTTAATAGCTACAGACCTTTGGCTATCTATTATTAGCAGTGGCCCTTGAATGCTACAAAGGGCACAGGAAACAGAAAAGAATGCTTGTGGGGTCATGACATTGAGGAGTCACCAAGAGGGAATGCTTGTTTCATGTAGTGGTTTCATCTTACCACACCGAATCTGTCTGCTGCTGTTCCAACAGGGTCAAACCGTGGGTTTTGAACCACGCCCGCCGAGCCTAGCAGGGTATTTCACAGCTCACAAAGAGGAAAGAAGTCTTGGATAAATGAGTGAGGAAAATGCCATTCAATTAGAGTTAAGTGATAGCCCTATTATACTGTGACTGAAAAGAAACTTTGACCAAGTCATAGCTTTTAAGACTCAAATAATTATCCTTTCTTATTAAAAAAAAAAAAAAAAATCCACCCCATTAACCCCAAATATCAGTCCAATTAAGTAGCTGGTATCAGTTTTCGGAATGGGTCATAGTTCAGTTACTCCTGTGACTGTTATTAAAAGGGCATCTCTTTGGTTTGGGCCATAAAAGATGTGATGAGATTGAGAGCAAGACAGTCTGGGTTGAGTCCTGGCTTTTGTACTTACTAGCTATGCAACACGAGCAAGCTGTTGGCCCCTCTGAGACAGAGTTTTTGTAGCTCTGGAGTAAAAAGAATTCCCACCTCAGGGAATTCTATGGAAAGAGAGGTGGTGGGAGCAGCGGAAGGAAGCTCTGCAGGCCTGCGGCTCTGGGCCGCCCCTCAGCTACACACCATGGGGCCACAGGGGAAGGACCTAACCTTTTTTTTTTTTTTTAAATTATTTTTGTTGTTGTTGAAAATCTATACAGCAGAGTAAACACCAATTCAACATTTTTTAAGGACCTAACCTGTTGACATTTTCATGGCCTTATGGGACCAACACCTACCCTCTAGGACGGGCCACCCTACTGGCTCAGCACTACATGTGGTGCAGTGGAGCTACCCAAGCCATGCCCATGTCCTAATCCCTGGCGCTCCACTCACATCTTTAAAAAAAACCCTTAGAAATACTTTTTAGGAAACAAGACCATCTTAAGTAACATAGGATTTAATAATATGCATTAGTAAAGATAAGGATGCATCTCTTGGCATTATCTGAGTCTTAGCTACAGTAATTAAGGTGTAATTGGGTTTATGTGAACTACTTGGAGAGCCAAGAAACACTGCTCAAAAGGCTGGAAAAATACTATTCAAGAGAGATGAGAGAACTGTACAAACCTGTTCTGGAGGAAAATGAGAAATGGCAGAAAAGCATTAAGATGGGTTCCTGACATGAAAGGGAGGTTAGTTAGGGCAGGGGTCTGTTTCTGGTTTAAGAGGAATGATGTTGCTATTTTCCCAAGGCCCAGCTGTAGTGGCATATCTACGGAAAATAGCGCCTCTGGCAATTAGTTTTAAATTAATCTCTCTCAGCTCGCGCCCTCCCTGCCACACCTTAGATAGGCCTCTGCTAGCTGGGAAACCCAAGACATTCACATACGTCATAAGACCAAAGCAACACCATTATCGCAGCTCAAGTTTATGGACTTCTTTGGCAAGTTAGTCTCTGTCATCTCATTTTCTAGAGTTTTTTATTTGAGAGACGAAGAAGATAGAAAGATGGGGTTGTGGCGAAAATGTTACACAGCTCCCACTCCTCAGCAAGAAGCACATACAAACAACACCAGGGCACACACACACACAAACCAAACAATTTCACGTCTTGAATTAATGTAATTGCATATATGTGGTTCCTTACCTTTCGGGTTTTTGTTTACCTTTCTCATCATAGCCTAGGTGTTTAATGTTTTATTAAGAATCTGACCAAGCAAACACCTCCCCACGTGACTGCTGGTAGTGAAACAAACGACAATGGGTATCCTTTGGCCTGGCTTGGGGCCATGACTCAGGGGCAGCTGGAAAGCAGGGCCTTTGGGTCAAGCATGCTCTTCTGGAAGGCCCAGACTGTGCTGGCAAGATGGAGGGGTGTCGGGCTCAGAAACAGAAACAGGAGTGATCGGGGAGAAGGAATTGGGGTGTCTGGGGGGGAAAATGTATCTTGAGAATATGTGAGGATATGTGTGATACAAGGGACAGGCAAAGCAGCTCTGAGCCTTTACGTCTTTAGATGGAGCATTTTCTGGGAGGGGGGTGGGAGGGTCATGTTTCTTCAGTGTGGGAAGTTAGGGCAGAAGCAGCAGGTGTGGCTGCAGTAATTGGATGGGGGGGGCAGGAACTGGGCCAAGGGTACCCAGCTGAGGGCTCCTGAGGCCACTCCAGGCCAAGCCCACCCTTGTGAGCTGTGAGAACCATGAGGCCTCCAGGGCCCTGCCTTCCCCGGGCCTCACAGCATCCCCCACCCTACCCAGTTAGATGACCTCTCCCACCTGAGAACGTAACACACCTGCTGTGCATAGTTGAGAGTCCTCTATCACGTGATTCTAATGGCACCAAGAGACAGGTGGCGGGAAAGCAGCTTTTAATACAATAGCATAAATTGGTTTTAATTCTGGAAAATTCTGGAATGATGAGCTTACAAGCTACAAAATCTAGATTCAAGGATCACATGGCCCAACATTCCTGGGACTCAAGTCCACGGTCCACTCTGGGCTTCTGTACTGACCACCTACTGTATGCCCACACCCAGGAGTGGATTCAAGACAGGGGATGTTGTTAGATTTATCAGGTCACTTTTTGTATTGCAATAAATATCAGAAAAAAAAAAAACACCAGGATTTGAACTAAAAAAAAAAAGGGGAAAAAGGCAGCAGCCTACCTGTATCGGGTCCTCTGAGATTTTGATCATTTAGAACAAGCCTTGAACTTGTTCTGTCTCTGTGTCGAGATCGATGTCATAAAAGCAGGGCCGCGTGGGCAGCCCTGGCATGGTGCTCATCTGAGGAGAAAATAAAGTGCTCTATATTAGCAAACGGGACCACATGGTCACAGCAAGCACTGTGCATGTGATGACACAAATTGCCCATATAACCCAATACAGTCATATAACTTTAGGTGGTATATACATGCATCTCTTTAAATTCCCACCTGCTGTTGCAGTTTCTGTTTTAGGAAATGAAATAGAAAAGGCAAATGTAAACTTCCTGAAAATTATCCTCCCTCCATGGCCCCATAGCACACTGTAGGTCCTAAACTGTGACTTTCAAACATTTTCTCTAAATCAAAACTTGATGCTGAACCCCGACAAAGAGGAGCCCGTCTGGTTGAAGGGGGCAGTGGGTGTAGGTGGAATGAATGGTGGCCCCTCAACCCCAATCACAGCCTCCAGGGACGTGTTTGGGAAACCTGCCACTCCTGGGGCAGTTGGAAAACTCCTGTTCTCAATTACCCTGACCTGCCTTAATAATGGAGCCCTGGTGGTTAAGAGCTTGGCTGCTAAACAAAAGGTCCACAGTTCGAATCCACCAGCTATTCCTTGGAAACCCTATGGGCAGTTCTACTCTGTCCTATAGGTTCGCTATGAGTTGGACTTGAAGGCAATGGGTTTTTTTGACCTTAATAATAAGGAGACCTGGTGGCATACAGTTAAGCCTTGGCTGCTAACTGAAAGGTTGGGAGCATAAACCCACCCCAGCAGCTTCAAGGGAGAAAGATCTGGTGATCTGCTTCTGTGAAGATTGCAGCCTAGAAAACCCTATGGGGCTGGCCTACTCTGCCACATGTGATCGCTATGTGTTGGAATTGACTCGACGGCACCCAATGACACCTTGCCAACAATTACTACTGTTCCTTGAACACTGACCATGTGCTGGGCACTGCACTACGTGCCTCACTGATTTTCTCCTTGCCACAGCCCTGAGGTAGGGCTGGGGTGGCACCTGAGACTCTGAAGCTCTAGCAGGCTCCCAGGTGATCCAGTGTCAATACTGATGCTGCTGCCCCACAGGCCCCAGAGTCTGAGTAGCAAGAGTCTCCTGGTGCCGTCGGAAGAGGGGAAGGTAGCAGAGGGTGGGAGAGCACAAGTAAGGGATGTGAGGTTTAGAGAAGTTTAGTAACTTACCCATGTTGCCCAGGTAATACATGGCAAAACAGGGTATCTATGCCTGTAAAATTCTAAATCACTCATTTAACAACCACAACACCACCTTTGTGGTACTTGGTGGGCGGCCGATGGGCTTTGCATGGATATCCTAGTGAAGTCCCCTAGCACCCTGTGTGGTAGGAATGAGTTCCAGCCTCATTTTACAGATGAGGACATTTGGGCACAGATAGGTCAAGGCCTGTGCTCAAGGACACACAGTGGGTCAGTGGTGGAGATGGGATTAAAGCCAGCAGCCAGCCCCCAGAGCCCACGTTCTGCACGGCTCTGCTGTGCTGTGTCTAGATCCGTCTTCAAAGTGTGGTCTGTATCCATTGGCATCAGAAAGCCCTGTGTGCTTGCAAATAGTCGATTCCTGGCCCCCATCCCAGACCCAAGGCGTGGGCACAGTAAGTGCATTTTTGTAAGTTCTCTGGTAGCTCGCAAAGATTAGAACCACTGATCTAGGATCTAGAGCATGAGGCTCCCAGAGGCCCCATTCCTTAGGCATCTCAGCATTTCCCTACTCTGCCTTCACCCTGCCCTTTCCCTACAAACAATGCTTGCAACGTGGCATCCAATGTTTTGGAGGAAAGATAACAGAATTCTGCTCACCCTGGTTCTCCAAGGGCTAGGTGTGGTGTCAGGCACCAGTCCCACCTGTCCGAAACAACTGGCCAGAGAACATTCTTACTGTTAATGTGATGGGACTGTGTGACACAACGTGCACTTAAGGGCATCCAGGGTTTGCCAGCTTCTTCCCACCTGGCAAATGTTCTCAGCAAGAGTAACCTAGGTAAGGCCTAATTGGAGAGCTCTGCTCTTCCACCCTCTGCTACCTTCCCCTCTTCCGACGGCGTCCGGAGACTCTTGCTACTCAAACTCTGGGGCCTGTGGGGCAGCAGCATCAGTATTGGCACTGGATCACCTGGGAGCCTGCTAGAGCTTCAGAATCTCAGATGCCACCCCAGACCTGCCCAATCACAGTCAGCAATTTTAGTAAACCCCCAGGCGATTTGTAAGCACGTTACAGGTGGAGAAGCGCTGGCTTAGACACAGCCGCCTAGAAAACGCCCCTGCTCCGCCTCTCCTCTGAGGGGGATGAGAGGGAAAGCCTGTTGGACTCTGCGGCTGCTGAGCAGCAGGTGGGGAGGAAATGTGTCCACCTGCAGGCCAAGAGACGTGTTCTCCACGTGACTGAATGAATATACAGTGGCCAGCTCCTGTCTTGTTAACTGAACGGGAGTCCCTGGGTGGTGCAAACGATTAACGCTCACCTTTGCTGCCACCTGAAAGGTTGTGTCCACCCAGAGGTGCCTTGGAGGGCGAGAGTCAGTACAGCATTGCAGAAGAACTCAGACTGCCCTTGGGATCTGACCTCTGGCCATGTGCCTGGGGTCAGTGCTACCTATGCGGGCTTTGCCACGTGCCCTCCAAGGAGGCCTCCTGCCTAAAATAACTAAAAAAAAAAAAAAAATTTTTTTTTTTTAAGGAGCCACTAAATTGTAGGTACTTATCATACTGCTTCAATGTTTTCTTTTACAAAGGCTGAAAAGCATGGGCTTTTGCCCTTTGTGACCCTAATTTTAACTATAATGAATCTTCTAAATCTTTACTGATTTCAGGTTAAATTTATTTTGGAAAAACTATGAGTTCAATGAATAGTCTTTAGGAACATACATTAAAAGCCCATAAAGACAAAATATGCATGTAGCTAGAACTAGTTATTAAGAATCGCGAGACAGAATATTCTTGGCATGAGTAGAAAAATTATTAAAAACTGTTTCATAAAGTGATAGAATCACAATTTCTGCTTAACGGAAATACCATTGTAATCAGTTTTGTTGGTTGTAAAATAACTTCTTTTCCTGATTTCCCCTTAAATCTACTATTTCCTACTGAATAAATCATCGTTTTATTTTGGTTTAGAAAAGAAATGGCATTTTTGCTCACACCTATTTTATTCTTTTAGTTCAGGATCTGAAGCTAAAGCCCTTTTACACATTTCTTTTCTCCTTTAATAGACAAGTGAGGGATAAGTATCATGTTTCAAAAATTTAAATACAACCAAAAGGACTATAATGTTTAACTACATTATGATATAACTGAAATAAGCAGATTCCCTTTTTCATGAAATCACCACCTGAAAACTTAGTCTGTATTAAGCAAAAGTATTTTCTTAACTGTAAATACAGTGTCTGGCAATATTAGGCCCTCAATAAATATAATTTTATAATAAAACTGGAGAATAATTAGAGAATAGGAAGCAAATAAATACCAACAACAAAAACTTCTCAGGGTTAGGCTTTTTCTTTCTGCTTCTACCTTTCTCATCCTCCTTTGGATATGAGGGTCAGAAGACCTGATATCAAACGGTCATTCAGACAATCAGACAAGCTACTCTAAGATGGTACATAAGGGACAGGAGCCCAGTGTTAAAGCCAAGTGACTGAGGGAGAGGAGAGAGAGGTATGAAAAACCCCTATAATGAAAATAAATGGTGCTGTTACAATTGAATTCCCATTTGCTTGAGTTAGTGGAGATGGAATGTTCTGGGGTTTTTTTCTAGGCAGGTTCTATCTGACTCCATCCAGAAGGTTATCGATGTTTACCAGCTGCTGTTGAGTCAACTCTGACTCATGGCGACCCAGGGAAGTCAGCAGAACTGTGCTCCCCTGGGTTTTCATTGGCCGATTTTTCAGAAGTAGGTCATCAGGCCTTTCATTTGAGGTATCTCTGGGTGAACTTGAACCTCCAACGTTTTGGTTAGCAGTCGAGTCTGTAGCTGTTTGTACCACTGAGGAACTCTAGGTTTAGGAGTCAGAAATATTCTTGTCAGAGGACACTAATTTTTTTCTGGTGGCTGATGAACTCTACGCGTGGACTCTCTTGAGGGCCTGTTACTTGTTTGAAAAGACACAGTGATGCTTCATTCAACTCAGCAGCCTTTGCTGAGAGCTTGCTCTGGGGCTACCAAGGTGACCAGCACCTGGTTCCTGCTTCTGGTGGGACAGATCACAGAAAGGAGACCACTGAACAGTCGGGTCAAGCCATTTTTGCATTTTAATTAAAAAAATTTTTTTTCATTCCTTACTTTTTCTATCAAAAGAATGAATATAATAACATTCTTAACATGACTTTCTAAGACAGAAGTCGTGTTTATTATTATTTCAACGGCTTGGAATGAAAGACTGAATAAGTACAGTGAATTTTCTCTCCTTTTGGGCCAGGCTCAAGGAAGGAGCTACTTTCTTATATATCGGAGGAAGCTCATTTCTTGTATTTCAGGGAGGAGCCCTGATGGCGCAGTGGTGAAGAGCTCAGCTGCTAACTAAAAAGTCAGCAGTTTGAATCCACCAGCCACTCCTTAGAAATCCTATGGGGCAGTTCTACTCTGTCCTATATGGTTGCTGAGTCAGAATGGACTTGACGTCAATGGGTTTGTTTTTAAATTTTTTAAAAATGTATTATATTAGTTATCGAATGCTGATGTAACAAACAGGAATTTATTTTCTCACAGTTTAGGAAGCTAGAATTTCAAATTCAGGACGCCAGCTCTAGGGGAAGGCTTTCTTTCTGTCAGCTCTGGGGGAAAGTCCTTGTTCCTTGGTTCCTTGGTGATCTTTGTCTGGTGTGGCATCTATTGTTCCTCATCTGTGCTTGCCTGCTTGTTGAATCTCTTTTATATCTCAAAAGAGACTGATGTAAGATACACCCTACACTAATACCGTCTCATTAATATAACAAAGAAAACCCATTCACAATTGGGATTATAACCACAGGTCTAGGGGTTAGGATTTACAACACATAGTTTTGGGGGCTACGATTCAATCCATAACATATATACAGTTGATTCTCATTATTCATGGATTCTGTATTTCTGAATTCGTCTACTCGCTATAATTTATTTGCAACCCCAAAACCAACGCTTGCAGTGTTTTCATGGTCATTTGTGGACATGCACAGAGTGTCTAAAAATTTCAGTCACTCAACATGCATGTCCCCAGGTGGTTGAACAAGGCTGTGCTCTGCCTTCCTGTTTCATGTCACTCATACTGTAAACAACTGTCCTCTCCCCAGTCTACTTAGTGCTGTGCTTTTTGCATTTTTGTGCTTTTTATTGGTGATTTTGCTGTTTAAAATGGACCCCAAGCGTATATCAAAAGAACGAATATAATACATTCTTAACTTATGGCTTTCTAAGGTGGAAATCATGTTCATCTACTATAAAGATGACCACAAGCGTAGTGCTCAAGTGCTGTCCAGCATTCTAAGTGCAACCAGGCTGTGATGTGCCTTATGGAGAAAATACGTGTTAGATGAGCTTCATTCAGGCATGACTACAGTGTGTTGGCCATGGGGTCAACGTTACTGAATCAACAATATATATTAAATAAGGAGTCTTTAAACAGAAACACATAAAATAAGGTTATGTAATGATCAGGTAATGAAAATGTCATGACCAGAGGCTCACAGAAATCAGGGCTTGGTATTGGTTCTTTCCGGTTGGACCCCCTGCTGGAAATTTGCATTTTTATCCCAGATATACTGAATCAGAATCTACATTTTAACAAGATCCCCAGGTGACTCATGTGCATGCGTAAGAATCGCCTGGGGATCTTATTAAAATGTAGATTCTGATTCAGTAAATCTGGGGTGAAAAGGAAAATTCTCAGCACGGGTCCAATGGGAATGAACTAGTTCAAAGCCCTGCTTTCCAGGGCCAAGTGTAAAGGCCTTGGGTGGGAAACATCTGAGGTTTAGCGGTAAACAGACCAAGATTTTGAGGTGTGGTGGGAAGGGTTCCAGCTTCACTGAGGAAGGTGGGGACCCCACTCTTTCACTATTTCCCTATTACCTGGGTCAGTTACTTCACTGAGCTTGATCTCTTTACCTGTAAACACAGTATGAGCATAAATATAACTACATGATAGGGTCTATTTGCAAATTAAAGTAAGATAGTGTAATGAAGGACCCTAATTTAGTGCTTACTACACAATAGATACTATTGTTACTTCATTACAGAATGTGTAACTGTAATTGTCTATGTGAACTGAGTGTGTTGTAAGTTATTTATGATAGAAATGAAAAAGGGAAACTCAAAACCTAATCTGGTCTGGGACTGCGTGTTTCTTTTATTGGGGGAAAAAAGGTTCATTGGTTTTTCTGAGGTTGTTTCTTTTTTTTTTTTTTCTTTTATGTTTTCTGGCTTTACGAAGAGTTTTAAAGCCAGACTTTCCGTAATTCCTACTATGGCAATCAAATCTGAAGCCAAACCCAAGAGCCCAGACCTAAAGTACTGAAGTTAACGGGGTAGTAGCTCAAGCATTATTTAAGAGAGAAACCTTCAGGAGTGTGCCGATAAACCAGAAACATATTTGACTCTAACCAGAGCTTCAATGGTTCAGAACTGAAAAGCAGAACATTCTATTAGGCAGGACGGGGGATGCTGTGGTGAGCAGAAGCACGGGTTGGATTCTTCACCAGCTGCTCCTCTCTCCTGGAATTTTTGCAGTGCAGTCAGCTTTCAGCCACTTGACAGACAAGGGGCACGCTAGGAGAGTCTCCACTAGATTTGGCACAATAAACCCATACACTGCCAGGTTTCGTTGTCTGGAAATGCAATTTTAAGTAACTAAATTCCGGTTTCTGAGAAGCTAGATTGTCTATAAATTAACCGTGATGTTCTTTCTGGCATGGGTTCCATTCCAAGGCCCTACTGGGAACTGGCCCATTATTCTGGAACCGCTTCAAGCAGGGAGAACATGGAGAGGATGAGAAGGGAAAGAAGGAGGAAGGAGGGATGTGGAATGACTAAACCTGCAGTCACTTAGAAGATCTGATCTCTCCCTTCCAGTAGTCAGTATCAAAGCACAGCTGCCCAAACCTCTGTGTGCTATGTAATTTCGCATTTCCCTTTTGTTTTCATCCCCCACCCCAGAGCTCCTCTGCAGAGATAATAAGCTGCTGCAGCAGGAACACAAAACAAAACAGAGGGAAATTATATCCATTATTTAGACTTCCCCTTTATGCTTCTCTAGGGACAGTGGCAAGGACGGGTCTAGGAGGGCCCGAGGGGAGGAGGAGAAGGGGTGGGAGTAGCCTTATCTAATGTTCATAAACCCAGTGCTTGTCTGGCTGACTTGATGAGGAAAACTGAGTTAGGAGAGAATTCACGATGACCTGAGACCTAGTTTAACGGTTTTAAGTACTAGAGGGTCCCTGAGTAGTGCAAACAGTTAAGGCACTAGGCTGCTAACTGAAAGGCTGGAGGTTTAGGTCCACTCACAGGCCCCTGAGAGGAATGGCCTGGCAATCTACTTCCAAAAAATCAGGCATTGAAAATGCTATGGAGCACAGTTCTATTCTGACACATGTGGGCTCACCATGAGCTGGGGTTGACTTGATGGGAACGCGTTACTGGTTCCATACTAGAGGCCTAGATTTTCCTGCTACCTTTTTTTAGGTGATCCAGACCAGACCCCAGGAGAATGTACAGGACCTCAGATTGGGTCTAAAAGTGATGTACTGTACAAGTATACTTCTTTTGATTGCACCTTGCTTTGCTGCACTTTGCAGATACTGTGTTTTTTACAAACTGAAGGTTTGTGGCAACTCTGCATCCAGCAAGGCTATCGGTGCCATTTTTCCAACAGCATGTGCTCACTTTTTATGTGTCACATTTTGGTAATTCTTGCAATATTTCCAACCTTTTCATTATTATTATATCTGTTATGGTGATCTGTGATCAGTGATCTCTGATGTTACTACTGTAATTGTTTTGGGGTGCCACGAACTGTGCCCAGATAAGACGGTGAACTTAACGTTGTGTGTGTTCTGACTGCTCCACCGACCGGCTGTTTCCCCATCTCTCTCCCTTTCCTCAGGCTTCCCTATTCCCTGAGACAGAACAATACTGAAATTAGGCCAATTAACAACCCTGCAATGGCCTCTAAGTGTTCAACTGATAGGAAGAGTCACACGTCTCTCACTTTAACTGAAAAGCTAGAAATGATTAAGTGTAGTGAGGAATGCATGTTGAAAGCAGAGACAGACTGAAAGCTAGACCTCTTGCACCAAACAGCCAAGCAGTGAATGCAAAGGAGAAGTTCTTGAAGGAAATTAAAAGTGCTACTACAGCGAACAGGTGAATAATAAGACAGTGAGACTGCCTTATTGCTGATATGGAGAAAGTTTTAGTGGTCTGGAGAGATCAAAGCAGCCACAACACTCCCTTTAACCCAAGTCTCATCCAGAGCAAGGCCCTAACTCTCTTCAACTCTGTGAAGGCTGAGGGAGGTGACGAGGCTGCAGGAGAGAAGTTTACAGCTAGCAGAGGTCGGTTCACGAGGTTTAAGGAAAGAAGCCGTCTCTGACATAAACGTGCCAGGTGAAGCAGCAACCGCCAATGGAGACGCTGCAGCCAGTCATCCGGAAGATCGGCTGAGACAGCTGACGGAGGTGGCTGCACGAAGCCACGGATGTTTACTGCAGACAAACGGCCTTACATTGGAAGAAGGTGCCGTCTAGGATGTTCACAGCTAAAGAGGAGAAGTCAGTGCCTGGATTCGAAGCTTCAAAGCACACACTGACTCTTGTTAGGGGCTAATGCAGCTGGTGACTTTAAGGAGAAGACAAAGCTCATTTAGCATTCTGAAAATCCTGGGGCCCTGAAGAATTATGCTAAGTCCACTCTGCCTGTGCTCTGTAAATGGAACAACAAAGCCTGGATGACAGTGCATCTGTTTACAACATGGTTTCCTGAATATTTCAAGCCCACTGTTGAGACCTACTACTCAGAAAAAGAGATTCCTTTTAAAATATTACTGTTCGTTGGTAATACACCAAGTTATCCAAGTGCTCCGATGGAGATGTACAGGGAGATTAATGTTTTCATGCCTGCTAACACAACATCCATTCTGCAGACCATGGATCAAGGAGTAAATTAGACTTTCAAGTCTTATTACTATTTAAGAAATACACTGTGTAAGGCTACAGCTGCCATAGACAGTCATTCCTCTGATGGATCTGGACGAAGTAAACTGAAAACCTCCTGGAAAGGATTCACTGTTCTAGATGCCATTAAGAACGTTTGTGATTCATGGGAGGAGGTCGAAATAGCAACGTTAACAAGAGTTTGGAAGAAGTTGATTCCAACCCTCATGGACTATTTTGAGTGGTTCAAAACTTCAGTGGAGGAAGTAACTGCAGATGTGGTGGAAATAGCAAGAGAACTAGAATTAGAAGTGGAACCTGAAGATGTGACTGAATTGCTGCAATCTCATGATGGAACTTTAATGGATGAGCAGTTGCCTCTCATGGACGAGCAAAGAGCATGGTTTTTTGAAAATGCAATCTACTCCTGGTGAAGATGCTGTGAGCATTGCTGAGATGACAACAAAGGATTTAGAATATGACATAAACTTAATTGATAAAGCAGCAGCAGGGTTTGAAAGGGTTGACTCCAATTTTGAAAGAAATTTTACTGTGGGTAAAATGTTATCAAACAGCATCACATCCTACAGAGAAATCTTTTGTGAAAGGAAGAGTCAATTAATCTGGCAAACTTCATTGCTGTCTTATTTTAAGCAATTGCCACAGCTACCCCAACCTTCAGCAGCCACCACCCTGATCAGTCAGCAGCCATCAACATCGAGGCAAGGCTCTTCACCAGCTAACAGATCACGGCTCGCTGACAGCTCAGATGATGGTTAGCATTTTTTAGCAATAAATTATTTTTTAATTAAGGTACACACACTGTTTTTTTAGACATAATGGTATTGAACACTTAACAGAGTATAGTATAGTGTAAACATAACTTCTATATGCACTGCCAAAAAACCCAGTGCCGTCGAGTCAATTCTGACTCATAGTGACCCTATATGCACTGGGAAACCAAAAAAGTCCTGTGACTCCCTTTATTGCGAAATTCACTTTATTGCGGTGGTGTGGAACTGAACCCGCAATATCGCCGAGGTACGACTGTTCTTAGGTGGGTCCTTCCTGCCTTCTACATGCTTCTGAGAATACCAAGAAAAAATGTTTCCCCTAATTTCCCCCAATCCCTGGACTGAACGAGTCCTAACTATGCCAAGGCTTCTATATGTGGAACAATCTTTCTCATTAAAGAGCAGACAATAGGTAAAGGATGAGGTGGGTGCAGCTACCACCTGGAAGTGCCCTCCCAGCTGCTCCCCTTCCTCACTCTCTCCTGGGTGTCTCCTGGCTTTCAACAATGCCTTCTCCATTTCTCCAGTGCTGCTGGGACACAGTGGCCACCCAGACTCCCTTCCTCTGGATTCACACCAGAGGTGGAGGAAAAACCAAACCGTGAACCAAACATCTTCAAATCACTCACAAATCATTTACTCCTTCCTCTTTCTGCTTCTCACAAACACATATAGAATATGTTAAAAATAAGGAGAAATAATAGAGCAAGGTGACAATTTTTTTTAATTTAATTTTCTTAAAGGTCTTATCCTTCTTCAAGGCTTACTATAAAAAAATCAGAGTCCCCTGTTTGTTACTACCCTACCCCCACAGCATCCTACTCCTCAGAGGCAACCACTATCACTCTTAGCTGCTGCTGCTTTTTTACCTTGCACTGCTCTTTCCTGGTTTTGCAGTTTCAGGTACTACCTACTGACTTTCTAGTGTAGAAGAGGAGGATTTAGCTCTTTTATATCCTACCACCCAGGTTCCTCCGCCAAGAATTATTTGATTTGGTGTCAGCGGTGCTGCCATTGCGAACTCTGCTCTAGACAGCTTAAGAATGTTGTTGCTGTTAGGTGCCATCGAATTGGTTCCAACTTATAGTGACCCCATGTACAACAGAACGAAACACTGCCCGGTCCTGCGCCATCTTCACAATCGTTGCTCTGCTCGAGCCCATTGTGGCAGCCACTGTGTCAATCCATTTCATTGAGGGTCTTTCTCTTTTTCACTGACCCTCTACTTCCCCAAGCATGATGTCTTTCTCCAGGGACTGATCCCTCCTGATAATATGTCCAAAGCATGTGAGACATAGTCTCGCCTCCTTGCTTCTAAGGAGCATTCTGGTTGTGCTTCTTGCAAGACAGATGTGTTCCTTCTTCTGGCAGTCCATGGCATATTCAAAATTCTTCACCAACATCACAATTCAAAGGCATCAGTTCTTCTTCGGTCTTCCTTATGCATTGTCCAGCTTTCACGTGCATGCGAGGCAACTGAAAATACCACGGCTTGGGTCAGGTGCACCTTAGTCTTCAAAGTGACATCTTTGCTTTTCAGCACTTTTAAGGGGGTCTTTTGCAGCAGGTTTGCCCAATGTAATATGTCGTCTGATTTCTTGACTGCTGTTTCTGTGGGCATTGATTGTGGATCCAAGTAAAATGAAATCCTTGACAACTTCAATCTTTTCTCTGTTTATCACAATTTGCTTATTGGTCCAGTTGTGAGGATTTTTGTTTTCTTCACGTTGAGGTGTAATCCATACTGAAGGCTGTAGTCTTTGATCTTCATCAGTAAGTGCTTCAAGTCCTCTTTGCTTTCAGCTAGCAAGGTTGTGTGATCTGCATATTGAAGGTTGTCAACGAGTCTTCCTCCAATCCTTATGCCACATTCTTCTTCACATAACCCAGCTTCTCAGATTATTTGCTCAGCATACAGATTGAATAAGTATGGTGAAAAGACACAACCCTGACACACACCTTTCCTGATTTTAAACCACGCAGTATCCCCGTGTTCTGTTTGAACCCGCGCCTCTAGATCTATTCACATGTTCTTCATGAGTGCAATTAAGTGTTCTGGAATTCCCACTCTTCACAATGTTATCCATAATTTGTTATTATTAATTTGGAGTCCCTGGGTGGTGCAAATAGTTAACACTCTTGGCTGCTAACAGGAAGGTTGGAGGTTTAAATACATCTAGAGGTGCCTCAAAAGAAAGGCCTGGCAATCTAATTTCTAAAAATCAGCCATCAAAAACTCTACGGGGCACATTCTACTCTGACACACATGGTGTAGCCACGAGTTGAGGCTGAAGTGATAGCACCTGGTTTTATCATTAATCCATCACCAAGCCCTCTCACAGAGCTGTAAATCATCCTTGTCTTCAAGCATTAGATGAGTCTTCTGAGAGCCCATCACCCTCCTGGAGCCCATCGCCCTGTAGGCCTTCTAAACAACAACAGTTTCATAGGACCTCTCTTTGCTATACTACTGGGGATTTCCTTCACCTTTCTATTGTCTTAGTTTCCATTTTCTGGAACCATATTGTGATGGAAGACTCTAGGGTGACTCCTAATAATCCCCTCCCCGTGAGTGCAGGTGGGGCCTGTGGCTTGCTTCTGACCAACAGAATACGGCTTCCAAGCCTGTGGCTAAGTCATGTTAGGTAAGGCTCTGTCTTGGCAGAGTCAAGAGAGAAAGTTTCCCCTTTGCTGGCCTTGAAGAAGTAAACTGCTTTGTTATGAAAGAGCTGAAGAAGGCCACATGGACCTAAGTGTAGCCTCCAAAAAGCCGGGTGTCAGTCCTACAACCACAAAGAACTGAATTCTGTCAATGACCATGTGAGCCTGGAAAATGACCCTGAGCTTCAGATGGAAATGTAGCATCTGCTGACACCTTTACTGCAGCCTGAAGCAGAGAACCCATCTAACTGCGCCTGGACTCTTGACTCATGGGAAAAAATAAAAACCAAACCCACTGCCTTCGAGTCACAGAGACCTATAGGACATAGAAGAACTTCCCCATAGGGTTTCTAAGGCTGTGATTCTTTATAGAAACAGACTACCATATCTTTCTCCCACAGAGCAGCTGGTGGGTTCAAACCGCGGACCTTTTGGTTGCTGGCTGAGCACTTAACCACTGCACTACCAGGACTCCTCACAGAAATTGTAGGATAATTAAGTGTGTGTTGTTCTCAGTTGTTAATATTTATGGTAAGTTGCTAAGCAACATAGAAAATTAATACAGACATCTTCCTGCATGATTTACTTATTTGGGTGAAATTACCTCCTCTAGGAGCTTCCTGAGAAAAAGGGCACAGGAGGTAAATTCTCATAAAATGTCTGGCCTTGTCTTTATTCTTCTCATCTACCTGATTGATGGTTTGGCTGGGTATAGAATTCTAAATCATTTTCCTCTGAATTTTGAAGACATTGCGCCAATGTAATCTAGGCTCCGCTTTTGCTATTGAGAAGCTTGATGCCATTCTGGTTCTTGATCATTTGTACGGCAACATTTTATTTTCTTATAACATTTTTAGTATTGCTCCTTGTCCTTAGTGTTCTTTTTTATTTTATGATTAAGTGCATTGGTGTGAGTCTATAAATCCATCTTGTCTGTAATCCTTTTTTCAATTCTGAAATCTGTCTTTCAGTCTGGAGATATTTTGAGGGGGAGTTGGGGTGGGATTATTATTATTTTGTAGGTTATATTTGATTTTTCTCGTTATGTTAAATTTTCCTACTTCTTTGCATGCCTGGTAATTTTTGGCTGGATTTTGGACATTTTATCTTACTGCATGCTGGATATTTTTGTATAATTACTTTTATACTTTGTTCTGGGACATGGGTTACTTACTTGAAAACAATTGGATCTTTCGGGGTTTTGCTTTTAAGCTTTGTGGGGTAAGACAGGGTTACGTTTGGTCTAAGGTTAATTTTTCCTGTTACTGAAGCAAGACTCTTCTTAGTCTTCTAACCAGTGAATTATGAGGGTCTCCACTCTAGTTGTTGGAAACAGGTACCTGTTCCTGGCCCTGTGTGGGAGCCAGACACTGGGCGATTCTCTCCCTGGCTTCACGTAGTTTCTTCACATTGATCACTGATCAGTATTCTCTTGACTATCCAACAGGGACCCTCTGCAGATCTTCAGAGTCTTCTCTCTATGCAGCTCTCTACACTCTGGTGCTCAGCTGCCTTGGTTTTCTGGGATCCCCAGCCCCATTTCCTCAAATTAGTGAGACTCCTGAACCCTGCCTGGTTCCCTGGAATCTTTCTCCAGGGAGTAGTCTAGGGCAACTGTAGGGCTCACCTCATTTGTTTCCTGTTCCTGGGATGTCCAATGTCTTGAGTGATGTTTTTTCATATACTTTATGTGGTTCTTTAGTTGTTTCAAGGCTAAATCTGATCACGGTTATTCCATCTTGTCCAGAATGCAATTTACTTTTTTTTGTTTGTTTATAAAATAGAATTTACTTTAGAATTTAGACATTAACACAAAAAATTTATATTTGAAAATTAAATAACTCATTGCTGTAGATTAAATTTTAACTAACAGTGACCCTATTGGACAGAATAGAACTGCGCAGCAGGGCTTCTAAGGAGAGGCTGGTTGAAACCTTTTAGTTTCAGCCAAGCTCTTAACCACTGTTCCACCAGGGCTACATTTGAAAATTAGTAAGTAAAAACGTTAATTTGGACCATGAGATTTTGTTCTTCAGGTCTTAGATAGTCCAAAGAAATAGTACATGATATCCTTCTCCATGGACTAATTCCTCCTGAAAACAGGTCCAAAGTATGTAGGATGTAGCCCAGCCGTCTTTGCTTCTAGGCTAGGGTACATTCTGGTTATACTTCTTTCAAGATAGATTTTTTTTTCTTTTGGCAGTTCATGGTATATTCAGAATTCTTCACCAACACGACAATTAAAAGGCATCAGTTCTTCTTCGGTCTTCCTTATTCATCAGCCAGCTTTCCCACACATACGAGGCCACTGAAAACACTGTGGCTTGGATCAGTCGCATCTTAGTTTTCAAGGTGGTCTTTGCTTTTCAACACTTTAGAGCTCTTTTGCAGCCGATTTGCCTAATGCAACGCATCTTTTGATTTCTTAACTGCTGTTTCCATGGGTGTTGATTGTGGATCCAAATAAAATGAAATCCTTGACAATCTCAATCTTTTCTCCGTTTATCATGATGTTGCTCATTGGCCCAGTTGTGAGGATTTTTGTTTTCTTTATGTTGAGGTGCACTCTATACTGAAGGCCGTGGTCTTTGATCTTCATCAGTAAGTGCTTCAAGTCCTCTTATCTTTTAGCAAGCAGGGTTGTGTCATCTGCAAAATGCACGTTGTTAATGAGTCTTCCTCCAATCCTGATGTCTTGTTCTTCGTATAGTCTAGCTTCTCAGATTATTTGCAGATTAAATAAGTATTGTGAAAGGATACAACCCTGACACACACCTTTCCTGACTTTAAACCACGCAGTATCACTTTTTTCTGTTTGAACATCTACCTCTTGATCAGGTTCCCCATCAGCACAATTAAGTGTTCTGGAATTCCCACTCTTCGCAATGTTATCCATAATTTATTATGACCCAAGCAGTCAAATGCCTTTGTGTAGTCAATAATACACAGGTAAACATCTTTCTGGTATTGTCTGCTTTCACCCAGAATCGATATGACATCAGCTGTGATATCCCACCTTCCATGTCCTCTTCTGAATCCTGCTTAAATTTCTGGCAGTTCCCTGTCAATGTACTGCTGCAGCTGCTTTTGAATGATTTTAGCAGAGTATTACTTGCATGTGATATATATATTTTTTAATTTTTATTAAGCTTCAAGTGAACATTTACCATTCCAATCAGTCTGTCACATTAGGTTTACATACATCTTACTCCCTTCTCCCACTTGCTCTCCCCCTATTGAGTCAGCCCTTACAGTCTCTCGTTTCGTGCCAATTTTGCCATCTTCCCTCTCTCTCTATCTTCCCATCCCCCCTCCAGTCAAGAGTTGCCTACACACTCTCCCGTGTCCACCTGATTTAATTAGCTCACTCTTCATCAGCATCTCTCTCCCCCCGACTGACCAGTCCTTTTCATTCCTGATGGATTTGTCTTCGGGGATGGTTCCTGTCTTGTGCCATCAGAAGTTCTGGGGATGCAATTTACTTTTGAGAATGCTATGCATCATTGGGTGAGATTTTACTGTCTTGGAAATGTCAGTATGAATTTTAAAAGATGATGGGGGTTTTTAAGGTTATTATTATTCCATTCATTCTACCTAATTCTGATTAGAGAATGAAGTTATTGGAAACATAAGTAGCCCGAAAATAAAATTATATTGACAAATAAGATCCAATGGCACAATGCAATGAGTTAAAAACTAAATCACTTTCTTAAGCCTACAGACAAAATTTCATTCATTTACTACCATGTAAAATCTTTTTTTTTTTTTGGTATAAAAAATGTTTGCAATCTTTCAAGGAGGCACAAGAAATCCTATACTCATCAATGTAGCTTAATACATGCAGTTTTAAAAAAGCAATCTGTGGAAATGAACAGGAATAAGGCAAGACCCATTTCTATTTAGTTTTATAAACTGAACAACAATAAAAAAAAAAAAAGGATTCTTCAGTTACTGCTCACACATCTACTTTTCTTAATCAAAACAAGTCAGTTTTCTCTGAACTTTTCTTTTTTTGCCAAGTCAGCTCCTTAATTACTTCATTGCTTTGCTACTGACACAAGCAGCAAGAACCGTCTGAAGTTGAGCGTGCCTCCCTCTGCTGCCCTCTTGGTGACCTTGATGAATGAAAGCTTCCCATGATGGCACATTCTCAAATAAATATGTGGTGCAGGCACCTGACAAGCATCTGAGTAATTCTCCAGCATGTTGAAGTAGCACAATACCATCAGCCCATTAGCTGTTGTCCCACAGAAATCAAGCCGGTACAGCCTGAAATTTTCTTACACGTATCACACACAAATTACTGATGTGGATGCACGTGACACTAGGAAGCACTTCTATCAGCACCACTGCTCTCCCAGCTGAGCATGGTGTCCTATTTTGACTAAAATTTCACTTTTACTTTCTCCTCCTTCTACCCCCTCCCCCACAACCATTCTACCTATTCCAATGTAATTTTCTGTAAACCTAAGTAATTTTGGTGCTTACATGAAAATTAAATTTCAAGCACATATATGTACTAGACGTAGCAAACCTACAACCAAAATTTATTTCATATGCTGTTGTATTTTAGAGTTGAGGCAAAGTGACCTGGAGCAGAGTTTAGAATTCCCCAGATGAACTGGGACCAACTGGGGACTCTCCAAAATGGGCTGCTTCCCCCTCCCTGCAGTCAGTGGGGATTTCCACGGGGAATTGAGTAAGGCTGGCTAGCTGCCTTAGAGAATGGCATTCTTGGCCATTTCCATCTCACTCCCATCAGTGGTGGGGACACTGGGAAAACAAAAACAATTCCTAACGGAGGAAGAGGGAGCCCTGGTGGTGCAGTGGTTAAGTACCTGGCTGCTAACCGAATGGTCGGCGGTTCATGCCCAACAAGCAGCTCTGTGGGAGAAAAGACCTAGCAATCTGCTCCTCCAAAGATTACAGCTAGGAAACCCTATGGGACAGTTCTACTCCGTCCTACAGGGTGATAAAGAGTTAGAATCAATTTGATGGCGTACAACAACAGGATAGGGGAAGAGGTTAGGGACCTCTTAGACAATTCTGTATGTTTATTACCCAAACATAAAACTGCACGAATCTCTTTTCTTTTAAATCAGGGGTTGGTCTGCTGCTGATTTCTGTAAATAAAAATTTATTGGAACATAGCCATGTCCATTTGTTTATGCACTGTCTATGGGTGCTTATGTGCTATGACGGCAGAGTTGAGTAGTGATGACAGAGCCTGTATTGGCCCACAAAACTGAAAATATTACCATCTGACCCTGTACAGAAAAAGTTCCTTGACCTCTGTTCTAACTATGCTATGGACAAAAGAGTTTCATAGAAACCAAGAGAGTTGAAGAACCTGAGAAGAATGCGAGTACTCCGTAACTTTCTCTAAGGAAACCGAAAACATTTTATTACCAGAAAAGTGCTGATGTCAGCTGAAAGACAGAGGCTGGGAATGTTCTCTGAATCTAGATTACTGGATTCAACAATATACACCTTTTCCAAAAGTGAAAGGTCAAGGGCAGTGACCTGGTAGATTCTCAGTATCTTGGGGGGCTGCTGGGGTAGCATCATTCTAAGGTCAAAAGATATTTAAATATAAGAAGTGGTACTTACAGTATTTTTACTTAGAACCTGCTTCATAAACTAACTCATAGATATAATTCAGAGAGTTCTAATTTGCAGGATCTAATTGGTAGATTCCAATTCATAAAATCTAACTTGTAGATTGTAGATACGACTTTTACTCAGAAACTAATTCTCTGCAGTGGAAGCACGCCTGAGTTCTTGGATATATGCGACCTTCTCCCACCAACGTGCAAGCATAACCTTCCGTTCCACTTGGGCCAGAGGTAGGAAGACCATCTCCCTGTGGGTCATTCAAAGGCTGAAAGAATGCTACTTCCTCTTGCTGACTGAGAGTCAACACAGAGCCAGGTCCTGTGTGTCAGCAGAGCAGCATGTACTCACTGATGTTTAGGAGACATTTTCTGCTATGCACTAAAGCACTAACACAGAAAAAATGGGTTCTGCGGCACACTCAGTGTATCAGTGGGATTTACTGAAGGATTATGACCTGAGAACTCTGAAATAGTGGTTGGGGTATCCTAGTTATTGCTAATGTCCCCCTAAACCTGGCTCTTATGTCAGGTGGGATTACCTGGCAAGTGGCCCCATAGGTCCTGACTGGCCAGAGGGTCACCAGAGAGACCCAACAGACGGTGACCCCTGGGTAGGCAGTGAACTAAAACAGAGGGTGCATGACACTAACTAAAGAAATGCTGAGCCTGTGCCAAGAAGAGAAGTTGCCATAGCCAAGAGGTTTGGCTCATAATGGGATGAGGGTGCATTCCTAAGATGAAAACTTAAAGTTTCAAATCCAGGGGGAGAGGGATGCAACTTAAAAATATTAAATGGAAGATTTAAGGGGTAGTGATGGGAAAAGGCAGAGTAAACCAGAGTCTGCTGTATGGATTCAGTATTTAGGTTTTGCCATGAACAGCCAGCATCCAAAGGTTCTCTGGCCTATAACCAATGTCACAAAACAATATATGTACTAATTGTTTCATAAGAAGCTAGTTTGTTCTATAAACCTTCACCTAAATTACCAAAAAAAAAAAAAAAATTCTCTCGCCTATTGAACCAGCAAGGGAGTTAACATGTTTTTTCTGGGCTATAAAAAAATTTTTTTGTTTTTTTTTTTTATACTTTATACCTTACCCTGCCTGGCCTGTATAACCTGGGGGTCAGCAAGCCTCCCCCACCAAAAAAAAAAGAAAAAAAGGAGGAGGAGGAAAGAGAAGTACCTAATTAAAAGCTAGGTGGTCTCCACATACTTGGGCTTCGGCCCTATGACTGAGGCAGCTTTGGAACGAAGCCCCAAGCCCCACCTAAACCGTCATGAGGTGGAAGCAGCTGAACTTATCATATGAAATAAGGTCTTGCTGCATTCCACCCCCCTCACCCCTACACTGGCCTTCCCCAGCCCCCTGGTCCGAACTCCTCATCTTTCACCAAGGCTGTCCTGAATTATGATTGATGTGAGGATTGCAATAAAATGATACCATAGTTTTACTCCTTTCCAAAAATTTAATGAAATCAGGCAAATTGGCACAAGTCCACAGGAAAGGAATCAAAGCCGGATATCATGATCAATCCTTCAAAGAAACCAAGCTGAGTTCAAAGGAAATAAGGCTGTGCACGAGTGCTGATATTATTCTTCAGGACATTGGTGATCCCTTCAGTGACTACACCATTGTTGACAATGCTAAGTGTGGGGAAAATGGCAAGGTTCTGGCCGATTTAAGAAAGTTCTTAAATTTACTAGCTTTTGTATGCTGTCAAGTTTAGCTGTCTTAGGTTATAAGCAAGTGATTTTTCAGTTAAAAAAAAGTATGCAAGTCATAGCAAGCTTAAGAAACTTCTATTTAGTTAACTTTTGAAAAATCACTGGGCTGTATGCTCAGAATATTTAGAGATACTGCTGCTCGTGGAATCTCCTGGGATTACCGGATAGAAACATTAAAGTCTGAAGAAGTGCAGAAAAAGAACTGAGGTCAGAGAGTAGGCTGGGAGCATATGGATATTGTAACTGAACCCTCAGTTCAAGAAGAACCTGACCCTTGGCAGCCACTTGGAGCCACGAGGAAATGCCTCGGGATTTGAAAGATCTGGTAGTGTTATTAACCATGTCCACGAACAAAAAGTGAAAAATGATCCTGGAAAATCCTGAGGTGTCTCCCTCTCCATCAGTGATAAGATCTTGGCTCGAGTTGCTCTTAACGGCTCACCAGGCAGAGCCTCCATGTCCAGCAAAATCACAACGTGGCTTTTCCCCTTGGTGTGGTCAGGCAGCCATGCCTCTGTTGCTACAGATAGCAGGGCTAGCATAAACTTTTCTTTGTCATCTTTTGGTTTAATCCAAACACAGTGCTGTTATCAGATCTGCATATTCACCGTTATTTTGGTTTGTTTACCCAGAAGTCTTCTCTGTTGCCAATAAACTGAATCAGAATTGTGTTATCTGTTTTTGCATTATTCATTTCTTTCATGTAGCCATGCCTGAGAATAAACTTGTTATTCAAATGCTGCCTTAAAGGCCTCTCTTATCTCCCGTAGAGCCTCACTAAAAATTACAAACCTGCAATCAGGGATAACCTTCCACTGTTTACATGCCCCAGCAGCGGACACGAGATGCATGGAGCACACTGGAGTTCATTTGGCTAGTGCCCACACCACATCAGCAGGAAAAAAAGGAATTAATGGTGATGGCAGCCTGGAAAGCTGCCACCACGCTCCAATTCCTGGAGAAGAATCAACCATACAGAAAGCCCAGGTCACTGGGACTGAGAGATTTCGTGCCATGAGTAGATGGAGTTATGTGTTACCTATCTGGAGTCCCTTGGGTGGTGCAAATGGCTAACATGTTTGGCTGCTAGCCTAAAGGTTGGAGGTTTGAGTTCACCGAGAGGTGCTATGGAATAAAGTCCTGGCAACCTATTTCAGAAAAATCAGTTATTGAAAATGTTATGGATGGACATCCTTTCAGCTCAGTAATGAAGTCACTCCTGAGGTTCACCCTTCAGCCAAAGATTGGACAGGCCCATAAAACAAAACAAGAATGAAGTGGCACACCGGCCCAGGGGCAAGGACTAGAAGGCAGGAGGGAACAGGAAAGCTGGTAATAGGGAACCCCAGGTTGATGAGGGAGAGTGTGGACATGTTGTGGGGTTGTTAACCACTGTTAATATGTGTACTGTTTAACGAGAAACTAGTTTGTTCTGTCAACCTTTATCTAAAGCACAATTGAAAAAAATCTAAAAAAAAGAAAATTTTATTCTGACACACATGGGATTATCATGAGTCACAATCGACTCATGACAACTGGTTTGATTACCTATCTATATTAAAGTTTAACACACAATCTTATTTCCAGTGTTACCGGGCAATAAGCTGTTATCTATTACTTATAGATATAACAAAAACCATGATTTTTAAAATCATTAAATAATTTGTACTGTTTAATTAGTGTATGGTCAGATTAATAAAAATTGATTTTATAATGATCAAACTGATAAGTTTTTAACACTTACAAATATGGACTACCAAGACCTCCACAGACTGCATTAATGAGCTGATATGAGAGGAATAAGACCGTAACTGTAGGAATGTTCTGGAAATAAGATGAAACAATGGGTGAGGATGCAGGTTAAGAGGGATCCTCATCACGAAAAGGAGGTGCTCCAGCCCGGCTGCTTGGAAGACCCAGCACGAGACTAAGGAATGACCCACTTTTCCTATGGTTCTTTTTAAGCCAAAACATTATTCAAAAAAGCCCTCAATGCTTTCCAATCTTTGTGAGTATCAAGTCCTCCGTTTGAAGTAGAAAAAAAAAAAAATTCTTCAATTCCCATGGGACAGAATCTATTCACACGAAAGTGCGTAATGAGAAAGAGCCATTATACATTTACGTAGGCTTTGAAATGATTTTGTACTTCATAAATTCCAACGATATCTATGTAGGATTAAATAAACCAGAGTTTTTGCCTGTAGGAGACCCTTGATTTATTTACCCTGCAGACCTGGCCTGGTCTGAGCAGTGACCATGTAGGGTCTTGCCTGACCAGCACTGGTGTCCTGGTCTTCTCATAACCACAGAGGCCACTCATGTGGACCAGGTGGGGCTCATCCTGCCCCCCCACAGAATGGGCAGGTGACCTGGCCTGGTCTGAGCAGTGACCATGTAGGGTCTTGCCTGACCAGCACTGGTGTCCTGGTCTTCTCATAACCACAGAGGCCACTCATGTGGACCAAGTGGGGCTCATCCTGCCCCCCCACAGAATGGGCAGGTGACATTTACCTGCTGGCTGGGACAGGGATTGATCGGGACTAGACACAGCATGCACACAGGACTCACTGGGAGATTCCTGAAATTGATATGCAGGTGGTGGAAGGGAGGTTTCCCTCCCTTTGAACAGTGAGTTTGAAGTAGGCTCCACGGGAGAAAGACCTGGCGATCTGCTACCCTGAAGATTACAGCCCACTTCTACTCCACCATATAGGGTTACTATGAGTCCAAAGTTGACTGGATGGCACCTAACAACAATAACTCTGGGATACTGAGGGCATCACTCCACGGAAGCAGGGTCCAGAAGTGGAGAGTCCAAGCCAGAGACCTGACTCCATCTGTGGCTAAAGCCAGGCCAACCTGGAGCTTGTCTGTTAACTGGGTCAATTCATTCCCACTTTCTGTGTAAGTTTGAGTTGGGTTTTTCTTACTTGCAACCAAAAGAGAGTTCTGACAAATATGGTGGACATAAGGAGTCACTGGCTAGGAATGCCTTCAGCCTGAGGAAGGGGAATTGCTGGCCTAGAGGAGGAGGAGAGCAGGGAGAAGCAGCCTTGTGGCAAAGTCATGGCAGGCCTGAGGCCCCACCAGGCCTTCCCTTCTGATAGAATGAAGGTCAGCACATCTAGGCTCTCACATTTGCCTAGAAAGCACTTCTTTTGCTCTTTGATAACACATCCCCTGCTATTAGACTGGAGTGGAATCACAGATACTTCTAAATGAAATGATGCCATAGCACTCATTGCCATCGAGTCCATTCTGACCCATAACGACCCTAGAGTGCAGAGTAGAACTGCCCCAGAGAGTTTCCAAAGAGTAGCTGGTGGATTTGAACTGCCAACCTTTTGGTTAGCAGCCATATCACTTAACTCCTGTACCACCAGGGCTCCAGATGATGCCAAAAGCACATATATAACTCTAAAGAGATGTGCAGGAGGTCATCTAAGAATATTAGTGTTCTTGTACACCAGTGTTCAGTGCAGTACTATTCACAATGATCAAAAGGTGGAAACAGCTTAAATGTTCAACATATGAATGGATAAACAAAATATGGTCTATATATACCAAAACCAAACCAAACCAGTTGCCACTGAGTTGATTCTGATCCTACAGGACACAGTAGAGCTGCCCCACTGGATTCCTAAGGAGCTGCTGGTGGATTTGAACTGCCGACCTTTTGGTTGGCAGTCGAGCTCTTAACCACTATGCCCTGAGGGCTCCTCTATACACACAGTGGAATATTACTCAGCCATAAAGAAAAATGAAGTCCTGATACATGCTATGACATGGATGAACACTGAAAACACACTGAGTGAAATAAGTCAGTCACAAGAGGGAAAATATTGTACAATTGCACTTATATGAAATATCTAGAATAGACAAATGTAGAGAGACCAAAGTTTATTAGTGATTACCTAGGGTGGGGGTAGGAGTGGGGGTTGGGGGGGAGGGCTCAATGCTTTGGGGTCACTGAGCTTCTGTTGAGGGTAGTAGAAAAATTGGACCAGATAAGGGTTTGAACAACATGATAAACATATTTAAGGTCACTGAATTGTACATATGACGATTGTTGAAATGGCAAATGTTTTGTTACAGGTATATTAATCACAAAAAAGAATATTTTTCAAAATTAGCAAACATTTGCTATCTTGAAAAGTTAAAATCCATCATTTGATTTAGTATTTTAAGCAGAGTTTTTTTAGGAGGGGGGACAATGGAGAACATTAAACCGATCTTCACTATATTGAAAAAAAACTATTTCTAACAAGTTAAAAACAATTTAGCAGTTGAAGAGAATTTACCAGGAATTTAAGAAATGAATAAAGAGAACGACTTTCAGACTTATGACGTATGAAGTGAATTTCTTTGGAAGCCAGCTGTAGAAGTAGTCAGTGTTTTCAAGAGACAACTTCTCAAATTGACTATTTTTGCCAAATCTTAACATTATTTTCATTCTTAGATTTTTCAGTACTTTAAAAGAGTACATTTTCAAGGCAAACAGTTTGATTTTGTATTTTGAGAAGATCTCAATTTGTGAGTTCATCCAGGAGTGGCCAGGTCCCAGCGGAAAGATTCATGACAAAGACGTACAGAGTATCTCTTAAAATTCTAACTCACATATGCTAAAATGAACACCCATCCCCGAAATGCTCACAAGTCCCTATAACAACTACAATATTACCCTGAGCTTTATTCAAATTATTGCCCTCTTTCAAAAAAAAGAAAAAAATCGAAACACAATTCAGATCTTTGGATTGAAAGGTATATTTTCAAACACTTCATTAACATCCAACTTGGGACCAGAGACGGTAATAGGACAGCCTGTTGTTACTTCCCTCCACCCATTCTTGATATTTGAATGTTTAATTATTCCATTTACTTAACTGTCTAAATATATTTGCATCAGTTTGCAACAGTATCAGATGGAAGGCTTCACGAATTTGTCAATATTATTTTTGGCTAGCTTAATGGAGTGGAAACATGCTATGCTAAAGAGGCCCAACTTTTGAACAGGGAAATAAGCAAGCTGCCCTTCCATCTGCATAAGACATATTTTTTGGTAAAGGATAGAAGAAAGATGGGCGTTTAGCGAGATTACTCATCTCATAAAACACCCAGCTTCTTTCCTATGCTATGCCGCGCACCGTCAATTAATCATGTTGGAAAGCTGAAGAACAAAGACCGCTCAGATGACAAATGAGGCAGTAAATGAGGCTGAGATAGGAATACAGATTTCACCGAGAAGTATTTTAGTTTTCTTTTCAATATCTATTTTGACCTGCAACTTGTTTTAAAATTTACATCCTACCCTTAAGTCCGACTTGGCACATATTTCATGCCATCTCCTGAGATAACTCAGAATAACGCAAAATTGCCTGTTGTTACGGGTGGGATGTGTAACTGTATAAAAAGCAGCGGCAAGCAGAGGCAAGTGCTTCCAAACTAGCCCGAAAAAGGCTGGTGGGGCTATCAGGTCAGGTCACTTATCTAGGCACAAAAGTTAACTCCTGGGACCAGAGTGCGATCCCATGCACTGTGTGAAATGCAAGTCTCACAGACCAACGGTTATATGGCTTCCTATTATTCTTCTGTCCAAGTTAGAGGCCACTCAAGAATGAAACCCAAAACTGGATAAAAATGCAACGATGTTCTTTTACAGTTTTCAAGTTCCACTTTATCTATTCCCAGAACTTCAAGCAAATGATTAACTTGTTTTGAGTTTGACTTTTTTTGATTTTGCATATCCAAGAGGTGACGACATTCTGCCTGCCCCCGCCACCAACGCACTCCTAATACAGGCAGTCCCCAGATCATGAACGAGTTCCTAAGGCTGCCTTCAAGTCTAACATCAGTTAGGCAAACGTCTGTCTTAATATATAGTATACGGGTGCCTTTCTATGCATAAAAAAACACTAAAGAAACACATCCAGACCCACGAAAACATCTTTAACATAGCAATACAGTAATATGTTTTGATGTGTGCCACAAAGTAGCGCCTTTGTATGTTCCTTAAATTCGTAATGTAATAGGCTTTATGGGGGTTGGTTAGTACAGGCTGTACGGAAGTCAGATGTTCCTAACCCGGGGACTGCCTGTATACATGTGTTTATCTCTCCTGGCCCTAGAATATACCAACTTCAGGGCAAAGACTCTGTCACATCTAGCATTTTATTCCTAGTGGCTAACAGAGAGCTAGGAATAAAATAAAAATTTGTTGACAGGACTCAAGAGTGAGGAGAGAAAGGTCTTAATAATTTATTGCCCCGTGATAATCCAGGTTGATGGAACATGAATGGGCTGATTTAGAGGCTGCTTAGAAACTTCTTCCAGGTGGAGGGCTTTATGGGATCAACTCTACTTTTCTACCTTTCCGAGTCCAAGGATCAGGCTCCTTGTGAAAGAAGTTACATTAACCAAACTTACAAGGGCCTGTCTTATAATTTAAATGCCATTTTATTCATCTATGGACAATTTCTAACTCTGTCATTTGAGAGATAGTGCAGAACGATGGAAAAAACAATAGACTTGAAATAAAAACCAAAGCGTGCACCACTTCTTTCTGGGCCCCATTTTGTCACTTATATAAAGAGGGAATTGACTTGGGTGATCTCTCGCACGGTGGTTCACAGAAACAGAGGGCTGCCACTTTCACTCTGTGTGACCTTGGTTTTATTGACCATCTAAGGTGCTGAGACGTCCTGGAGTGGTACAAATGGTTGAGGTGCTGGGCTGCTAACTGAAAGGTTGGAGGTTCGAGTCTACCCAGAAGTGCCTCAGAAGAAAGGCCTGGCAATCTACTGATAAATCAGCCACTGAAAATTCTATGGAGCACAATTCTACTCTAACACACATGGGGTCAACCATGATTAAGAAGCAACTTCATGCAACTGGTTCTGGTTAGGTGCTAAAGACTCCAGAATTTTTCACTTATAGCTCAGTTCTCTTCATTGAACCTTAGAGACAATACCCAGTTGTTGAGTGGACATCTTCCCTGGAACTTATAACAAATGCTTCAGACTCAATACGCTCAAAAACGAACTCATTATTGTGCAGAAAGAGTTAACAGAGCAGGTCTGAGAGTATCATCCTCAGGAAGGTCTGTTTGCGAGGTTGGTGTCAAAGACTTCTAAGGACTTTAGAGGGTTCCCACCATTCCTTAACTGATAAGCGTGGCTCACTGTGCCTAAATTGTTTGCATAATGTAGTTTATGCTAAACACCTGCTTTCTTTTTGAGAGTCTGGAATTTTTGGAGCGGAGTCTCTAACAAGCTTTGCTAGTAGGCCTTTCACGTGTTGTCACAATTTGATGCTGGCGGAATTAAGCGTGTTCTGTGTGACTCGACAGGGAGAGGACTATTGGAAACTTGTTCCTGGTTTCCTCTGGACTTTGCCCATGTACCTTTTTCCTTTGCTGATTTTGTTCTGTATCATTTTGCTGCAATAGATCATAGTGTGAATATGCCTATATGCTGAGTCTGTGAACCACTGAACTTAGAGGTGGCTTGGGGGACTCCCAACATAATGATCTTTCTTTTAAAATTGGTTATTCCTCCTTTACTACTTGTGTAAGTAAATGACTTAGGTGAGTGCAGTATACTGTAATATCTATAAGCCAATTATTACTTGCAAATGGTCAATGCACTCATTGGTTGGAGCTTCAAGTCCACTCAGAGGGTCCTTGGAAGAAATGTCTGGCAATGTACATCCCAAAACTTCAGCCACTGAAAACCCTACAGTGCACAGCTCTACTCTGACACACACGAGGTTGCCATAAGCTGGAACTGACTCAATGGCAACTGGTTTTTTTGATTTTAAGCAAATGACAACCTGACTCAGCAGGGGGAGCAAACAGGAAATCTGAGAGTTATTCTTGAGTTCTCTCTTCCCCTCTCCTGTTTTTTGGACTTGCCACTGAGTCCAGTTCATTCCACCTCCATAATATCTCCCATACCCATCTCCTCCTCTCATCTCCACTGCCTCTTCCTCAGTTGAGGCCTGTGTATATTTTGCCTCCACAATGACCGAGCAAAAACCCAAACCAGTTGCCAATGAATTGATTCTGACTCATGGCCTTTGTGTCAGAGTGGAACTGTGCTCCAGAGCACTTTCGATGGCTGTGATCTTTCGGAGGTGACTCATCAGGCTTTCTCCTGCGGCTCCTCCAGGTGGACTTGGAACTCCAACCTTCTGGTTAGCAGCTGAGCACGTTAACTGTTTGCACCACCCAAGGATCCTTCCGTAATGACTACGGCCTCCTAATTAAGTCTCCATGTGTCTAATCTCTGCTTTCTCTACTCCATCTTCCAGACTGCAGCCTGAATGCTCTTTCTAAAATGTGAAAATAATTGTGACATTGCTCTGCTTCCAATTCCCCAGCCCTTCATTATAAAGTCCTGACTCTAAAGCTTGACTGCTATCTTAGTCATCTAGTGCTGCTATAACAGAAATACCACAAATGGATGGCTTTAACAAAAAGAAATTTATTCTCTCACAGTCTAAGAGGCTAGAAGTCAGAATTCAGGGTGCCAGCTCCAGGGGAAGGCTTTCTCTCTGTGTCCACTCTGGGGGAAGGTTCCTGTCATCAATCTTCTCCTGATTGAGGAGCTTCTCAGTGCAGAGACTCCGGGTCCAAAGGACGTGCTATTCTCCTGGCTCTTATTTCTTGGTGGTATGGGGGCCCCATGTCTCTCTACTCACGTCTCTATTTACTATTTCAAAAGAGACTGGCTTAAAACACAACCTAATCTTGTAGATTAACATTTTGAACAATGGGAATTCCAGAACACTTCCTTGTGCTCATGAGGAACCTGTACATAGATCAAGAGGCAGTGGTCCAAAAAGAACAAGGGGATACTGCGCGGTTTAAAGTCAGGAAAAGTGTGCGTCAGGGTCGTATCCTTTCATACCTATTCCATCAGTATGCTGAGCAAATAATCCGAGAAGCTGGACTATATGAAGAAGAACGGGTCATCAGGATTGGAGGAAGACTCATTAACAACCTGCATTATGCAAATGACACAATCTTGCTTGCTGCAAGTGAAGAGGACTTGAAGCACTTACTAATGAAGATCAAAGACTACAGCCTTCAGTATGGATTACACCTCAACATAAAGAAAACAAAAATCCCCACAACTGGACCAAGAAGCAACATCATGATAAATGGAGAAAAGATTGAAGTTGTCAAGGATTTCATTTTCTTTGGATCCATAATCAACAGCCACGGAAGCAGCAGTCAAGAAATCAAAAGACTCATTGCATTGGGTAAATCTGCTGCAAAAGACCTCTTTAAAGTGTTGAAAAGCAAAGATGTCACCTTGAAGACAAAGTTGCACCTGACCCAAGCTATTGTGTTTTCAATCGCCTCATGTGCATGTGAAAGCTGGATGATGAATAAGGAAGATCAAAGAAGAATGGACACTTTCGAATTGTGGTGTTGGCAAAGAATATTGACTATACCATGGACTGCCAAAAGAATGAACAAATCTGTCTTGGAAGAAGTATGAGCAGAATGCTCCTTAGAAGCAAGGCTGCCAAGACTAAGTCTCACATACTCTGGACATGTTATCAGGAGGGACCAGTCCCTGGAGTAGGACATCATGCTTGAAAAAGTAGAGGGTCAGAGAAAAAGAGGAAGACCCTCAATGAGATGGACTGACACAGTGGCTGCAACAACGGGCTTAAGCATAACGATTGTGAGGATGGCACAGGATCGGGCACTGTTTCGTTCGGTTGTACATGGGGGTCACTGTGAGTGGGAACTGACTCAAGGGCACCTAACAATGATGACAATCTTGTAGATTGAGTCCTGCCTCATTAACATAACTGACTCTAATCCTGCCTCATTACAGATAATGATTTACAACACACAGGAAAATCACATCAGATGACAAAATGGAGGACAATCACAATACTGGGAATCATGGCCTAGCCAAGATGATATACATTTTGGGGGGACACAATTGAATCCATAACAACCCTCAAGGCCTCCATGATCTGAACCTTGCTGTCCTGTCTAGTGTCACTGTTCACCACGCATTCCAGGTCCCCCAGTAGTCTGGTACCATGATGGCCACATTAAAGAATTTTTGCAATGTTCTCTGTCTTGTACTTACTGCCCCTGTCTAGCATGCCCTTCTCTCCCCCATAACCTGGTTCACCTGTTACTGTCCTTCATGATCGGGCTGAGGCAATCCCGTCCCTAGCTTCCTGAGTTCTGCCAGCCCTTGGTGCGATCTGCTCCTGTGAGCCCGAGGCCCCTCGGTTTCCCTCTGTCTCAGCCGGGAGCCCTTCAGTTGTCTTGGATTTAACTTGTGCCCCTCAGTAGCCTCTGAACTCCTGGACAGCCAGGTCCGGGCCTTTGTTGTTGTTTTTTAAAATATTTTATTGTGTTTTAGGTTAAAGCTTACACCAAATTAGGTTCCCATTTCACAATTTTTATACAAACTGTTCCATGACATTGATTACAATTTTCACAATATGTCAGCATTTTCATTATTTCCATTCTGTTCCTTCTATTTCCCATTGATCTAGCTTCCCTTCCCCTCCTTGCCTTTTCATCTTTGCTTTAAATATTGATCATTTGATTTCATAGAGTTGATTGTTTAAGGGAGCACATTACTCATTGTTTATTTTATAAGCCAACCTATTATTTGGCTGAAAGGTGACCTCCAGAAAAAGCTTCAGTTCCAAGTTCAAAGTATTTCTTAGGATGATAGTCTCTGGCTTTCCTCTAGTCTCTCAGTCCAGTAGGTTTGGTTTTTTTTTAGGGATTTGAACTTTCTTCTACGTTCTCTCATTTTATATGGGACCTTCTATTGTGTCCCTGGTCAGAATGATGGGTAGTGGTTGCCAGGCACCATCTAGTTCTTCTGGTCTCAGGTTAGAAGAGGCTTTGGTTCGTGTGGGCTGTTAGTCCTGTGGAGCAGTTTCTTCTTTGAATCTTTGGTTTCCTTCATTCTCTTTTGCTCCAGGTGAGCAGAGACCAATAGTTGTATCTTAGATGGCCGCTCCCAAGCTTTGAAGACCCTAGGCACTACTTACTAAAGTAGGATGTACAATGCTATCTTTGTGAACTATGCTATGCCAATTGACAAAGTTGTCCCATAAGACTACAGTCCTATGCCTTTTAGCCCAGTAAACCAATCCCATAAGTTGTTTGGATATGTCTTGGAAGTCTCCGTAACTGTGCCCCCATGTGCTTTATTATATATATGGATACATATGCAGCACACAAATAACGTGCACTTTCTGCGTTTGTTTGCCAGCCATGCTCTCCCCTACAAGGTATTTTTGCAAGCAATCTATGCTAATTTTTTTTTTTTTTTTATAGCAGCATGTGGAAGAGGACTGGCATGGCTCGGAGGGGCTTGTGAGGGTGCCTTGTGGGGGAGGGTGTGGCCTGCAAACAAATGCAGAAAGCACAAATTATTTGTGTAAAAATACAATATATACATGTGCCTACAAAGACGCCTATACATGCACGTGCATTTACTCGTATATGCCTTCCCATACACATGCATACATACATACCTACCTATGTAACCACTCATATATTTTTGCTTGTTATTACTGTTGTTGCAAAATTGTATATGTTAATAGCGTCCACTGAAATTGTCCCTTTTTCTTGTGTACTTTTAGTGTCTTCATTTACCTCAGTCAAGTTGTTCAGACTTCATCCATATTGAGTACTGCCTTTCCCATCAACGGAAATAGCAAGTATCTACTATCTAGAAAGTGATTCCTTCTCACTCCCCCTCCCATCCCTGGTAACCATAAAAGAACATTGCTTTCCGTGTGTATGTCTATTCTTGACTTTTTTTTTTTTTTTATAATAGTGGGACCACACAGTATTTATCCTTTTGTGACTGACTTATTTCACTCAGCATAATGTCCTCCAGATTTATCCTTGTTATAAGATGTTTTGCGGGCTCCTCATTATTCTTCATAGTTGTGTAGTATTCCACTGTATGTATGTACCACAATCTATCCATCCATCTGTTGATGGGCACTTAGGTTGTTTCCACCTTTTTGAAATTGTGACTAACTCAATGAACATAAGTGTGCATACATCTATTCATGTCACTGCTCTTATATCTCTTGGAGTGGGATTGCTGAATCATAAGGTATATCTATTTCTAGCTTTTTGAGGAAGTGCCATACTGTTTTCCATAATGGTTGTACCATTTTGCAATCCCACCAGCAGTATGTAAGAGTTCCAATCTCCCCACAATTTTGCCAGCATTTGTTGTTTTCTGTTTTTTTGATCATTCCCATCCTTGAAGGGGTGAGATGGTATCTCCAGTGTAGTTTTGATTTGCATCTCTCTTATGGCTAATGATTGCAAGCATCTTTTCACGTATTCATTGGCTGCCTAAATGTCCTTTTGTGAAGTGTCTGTTCACGTCCTTTGCCCATTTTTTGGTTGGATTGTTTGTCGTTTTATTGTTGAAGTTTTCTACATATTTTAGAGATTAGACCCTTGTCAGGTATGTTGTTGCAAAGGTTTTTTTCCCAGTCTGTGGGTTCTCTTTTTACTCCTTTGGTAAAGTCTTTTGATGAGCATAAGTATTTAATTTTTAGGAGGTCCCAATTATCTAATTTATGTTCTGTTGTTTGTGTATTTTTAGTTTTTTTTTTTTTTGATAGGCTATTTATGTTGAAAATCAGGCCCCCAGGCCTTTGTTGTTTTTGTTTGCTTTTCTCCTCATGGCCTATTACATACTCTTCTCAGAAAATATTGAATGAGTAAATCAGAAATAAGGTATTTGTAAGGTGGCATAGTGCTGTATTCACTAAGCTACAGTGGTCCAATGAGTCACCACTGTTGGCCTGAGGATCATGTATCTAAAGAAAGGTTAGTCATTCTCAAGAACTCTGTCACCTGGTTGTTGTGGGGGACAACAACAAAATCTTATTCTCCAGTGCTCCTTTTTCTAAATTCCATGTGGTTCTGTACCTTCTGATGTCCACATCCCATCTAAATGCAATTCTGTATTATGTAAATACTGACTGAGCTGTTTTCAGCAGATGGTGGTGAACTGCTTCCCATAAATTCAGTGTTGTTCATTGTAGAGAGGTCCCCTTGCCAACCTTGGCCTGCCTGGCCGTTCACTTAAATCCTGAATGTCCTTGCCCAGCCCACACGGCACTATTCCTACATCACATGAAGAAACTGAGTGTGGAACAAGCCAAAGCCAAAATCCATTGAAAGCATCGACTTACTCATAAATCAACTGATGACTCCTCAGTGCGTTATATAACACACTGAGGAATGACCCTCCCCCACCATCTTCTAACCATCTATAACTGCACACCAGAGAGCAGAGGCAGCTCCCAGCCTGAGAGCTTCCAATCCAGCAACGTGCACACTTTAGAAATGTCTGAGGACTGCCCATCTCCACCGAGTTTGATGAGTAAGAATACTTACTATCTCTAAGAGTTTACAGGAATAAAAATTATTTAACAAAAGTATGAGAACAGAGCCTCAATACTTCAGGCGAGTAGCTGGTAGCTTTTCTAACATTTTAATCATTTTGCAGTTGTCATTTCTCATCAAAAAGAGCACCATTTTCAAAGTTTATATTTGGGTTTTATAAAAACATGAAAAGACCCCATTAAGAACTACAGTTCCTTGGGGCTAAAAGGGATGGGAGACATCAGCTCACCAAAGAGGTGAAGGGGCTTGCTCGGTGGCTGAGACGGAAGTTTAAGTCCAGTTGTGTAGATGCCCTGAGTTCCTGTACAGCGTGCTTACCACTGCACCCCCCTGCCCTTTGCTGAGATGCGGCCTTACTTCTCTAAAAAGAAAAGATCCTTTAGAAGCCTTGTGAAATGCACAGTGTTGGCCAAGGTGTTGTTCAAGGGAGTTAACACGGTAAAAACAATCCTTGGTCCACACCTGCCAGCCTCTCTGACCAACGGGCCCATGTACACAAGACTGGCTTGAGCAGGGTCCCCAGACAGGAGGGGACCAGGGTCCATTGCAGCTGTGGGGTTGTGGGTGTTCCTGAACCACTGACCTCCCTTCTAACTGGGGCAAATGACACATATCCCCATAAATCATAATTTTCATGATGCAACTTTATCTTAGGGGTTAAACGGGCTTCTGGAGGCTAATTACCATCTATCCTGCTGAAAAAATTGCAAATGTATAACAGGATTAATGATCCTGGCTGGCCCTCAGCCTGCAAGTCAGCCTTAAAAGCAAACAAAACAAAATGCACATGTCTGAAAAGCATAGTGACAAGCTTTCTATAAGATCTGAAATGCGGCCTCCATTAGGACAATCAGGGCCCCCACTTCAGGCTCTTCTACCAACCCCAATGTGGCCCTGCCTCTCCCAGTGGGCTTGCTGTACTGGGTACACATCCTCCTTATCTCTCTCTTGTGGAGCTATTTCTATTTCATGAAAATACCAATGCAGTTGATTTACTGACACTCTTACTAGATATGGAAATGAGGCAAGAAAAGAGGTTAAAATCAAACCCTCAATAAAGGATCCATGGTTTGTCCTTGAATGGAAATGAAAATGGTGATTCTGTCCACTGCTTCCCTCAAAGGAAAGATTGTTCCCTGGAGTGCTTCAATTGAAGAGGACAAGGTAGAAACACTATCTTAAAGTGTATGTCTGTATAATTTTTTTTTTTGAAAGCTCAGGTCTCATAGGTCTTCAAGCACACTGGGGCGGCACCATTATTAATATATTTGGCACCTTATCTTCTATACGTCCAATCCAAAAGGTAGAGGTTCCAGCAAAGAGCTTGAGGTGGCTTACCGTATAATACAATTTAAAAAATTAGGCCGACAGAATCATGGAAAATATATACTGAATAAGAATCAAGATTCAGTTAGAAAGTATATGCGTGGTCCAGGCATCCTACCATCATTAGAGTTGAGCTGTTGGTTAGTTTTAGAACTTCTTGGCAACCAAAGCAAAAATGGAAAGACATTCAACCTTAGGAACCTTAGGATATGCCTTCTCATGAGGAAAAGGCCATTTCTATTACCCAGGGGAATAAGCAAAGAAAAAAAAAAAGGCTAAAAAAAACCCCTTATAAACTCTGTCACTTAGAACTAGAAAAACTCATTCAATACATATTAGACACCTACTGTGTGCCAAGTCGGGCCTGGCATTTGGGACTCAGAGATGAACAGGAGTTGGTTCCTGCCCTCCCAGGGTTAATACTGTGGGGAAACAGACAAACAGAGGCCTCATAACTCAGAGCTGTAAGAGCTACAATAGGAGAAGCCCAGGGTGCAAAAGGAGTGCCCAAGAGCCACCCCCCCGCGCCCTTTTGTGTGAGCTTTTGGAGGAAACAACCGAGTAAGAGGAGATGTGCCCTGCAGTAGCATGCCGGTAAGGTGGCTTCTTCCAGCATCAGTGCCCCGAGGACAAGGATATGATGCCAAAGAAAATGTTACTGAAAGCAATTCCATGCAATCGAAGTACACAGCACCCCGAGGGTCAGCTTGATCTGGGGACAAAAACTAGGAATGGACAGAGTAGGATCTTAGGTAATTCTCCAGAAACTCCATTTCCCAAGCAGGCCTCTAAGAAAAAGTTGGGTAGCAGACTGTTCAAGGTAATGTTCAAGTTCAAGGTAATATTCTCTGCAATGGCATGGTGCAGATCTATTCCATCATGCTAACGGAATGTGTTCCTATACTTCACAGATCAAACACTTGGCCACTGGGGTTGACAGTATTTCTGTGAAACTGAGGAATCAAATCAAGCCTCTCACCTAAAGAGATGATCAACCCTCCCCAAAGATAGGAGAAGCCAGGTTTCTCTCAGGAAATAGTCCCGGGCTTGCTTCAGGCACATTAAGCTTGGGTGACAGTAACTGTGGGATTCACACCATAAAATGCTGCTGATGTTATTTTGGCTTCAAAGACTTCCAAAGCAAGTTACTGGTCAACCAGGAAAGCTATAAGAAAACCTTAACAAGGCACAATTCACATGTTTCCTTTGGAGCCACAAAGCTTCCTGACGGCCAATAGAAAAAACCAGTTAGAAAATTTATCTGGAGTTACTAGAACTTTAAAGGCTACGTGGAATTAATGAATATTAAACAACAAGCCAACATAAATGGTATTAGTTTTAGAGTAGATAGATGAAGCCACTCTTTCTAATTAGATGGTGAACAGAATCACGGGCCAACTACAATAACTTGTAGGATGTGAAAATAAGACCACACAATTGGCACCAAGATGGTATAATATTTCTGGGAGGCTGTGCAGGGGTTGAATGCTGGTTCTGTCACTTTCTAGCTCTATGATCAAGATGAGTTACTTAACCTCTGTGCGCCTCGGTTTCTCTGTGAGTAAAACAGAGAGTGATATTACCTAATTACCTACCTGAAAGGGTGCTGTGAGCATTCAATAAGTTAATACAGACAGAACCCTCAGAACCCTGCCTGGCACCTTGTAAAACCAACCAACCAACCAACCAACCCACCAAACCAACCAACCAACCAACCAACCAACCAACCAACCAACCAACCAACCAACCAACCAACCAACCAACCAACCAAACCCATTGCCGAGGAGTGGATTCCGATAGAGCGATCCTATAGGACAGAGTAGAACTGCCCCATAGAGTTACCAAGGAGCAGGTGGTGGATTCAAACTGCTGGCCTTTTGGTTAGCTGTTGAGCTCTTAACCATTGGGGCTCCTGGCACCTAGTAAGTGCTCAGTAAAAGTTAGCTCTTACTATGGTTTTAATTTTTATTAACATTATAATTTATTTAAACATTCCTTTGCTTCTACTTGCTATTCTATGCATTTTCACGTTGTTGAAAACATCTCATTTTCGACCTGGGTTTGGTTCCTGGCCAATATATCTCAAGCGGAGCCACCACCCATCTGTCAGTGGAGGCTTTAGCGTTGCTATGAACGCTTAGTCAGACTAGAAAGAAAGGCCTGGTGATCTACTTCTGAAAATCAGCCAGTGAAAACCCTATGGATCACCACAGGCCAACCTGCAACTGATCATGGGGATGGCACAGGACCGGGCAGCGCTTTTTCCATTGTTTAGGGGCCGCAGCGAGTCAGGGGTCGACTTGGTGGCAGGCAGCTAACAACATCATCATCTTATTTTTTGCCCCCAAACAAATCAGTTATTTCTCCAAGTCGTTCAACATTCTTTACGAACATCATCTCAAATGGCGGCAGAAGTAATTACTGCCTACGTTTCAACATAATCATTCTGCTCCTGAAATTACCTAGACATTACTATCTTTAGTCCTCCTCTCAGTGAATCCTTTTTGATTATATATTATACTTAGCAGAAAAAAATTATTATTTTGGGGCTAGAAGGGTGTCAACTATGTGCTCAAGAACATGGAAGATACAAAAAAAACAATAAACTACAATTGAAGATCTGCAAAAAATGTACAGGACTATTGTAGGCAGAGCTTCCGCTTTTAAAGTAACAGCACGTAGACAGCGGCGTCGACGGGAGGTGGGGCTTCAGGCGAGGCTGCAGACTTCTGATGAACGGGACCGCTCAGTCAGCTCAGTCACTGTCCTCAGCTTGAATATGTGACCACAGAGAAGTGCTGGTGAAGGATTTATGGGCCTGTGTTTTTTTTGTGTGCTGCAGTGTCTCCAACCAGGTCTGCATGTGCTATTAACTATTTACTGCCCAAAGAAAAGAATTCTGTCTGAAGTTTTAACGTGTAAACTTAATTTTATTATTCTTCATGAAAACTTCTGTTCTTTTTCCAGTGGTATGGTTGTAGCTATCATTTTTTGTTTCCTCCTGTCTGAAATGCTTCCTACTCCAAAGAAAGATATAAGGTTCCAATTTATGCCTCAAATGAAAGCTAAAAGTGCTTCAAAGGAGCCGAAGAGATCTCCTGTGGTGAGGAATCCCATCGTTAGGCTGTTTGGTGTCGTTCTTTTCTCTCCCTGCCAAAGCTTCTCCATCTCCAGAAAGGAGCACATTCCACTCTTTATGACAAACTTATCAAAATGGAAATAACAACCTCCAGCTCTCAAAACAGCTTTAAGAAGAAAAGCAGTTACAGTTATCACAAATTATAAAGAATTTACAGCTATCCATGCAATGATTTTTACCCACATGTAAAGAATTTTAATGAAATTAAGCGTTATTAAATGGTATCCAGGATTCCAAACCAGTCATTTGCTATTAATGCTGGTGTATCAACTCGAGAGGAGATGCCAGCAACACAGAGCTGGGAGCTCTACTGACCCTTTGCAGACCAGGCTGTGTGAGAGCCATGCCAATATGGATGTTCTCAGGCCGAGACTAAAAACTGCCTCTCAATATTAGAATCAGAGTTGGATTTATGCTTCTCTTGGACCACCTGTTGCTGTTGAGTCAATTCCGACTCATAGCGACCCCACATGACAGAGCAGAACTGCCCCCTAGGGTTTCCAAGGAGTGCCTGATGGATTCGAACCACCAACCTTCCAGTTAAGAGTCCAAAGCATTAACCACTATACTATCAGGGCTCTTGGATGATAGGGTACAAAAGAGAATTTGTCACATATTGTTGTGACTGTAGAGCTTTGATGACAAGTTGACTCTTTGCCACTTGGAAGTAGTGTCGACCACACCATAAAAAAGAAAGGGCAAAGGGAACAGAAATCCAGGTCCTGTTCCCGAGAGCCCTACAATGCGATTGTGGTACAACAGCACGCAAGGTGAAAACAGAGGATTCTAATGGACAGGAACGGGCGGTGGTGATTTGTGGCAGAGTTCTCGCCTCCCATGTGGATTTGGCGCCCAGTCAATCCACCACCCGTCTGTTGGTAGAGGCTTGCATGTTGCTATGATGCTGAACAGGTTTCGGCAGAGCTTCCAGACTAAGACAGACTAGGAAGAAAGGCCTGGAGATCTACTTCCAAAATCAGCCAGTGAAAACCACATGGATCACAACCATGTGATCTGTAACTAATTGTGGGGATGGGGCAGGACTGGGCAGCATTTCTTTCTGTTGTATATGGGTCCCCTTGAGTTGGTGGCCGACTCAATGCAGTTAACAACAAAGTTGGAACGGGACAGGTTTGTGCAAGTTAGACAAATAATGCATGGCATCTCAGACAAAGCGTAGACTGCCTCCACTGTTTGTAGGGCAATTCTATTTGTACAATATGGTTTGAAACAACTTTAAAAGCTGCTGACTTGTTTTTAGTTTTGACTTATATTTCCATGACCTCTCACAAGGACTAGCTGCAAAGGGGGCAACTCCCTCCACGTTGAGGCCAGACAAGCTCCCAGCTTCCAGAATTTGTTGTTCCTTCCCATGTTTATACATAAAGAATTTAGAGAATCACTCATTTGTAATCCTGTATGCCATTTCACAACACTTGATTCAATTAAAAATGCTTTCCAGGTGGGTAAAATAGCAGCTCATTCAAAAACTAAATTACTGAGGCTTAATGACTAAACAACAAGGAAGCCAGTCATTTCACCATACCCTCAAGAGGAGATCCTAGAATGTAGAAATGACTCGCTTACTGGCCCAACCTGGAGCTGCCCATTCTGACATTTCTGACTTCCTGCCCACAAGACCTATCCTGTGGCAGGGACCACACAGCTGGGCAGGGAAACTGCTGGACATTTTGCTGTTCTGCACAAAAGACAATACAGAACGGCTGCAAGCCCCTGCACTGTGGACATGTGGGTTGGCCTGCTCAACTCCAGGGACCACTATGCATACAGACTGCTACGGAAGTGGTGCTTCCAGAGCTGTGCAAATGCCATGGAATGGCCTGATTGCATAATTGTTCTTTAAGGGCTTTTGATGGCTCCTCTTCACTGCCTTTGGGGTCAAGTTTAACTCCCAGCTTCAACTCTAAGGCCTTCTGTGTTTGGGGTCCCACCCACTGCTCTGTCTGGAATACATCACCCCTGCCCCATAAACACCCACTCTTTTTTAGGACACCTCAAATGCACTTCTGGAAGGTTCTCTGCACAGCCGTCATTCCCCCAGAGGAACTGACCATCCCCCTTCCTTCCTGCCCCTTGGTGTCCTGGCACCTATAAGCTCTTTACTGGCATGGATTAGTTTGCCGGCCTCCCTCAGCATGATGCTTTCTGGGCAGGGTTTGTGTCTTTTCTATCTTGGTAACCTCAGTGCACAATGCGTACTAGACGCTCAAGAATTTTTTGAATTGGAAGGAAATTTAGAGACTGTGTATCAAGCCAATGTAAATAAATCCCAAATTTTAACCCTGGTCTGTCTCCTGAACTTTAGAAACTAATTTCCAACAGTCTGATGAACAAGTTTACACGGAGGCCAAACAGGCACCTCTAACCGCAGGGCTCTTGCCAATCTGATCCCCATCACTGCAACACCATTTTGCATTCTTCTGGGTCCATCCTCCCAGGTCCTCAGGAGTCATATTTAAGCACATTAATAAACATGTATTCAGACCTGGTCTTGTAGTCAAGCTGGTCAGTAATTGGTTCAACAAAAAAGACTAGGACGCTGGTCCCAAAAGGCTAGGGTTAAGAGTAGGCAAGATTTTTGAGCACTTGAGCCTCTCCCATTGGTGCCTAGGAAAAAGAACTTTTCCACGCTGGTAATTGAGCCTGGGATCAGAGTGCTGGTGAGTTCACACCGGCAGAGGATCCTTAAAGGCTCTCTACCTCTTTCAGAGATGAGAGACCACCACCACATTTAGTCAGCTCTCATAGTATACTTCTCACTGGATTACCAATTGTGGAAAGGTCAACAAAATTGAAGACAGGGTCCCTACGCTGAGGGGCCTGGATAACAGGAGATACTGGGTAAGGTGATTCGGTAAGCAATAGGACATCCCAAGGAAATAAGTGCAATGAATCTGAGTTGGGTACAGTTGGCAGCATAAACACGGAGGGTGTGCTTGAGCGTGACATGGAGTGTTTGGAGGCGGTAAGTATATTCCACTAGAAGCCCCCCACCCCTAACTCCAGTCCTGGGGGAAATCTTGGGAGCTTGACTGACTAGGTATTCAGAAGAGAAACCCAGACAAGTTTGGGAATTGAACGATGGATTCTGGAAGGCAAAAGGTGGCATGACAGGTAACTTTCATGGGTTCCTACATTTTGTTACAAATAGCCTGTGGAGCATAATTAACGCAGGTCCCCCAGCAAATCCTTAAAGGGTGTTGGCAATACGGTTGTGAATTTTCATGCTGGGTCCTCCAGGGAATTTATACAATTCTTTCATTTGACCATTTATCCCAACATAGTTTATTTCCCTAATACCTACCTCACACTCGTTCCTTGCTTGACTTAGGTATGGCTATACTCACCAGTCTGAAATGCTGTGAATTTTCAATGACACCCCCAAAAGAGCAGGTGGCAGCCAATTCTCTCAAAAGCAGTTTCTCACAAATATTTTATAGGGACACGCAATAAGATATTTATTTCTTCTGACATCTAATCTGCTATCTATGTGTGGATCATTTAACAACGAACACACAGTTTAGCTTATAAACTTCCAGAAGCTCCCGATGTTACCAACTGCGATTTCCCCTGAAATCAGAATCGGCAGTTTTAAAGAGTGATAGATTTCTTATAAGTCTAGCTTCTCTTTTCATTCACCCATTCCCACCAAACCTTCAAACTGACTGAGGGTGGCCTGGATATTTAATCTGCAAAGCTGGTATTTTGATTCGTATTAATTTATTTCCCTTGTACAAATTGCTTAGCTGTTTCTGATTACGTGACTCTTAGCAAAAAGTCTGGGATATCAAAGTATAATGAATGTTACAAAGAGACACAGAATAAAGAGGAACTCCATGAGTACCAGACATTGAGTATCTTTCAAAAGTTTTGAACTGGGATATATCTTGACCGTCAATTTTATGCTATGAATCCAAACCAAAAATGGGGGAAAGAAAACAAGTAGACTGCAAATGGAAGAGGAATGGGCCGATATTTCACCAGTCTCTAGAGAAAACCAAAGATCAATACGCTGATTACAGGCTGGACACTGAAGTATTACAAGCACTTTCTCCAGGTTTGTAGAAAGTAAGAAATAGGGAGCCAACACATGGGGATTCACAGCACCGGGTTAAAAATTCAACTCAATAGTAAAAATATCTGGCAGCATTATTACTCAGCATATTTGCCTGGCTGAGGGTGATTTCATTTAAAATTCTTTTATACTATATGCTAAAGTAAGTTAGCATCAAACCAGGGGTGAACAGATCTCTAAACAAATGGATGGAACCTGAGTAACCTCCTATGACAGAAAGGCAGACACCATTTCCATGAGTCACAAGCCTTCTTTTCTTTTGTCAATATGGTAAATAGTTTCTGGAAATTGAGAATGATGCTGGTCATCTTCCTTTCCTCGAAACACAACATGCTGAAAAGATAGGAACATTGTCCCTCGTGGACAGACACACAGGAAGCTTTCCTCTTGATGCTGTGGAGGAAGGCTACCAAACAATCAGACAACCTGCTGCAGTGATGTCACTGATAAGAGGAAACAAATGTTTGGGAGAAAGCAGGAAATTCTGATGTAGCAATAAGGAAGACCAGTAATCAGTTGCTGCCAAGTCGGTTTTGACTCATGGCGACCCCACATTTGTCTGAGTAGAACCGGGCTCCATAGGGTTCTCGACAGCTGGCCTTTTCAGAAGTAGATCACCAGGCCTCTCTTCTGAGGTGCCTCTGGGTGGATTGAGACCTCCAGCCTTTCGGTTAGCAGCATGCTAAGAGTCTGTACCACACAGGCACTCCAGAGATAAGAAAGAGCAGTAGGAAAAGGATTCAAGCTGGGTGGAGAAGAGGATACCGATAAGACACCCAAGAATGCAGGCAGGTATACATCAAATCTGGTTTACTTCAAGCTACTCAAAGAGCTTTCGGGTGCTGGGCTAAATCAGGGCCCAATGGCACAGGGGAGCCTTTTGTAAAAGATGCTAAAGTTCTTTGTGGACTTGTGGGGGTAGTGATGAGAAAGCAGGGAAAGTGGTGAGTGAAGAAAAGGAGAAAGGAAGAGGGGATGGGCGATTTCATAAGAAATATGCCACACACAATTAAGCATTCCGCTAACCAAAAGGTTGGTGGTTCGAACCCACTCAGTGGCTCTGTGAAGAAAGATCTGGTGATCTGCTCCGGTAAAGATTGTTGTTGTTGTTAGGTGCCATTGAGCTGCTTCCGACTCATAGCGACCCTACGTACCACAGAATGAAACGCCGCCCGGTCCCGCACCATGCTCACCATCGTCACGCTGGAGCCCATTTGTTGCAGCTACGGTGTCAATCCACCTCACTGAGGGTCTTCCACTTCTTCAGTGACCCTCTACTTTACCAAGTATGATGTTGTTTTCCAGGGACTGATGCCTCCTGACAACAGGTCCAAAGTATGTAAGACATACTCTCGCCATCCTTGCTTCTAAGGAGCACTCTGGCTGTACTTCTTCCAAGACAGATTTGTTTGTTCTTTTGGCAGTCCATGGTATAGTCAATATTCTTCCACAGCACAATTCAAAAGTGTCCATGCTTCTTCGGTTTTCCGTATTCATCGTCTAGCTTTCGCACGTATATGATGTGATTGAAAATAGCATGGCTTGCGTCAGGTGCACCTTAGTCTTCAAGGTGACATCTTTGCTTTTCAATACTTTAAAGAGGTCCTTTGCAGCAGATTTACCCAATGCAACGGGTCTTTTGATTTCTTGACTGCCACTTCCATGGGTGTTGATTGTGGATCCAAGTAAAATGAAATCCTTGACAACTTCAATCTTTTCCCTGTTTATCATGATGTTGCTCATTGGTCCAGTTGTGAGGATTTTTGTTCTCTTTATGTTGAGGTGTAATTCATACTGAAGGCTGTGGTCTTTGATCTTCATCAGCAAGTGCTTCAAGTCCTCTTCACTCTCAGCAAGCAAGGTTGTGTCATCTGCATAACACAAGCTGTTAATGAGTCTTCCACCAATCCTGATACCCTGTTCTTCTTCATATAGCCCAGCTTATTGGATTATTTGCTCAGCATACAGATTAAATAGATATGGTGAAGGGATACAACCCTGACACACACCCTTCATGACTTTAAGCCAGGCAGTATCCCCTTGTTCAGTTCAAATGACTGCCTCTTAATCTACGTACAGGTTTCTCATGAACACAATTAAGTGTTCTGGAATTCCCATTCTTCGCAATGTTATCCATAATTTATTATGATCCACACAGTTGAATGCCTTTGCATAGTCAATAAAACACAGGTAAACATCTTTCTGGTGTTCTCTGCTTTTAGCCAGGATCCATCTGACATCAGCAATGATATACCTGGTTCCATGTCCTGTTCTGAATCTGGCCTGAATTTCTGGTAGTTCCCTGTCGATATACCGCTGCAGCGGCTTTTGAAGGATTTTCAGCAAAATTTTACTTGCATGTGATATTAATAATATTGTTCAATAATTTGTATTCAGTTGAATCACCTTTCTTGGGAATAGGCATAAATAGGATCTCTTCCAGTGGATTGGCCAGGTAGCTGTCTTCCAAATTTCTTGGCATAGACAAGTGAGGACTTCCAGCACTGCATCTGTTTGTTGAAACATCTCAATTGATATTCCGTCAATTCCTGGAGCCTTGTTTTTCACCACTGCTTTCAGGACTTTTTTTCAGGGCAGCTCGGACTTCTTCCTTCAGTACCATTGGTTCCTGATCATCATATGCTACCTCTTGAAACGGCTGGATGTTGATCAATTCTTTTTGGTATAATGACTCTGTGTATTCTTTCCAGCTTCTTTTGACGCTTCGTGTGACATTTAATATTTTCCCCATAGAATCCTTCACTATGGCAACTCGAGGCTTGAGTTTTTTCTTCAGTTCTTTCAGCTTGAGAAATGCTGAGTATGTTCTTCCCTTGTGGTTTTCTATCTCCAGCTCTTTGCACATGTCATTATAATACTTCACTTTGTCTTCTCGAACCGCCCTTTGAAATCTTCTGTTCAGCTTTTACTGCATCATTTCTTCCTTTTGCTTTAGCTGCTCAAAGTTTAAAAGCAAGTTTCAGAGTCTCTTCTGACATCCACTTTGTTCTTTTCTTTCTTTCCTGTCTTTTTAATGACCTCTTGCTGGTAAAGATTATAGCCTAGAAAACCCCATGAGGGAGTTCTACTCTGTCACATGGGGTTGCTGTGAGTTGGAGTAAACTTGACGACACCCAACAACAACATGGCCACTGGAAAACTTGCGATGGACATGCTGGCACTAATGGTGTTCTATGGGATTGTACGCTGTGGAGAACTCTCTACTGTTTACACATCTCATTTAAAGTGCAGCTTGAGGAGGGAATGTTTAATCTTTTCACTGTGTAACTGGCCGTAAATCCCTGGAAAATGTGAGGAAAAATAGGTGTAATAAACCCATGAGGTCTGAATTCATTCACCTTCGCGCCTAACCGAGTAAAGCAAGTTTATGACCAGGATTCCCATAGTAGGGCTGGTATATAGAGGAGAAAAAATATCCCCTTTAAGCCTGGAAATAACATCATCACTGACCTGAATCAGATCAGCAGGAAACTAAACATTCAGTGCATACTTTTACAGCAGAGGGAGTGGAAGAGAAAACAAAGTGAGCTTAACAGAAACGTGAGAACGGACAAAATGGCAAATGGGTGGGGCCACAGCGTTCTGATTCCCCTCTCTGTCCCCTGCCTCAGTCCAGTAACTCTCCACCCAGCATTAGTTGTGAATGACATCACTGATTTCCCAAACTCACTCCAGCAGTTTCCTGCTTTCCAGAGTCAGCCAAGCAATGAGGTCAGTGGTGCACCTGGGTTAGTGATGTGGCTGGGCCAGGGTCACGGAGAGGGGAGCTGAAAGCCACCGTAAAACCAGTTGCCATGGTTGATTCCAACTCATGGCGACTCCATGTATGTCAGAGTAGAACTGCACTCCATAGGGTTTTCAAAGGCTGATGTTTTTGGACGTAGATCATCAAGCCTTTCTTTGATGTGCCTCTGGGTGGACTCGAATCTCCAGCCTTTTGGTTAGCAGCTGAACGTGTTAACCATTTGAACCACCCAGGGATAACAAAACTATTGGTTTCACTGCTGATCTTTTCAGTGCCTTTTCCCTGGAAAGACTTCCACACTGTGAAGGGCCCAGTCAAATCACAACAGGAGAAAAACCACATCTACACATCATGGTTGGTAAAATAGAGGGTCAGCAAAAACAAGAGAAACCATCAACAAGGTGAACTGACACAATAGCCTCAACAGTGGGCTCAAATACACCAACGATCATGGAGATGGTACAAGACCAGGCAATGTTTTGTTCTGTTATAGGTAAGGTCACCATGAGTGGGAGTTGATTTGATGCCAACTACTAACAACAGCAGTGCCTCACTTAACACAGATACTCTGCCCCAGTAGTGGCACAGGGACTGAGATGGAGGAGGGATATAGGAAGAGAGAGGGAAGGAACTGAACAGGGTAACCACACCACGGGACCAGGCCCATGAGCCCTGACCCAGGGTTCTTGCAGTGCCCCTGCTAAACACATCGATACCATCATTGGTTTGGGAGAATAAGCACTATAGTCTATCCCCCTATAGTTCTAGCAGCCATTCTGCCCCCAAGAAATGCTCTAATGGCATTGACTACCATATAAACACTGTAGGGATATCTTACTCCCTTCTGGTGAGTCATGAGACTGTTTAATCCCAACATGGTAGCCCAGATTCTTGTCATAAATGGACACATCACAACCTTCTACCCATGTTTGTCCAGAAAGAAGAGTTCATGTTCTAAGTTCTTTGAGACCATCTCTCATGGCCTCAATGTGATATCAAAGGAAAACAGTTAAATACCAAATACCAAAAAACAAAAACAAAACTTCAATGTACTTCTGCTAGGAATTCCCACTTGGCAGAATGCTTCTCCATATCAACTGTTTTGAAAACGCATCACGACTTCAGAAAGGAGTTACTCATCTGCCTTGTGGCTAGCAAACATCAAACAGAGCTAGACAAACCGTACTTCGGAGGGTGGTTTTTATAGGAACATTCTAGATCTTTCATCCTTTTTCTTCAGTGTCCAACTTTTCAGGTGTTAAAACACAGCAGGAGAGCTGGCCTAGGTAAGGGGACGCACTGAGCCTGGTTCCACATGCCATATGAGCAATTGTTTTACCCTAGTTAAACACTCCTGCCAAGTGCTTTTTAGTTTGTCATTGCCCCATTTATTGTATTTTCATATTATAAAAGCAATATATGTTCAACATAATAAGCTGAAATATACAGAAAGCAGGGAAAAATTACTCATAATCTCAAGTGCTCAATGTTAATAGGGATTTGGTGTCCATTTTTCTAGGTTTTTAAAATAAAATGTAGTTACTTCTCAATAATATCATTTCACATATTTTGCTCACATATTATATTTTTGTTTTATGAAATTTGTGCCAAATGAATAAACAGTTCTTGTAAATTAGGGAAGCTTAAAGACCACATCAAAACAATGTCATCATTAGAAAAACATGACTTAAAATAAAATAAAAAAAATTTTGGGGGCGGGGGCATGAGATTGTTTACCTGCAGTGGAGTTGGTCCTTGACTCATGGAAACCCCATATACAATGTAACAAAATGCTGCCAGGTCCTTTGCCATTCCCATGGTCAGCTGCAGATTGAGTTGGACCACTGAGATCCATACAGTTTTCAGGGGTTGATTTTTGGAAGCAGATCACCAGGCCTTTCTTCCTGGTCCATCTTAGACTCTAAAAGAGTCTGTTCAGCATCAAAACAACACACAAGCCTCCACTGACAGATGGGTGGTTGCTGCACAAGAGGTGCACTGGCTGGGACTCGAACCCCGGCCTCCTGCATGGAAGGTGAGCACTCTACCACTGACCCACCACAGCTCCAAAGGTTTAGGGTAAAAGTAAATATACCAAACCAAAACCAGTTGCCATCAGGCCGATTCTGACTCATGGTGACTGTACGTGTGTCGGAGTAGAACTGTGCTCCGCAGGGTTTTCAAGGCTGTGATCTTTCAGAAGTAGATCTCCAGGCCTTTCTTTTGAGGCATCTCTGAGTCGATTCAAACTGCCAGCCTTTCAGTTAGCAGTAAAGCACTGAACCGTCTGCATCACCAGGTATATATTTATATGTATAAGAATAGTAAATATATAGACAGCTAACTTGGGAGCGGAAAAATTGAACCCTCTAGTACTTCATCATCTGATCTCCATAGTCAGCGATGAAGAAGATGTTCACTGTTTGAGGAGGGACTAGTTTGTATTGGGATTCCCTACTTTTAGACCCGCTGGAGTTGTCAGTGGGGAGAGGGGCTCTCCACCTCCCTTGACCACATACCTACAGAGGAGTTCTCCCTTCGTAAAAGCCCTTGGCATTTGGTACTTGCATGGTGGTTTTTATTTATTAGCACATATTGTAAGGTCCCTGCAGGCAAGACTGGATCTGTTCCTTGCCATATAGTTTATGGCGCCTTGCACACGATAGGTATTCAATAACTATTTGCTAAACGCATGAATGAACACTGCAGAAGAATTGAAAACCTTTCTGATCTTACGGCCTCAGTTTGGGTTTTCTTTCTGAGTAAACAGATGAATATGTATTTCAAAGGCACTCAAATAATCACGTTGAGTGATGAAGAGTCATAGTGATTGATTACGCTAGAATTTTCTCTTCTGCAGGAGCCAGTCTCCCCAGCATTCCTATTCCCCTGCCCCTTAGTCATCTCAGGAGGAAATGATAATACTACATCCTCCACATGGGTGATGAATGCTGGAAGCTTCTCAGCAGACTGTGGCCAAGCTTAGAATGTGGTACGGTAAAAATAAATACCAGCCCTTATTAGGCTGCCAAAGACCTCTTTCAAGTGTTAAAAAAGCAAGGATGTCACTTTGAGGGCTAAGGTGCACCTGACCCAAGCCATGGTGTTTTTAGTTCCCTTACATACATATGAAAGCTGGACACTGAATAAGAAGATGCAAGAGGAACTGATGCCTTTGAATTATGATGTTGACAAAGAATATTGAATATACCATGGATGGCCAGAAGAACAAACAAATCTGTCTTGGAAGAAGTACAGCCAGAATGCTCCTTAGAAGCGAGGGTGACAAGACTTCGTCTCATGTATCTTGGATATGTTATCAGGAGGGACCAGTCCCTGGAAAAGGACATTGTGCTTGGCAAAGTAGAGGGTCAGTGAAAAAGAGGAAGACCCTCAATGAGATGGTCAACAGAGTGGCTACAACAATGGGTTCAAGCATAACGATTGTGAGGACGGCACAGGACTGGGTAGCGTTTCATTCTGTTGTGCACAGGGTCACTATGAGTGGGAACCGACTTGAATGGCACCTAACAGCAACAACAGCCTTATGAGCAGATCCTGGTCTTTGCTGGTGCCATCTGCCCTGATCCACACTCAGCTTCCTGTTCTGTCATAGAAAGCGGACCTCGAGGGCCACAACCTCCAAGTACCGGTTTCCTGACCTCCAGGAACTGCTCTGGGCAGGCGTTGCTTCCTTCCTTGCTCCTCACTCTTGATTGTTTCGGAGGATTTTACCACAGTGTACTCATGCTCGTTGCCGCCCCCGACGTGCGGCCACAAGAGGAACTCAGCTGGGAAGAGAGATAACAGCACAGGGCTCGCTCCCTTCAGGAAATCCAACGAGCCTGCAGCTGCGCCAGGAGGGCCATTCCGTATATTCACTCTGTAACTAGTCATAAGTCAAAGGGTGACGTCAGAAATGACGGATGAAGGAGTGTTTACAAGGAGCGGTAACAACCCCAGGTCAAAGGTGACAGTATTCTGATGTTCCAGAAGGGTTTTGGTCTTTATATGGCAATGGATGGGGTGGTGGTAGTTGGGGTGAAAGAAGATTCAGATTATATATCCATTTCATGACTCTAAAGATTTTAAATTATATGATGATTTTTAGTTAGCGACTATTAATGCTCAGAAACTAATTATCAATAAAATTCACAATTTTTATACCAAACCACTTTCCTCATCAATTCACTCCTATCCACCTCTCATAAACTACATGCTGCCTGAAGTGAAGAAAACATCTTTATTTTGGGTTTTTTTCATAGCACCGGGCACAGTGCCTTAGGCAGAGTGAACAAATGAATGAATGAATGAATGAATTTACTGGGTGAACTACTGCAGGATTCAGAATCTGTATAGGACAATACAGGACAAAGGAACGAGGCTCAAATTCTCCTCAGAGTGTCCACTCTTTTACATTCCCTGAGGGCTCCCACGGCTCCTTTGTCTCTCCTGGCGGTCTAGGCTCTCTGGGCCTGCACTGCCCATCTGAACCTTTCCTCTGAAGCAAAGGCCTCTGCCTACTGTCTTCGGCGAGACCAGTAGTACTGAAGATTTGCCATCACTGGGAACATTCTAAGGAATATCAAAATCAAGCAAGCTCTTCTCAGTATCCATTTTTGTTAGCTGAGGCATAATTAACTTACACATATGAAAGTCACCTTTTTAGGTGTTTAGTTCTATGAGGTTTGATAAACATATACAGTCATGTAATCAGCACCACAGTCAAGACATAGAGTACTTCCATCATCCCCTGTGCCCCTCCCCAACCTCTAACTCCTGGCCATCACTGATCTGAATTTTTTACCTATAGTTTTGTCTTTTCCAAAATATCATTCAGTACCCATTTTATTTGAATCCTTTTCCCTATACCATCGACACACTTGATCTCCGTTCCCCGACCAGAAATCTTCCCCCCTTGGCTTTGGGGTATTTCCCTTAACGCTTCCCACATGCCTTTGGCCATCCCTTCAGAATTTTTGGATGGCTCCTGCTACTCGGTTGGCTCCATAAATGTAGGTGTTTCTTAGCATACAGTCCTTTATTCTCTTCTTGTCTCCCTCGAGGCTAGCCTGGCTTCTCCACTTTTTAGCGATTGAATTTACCTATATGCTCAGAATTTACAAGGTCATTTCTGCTGAGCTTTGCGTCTGTGTTTCTAATGGATTCACAAGCTCTTTTATAGATCCTGTTAACCCCTCAAGTTCTCTATGATCAAGCCACACTCATTTCTGGTTCTGCCAACATGCCTTCCTCCTGTGTTCTTTACATGATGGATGACATCACCATTCATTACCATCTGGTCACCAAGCTAGGAATGCTCCCTTTCTCTGGTCCCCACGTGCATGTGGCTACCGGTAAAATATGTCTCAAATTCACCTCGACTCTCCACATCTACTTCTGCGGCCCCACTGTCCACCTTCTTTCTGTCTGATCTCACCTCCAAAGCCTATTTAACTGGTCTCTCCGGGTCTGGTTTTCTTTCCTCTGAGCAGTCTCCACATTTCTGTGAGAGTTATTTTTCTGAAATACAAATCAGACCACATTCTTCTTCTCTTTCTTATAAAAAAACACACCCTATAGCAACTCCCTACTGTTTACAGGATAAAATCTTAGCTCCTTAAGATGACATTTGAGATCCTTAACAACAACTTGGCCAACTAGTGCAAGCCAGTCCTGTTCCTTAGCCCTCCTGCCCATGTCCAACTCCTGCCATGCTGGACCACTTGGGAAGGGGAAATCATGCACTTCTGTGCCTCTCAGGTGGAACTCACTGTTTCCCCAGTTCAGAGGCCATGGCTTCGTGAAGCACGCTTGATTCTCTTCATCTTCTATAACTCTTCACCTCAGCAGTACTAATTGTGCTTGCAGAACATTCCCGATGTCAACCCAACATCTCTCCATGGCTCAGGGCTGTGCAGACCTGTGTTCTGTGTGCTTATTCTTCTTAGTGTCCCTGTGCCTCATATGCAGTGAGAACTTCAAAAAATGCTTATTGAAACCATTGTGCCATGTATTAGACGAACCGACAATAAACTCAAAGGCAAGAGTCCTGAAAAAGCCAATATGTACTTTTCACCTACCCATTGCTTATGCAAATAACAATACAGCCATAAAGACATTGTTATAATGTTGCTCTCTGTCTGGGCTTGGATCAATTTGCAGTAAGTAATAATAACAATGATTGAGAATTTTTTTGTTCTCGATCTTGTCCAGGACTACGCTCATGACGAGAAGTCAAACTGAGGTCATCGTGGTTACCGAGGGGAATGCTGGCATTGTGTGAAGCATTTTGTGCGTGAGGTGTTAATACACGATGATAAGCTTTCATTTCTCTGCTCATCTCCCCTCCCTCCATAGATAATTTGAAATCACATAATCATTCTACAGCATTCTATAGCAATATAGTCCCATCACAGCAATGACAAAAAGCGGCTAATGTACTAAGCTGGAGCTTCCCACCTGATGTGCTGACAAAAGGGGAGCAGGGCTGTTACCGTCTGGCTCCAAGCAGCCACCTCCATTTCTCTCCCTGTGCAGTGCAATACTGTCATTTTGAGTGCTATCATGTCCAAAAGGCTGAGAAGCACAGTACTGAGCCACTCTATCATTTAAATAACAGACGGAAGTTTCCCAAGTTACTTTCCTCTTTGTCCTTGAGGGGAATTGGTTTTATGACTCAAGGGACCCTGAATACATGAGCTAAACAACAACAACACACACCTAAAACACCCAAACCACAACGACAGAGTTGTTTTTGGCGATAGAGGATATTTAGAAAAATGGCAAATACTATTAATTAGTCCCTAATAAATGATTGTGGAGCATAAAGATATGAAAAGTCATGATGACACAGGATGAAGGTTTCAGGAGAATGTTACTCACTCACCGTTCCCACCAGTGGGTAAATGAATCCAGCGCCTATGCTGGCCCGGACATCAGTGATGGGCAAGATAAAGCCCCTTGGGACCCCTTTCTTGTCGGGTTGGTGAGACAGAGAAAGGTGGGTCTTTGCCATGCAGATGGGCAAATTTCCAAAACCCTGTAAGAAAGGAAAGCAAAGACGTTCACTGAGCATAAACGTTAAGTCTCTTGGACTTGTTTACCTTGTATTTTGTAAAATATCTACAACAACAGAGCGTCAAGCCAGACCTGGCACACAGTAGGTGCTTGTTAGTACTTGTTCGTTGAGCTTGTTACTACAAGTTCATTGACCAACATTCATCTCCATCACCTCAGTACATTGAGGGTATCTAATTCGTTCATTTTGGAGGTTCTCCTTAAGAGAAGGCAGCATTATGCACAAGTTTGGGGGAAACTGTGGTTATTTTCAGACAAAGCAGCAGCAGTAGCAGCTGTAGAAACCACTTTCCAAGGCTATTAGTACCCAAGACACAGAAAGGTAATCTGGAGAAAAGCTCTGTAATGAGAATTTGAGTCACGTGGCTCACTTGTCCTTCGAGTCTGTCAGGAAGCAAAGGGCCCCTTTGTGTTCCTTTACGAATTGTGGCTATTTGATCTGTGATTATATTATAGGAACTAAGATGAGGTCACTATTTAAGCCTCTTATTTTTAAGGACCAAAGACTACGCCTGACCCAGAGTCCTGAAGGTGAAAGGGCAGGAAGTCATATGTGGCATCTCACAAAAAGGACAGTGTCCCTGAAGCCTGTTTCTGGTTAAATGGCACACACTGTTCCCTTAGAGGCTCTGTGTTAATTAACTGCATCCACATTCTTGACACATAACTTTCAAGGATTCTGCCCTCCGTAGACAGACAGAGATAAAAGGAATGGAATCCTTAGAGGCAATCCATGTAGAATTTCTTATGATTCAACAACAAACTATTTGGGAGATTTTAGAGTGCTATCAACTGGGGGTGGGGCCATTCTCTTTTTGAAAGCCCCACTCTTTGTTGCGTTATGAGTTTTGATAAGTAATGGTCACAACTGCTCTACAGAAATGGTACCAAGAACATTGAATTTCAGAGATCAGTCAAGTACTGAAATAATTTCTATGAACTGAGATAGGTCTGCTAACTTAAAACTCTTTCCAGAAGAGATAATAACAAACCAATCAATATGCCATATACCATCACCATTATTTCATACAAGAACATTTTAAGACTGAAAAAAAAGGAGAAAGGACCTAATACTAGAATAAATGACAGTCCTTAAACAGCTTTATGAGAAATTCACGACGCTGGTCTTATTTCGCTCGTTTCACTGCATATGTGTGAAAATCTCACCACAGAACAGTGCCAGTATGTAGAACAGCATTTGGGAATCCTTATTTTAAAACACAAGCCGAGAACATATGTAGGAAATTCTAAGAAAAAATAGGTTGCTATCTATCTTACCAAAGCTGGGAGAACACTCTGGTTGGCATTGGTAATATTTAACAATTTGTCAAATTATGATTGTTAAACAGCATCAAAGAATTGAGGAATTAAAAAAAAAGCAATGATCTTCACAGTGAACTTCTTAGAAGTGCCTTGGCTTCTATCTTATCAGGTCAAAATGGATAGGGCAATTAGCCATATGGTCTTATGAGAAAGGTAACAGGCTGCAATGGAGTCATTGACCATGACCATCACTGGACTAATGATGACTCATGCTGATGACTCACAGCCACCCTCAGAGCCTGTGTCACTCTCTACAGGTAGAAGGTGATGAAGCCTTCCGCCTTGATGAGCAATCCCAGTAACAAGCCAAGAATCTTCCTGTGCAAAAAGAATGCCAATACTCCCTCTGTATACACCACTCTCCTATTTGCCTAACTTGGCACCATGCTAACATTTTTATGGTAGTAAGAGACCTGCAATGAAGGGTAAACACCACACATCAGCTAAATCCGACTCCATACCTACATACCAAAGGACAGTTCCAATGGTTGTTGTTGAATGGGAGAGCCTACAGATGACACATCACTTATTTTAATGGCACTTACAAACATGGATATCACTGATATTAGACATATTTATAACTATAAAGCTCAATGGTGTCTATATCAGAGGGTATATACCCTCACTGTAATGTTCTAAATATAGTCAGCACTCTATCAAAGGACATTACTTCAATCTTTGTTGACTGTAAAGCAGATTAAGCAAAGTTTTGCTGGTGAGACATATAAATCCAAACCCGCTGCCTTAGAATCAATGCCGACTTACAGCAGCCCTATAGTACAGAAAAGAACTATCCCATAAAGTTTCCAAGGAGTGGCTGGTGGATTCGAACTGCTAACCTTTTTCGTTAGGAGCTGAACTCTTAACCACTGCGCCACCGGGCTCCAAGGTGAGACATATAGCAGTCCTCAAGTCATGGTGAATATTTTAACAGCCTAAAATGGATTTCCCCCTAAAGGTGTGACTTTTACCTGTTGAGTGTAACGTTCTATTTTGGATTGTGCCTCAGGAGAGAGTTCTATATCTTTGGCTCCGTAGACAGCCTGGGCAATGGTTCTTATCTTTTCCACAATTGGGAGCTGGAGAAACACAAATGACAACAAACACAAAAGACAACAATATGGTTAACTTTAATTCAGTTAAAGAAGTAAGGGAATGCTTAGCGAGGTTTTCAGTAATGGCTTAAAATTTCCTTCCAAATATTTACCTCCTTAGCAACTGCGGAATTCAGAGCAAAAACTCTTTTCTCCTTCTCTCAATCCTTAAGGTACGGAAAATTTCAGTTCAGAAGTCAGCATGCAAATAAGACACCTTGGATGGTCAGCCGGTTTAGAGGCTGTTTGTCCAGTTAATCATTTTCATCCATTGTAGCATTTAAAAAATAAAAAGTTTACACTATGCTTTTTCACCGTGTTTTAACTCAAAACAAAAGAGTATCCTATTTAAACACTTAATGCTCGTTTTTAAGTGGGTCTGAATATTGGTTATAAGACAGAGAAAGTGGCAATATTGAAGAATACTTATTTATTTTTGTGAGCAGTAGCCTTTAATTAATATAAATGTGGGTTGAGACTTTAATATAAATGCTGATGTGACTGAACACTTTATTGGAAAATACTGTGTTACGAGAAATCATGGAGAATGGGAAAAATGTGAGAATATAATATATGGACCAAGAAAGGAAAGGGGAGATGATTTATGTTAAGGTGGAAAATCTGGATACAGACAGCTAGTAAGATACTAAAGGTGACCTTAAGAAACAAGAATTGTTCATTTTAATTTAAGCAAAGTATCTGGCAAAGCCTTTCAAAATTTTATTATAGGTAGAAAATATATAGGCATAATACAGCTAGTGGATTTAGTGCGGGGTGAACAAAGCTGAAATAAATGCTGATGGATCAGATGGCAATGAAGGGGTAGAAGTCTCTTCATGACATGCCTCAAGAATTTGCTTGCAATGGGCATACTTGCATTTGAATGTGTTACTTTTGATAAAGACAGAATGGAGAGTTACCCAATACAGAATATAAACGCTAGCAATCCCAGCCCCAACCTTTATATATCCCCAAACTGTTTTAAAATGTGTTTTTTATTAAAACTCTAGCTTTTATTAATGTAGAGTTATTCTGTGGTCTGGAACTTTATTATTGGACATTTCAACAAATAAAAAAGAAAGGTACAAGTCTTAGTGGAGAGAATTATAACCTTTTATTGAAGACTCAACAGAGAACCTGAGTCAGTGGAGAGAAATACTATGTTCATGGATGAGGAGGCTCAACACTGCAGATGTCAAGTCTCTCAACCTTCATCTATTAGTTCAAAGCAATTCCAATAAAAATCCCAAGAGCACTTTTGCTTTACTTGGCAAACCCATTCCACACATTTGATATAGAAAAGTGATGGCACAGATAGTTAAGATAATTTTGAAAATAAACAAAGGTATGGGACTCGGTCTACCAGGTATCAATCATACCACAAAATTATGCTAAATAAGTTCATGTGGCATTGGCATAGGAATAGACAAGCTATTCAATGCAAGGGAAGAAAGAACCAAGAAAGACGCCTTGGCATGTATGGGATGGTGTATTAGAAGTGGCACAATTCAACAGGGAAAAGACAGGCTATCCAACTGACTTTTGGCTGGGGGAAAATATAAAAAGGTATTAGAAACAAGGTTAAAGCATAAGGGACAGGCTGGGAGAAGATATCTGTAACCATTTAAAAGACAAAAGATTAGTACTAGAATGAATAATGATTAAAAAAAAAAAACTTCATCAAATCAAGAAAAAGACAAGTATTTAAAAATGGGCAGAAGGAGAAACTGATGAAGATATGAAAAGAAGTGATGCTCAATCTCAGTAATAAGGAAACGCAAACTGAAATGATGAGAAACCAGTTCACGCCTATTAGATAAGCAAAATTTAAAAGCATGATAGTATCAAGTGTAGCTGAGGATGTGGGGAAAATCATACTCTGTCACTGCTGTGAGAGTGTCAATCAGTACCACACTGAAGAACAACTGGAAGTATCTAGTAGGTGGCGCAAACGGTTTGGATCGACTGCTAATCTAAAGGCTGGTGGTTCAAATCCACCTGGTAGTGCCATGGAAAAAAGGCCTGGCGATCTGCCTCCATAAAGATGACATCCAAAATTCTCAACAGAGTAGCTACTCTCTACACATGGGGTTGCCATGTGTTGGAATCGACTTGACAGCAACTAAGAACAAGTAGAGAGAACCCCAAGGATGACATCTCATATAAAAGATTCAATGTTCGTGTTAGTTGGAGAATAAAGAATGGCTTATAAACTCTGAAAGGAGCCCCAGTGGCCCAATGGTTAAGCACTCGGCTGCTAACTGAAAGGTTGGCAGTTTGAACCAACCCACTAGCTCTGCAGGAGAAAGACCTGGCGATCTCCTCCTGTAAAGATTAAAAAAAAAAAAAAAGCCTAGAAAACACTATGACGCAGTTCTACTCTGTCATACGGGGCCGCCTTTAGTTGAAAATGGACTCAATGGCACCGAACAACAACAGTATAAATTCTGAGAACAAGATCACCTTTTGTTCACCATTATATCCCTGGAGGTGGGATATAACACAGACTCTGGAGTAGAGAGTAGCAGGCCCTCAGTACACAGTTGAGCAAATGAATATTTCTAAACTTCCTGTTGACCAAGAATGGGCTCCACATGGTGCCATAGTTACAAAGATGAAAAAAAAGTTCAGGTGATAATGCGCTGAAGACAACAGTGAGAGAGGACTTCTTCCACGCATATTAGATCTCACTCGTCAGCATACTGTGCTGATGGGTGCTAAAGTGCTTGCTATCAACACTGTGCTCAAGCTAACATCTTATCCTCTGCTGGTCAATAAACGCCTTGTTTCAAGAAATCAAAGTTAATAGAATATTTGAAGATATTTCTGGTAGGAAAGAACCCACGCAGCAAGCACAATGCCCACGCTTTGTCAGGAGAAGTTGGCTCTCAGGATGATGCGTTCTCGAAGCAGTATGACCTTGGCTCCTGGTACAAAAAGGTCGTGTTCTCATTACATCCAGTCTCTGGCTTGGGCCACCCCCACCGCAGCCATGCCAAACACCAGGAGCTCTACGGTATAGCCTGATGCCTGGTGTGGGACAGGAGGACTAAGAAAAATCACGGTCACTTCTTATATTTGGTTAATTCACATAAGTCCTCTGAATGTTCCCTCATCCCTAAATGGGGATGTAAATACTGAGCTGCGCATTATTTCATTGCATGAATTGAAGCAATGTAGAGAAAGCATGTTGTAAACGTTGTACTACATAAATTTTAGAGGCCCAAGTTTTAATGTACTTGGCTGCTAACCCAAAGGTTGGAGTCTACCCAGAGTTACCTCTGAAGAAAGGCCTGGTGATCTTCTGAAAAATCAGCCATTGAAAACCCCATGGGGCACAGCTCTGCTCTGACAGACATGGGGCTGCCATGTCAGAGTTGACCTGAGAGCAACTGTACACCAATCTTATATACTATTATTATGGCGTGAGGTTTTCTCTGCAAGTACAACAAAAGCCCAGCAGATATTCCTACTCACAACATATTCAATGAGTATAATGCCCTATTTAGTGATTTAGATTTGATTTGAGAATAAAAGTCAGTGGCTGTGATTTTTCTATTAATAAAAAACTCATATAGAGCAAAACCCATTGCCATCAAGTTGATTCTGACTCATAACGATCCTATAGGACAGGGTAGAACTGCCCGCTAGGGTTTCCAAGGATTGGAAGTGCTGAACTTTTGGTTAGCAGGCTGGGCTCTTAACCACTGCGCCACCAGGGCTCCCACACTGAGCAAAGTCATAGCAAATGCATGACTACTAAAGGAATTAGTGTGAGTGGGTATTTAACGGATTGATTATTATTCTTTAAACACGAAAATCTTTTATTTCAAGAAACATTTTTTTATCAGCAATTAAGCTGTTCTCCTTTCTAATGTTTATTTGCAAGTGTTTTGGGGATTTCAAGTGGGTAGAAGGCTGACTTTGCATGCTATGTAGTTGTGGTTTTATTTTCTGTAGGAAAACTGCAACCATCCACACATGACAGACAACCCGGACAGACATGCACGGTAGAGACAGTATGAAGAGAGCCACGGTGTGAGTGAGTCCTGCTCAGACACCTCCTCTCTCTCCTCCTCACCGTCACTGTCAGGACTGAACACGTGCTTCTAGCACGCACAGTTATGTACCCCTGAGACATTCCACACTCTGAATGCCCCAACCTCAGTCTCGCCACCATGGAGAAGATGAAAGTGGTCCTCCATAGGCTTCAGCAGGTATAATACTACCTGACAGGAGCCTAAGATAAAGCTCCATCAATAGCATCCTGGGTATGAGCCTTGGCTTCAGCACGCTGAGTGAAGCATCTCAACTCATATAGATAGAAATCCCAAGACCAAAGTTCTCTCGGGACTGAGTCCTACTGTAATTTTTCTATTTCATTTACTCACACTTGCAAGTAAATAAATTAAAAGAATTAGTTGACTTATCCTTTGTTTTAACATAAAAAATGAACACTGCCCTGATGAGGTACTTTCCATTGCACACAATCTATTTATATTGTGTCAGCAGGCAAGTCACTTCCTACTGTTTCTTCGCTTGATTTTAGGGAGAAGTGTAGTCTTCAAGGTGGTGGTGGTAGTGGGGGGTAGCCAAGCTCAGCCAAATGACCTTGATTTGAACTTGTTATTCATCGCATTGCTCTGTGGTAAGTGACAGAGCTTTGTACTACAAGTAAAATGGAAAAATAAATTATGAGGACTTTTATATTAATCAAGAAGTCCTGGTGGCACAAATGTTAATAGCTCGGCTGCTAACTGAAGGTTGGTGGTTTGAATCCACCCAGTGGCTCTGCAGGAAAAAGACCTGGCAATCTGCTTCTGTAAAGACTATAGCCTAGAGACTCCTGTATCATACAAGGTCACTATGAGTTGGAATCATCTCAATGGCATTCAACAGTAACATACATTAATCATCCGCTGAGACAGCTTTCCCCTAGTGCCTAGGGCAGTGGCTGCACTGAAGATATTATTGAAAAACAAGGCTCCAAGAATTGACAGAATACGAGTTGAGATGTTTCAACAAATGGATGCAACACTGGAAACACTCACTCATCTGTGCCAAGAAATTTGGAAGAGAGCTACCTGGTCAACTGACTGGAAAAGATTTTGTATTTGTGCCCATTATAAAGAAAGGTGATCCAACAGAATGCAGAAATTATCAAACAATATCATTAATACCACATACAAGTAAAATTTTACTGAAGATGATTCAAAACCAGTTGCAGCAGTACATAGAGAACTGCCAGAAATTCAGGCCAGATTCAGAAGAGGATATGGAACTAGGGATACTGTTGATGTCAGATGGATCTTGGCTGAAAGCAGAGAATACCAGAAAGATGTTTACCTGTGTTTTACTAAGTAAAAGCATCGACTTTGTGGATCATAACAAATTATGGATAACACTGCAAAGAACGGGAATTCCAAAACAATTGTGCTCATGCAGAACCTGTACCCTGAACAAGACGCAGTCATTCAAACAGAACAAGGGGATACCGAATAATTTAAAATCAGGAAAGGTGTGTGTCAGGGTTGTATCCTTTCACCACACTTATTCAATCTGTATGTTGAGCAAATTATCTGAGAAGCTGGACTATATGAAGAAGAACAAGGCCTCAGGATTGGAGGAAGACTCATTAACAACCTGTGATATACAGATGACACAACCTTGTGGCTGAAAGCAAAGAGGACTTGAAGCACTTACTGATGATCAAAGACCACAGCCTTCAGTATGTATTACACTTCAACATGAAAAAACAAAAATCCTCACAACTGGACCAATAAGTAACATCATGATAAAGGGAGAAAAGACTGAAGTTGTCAAGGATTTCATTTTACTTGGATCCACAATCAACGTCCATGGAAGTAGCAGTCAAGAAATCAAAAGACGCATTGCATTGGGCAAATCTGCTGGCAAAGACCTCTTTAAGTGTTAAAAAGCAAAGATGTCACCTTCAGAACTAAGGTGAGCCTGACCCAAGCCATGGTATTTGCAGTCACCTTATATGCGTGCAAAGCTGGACTATGAATAAGGAATACCAAAGGAGAATTGATGCCTTTGAATTATGGTGTTGGTAAAAAACATTGAATATATCATAGACTGCCAGGAGAACAAACAAATCTGTCTTGGAAGAAGAACAGCCAGAATGCTACTTGGAAGTGAAGATGGTGAGACTGTCTCATGTACTTTGGACAAATTATCAGGAGGCACCAGTCCCTGGAGAAGGACATCATGCTTGGTAAAGAAGAGGGTCAACGAAAAAGAGGAAGACCCTCAATGAGATGGATCGACACAGTGGCTGCAACAATGGGTTCAAATGTAGCAATAATTCTGAGGATGGCACAGGACAAGACAGTGTTTCATTCTGTTGTACACGTGGTTGCTATGAGTCGAAACTGACTCAACAGTACATCGCACAAAAACAACAGGGCAGTGGCTTATGAATGGAAGGTATTCTATAAATGTTGACTGAATGAACGAATCACCATCGTTGGCAAGTACTATCAAGATATTATTGAGTACAAAAAGCTTTAGGATCTTTGTGGAGTGGGAACAATGAGGTATAATAAACAAATATGACATCATAGGGTGTGTGATAAAGGCTCTGGGTAAATATTACTGTTAAAGACTGAAGACTACAAGTTGCAGGGGAAGGCATGTTATTGTTGTTGTTTGGTGCTGTCAGGTTGCTTCCAACTCACAGTGACCCTATGAACAATGGAATGAAACACTGCCAGGTCCTGAGTCGTTACTATGCTCGAGCCCACTGTTGCAGCCACTGTGTCAATCCATCTTGTTGAGGGTCTTCCTCTTTTTCGCTGACCCTCTACTTTACCAAGCATGATTTCCTTCTCCAGGGACTGATCCCTCCTAGGAAAGGCATGGAAATCAGCAAAAGCTGTGAAGATAAAAAAAGGAATCTGAATACGAGCTTGAAGGATTGGAAGGATTTCGACAAAGATGGGAAAGGCTATTCAACATGAAGAAAAAGATACAAGTTAAGGTGAATGGTGGCAAACGAAGGATATATTCTTGAAAGAATGACTATTCTTCTTCTACTTTGTACATGCATAATTATTTAATATATTAATAAGCTACTTCATAAAACCTGACTTCTACACTAGTATTTTTGATCATTTTCGAACACTACGTTAAATCTTCATATTGACCATGAATATAACCTCAAACATATTCCACATTAATTTCCTCACAAAACCTCCTAAATGCGTACTTCAGAAATTGACATACTCTAGAACAGAACTGTCCGATGGGATTTTCTGTGATGATGGATATGTTCTATATCTGTACTTTCAAGTGCAGTAGCCACTACTTTCATGTGGCTACTAAGCATTAAAGTGTGGCCGGTGCAACTAAGGAGCTGAATTCTTAATTTTATTTAACTTCAGTTAATTTAAACAGTCACATGCAGGCAGTGGCTATTGTACAGAGCAGCGAATCTCTAGAAAATCACAACGGCTCACTGTTGGTACTGTCGGTACCGTCTCTTGCATAGAGTAGGCCCACTACAAGTACTGGCTGAGTGACACCATAAAGGTAAGTTCAAGGATAGGGTTGGCCTTCATGCTCTATTATATTCATTTTGTAGATGTGCTAACCCAGGCTTGGAAAAGCTGTGCTGCTCAAAGTTAGAGAGGGTACTATTCTTGAAGAGGTCCCTGGAATGTATATTAGACTCATTAAAATTATTTAAGACTTGTTTTATAGTAGAATAAAATTGGCCTAAAAATTCCAAAAAAGCAGGTACTCAAATTTTTACATCATTTTCTTCTTGTTAATGAGAAAAAGGAGCAAAATAAAGGGAAATAGAACAAAAATTATATGACGTTGCTAGAAATAGAAGAAAATAAAGAAAGCTCTATAACAAACAGTAGAGTCTCATCTTACTTGGAAGGCAGTCCTGAAAATCTCTTAAAAGACGCAAGAACACATTACTTGTGGCTCTGAAATACTCTCCTGTCTCTTACTGCGTCCACATGGTTTCCTGATGTGCTGTAACAGACTGCTGTCTCTTTAGCTGCACACTCAATGCTGTCGTCAGCATGCGCTGGGGGCCACAATGAATGAACACTAATTGTCCTTTTGTTTAACAAGGCTATCAAGTTGAATTCATATACATTAAATGCTCCCATGTTGTGATATTGGCGAGACTGTTTCCAATGTCCATAAAATACTTACAGAGAAGGATCAATTAACACGCCTGTAAGTTGAATAGACATTTCCGGACACACACTAATTATTTCAGTTCGTCTTTTGTTTTTTAAGTGAAGCATGAATTTTAAATGATCTACAAATACAGCTTATCAAGTAGCCTATCCTATACTTAAGATAAAAGCCTAACATAAAGCTGTTGATGTGAATTTATACTGACCACACACAAGGTGCAAGGGGTGGGATTGAAAACACACTACATGGTGTCACGGGAGCAGCTCTACTACGGTTAGAGAGAACAACAGGGCCCGTATGGTTGACACGAAGCATACCTTGGCTGCAAGCCAACACACTGAGCTACTAAAGGCTTACATGCCAGCTTCCATGAGAACGCTCAGTGAGCTGCTCTCACTGCTGGCTGGTTGGCCTTGTGCAACAGGTTACTTCTGAAGACTTCTACAGGGATCTCATTCTCCCAGGGCGACCGTGGTATGCAGTGGAGGTAACGGGCTTGGGAAATGGAAAAAGGCTCGGTGCCAGAAAGTCTACATTTTTCCACATGAAATGATGATCATAAGGAATTCGCATGGGCAATCTTTCATTACCCTCAAACAGAACATTATAACAGTGTCAACAGAACATATAGGAGCAGCTAATTTCAAAGATAGCACCTCACCCTGATGCACACCTTTCCTGATATTTAACCACGCAGTATCCCCTTGTTTTCTTCAAACAACTGCCTCCTGGCCTACGCACAGATTCCTCATGAACACAACTCAGTGTTCTGGAATTCCCATTCTTTGAAATGTTATCCATAATTTGTTATGATCCACACAGTTGAACGCCCTTGCATAGTCAGTAAAACACAGGTAAACATCGTTCTGGTGTTCTCTGCTTTTAGCCAAGATCCACCTGACTTCAGCAATGATATCCCTCGTTCCCCTTCCTCTTCTGAATCCAGCTTGAATTTCTGACAGTTCCCTGTTGATGTACTGCTGCAATGACTTTTGTATTATCTTCAGCAAAATTTTACTTGTGTGTGATATTAATGATATTTTTTGATAATTTCCACATTCTGTTGGATCACCTTTCTTTGAAATGGGCACACATATGGATCACTTGCAGTCAGCTGGCCAGGTAGCTGTCTTCAAATTGCTTGGCATAGACAAGCAAGTGCTTCCAGCATTGCATCCATTAGTTGAAACTTCTCAGTTAGTACTCTGTCAATTCTTGGAGCCCTGTTTTTCACCAATGCTTTCAGTGCAGCTTGGACTTTGGCTCTCGTGGACTTGTTTAATTTACTTCAGCTTCAACTTAAAATTGCATATGACTAATTGTTGGTCTGTTCTGCAGTCAGCCCCTGTTCTTGTTCTGACTAATATCTAGCTTTTCCATAGTCTCTTTCCACAGATATAGTTGCCATTTATGTTGTTGAAAAATGTACTTGCATTGAATAACTTGTTAGTCTTGCAAAATTCTACCATGTGATCTCAGGTGTCATTTCGACCACCAAGGCCATCTTTTCCAACTACCAATTCTTCTTCGTTTCCAACCTTCATATTCCAATCAACAATAATTATCAATGCATATTGACTGCATGTTTGACCAATTTTAGACTGCAGAAATTAGTAAAAATTCTTCAATTTCTTCATCTTTGGCATTAGTGGTTGGTGCGTAAATTTGAATAACAGTGGTATTAACTGGCCCTCCTTATAGGCGTATGGATATTATCCTATCACTAACAGCGTTATACTTCAAGATAGATTTTGAAATATTCTTTTTGACAATGAATGTGATGCTTCAATCTGTCACTCCCCACATAGTAGAAAATATGATTGATTCAAAATGGCCAATACCAGTCCGTTTCAGTTGATTAACGCCTAGGATAGATCTTTATGCATTCCGTTTCATTTCTGATGACTTCCAATTTTCCTAGATTCATACTTCGTATATTCCATGTTCTGATTATGAATGGATGTTTGCAGCGCTTTCTTCTCATTATGAGTTGTTTCATATCAGCAAATGAAGGTCCTGAAAGTTTTACTCCATCTACGTCAGTAAGTCAGCTCCATTTCGAGGAGGCAGCTCTTCCCCAGTTGTATTTTGAGTGCCTTCCAACCTGAGGGGTTCATCTTCCAGCTCTGTATCAGACAGTGTACTGCTGCTATTCATAAGGTTTAAACTGGCCAATTTTTCAGAAGTAGACTGCCAGGTCCTCCTCCCTCATCTGTCTTAGTCTGGAATTCCACTGAAACCTGTCCACCATGGGTGATCCTGCTGGTATTTGAAATACTGGTGACACAGTTTCCAGCATCACAGCAAAATGCAATCTCCCACAGTATGACAAACTGACAGACAAGTGGTGGACCGAACCATTACTGTTCGGAACGTTTTGGGGCAAACAAACCACTACTGCCTCCAAAATGTTCCTTCAATGCTTGGCTTAGGTTAAGAAAATGGATACTGTCTTTATTACAATGTTCTCACCTCACCTGAAGTTTTTGTCAGAAAGGCTGGGGTGGACGCAGTGGTGGAAAAAGGTAACTGGGCAACATGTGGTTGGGCTTTTGGTAGCTCATCATATTGCATCCCCTCGTTTTGTCTCGATTGGGCCACAATTTTAGAAGAAAGAAAATTTTTTTTAGAAACTTATGACAGCAATATTCCATTTTTCATAATAAAGGAAAACGTTTAAATGAAATGAAAGGAATCTCTGTGACAAGCACAAATGAAGCAAACACAGACCACTGTTTTTCTCTCATCAGATGCATTTCTACCGTTAAGGAGACAATCACAGGGCAGGCTCAGCCAGCATCACACAGAGATGAGCAGGACACTTTGGGAAAGGGGGCTGGTCCTAACAGTGGGCTCAGATCTGATGAGGCTTCTCAGACCTGGCTGAGTGAGGCGCCAGGGGCTGGGGAGGTGTGGCGTACTGTGCATGCAGGAGGAGGCCTGACAGAAAACCTAGAGGCCAGGGTTGAAGAAGACTCCAGCTTCAATACACATCTCAGGGGTGTTTTCAGACAGGGGAGGTAAAGGAGAAGGTGACACAAGAATCTGGAGCTGAATCATGGGAAAAAAAGGGGGGAGGCCAGCGAGGAGAGGCCGTTGAGGCACTTGCTGAAGCAGTTCAAGATGGATGACCAAAGCCCTTTAGACAGCTTAAATAGGAAAGCAGAAAATTGGAGGCACAAGTGGACCAGGGAGAATCTGAGGATGGGGAGAAAGGAGCCAGGAGGAGGTCAAAGGCCCTGAGGGGAGACAACAGTCTGGGGGACAAGGACAACAAAAAGGAGGGCCACCCCTTCTCCTTTGAGTGGTTTTTTTTTTTTCAGTCATTATAAAATGATGACATACGGAGATATGCATGATACCAGTTTAAGATTTAAAATTCTAATAATTAATGTATTATCCCCCTCACACAAATATATATGTATGTATATACATGTATTTTTATTTATTTATATTTTGAGGCTCTGGTTACATAAGCCCTAAGTCAAATTAAAGGGTAGCTCTCCAAACCCCGCCACCACCTGGCATATGTTCAATTTGGAATCTTTAAGAAACCTAAAACAATTCCTCAATAACCAACCAGAAGAAAACCCACCCTGCCTTAGAAAGACCAGCCAGGGAACAAACACTTCTAAACATGTGAGAAGTGAAAGTGCAATAGTTCAGCCATCAGCGAGCTGGCTGGGCCCTGGGCTGATCCTCCCTGTGTGTTTTGATATCCCGTCATCCAGCGCCCACTGCGATAAAGAGAACAGCTTCCCACAAAGAACAGGAAAGACCTTTTAATAAAAACAAACACTATGCTGTCTTGCTGTCAGGGTTACACCTCAAAATGTTTGCAAGGTTAGAGGAAGGATATGGAGATGATTTTCGACCTTAACTCCTGAATTAACAAACAACATTTAGACACCGTTCTGCAAGCTGACTTTTGGTTGCCACATTCTTCTTTGCAAAAACAACTGACTTTTTCCATGAACAAATGCCTCTTTTGCCATGAGACCACAAGAACTGGATGGTGCCTGGCTATCACTACTAAACATTTTGCTCACGGATTCTAAAGAAGAATCTTGATCAAAAGGGGGAAAATGTAGGACAGAATTTAAAATCATCATGGACTTCAGACTTTCTGAAGTCATGGAGGGTAGATGAACCCCCTGAAACTATGGCCTAGAGATTATCTTTAAACCTTAAACCAAAAATATCCCCTAAAGTTTTCATAAAACCAAATAATATTTTAGCTTAACTAGTAAAAAATGTCTGCCTTGAGCACTGTGCTTTTTTAAGAACTATCTATATGGGGTCAAACTGACAGCAGCAACTTGAAAGATTAGGTGGGAACCTTAGAGAGCAGTGGGTTTACGTTCATGAAGGGAGGAACAACTCAGAAAAGGAGAGTGAGAATGGTTGCACAACTCACAGAATGTAATCAATGTCACTAAATTGTACACGTAGAAACTGCTGAATTAGTATGTTTTGCTGTGTATATTCTCAACAACAAATAAAATTTAGAAAAAAAATAGGAAAGAAAAAAAAAGTGTCTGACTTTTTATTATATCACGTAATGGCTCCCAATTCAAACTGAGAAGGAAAAATGCCACATATCTTGGTTAATTTGTTGGTGCCTTTCCTTCACCCTGACTTCTACTTCCTGGTTTTAACCCCACTGAAAAGGAAGCCAACACTAGAGCTGGGTAAAGCTGCCTGGAGTTAAAACAGAATTCCTGAGGTGAACTCAGGTGACGGCAGGAGGAAGACCTAGCTAACTCTGATTGCCGGCTATGTCCCAGCGTTTTACTCCAAGGTATGCCATTTGGTCCTCACATCAACGTGCTGGTGAGGCTGGTGTTAATATCAGACACTATTTTACAGACTAAGAAGCTGAGGGTCAGAGAGATGAGTTAACTTACCCAAATTTCTATCTGTAGTAAGTAGCAAAGTCAGGATTTGAAGTCAATTCTGCTTGACTCCAAAGCTTTATTCTTCTATCTAGAACATGTTACCACTCTACCAAGTGTCCATTCTTTCTAGGGCCTTACAAGTCCCTCACCCTCCTTGAGTTTCTGTTTCTGCATCTATAAGGTAGAAATAAGCCCACGCCGCCATAAGACTCAGTGAGGATGTCAGAAGTAAGGTTTCTGAGAGGAATTTGTTAGCTAATAAAGTGTAAATACAGATTAGTTTTTATTTCAACTAGAATATTTCCCTGCATGCTTGAAGATATGGAGAAATTATCTCAGGCAACTATAAAGGCAGAATTGTCAAAAGTAAAGTTGAAGAAATCAGGAAAAAAAAAAAAGTCAATGAGAAGTTGATCTTCTTAAAGGGGTCTGTATTTCAAGTTTAAATACATTAATTCTCACAGGGTAAACTGCTTTTGATCAATCAGGTCTCTGCTTCTTATTCCCTGTTTTTGAATTATTATTCTGAGTCAATCAACAGCTGCCTCACAATCACAAACTATCTGAGAATCTGGTAAAAGAGATGCAAACCTGTTCCCCAGATAACCATGGCTGCTTAACTCCATTTTCTCTACAGTTTAGCACAGACACCCAAGTCAGACGTGCAGCCCATTTCTTGCTTTAAATATGGCTCTTATCATAAAGCCTAGACTCAAGCCATGGTTTTTTCAGTCGCTTCATATGCACACGGAAGCTGAAAGAAGAAGAAAAACAGAAGAATTGATGCACTCGAATTGTGTCATTGGTGAAGAATACGGAATACACTGTGAGAACGAACAAATCAGTCTTAGAAGAAATACAACCAGAATGCTCCTTAGGAGTGAGGATGGTGCAACTTTGACTAGTTTACTTTGGACATGTCATCAGGAGGTACCAATCGCTAGAAAAGGACATGTTTAACAAAGTAGAGGGTCAGTAAAAACCAGGGAAACTTTCCATGAGATGGACTGACACAAAAGCCACAACAATGGGCTCTAAGACACCAACCATCATGAAGACGGCACGAAACCAGGCAACGTATCATTCTGTCGTACGCAAGGTCACCAGGAGTTGGGGCCGACCTGGCAACAACTAACAGCAACAGCAACACACTGTGAGCGGTCTAGCTTCACAGCTTCTCCAAGGGTGAAGCCTTCCTACATCTCCCTAGCAGCTCCTCTTTCCACTTTCCAGTGGGGCTGGAGACAATTTCTAGCGTACACACACAGCAATGCCACCCGAGCTCCAACATGATTTCACATTTCTCCAGCCACCTCGGTGGCTTTCTTCTGTAACCTGAGACCAGGGTGGGGGCTGAGCAGGAGGTAAGACTCCACCAGTCTCGTTCCACCAAGAATATGTTCAGTACTTTTTTCTGGGTAGAGCGATCCCACACCTACTAAGCTGCCTAGCACCAAAAGGTCAGTTGTGGGGGAAAAGAAAGAAGTGGAGAAGAAGGGCTTCAAAAAACTATTATCTAGTCCATAAAGTTTCATCAGCACTGAATTTGCAAGAAATTAGGAAAAAAAAAAAAAAAGGTTTGAGTTCTATTGCTCGCTGCACCAACTAACCCAGGTTTCTATGTAGTTACGAGACAAGACTGTGAATGGCCTTATTTTGTCTAAAACCATCTTGCCAGTGTGAGGAAAGAGAAATTAGTAAGACAGTACAAAGTGAGCCAGAAGCAACCGTTGCTTTCTCATAAACTGCCATGTTCGTGAATCTGCTGAGAGGCTGATTCTACAATAAGGAATTATATACCTCAAATTTAATTTCTGTGTTATAAGGGAGAAGAGTACACTGGGAAAGGAGGCAGAAATCCCAGCGTTTAGGCCACCTACCCAACATAGTACCGTAGAGCACATTATTATAAATGTTTACCCCCTTCATGGAGAGCAGACATTTTAACAGCACTACCTCTGTGAAGAATGGGGCTTCGGAAAAAAACCATGCAGATATCGGTGAAAAGCAAGAGAGTCTATCTTAGGGTTAGTGCCTCTCTGAGGCTGCCTACCTCAGCAGCAATTCTTCTACTTACTGACCTTCTTTTCACCTGGGATGGTTTCCTTGAAAATAGTCCCACTTTGTGAAACCATTCATTAAAAAACCTACTTTAAACAAACAAACAAAAAACCCACTTTTGCCACTCAAATCAGGGTGGTTGAGATCAGAGAGTGAGGGTCTGAGGTACTCATGGCAGGATATGGAGGGTGATTTTCCTGACAGTGTTTGGGTAGAACATCCATGGGCGGGGCCTGGTGGTGTAGACACCCAGCTGGCCAGGCTTCTTGGGGAATTTCAAGGCACGAGAACACAGCACCACCTCAGCTAGCCACCGTCTGACATGCCAACCACAGGGTTACATCTATTTGATGCTTAACATCTCCAGCGTCAAAGAACTCGCAACTTCCAATTAGAACGTTTTACCTTATGCTGAGCCCATCCTTTAGGGTCGCTAGGAGTCAGAATTGACTTGACGGCAGTGGTTGGTCCTTATTGATCTTGACCACCTCTGTGGTAACCCAGGACATTCTAGTCTTTCTTTCATAAAATGACCTTTCATCATGACAACGCATTTCTGGGCTAAATGTACCAATTCATTCCTTATGTTACTCATTCCATAAGCATTACTGAGTTCCCACCAGGTCCCTCAGTCCCAGCTCACTTGGTGTGGATTCTGGGCCCCTCAACATCATTGTCATCCTTCCTCTCAGGCGTGTCACTTTGTCACTGCCCCTTGGAGCGGTATTTTCCTCTCCCCTGCCATACATGCTTTTGGAATCAGTAATGAGCTCTGAAACACAGAGCGGGGCAATGACTTCTGTTATTCCAGTTGCTCTCTCAGCTCTGCCTCTTTCTAGCTATGGGACAGTGGGCAGGTTACTCAATTTCTTTGTGCCTTGGTTTTCTTATCTGTAAAGTGGGGGAATAACAACAGTCCTACTTCAACAGGGGCGTTAAGATTAAATAAGCTAATATATGCAAAGTGCCCACAGTCATGGCACCACGAAAGCCCTCCATAAGTGGGAGCCTTAACAGCAAGGTTACCAACATGCTCTTGTTGATGAAGCGCTAGGCTTACAGATGATGCTACTGACTGATTCCATCTGAACAGGAAAGGAGAGTGATATTACTGTAGATGACATCCCAGAGACAGACCAACGTAACTTGTGAGGGATGGAGGATCAGGAGTGGAAGCTCTCTATGTGAAGGCTGAGCACTCTGGGGGTCATGGACTAGCTAGGAGGACAAGTCCATTGGCCAGAACTGGAGCCAAGAACGTCAGGATGGAGACGTCTGGGAGTGGGCCAGGATAAACAGTCTGAGAAGAGTGAGGTCCTGGGAAGTACAGATTTTCTGACTGAAGCCTCATCATCTAACATGTTTAAAAATATACTAGACATAGCTCAAGAAAACCACAATGAGGGAAAAGAGCCATAGCAGGGGTGGACAAGAAAAAAACCTCCCATGACTTTACATGACCTCTGAAAAGCCTAGTCCGATGCCACCCCTGAAAGTGTTAGCTGTTGAACCCTGTTCTTCAAAGTACCTCCTCACTGAGTCTGTGATTTGGAAACAGAGTAGGGCTGCCAAGAGCACAGATATGGGACAAGGAGCTGGTGTTGTGCCCTCGGCAATCTGCCCTTGTCAAATGGCATTACCGTTTTCATCTTTAATTTCCTTAGCTTTCTTATCTGTAAAATGGGGGAATAACATCAGTCCTACCCAACAGAGATGCTGGGATTAAAGAAGTTAATATACACAAAGTGCCCACAGGTATGGGACACCTCATAAGTGGAAGCCGTACAAGCAAGGTTATCATCACGCTCCTGTTGATGAAGCGTGGGGGGTAAGAATTATACCCACATCACAGGGTTGCTGTGACGACTAAAGAGACAATCCCACGTACGGCTCACAGCAATGACCTGGTACACAGCTGTTGTTGTTGTTAGGTGCCGTCGAGTCGGTTCCAACTCCTAGCAACCCTATATACAACAGAATGAGATGCTGTCTGGTCCTGAGCCATCCTCACAATCCTTGTTATGTTTGAGCCCATCGTACATAGCAAGGTTCAAGAAACATTAGTCGTCTTGTTGTCACGGCTATTGCTGCTGTTGTTGAGTCTTACCTGGACGTCATATAAGAACTGGAACCGGCTTCTCTTACTCGCAGCTTCTCTCACGGCCCTCGCCAGTTTCACGGACCCTTTGCCACCGACTGACCAGTGGTGGCAGGGGACAGCATCGAAGGCCCCAGCCCGCTTTGCCAGCTCACACACCAAGTCGATCTCAGCACGGGTGTCGGTCCTGGTGATGGAAATGTTTGTGGTTTTGCATCTGTATTCATTTAGAGATGTTTTTAAAGAAAGACTAACCGTTTATATAGAACTTTGCTCCCTAACGCTGAATATATTTTCAGTATCAAATGTGGTTACACCATGTTTAAATAAATCAGACTTAAAGGAAATCATGGGGGGAAAAATCTTCTCAAACGACTCAAATATTTCAAGTTGTTAAGGGTTTTATCGAGAAAATTCCATAACATATCCCTTTGATCATCCACAGTCTTCAGACAGAAAAGCTGGGTGGAATTTTATAAAAAACAACCAAAAAACCAAGGAAACACTAACTCATTATATAGATTTCATTTCCCTAAGAACTTTTCTGCTAAAATGAAACCAAACCAAACCAAACCAACATGCAGAGAGAGCTGAGTATTTCTGTATACTTTTCTACGAAGCACATAAAACAAGCAGCCTCAAGATACGAATTGAGTTCCCAGGGTGGCCAGCAATAGCACGGCATTTAAAGCCGGAGGCTAAACTTACCTGAAGATGTTCACAGCCACTACAACAGGTACCCCAAAGAGCTGAGCAATCTGAATTTGCTTCTGGAGGTTACAGCAGCCATCTGCCACCAGCTGAATGTTCTGTAAGAAAACCAGATCCCAGGATATAGTCTCCCATGAACCTGCCAAGCTCAACTGGCAGGGCTACTCTGGCAGGTTCTACTCCCATATTTGCTCTTTTTATTGTCCTAGAAGCTTTTTAAAACCAAACCAAACCAGTTTTGCTGTCAATTCAACCCCTACTCATGGTGACCCGACATGGGCCGGAGTAGAACTGTACACCATGAGGTCTGCAGTGGCTGATTTTTGGGAGAAACCACCAGGCCTTTCTTGTGATGTACCATTTCGCACCATCCAAGGATCCCAGAAGCTTTTTAAGAAGACCATGAGTCACTTTTTCCTCCAAGAAAGATGGTAGCAGATAGAGGAGGTTCATTTTCAGAATAATTTGGTGAGTTAAATGGGTCCACAGGAAGCTGTTTCTGCTGCTGACGGGCTGCCAGGCCGTAAGCCCCGGGCCTACACTCTGCAGGATGGTGAATAGAAGGCACTCAGCCCCAAGATGGGGAGGAGGGCTGTCCAGGTCCTCCCTGCTCAAACCCCTGGTGTCACCTGTAGGAGCTAACAGGGTTCTGTTGCCAGGAAATCAAAGTCTGTTTACATTAAAGAGTAAAGAATCAAATAACTCTAAGTCAAAGCCTATTGTGCAATCTCCAAAATGCAACTTTTTCCATATTAAAAAGCCACATGGGTATAAGCATCATATTTGTGTCTGCCCTGGAGCCCACGTGCTCCTGCTCTGCTGGCTGCCCTGGGGGTCGGGAATGGGAGATAAAATTAAGAGTTAAAGGAATGGATTTTATCCACTCCTCTGACCTGGGTGGCACAAATGGTTTGCCTCTGTCTACCAGCCTAAAAGTTGGCAGTTTAAACCCATCTAGTAGTTCTGCAGAAGAAATGCCTGGGGATGTTTCTGTAAAGATTAAAAACTAAAAACAAAACTCATTGCTGTCGAGTTGATGCCAACTCATGGCGACCCCATGTGTTACAGGGCAAAACCGCTTCATAGGGTTTTCCTAGCTGTGACCTTTATGGAAGCAGGTCACCAGGGCTTTCTTCCATGGGTCCTGCTGGGTGAGTTTGAACTGCCAACCTTTAAGTTAGTCTACCCACTGCCATCGAGTCGATTCCAACTCATAGCAACCCTACAGGACAGAGTAGAACTGCACCACAGGATTTCCAAGGAATGGCTGGTGGATTCAAACTGCCGACCTTTGGTTAGCAGCCGAGCCCTTCGCCACTGTGCACCAGGGCTCCTTTCAGTTAGTAGATGAGCACAAACTGTTCACACCACCCAGAGAGCTTCCCTAGGGAGTAGAGGTTTACTCTGTAACACATGGGGTTGCCATGCGTTTGAATCAACTCAGTGGCAATGAGTTAGTTTTATTATTATTATTTTTTTGGTTCTGACCTATTTCCTCTTGGATTATTAGAAAAACACTTCTCTAAGAGGCTACCACTGGCCAAGTGCTCATTCTCTGATTGAGTTTCACTTCCAAGCCAATGATGAACTGGATTCAAATGATTCTTTCTTTGCATAGGAGTTGAAACCATCACTCTTACCTCCTCTGTATATTCTTTCTTAAGAGGGACGCCAGCAGTTACCTGAAATAAGAAGAGACAAACATCAAGAATAATCCCATAAAAATATTTATTCCAACTGATAAAGATCTGAAAGAAAAAATAATCATGGTTGCTTTTTGTGAAGGCAGCCCCACACTTTGTGCTTTTAAGCAAATAGCCGCAACCCTGCCTGAAGAAGCTTTAAAAAAAATACTGATATCTGGGCTCCACACCAGACCAATTAAATGGGGATTTCTGAGAGTGAGACTCAGGGTCGGTAATATTTAAAAACTCCCCAGGTGATTATAATTTGAGCCAGTGTTGAGAACTCAACTTTTGTTCTGTTGTTCATCATCCTAACATAAAATGGAACTCATAATTAATACCTGATTTATAACGAGTGCATCATCATACTACGTCAACTCTAAATCATTCTAAAGTAATTGCCATTGCTTTTTAAAAAAAAAAAAAAAAAATTTGTGCCTAGTTTCTCAGAACAACACTATGGGGTTGAAGGACAGTTTACAGATGAGGAAACCAAGGTTAAGAGAAGGTGGGTGTCTTGCCCAAGGTTACATATCACACGACAGGCAGAACGGGGGCTTGAATATTATTCGGTTCTGGAACCCAGCTTTAGCAGCTTTCCACCTTTCTGCATTGCTTCCGTCTGTAGCCTGTTGCTGGTTTGGTGAGAAAGAACAGGGAACATTTTGATTCACCTCAGACATGGTGACTTTCCTCTGAGCAGAAGAGACCCTGGGAATACTGGAAATCCTTAGAAAAGAAGTCACTTCTGTGACAGAATTGCTCTTTGATTGTGTGTGGGAACATGACAAAGTATTTTCATAGGTATTTTCAGCAGTAGTGTGGAATAAATCACTGAGTGAACCTTTAAATTGAAATAACTAAAATGCCAGATTAAAAAAAATTTTTTTTTAAGCATTGCTGTGCTTGCACACAGGCAAAGTTCTGCAGAATCCGAAATTAAGCAAAAGCCGGAAGAACTGGCTGTAACCAAGTACCAAAGAGTAGTGGGGATGAAGCCAAAAGTTGGTTCTCTAAAAGGCTAACAAAATTGACAAACTTCCGGTGAGATTAAAAAGAAATGAGAAATGAAAAAAATTACAACTATAAATACTGCAGATATTATAGATTTGTTCCTATGAACTTTATGGAATAAACTGTAAACTTTTATTAAAATACATTTAAAAAGACCTAAACCAATGAAGAGCTATCCCATGTCCTTAGAAAGTTATCAAATCTCCCCAATGTGATCTACAGATTTAATACCATTCCAATAAAAATCCTAAAGATTCTTTGGGGGAACTTGATGAGCTGAATCTAAGATACATATGGAAGCAAAAGGATCAAAAATTGGCCAGGCACCTATAACTAGACCAAATGGAGGAGCTGGCTCTACTGGCTATCGGTGTAGCCCCCAAAGCAGACCCACTGCTGTCAAGACCATTCCGACTCATAACTACCTTATAGGGTTTCCAAGGCTGTAAATCTTTATGGAAGCAGACTGCTACTTCTTTCTCCCACGGAGTGGCCGGTGGGTTCGAACTACCAACCTTTTGGTTAGCAGCTGACCGCTTTAACCACTGTGCCACCAGGGGTCCTTCAATGTAGCATAGGCACAACTATATATAAATAGGCCAGTGAACTGAAGGGAGAACCCAGAAAGAGACCCATGCATGTATGGAGAATTGATTTATGACAGTGTAGGCTTTAAGACTGGGAAGAAAGAGGGACTTATTAAACGAGCAGCGCTGCACCAAATGCTTATTGGTATAGAAAAAATGAAATCAGGTCTGGCTGTTGAATCACACAGAAACTTCAGTAATAATGGGTTTGAAGAGCTAATTGTGAAGGGCATATCACTGAAATTTTAGATGACAATATAGAAGCATACCTGGATCCAAAAGTACAACACAATTATCCTTGTATTGCACCAAGAGTGGTTAGTACTTTGAAAGACAGGATATAAATTTAAAATGATTGTGGCTAAACTAGGCAAGTGCAAAGGTCACAAGATTTTCCACTGTATGAATTATGGAAAAAAATAAGCTGCATAAACATAGGAGGCAGTCATGGTTATTTGTGTAAAGATATCAAAAGGAAGTAGAAATTATAATGGGTCAAAAATATTAATACACAGTTGTTTCAAGTCAGAAGGAAAGACACTGGGATGGATAATATGGAATATAGGATTAAGAAGATAAAAGTTCATTTATTATTCAATTACTGGAAACATTTCCTGGATACAGACTATGCCAGGCACTAAGGATATAAAAGTTAATAAGAAATTGTCCGTAATCCAAGGAATGCAAAGCTGAGTAGGGAAGAAACAAAAACAGACATTTGTGAAGCAGTATGGCAGACAAGGCACCAGGGGAGCCCAGGAGAGGAATGCTGAGCTTGGCCAGCCTTCCTGGTCTTCCACTTTTACTACCTTCCACCCATATCTGTGCCTTCTAAGTCTGAGCCTTGTACGGTCCTCACTGGCATAGAACACCAAGACATCAAGTGAAGAGGTACAAAAAATTAAGGTAAGGGGAAAATTCAATCATTGTAAAGCTGAGCACAAACCTTAAGATGAAATGAAACAGGATTACAAGTCATGTGGAGAATTTTCACAGGACTGACAGCAGAGTCTGGAAAAACACTGGACTGGAAGTCAACAGACCTTGTGATACTAGTGAAGCAAGCTTATCCCTCTGCATCTGAGCAAATTTACCTTTATAAAGACTGAATCAGGCTGGACAATCTCCAAGGTCCATTCCAGTAGTAGGGTCTTTTGATTTTCTAATTTTCTGGATGTCAGGGCAGGAAAAAAGACTTTTATACAGGTAGAACTCCTCTCCTGACAATGGAAGTTGGTACGGAGATTCAAAGTCTAAAGGAATCTACCACCAATTATCAACTTAACTCTGAGAGAAAACTGTCTCTGAAGAAAGGCAAGAAGTGAGTGCAACAATACCTGGTGTTTTGAGCAAAATCAGAACCCAGGGATTTCCTAGCTTATAATATGTGTTTTATTGAAACAATGGCAACATTTCAGGCTACTTGGCACTCCAGAAAATGTTTACTCTTCATTAATATTCAGCTTTGCCTGGTGGACAGAGTCGGGGTTTGGATGCGAAACCCGAGGCTCAGCCGCCAGCTCTGCTGATCGGTGACGCTGCTCAAGTCCCATAGACCACCAAACCTCGGCTTCCTCCTCTGTAAAACGGCATGAAATTCGTCTCTGCCTCTCCTAGGACCCAGAATTGGTAGGATGATTGTAAAAAATGCACGTTAAGTGTTTCATAATGCCAAACCTGCTATTTATTCTTGGGAAAAAAAAAGACCAAAAAAACAAAGCACCCCCTCCCCTGCCAAAAAGAGTTGCCACTGAGTCAATTCTGACTCAGGCTGACCCCATGTGTGTCCGAATAGAACTGTGCTCCACAGGGTTTTCAATAGCTGATTTTTCAGAAGCAGATTGCCAGGCCCTTCATCCTAGTCTCTCAGTATGGAAACCTGCTCAGGATCACAGCAACACGAAGCCTCCCCTGGCCGACTCTGGGAAGACTCCAACTTCCAACCTTTGGGTCTCCAGTGCATCAACCATTTGTGCTTCCCAGGGACTCTGCTTATTATTCTTACTATGGACTAATTAATCATTGATTACATGACCTCTGTGCATACAGTATACCAATTAAAAGATCAAATGTGGCAGTTTATCTAATATATCAATAGTACAATGATAAAGAAACTTCAGATTATTTTATTTCAAAATGATTAACCAGCATAAAATTTCTTGAAATTCCTAAAAAAACAATAAACAAACTCACATCTTTTCTACAGAAAGAAAAAATTTCCTTTCAAATGTCTGTAAGTTCTCCAGACAACAAGGTAACTATCAATAAAAAAAAATAGTCTTTAAAAATGGAATCAGTTTCTATTCTACTGAATCAGTTAAAATAGAATTTGCATTTCCTAAGTAAAATTTTTAGAAACATGCCAATGAGATAAGAGTTATGAAGCAAAATCATAATAAGCAGAAACAGAAGGAAAATAGTTTTAGGTGAAAACTGATGGGATGGAGCATCAGGGAACTGAGAAGCTGTCTGTACAAACGCCGAAAACCCTCAGCCATCAAAGCAGTCGCTAATCCTTATCTTCTTCATTCTGGAACGAGAGGCTCTCCCATTACCACGTGGTTTTAAAATGTTGACCTGAGTTTCAGATATTAATCTTAAGACTGAAAGTGGTTACATTATGCTCCTTTCCAAAATATTGCTCAGAAATAACTATGTGGGTGTCACTATTTACCTGAACTTACTCAACTCTTGGACCTTACGCTGATGATTCGTAGAAGAGCCCTTAGAGAAGAGAAATTCTAGGAAACGGTATAAATACTGACGCTGCTCAGCATGCATGAATGTTTCAAACACTCCATTCTGTTTTGTTTTAATTACACATCTCTTTATTAGGAAGGGAGGATGGGGACTTACGCTTGGCCCGCCCCCGTGCATCTTCAGAGCCCGCACCGTTGCCACCAGCACCACGACGTTGGGCACCAAGCCCGAAGCTCGGCACTTGATGTTGAAGAACTTCTCCATTCCAATGTCAGCGCCAAAGCCAGCTTCGGTTACTGCGGAGAATCAAGTTGGGAATGTGCTATTATCTTGTAAAGACAATAGTAGGTTTTGGCAGTCATTGTTATAACCATTTTTGTTATGGTTTGAGTTCAATGGGTAGCTTAAATTCCCCACTACTTCTAGGTTACTACACACTATGGCATCTAGTTCATATTCAAAGGTAAAGTGATCTTTCCATTGTTATTGAAATTGTTCTGCTTCATGTTGTTGTTGTTCACGTTCCTGGAGTTGGCCCCCAACTCTTGGCAAAGTCACGCACAACAGAAGGAAACACTAACTAGTCCTGTGCCATTCCCATGACCAGATCGTTGTGATCCGTAGGGTTTTCACTGGCTGATTTTTGGAAGTAGATCACCAGGCCATTCTTCCTTGTCCATCTTAGTCTGAAAGTTCTGCTGAAACTTGTTCAGCATCATAGCAACATGCGAGCTTCCACGGACAGGTGGTGGCTATGCATGAGGTGCACTGGCTGAGAATCAAACCATGCAGGTCTCACACATGGAAGGGGAGAATTCCACCACTGAACCACCACTACCCCTCGTTCTACTTCATTACCATTATTACTATTATTCATTGCCATTGAGTCGATTCTGACTCATAGCAATCGTATAGGATAGGGTAGAACTGCCCCAGAGTTTCCAAGGAGTGCCTGGTGGATTCGAACTGCCAATCATTTCGTTAGCAGCTGTAGCACTTAACCACTACACCACCAGGGTTTACTACCTCATTACATTTCCTAAAAACATAGTTCTCTATTTTGCTTCCCACCACCATGCCCTAAGGAGTCATTGCAAGGGCTGAGATTTTTCACAAAGCTTTTCTTAATAGAGATAAATTATACACAGTTCCTAGGCTACCAATGTCTGACTTACATAAACCTGTAGTTATGAACCAACCCCCAGCCCCCGGTAAAGCCTATTACATTAAAATTTGAGGTACATACAATGATTTGTAATAATAAATTGGCGTCACTTTGCACTGTGCATCAAAACATTATTATTATTACTGTGTTATTATGTTAAAGACGTTTTAGTGTATCTGGAAATGTTTCTTTAACATTTTTTATGCATAGAAAGGTACACTATATACTATACACTAAGACAAACATTTGACTAACTGATGTTAGATTTGAACCATACCCAACTGTTCCAACTCACGTACAAATTCAACTTAAACACAGACAGGAATGGACCTTGGTAGTAATCCAGGGACTGCCTGTGTGTCATTTTCAATCAGGGTCCAAACTGTATCAAAGGACACAGACAGTATGTTACAAAAGAAGATACTTTGTTACTCTTTATGACCTATGTAGAATGATTTAGTTTAGTGCCACCTGGTCATTTCTATTGATTGGCAAGTTAGTTGATTAGCTGAAGGACCATCAGGCTTGTTACAAGATAGCATCTCCATAATTAGACAGTACACTTACCTCAACTTTGTCCCTACCCTGCCATGTTAAAAACGTTACTGTGACAAGTGAACAGATTTTGTTTGTTAGATTCCGAGTCATAGTGACCCCATGTGTCAGAGTAGAACTTCCCCACGGGGTTTTGTAAGCTGTAAATCTTTACAGGTAATCTATCACCTGTACATAGACCAAGAGGCAGTTGTTCGAACAGAACAAAGGTATACTGTATGGTTTAAAATCAGGAAAGGTGTGCATAAGGGTTGCATCCTTTCACCACATTTATTCAACCAGTACGCTGAGCAAATACCTGAGAAGCTTCAAATAATCTATATGAAGAAGAACAGGGCATCAGGATTGGAGGCAGACTTATTCACAACCTGCAATGTGCAGATGACACAACCTTGCTTGCTGAAAGCAAAGAGGACTTGAAGCACTTACTGATGAAGATAAAAGACTACAGCCTTCACTACGGATTACACTTCAACATAAAGAAAACAAAATCCTCACAACTAGACCAATAAGCAGCATCCACTAAGGTGAGCCTAAGCCAAGCCATGATATTTTCAATGACCCCATATGAATATGCAAGTTGAACAATGAATAATGAAGACTGAAGAAGAATTGATACCTTTGAATTATAGTGTTGGCAAAGAATATCAAATATACCATGGACTGCCAGAGGAACAAACAAATCTGTCTTGGAAGAAGTACAGCTGAGCGCCCCTTGGAAGCGAGGATGGTAAGACTTCGTCTGACATAGTTTGGACACGTTATCAGGAGGGACCAGTCCCTAAAGAAGGATATCGTGCTTGGTAAAGGGTCAACAAAAAAGAGGGAGACCTTCAGCGAAACGGATTGACACAGTGGCTGCAAAAAAGGGCTCAAACATAGTAATGACTGTGAGGATGGTGCAAGACCAGGCAGTGTTTTGTTTTGTTGTACACAGGGTCACTGTAAGTCAGAACCAACTCAAGAGCACCTAATAACAACAACAATCTAACGTGAGCAGACTGCCAGGTATTTCTCCCATGGAGCTGCTGGGTGGGTTCAAACCATCAACGTTGGTTAGCAGCTGAGCGTTTAACCATTGCTTCACCAAGGCTCTTAGTAGCGAGAATACCTAACAATGCCTTTCAAGACGATGCTATGAACACTGGGTCAGTAGCATCATCCTCTTATCTAAAGAAGAGCTGTAGGACCTGGGAACTTATTATCAGACCTGCGGAATCAGAATCAGCGCTTTAACAAGATCCCCAGGTGAGATGAAGCGTATTAAAATTTGAGAAGCACATTACTCCAGGAAAGAAATACTATTAATGCAATAAAAAGTAAATATTTATAAGATATGCATTATATACTGGCAGTATAGCCAAGGGTATGATTTATGGCAGAGTTGGGAATTGTCAGTAAAGAAATTTACTAATATATAAATCAAAAACATTTAAAATGTGAACAAATGAAGATAACTGTCCCTGGCATTCAATGGATACATACATTTTAACAAGAATTAAGGATATAAAAAAGTAAAATTTCACACATAATTTCAAACCCTGAATATTATCAGTTGGTTGCTCTAATGCTTCATGGATTTCTTTTAATACTTCATATGCCTTTACAACTTTAGGGGAAATTTTGCAGCCTGCTCCTTTCCTTTAAAATTATCAAAGAATTTTCTCACTGTACTTGTTCTGCAAAATTTCACAATTTATGATTATAAAGGACAGCTTATAATTTTGTTCAGTTTATGTACCAAGATTTGCAAAGTTGTTCTCCCTATTATTGGACATTTGGGTTGTTTCCAATATAAATAATGCTGCATTGAAAATATCTGTGCATATGATCTTTAACCTCTTTCAAATTACATTCTTGGAATAAATTCCCTAGAGCGAGGACATGGAGCCAGGGAATATAAAAAAGTTTGATGACTGTTGATAATGCTTTTGACAAATTAAAAGATATTTTCTTTTAGAAACACTCAGTTTGGAATGAATATAGCTACAAACCATTTGATCCTTCATTATGTTTTCTTTGAAGAAACTATGTAGCAGAACAATTTAAAGAAGTAGAAGATATTCCTCTTTATGCAGTACTGAGGCGAATTCTATCAATTTCATTGTTGTTGTTAGGTGCTGCCAACTCACTGTAAACCCATGTGATAGAGTAGAACTGCCCCATAGAGTTTTCTGGGCTGTAATCTTTTTATTTATTTATTTATATTGTTCTTTAGATGAAGGTTTACAGAACTAGTTTTTCATTTAATGGTTAATATACATGTTGTTTTCTGACATTAACAACCCCACAACATGTCAACACTCTCCGTTCTTGAACTTGGGTTCCCTGTTACCAGCTTTCCTGTTCTCTCCTGCCTTCTAGTCCTTGGCCCCTGGGGTGGTGTGCCCCTTGAGTCTTATTTTTTTCCAAGGGCCTGTCCAATCTTTGGCTGAAGGGTGAACCTCAGGAGTAACTTTATTACTGAGCTTAAATGGTGTCCAGGGGCCATACTCTCAGGGTTTCTCCAGTCTCTGTCAGGCCAAGTCTGGTCTTTCTTTTTGAGTTAGAATTTTGTTCTACATTTTTCTCTAGCTCTGTCTGGGACCCTCTATTGTGATCCCTGTCAGAGCAGTCAGTGGTGGTAGCCGGGCACCATCTAGCTGTACTGGACTCAGTCTGGTGGAGGCCGTGGTAGATGTGGTCCATTAGTTCTTTGGACTAATCTTTCTCTTGTATCTTTAGTTTTCTTCATTATTCCTTGCTCCTGAAGGGGTGAGACCAGTGGAGTACCCTAGATGGCTGCTCACAGGCTTTTAAGACCCCAGACACTACTCACCAAAGTAGAATGTAGAACATTTTCTTTATAAACTGTGTTATGCCAACTGAGTTAGCTGTTCCCCGAGACCATGGTCCGTCCCCACATTGGCTGTAATCTTTACAGGAGCAGGTTCCAAGGTATTTCTCCCGTGGAGCTGCTGGGTGGGCTTCAACCACCAACCTTTCAACTAGCAGTCAAGTGCTTAACCATTGCACCACCAGACCTCCTTTTTTGATTTCATTAAAAAAAAAAAAAAAAAAAGCAAACCAAACCCATTGCCATTCAGTTGATTCCGACTCATAGTGGCCCTGTAGGACAGAGTAGGACTGCCCCACATGGTTTCCAAGGAGCACCTGGTGGATTCAAACTGCTAACCTTTTGGTTAGCAGCCATAGCTCTTAACCACTACACCACCAGGGTTTCCTTGATTTCATTAATGATGGTCAAAACCAGAGAAGGTCATTTACAGTAACAACCCTTATCTCAGTGGTATCCCTGTTACAGCAAACGTTCACTTCAGCCTGATGGTGGCACAGTGGACCCCAGAGGAGGTAGATTCAGTCGACTTTGCCAAAGGTCGCCACAGAGTTGGCTCCCACTAGGGGAAAAGATGGACAGAAAGGCAATCCATACTGGACTCCAGGTGACGTCTTATTGGTGTGCATCAGAGATGACAGACAGATGGAATCCTGAAGCCCTGCCCAGTTGTGCAACTTTGTGAGTTATTTAACCTACCTAAGGCTCAATGCCTTCGTCTACTTGTGAGAATAAACAAGATAGCACAGAAGTACTGAGTACTGTTTTTTTTGGAACACAGTAAGAGCCTACAAAAATGGCTGGCATCATTATTACCAAAGAAAAAGTTCTCTGACTTTCTAGAAATCATATTGAATCCTTAAGCCTTTCTTGAATTCCTGCCACGCGCAGGCATTTTTTGTCAGTGGTTAGAAGTCCAGTTTATGTCAACTGGCTCCCAGGGAAGAGGGGGAGAGCCATCTGCTACTAGACCAGGGAAAAAAACGAGCACCTCGACTTGGGAGTGAGGGGTTTTGCCCGCGAGGTTTGGGGGAAGGTGAGGATGGAGCCAGGTCCTGAGGGATCAGTAGAAATTTTCCAGGCAGAGGATTAAGGATTTGGGGAGCAGGGGAGGGAGACGAAAGGGAGAGAGAGATGAGGAGAGAGGAAAGAAGGGACTCACAGGTAAAGGGTAGAACAAGGCCAGAGATCAACTGGTCCAGATGAAGAGAAATGGTCCATATTGACTGGAGAAGCCATTATTTCCACCAGCAAGACCTCTTCCTGGTCTGCTTAGTACTGAGTTGGGATTCAAGTAACCAATGTGTTATGCATTTTCTTCAAGGCTGTAATCTTTTTAAATTTTATTTTTACTGTGGTATAATATAAACAACAAACACATACCAATTCAAGAATTTCTACATGTATAATTCAGTGACATTGATTACATTCTTCAAGTTGCGAAACCATTTTCACGATCCTTTTCCAAATTATTCTACCACGCTTAACATAAACTCAATACCCCCTATGCGAAATCAAGTCTGCAATCTTTTGAAAAATGGTTTCATGTCGTCCTATAGTTGGAAGCAGATCACAGTGCACATTTTAGGTAACGGGGTTTGATCAAGTGCTTTCTAATCTGGACGCATGTTTAAATGTTAAGCTCCCCTATTCTGAGTCCCCGGGTGGGGCAAAGGGTCAAGTGCTGGACTATTAATCAAAAGGTTGCCAGTTTAAACCCACCCAGAGACACCTTGGAAGTAAGGCCTGGCAATCTGCTTCTGAAACGTCACAGCCTTGAAACCTCTAAGGAACGGTTGTACTGTGCACACACGGGGTTGCTGTGAGTTAGAATCGACTTGACGGCAACTAACAATAGGGACTGTGCCTGCGTGAGAGACTAACACTGCAAGGCATATACTAAGTAATGAATATATCCATCCACGCACCCACCCACCCTCCCACCCACCCATCCATCCATCTGAACCAAGTAAAAGAGAATAGTAGATATCAAGTTTTAAAATACTTGGTCACGAATATATAAATGACACATTTCTTTTACAATCCTTTAATCCCTGTCCAAAGTTGCAAGCTTAAATTCACTTAAAAATCCTGACTCTTCTCTTCCTCAATCCTCACTTGTTGTCACTATGTTCTCCTATCTGCAGTGGCTCACTATTACCTGAAGTAAAAGTCCAACTTCTTTAACATAAAACTGGAGGCCACCATAATGTAAACCTCAAATTTACATCCCTACCTTCAACCTCCACTTTCTGGCTCAAGTTCCACGTGTTAGTAATATCTGGCTTTCTGTAGATCACACACACACTAAGCTACTTGTCATCTCTGTGCCTCTTCTCCTATCTGGAACCTTCCTTTCTCTCCTCTCTGCTTGGTTAACCCATTGTCCAAGCCTCAGCTCAGAGGTCCCATTTCCTGAACGCTCACTCTGAGCCTCCCGGGCAGAATTAGCTGCCCCGTGTAGCCCCCCAGGGATGTTCCCCCATGGAGCCCACGTGGATCACTGCCCTCAGCATCCTAATTAGACTTAGGTGTCATTTCCCACTTTGAAAGTAGGAGCTGTGTCTTATTCATCTTTGTATTCCGGGGACCTAACACAATACCTGGAACTACAAGTGAATAAATTAACAGAGATTAGAAGAAACTATCAGAGCGGGACTATGTGCCAATGATGAACCAAAGAAAATGCCATAATTCAATGGACAGAGATAGATACACACGTAAAATAGAACTATTCCTTCCATTTATACTTCTTTTTTTCTTACAACACCAAAACACCTTGTGTAAATGTCATATGTGATGAAGATAAACCATCACAAATGTCTACACAGGCTAATTATGCTTAATTTCATATTTTCAGAGACAAGTTAGTTGGAGAGGAGTAAGCAGTAACAGAGAACATCAATTAGAGAAGGAAACAGGATGCAGTAAAGAAGGGCCTGAGGCTGTGGTTGCCAAATGCAAAGGAAATATAGAGGCAAATAATGGGAAGAAAACAGAAGAAAGTGCCAAATTCTCATACACTGGGAAATGTTCTGAAACACCGCATGGAATCACTTCTATGTTATTTATTTGTTTTCGAATGCCAGGCTGCCAAAGAAAACAGAGAACACAGAAAAGATATGCTGATATGCAACCAGTATTGCAAAAGAGCCACTTCTCAAGGTGTCATGGGTAATTGTGAACTTGGAAGTCGACGCTGCAGTGCACTTGATTTCTTACCTTACCACCTCCAGAACCAAAAACCAAACCCATCACCATCGAGTCAGTTCTGACTCACATCAGGCCTACAGGACAGAGAAGAACTGCCCCATAGGGTCTGTAAGGCTGTAATCTTCATGGAAGCAGACTGCCACATCTTCTTCCTGAGGAACGGCTGGTGGGTTCGAACTGCCGACCTTTCAGTTAGCAGCGGAGGAGTTCACCATTGCTCACAAAGGCTCCTTTTACCACCTCAGGGGTCCTGATATTAAGACTTGAGTTGTGAGAAGGGGGCGAGGCACTCTTCATGGCGGGTTCATTTCTTTTACACTTCTCGGGAATTGCCAACAATATAAAACCTGTCTGTTAAGTTTCCCTAGTGGTCTGAAATAAGCAATTTATTTGCTTTTCCTATTTGTTGCTCTTATAAATTTTAAAGGAGATACAGGCAAAGAATTATTTAAAGCTAAATTTAATATATACTTGTTCTTGGGTCATGAAACAAGTCCACTTACTATGATTTAAATGATTTAGGATTTCCTGAAAGTCACATACTGTGGGCTTCTGAAGGCTGCATATTTAATAAGGCTTGCAATAAAATGTTTCCACATGCCACAACAAATATTTGTCTTGGCTATCTGTCTCTCTCTCTCTCTTTTTGGTTATAGTTATTCACTTACAACATGAATGAAAACAGGAAACGCTGACTGATGCTCTTATTATACAAGCCCAGAAGTTACTAGATAGGGATTCTGTAGCATGGCTTGACTCAAACTTCAAAACCCATAATCAGCTCAGAAGGAAATTTCAGTGGGTTCGAGTTGGGAAGGGGCTATTTGGACAAATGCTGTTAGTAACCTGCACTGCAAATGAAGTGCTGGGTTCAGTTTGAGAGCTGAAACCAATGCTGGAAAACCAGGTGGCTGGGCGCCCACAGTCCTTACAACAACGACAGAAAACTAGAGCAACCATGAAAACCACTACCGGCATACATGGTATCTATGAAACATTCTTCAAAGAGAGAGAGAGAGAGTTGGGTTTTACACCCAAATTATTCTATCGCGTTTCCAACTTCCTGTACCCACAGAAGACTGCTGCAGTAATAATTAGGATGCAGATTTTAAAGTAATCTTAGACCTGCTTACTGAAAATAAACACAGCATTAACATCATCACTTCATAGGCAGGATCCCTAAAATAAGGTTTCTTAAAATTCTGGGGCTGGGAAGGAACTTCAGGGACAATGTACTCGAACCTCTCCTGGCTCCTGTGTGCCAGGCAACTTTTCACCTGGAGATAATGACACAGAGCCAGGGCGATGCCCCAGGCCCCTCTGATGCCCAGCCCATAACTCTCCTACTGTACTGCCCCCTCTCTGCCACTTGGCATTCTACTCAAAAGCTCGTTTGATTAAGAACATATGTGATGGTTAGTTTTCTGTGTTTGGCTAGGCTATGGTTCCCAGTTGTTTGGCCCTATACTAGTTTAGCTGATGTTATGGAGTAGTTACCTAAGATTAAATCAGTTGGCCTTAAGTAAAGCAGATTACCTTCCATAACGTAATCTAATGTAATGAAATCAATCAATGAGTTGAAGGCTTTAAGAGCAAAATATAGCTTACCAGTTCTGTTTCTCTAGAGAACCCTAAGACAACATACATTGCAGAATTTAGGAGCAACCTTCATTTTTTCCCATTCCATTATTAAACCCCTTCTACCTTGCTGGAAACTCTGGTGGCATAGTGGTTAAGAGCTATGAAAGGTCAGCAGATCAAACCCACCAGGTGCTCCTTGGAAACCCTATGGGGTAGTTCTACCCTGTCCTATAGGGTCGCTATGAGTCTGAATCAACCCAACAGCAAAGGGTTTGGTTTGGTTTTGACCACCTTACCAGTCATTTAAACAATCAACTTTGTGCCAAAGTCTTCATTTACAAGTGAGGAAACAGAGCTGCTAGCATGTTTTTTTAACATTTTAAACACGAAAAAGATCAATTAATTACCTAGTGGAAAAGGAACATCTTTCTGACCTTTCCTTCCTCACATTTTCATTCTTGAGCTTCCTTTGATACTTTTAAATTTTTATTTGTTTACTTTTATGCAAACCTCTTTGAACTCAATTTGAACTCAATTCTGTCTCACATTTATCTGGGGATGTTCTGCGTTAGTATATTTATTGAACCCATTTCTGTGGAATCACAGATCATTAGTTCAGTCATTCTAAGCTAAGGGGTGTTTGTGCTCCCCGGGGGACAATGTCCGCAGACATTTGCTATAACCCCTCTGTTATAACTGAGGGAAAAGGTGAGTGCTACTGGCATCTTGTAGATTGAAGCCAGGGATGCTGTCAAACATCCTACGATGCACAGGCCAGCCTCCTACACAAAGAACTATCCACCCCAAATGTCAACTGCTAAAAATGTGTATGATGGAGAGAGAGCTAATCTAATTATTGCCTATTTGCATAAAAGAGAAGAGGATGGGGGAAAGGGAAAGAAGCAAACATTCATTGTTTTCCATGTGCCAAACAATGTAGTAGGCACATTCTTCTCGTTTGACCCTTCAACATCTATGAGGTATCTTTGTCTTCCACTTACAGTTTATGAAGCTAAGGGCTGGACAGTTTAATTTTTTTCCAAGGTCACACAGCTGTTAAGCAATAGAGCTTGGAATCAAACCAAAGCCCACCATCCTGCGGACTCTATACCAGTGTCTCTCTCCCATACTGCCTTGTCAATATATCAGCGAATCACGCAGCATTTCTCTAGTTGAAATGCTTGGTAATGTTTGCTTTCGAGCAAAATCTTAACATCTTGTACTTCAATAATATCTCCAAATATAAAAGAGTAGGCCTAAGTTCTTTTCCTGAAAGGTAAGTGTGTCCAGGCTTGTTTTCCAATGCAACATGGTCCTGCAGTGATAACAGAAAGCATGTAATCTGGAGTCTTCTCCTTTCTGATTTACCTTTAAAAATTGATTTTTCATGAATTCAGGAACTCGTTTTCTCTCTTTAAGCAATTCACTTTGGGATGCAGAGTCACCACCTTTCCTAGCTCTTGGTCTATGTGTCATTGTTTTGTCATGGGGGCAGCGCAGAGAGTGTTCTGATGGACAAGGACAAAGTTCTAAGAAAGGAAGAGGCCAGCTCCAGGGGCCAGTCCCACTGACAGACACAGGCTGCAGGTACAGACACTCCACTGCAGTCCAGCCTCCTGAATCCCAAATGGTCCCTGGGGCCTCCCCACCTTCCACGTCAGCGAGTCAGAGTCCCAGGCCTTGCTTTGGCCCACTAGCTCAGCCAGAAGTTGGCCTTCCTGACATGGGCTGGGAAGAGAGGGATTCCAACTCTCCAGCTGGGTTTTCTTCTCCAAAGTAGCACCTTGCCGTTATCATCATGCTCGAAGTGAGAAAAAACACAACTCCTTCCAGAGAGCTGAAATTCTCATTTCTGCATTCCAAGGGGGAGAAATCTCTCCTTGAACCCTGAGGAAGGGTTAAATTAAGGCACTAAGACAATTTCCCCCCGAGTTTCTGGCTACCTGGATGTTGTCACCAGAACTGCAAAATTAAATTTCCACCTGGCAACGCCACTACGGGGCTCTTATTACACTTAGAAGATAAAAGAAATTAGAACTGTCAGATTTCATAGCTACTTTATACTGGTAATAATTCTTCTGTCCATGATATATGCAACATACATATATATCAAATATATAACATATTAACTTCCCCATTACTTCTGGGCATAAACTTGAATTTATGCACCATTGGAGGTCTCACAATAGACCTAGTTCCTGCAACGAGCTTAGCTCGAAATGGGTTGAGATAAGAAATATATTTGCACAGGACAGATCTGGCTAATTTAATCCTCAAAAGAATTTCTTATAAACAGAGGTAGAAATAAAAATGTGGCTTTCATTTAGTTAGCACCTTTCTCACAACAACCCAGAAATAAAAATAATACCCTTGCACAGGAAGAAGCAAGGTCTACCCCGGGCTAGAATGCATTCCGAAGCAAACAGGGCTATAATTCCTCAACAATGCTAAAGGAAATGGAAACTGGACTCTCTCAGCGGCCCTTTTCTGCCCTATGCAAACACACGTACTCAGCTGCAGCTGTCTGCACGGAAACTCAGGAGAAGCTGAGTTCAAAGGCACAGAAGAACGTGAGTTCTGAACTGAAGCTCAAGGTGGGCTAGCCTTTGAGTATTTTCATTATTTTTTCGGTGCCTGGGCAGAGACTAAGTAAACCAGGATAAATTATTTAATTAAGTACAAGGGAAGCTTTGCATTATTACTACAGCTGAAAAACACTGAACTTGATTTAGAGCCTAATAATTCAGTAGGTCCAACTCACCGTAAGTCTATGAGATTTTTACTAAAAATTAAATCCTTTCTGCTCTCTAGGATCTGTCTACATAATCTACGACCCTGTTTGGATTTATTAACTGTTGCGGGGTAAAAATTTCCATGTCAGGTGCTGCCAAAGAGTATACAGAATCAACTGGACACATATTAGGAGACCTAAAAGGGGACACATATTAACATTGGCAGGTGCCCTTCTTTCTCCTTAACTTTTGGGTATTGGCAGTGTTTATACTTATTAGTGGAAGACTGGTAGTGATGAGGTGCTGAAAGCAGGAGAAAGTTATTAGGGATGTATTTGGGGAAAGGGAAAGAAAAGATAAGCAAAGAGTGAAGAGGACATAAGTACACTTGAACCATATGTTTCTGATAGAGTAGTAAAAACTTCAAAAATACCAGTAGTGCCACCTCGGTATGCTTTCGTGTCAGGACCCAGAATTTCCTTCTTCCAGGCAGTTAATTAAGTCACAGACACTGGCTCATATTCTTTGGAGCCATCATGAATCATCTTGTTTTTTAAATGATTTTGACCAAAATGAAATTTAAGTTTGGAAAAAAAAATGTTTAGATGAAAATTAAATTATACACGTTATTTTTGTCTCCCTAATAAGAGTCCAACTGAATTAAATTCATGAACCCATTATCCAAACAGTATCCTGTTGCAGGGAACACAAGCATTTGCCTATGTCATTACTATGATCAGGATTAACCCTTCCGTTTTTAGCAAACAACAGTGTCCTAAAGTTCCGGCTGGAGGCCTGGGATTTTTTTTTTTTTATATGGTTAACAGGGCTGTTCGTACGCAGCTCCTGAGAACTGGAGGCAAGGAAAATAACTAGAAACAGAAATGAATTCTGAAAGGCTTTGCTGGTAATGTACCTTAACCTGAAATCATGGAAACACAGAACAGTTTTCATTGAGCAGCTTATGAAAACAAACCCAAGGGGGAAAAAAAGCATAAACATCAAAAGGTAAACACATTTTATCTTAAAGCTCTCCAGGAAAGAACAGCACCAAAAAACCTGCAAGAGCTTTCCTGGGACCATTAATGCCAGCCAGTAATTGAAACTCTGATGACTGAGTCTGAAACCAAATTAAACACACAAGCATTCTGTGTGCCAACAGAATGGGAAGAAATTGAGACAGACAGTAGGAGAAACATTTTAAACTTGAAGACTCTAAGACTCTAAAACGAATCTTGGGGCCACAGGCAGGGTCTCTGAAAGGATAGCTTTAAAACTGAGCAAGGCTGTTTGTACCTATAAGCAACTGTTTTCAGATGTTCTGCAAAACACAGGAAACGGTCAAGATGCACTGTGCTTGACTGAGGATTCCTCTCCTTTGGTCATTTCTTATTACCTTACATTTTTCCCATCCAGCTCCAAGTCCTGGAAATCTGTCCCAGGGAGAGTAACACTGCATCTGTGCCGAGATGGTAGAGGTCTTTTTCATCCTTTAGGGTATGACTGAGCTTTGTAACCCTGGATATAATAGTAGATAGCAGTGGGATTGTTGCTCCAAAAGCTGCAGGGAGTTTGGCCTCCTTTCTGTTTCTATAAATTTGTCTTTTACGGATATTCCATATAACTGTAATCACACAATGTGTAGCTTTTGTGTCTGCTTAGCATAATGTTTCTGAGGTTCATCTATGCTGTGACGGGTTATCAGTGGTTTATTCCTTTCATGTTGCTAACACCCTTCCGATGCACATACCACATTTTAGTTACCCATTTACCGGTGGATGGGCTTTAGTGCTGTCTCAAGTTTACAGCCTTTATAAATAAGGCCACTATGAACGTTCACATACAAGTCTTTGTGTGAACATATATTTTTATTTCTTTTTGGTAGATAAGTAGGGGTGGGATTGCGAATTGTATGGTAAGTTTATGTTTAACTTTTTAAGTAATTCTGAAACTGTTTTCCAAACTGGCTGTACCATTTTTTATATTCCTATCAGCAATGTACGAGGGTTCCATTTTCTTTTCACTCTCGCCAACACTTAATGTTGTCTATCTTTTGGATTACAGCCATTCTAGCGAATGTGAAGTCATACCTCATTGTAGTTTTAATTTATATTTCCCTAATGGTTAATAATATTGAACTTGATTCAGTTTTACACTCACACACAAAACAGGACTCTGATGTAAAATGTATTTTGTGGTCTGGGTTTTAGTCAAAACATTCACAAGGCACAGGTACAGGCTCATACCTGGGGCAATTTCTTATCCAGGCAGGGAAGAGGAAGACCTGCTGGTTTGGTGGTCATGTCCGGCCCTACTAGTTTCCCACAAGCAAATCAATTTAATGGTTATTCCGGCCTGGCCCCATTCTGCTCAGCTTTAGTACAAACTCCCCAGACAACTCATGGAAAAACAATCCCAGTGTTATCTGCCATTATATTTAGGGTCACAAAGCTCAATCATAGCCTGAAGGATGATAAAGCCCTCTTTAACATCTCAAGACAGATGCAATGTTATTCTCCCTGCGAAAGATTTCCACAGACTTGGAGCTGGACAGGAAAAATGTAAGGTAAAAAGAAACAACAAAAGGGAAGGGAATCCTCAGTCAGGTGCAGTTCCATTTGGCCATTTCCTGCGTTTTGTAGAATATCTGAAAATTGTTTATACCTACAAACAGCCTTGCTCAGGGCACATCACTTTGAAGAGATCCTCTCGGAGACTTTGACTGTGGCCCCTCCTGCCCTGCAGAGAGCACAGATCTCAGGTCCTCCTTAGAAATGAAGGAAATGAGCCTGCCAGCTGCCCGAAGCAATGATACTAAAAGGGCTGGGGACAGAGCCAAGGGGAACATAGGATCCCTGATGAGCGCAGGGCGGATGATGCACTAAAAGATCCAAGAGTCACAGCCTCAACTTCTTTGTTGGCGTGTTCTGGACTTAGTGTTCCATCCCACAGGGCCCCTCTGAGAGCTTGCTGTTGTTGTTAGTTACCAGTGAGTCAGCTCCAACTCACATCAACCTATGTAAAACAGAATAAATGCTGCCCAGTTCTACGCCATCTCCGTGACTGTCGGTATGTTTGAGTCCACGGCTGTGACTATTGTGTCAGTCCATCTCATTGAAGGTTTCCCTCATTTTCGTTGGCCCTATGCTATACCAAACAAGATGTCCTTTCCTAACAACTGGTCTTTCCTGATGACATGTCCAAAGTAAGCAAGCCGAAATCTCACCATCCTCACTCCTAAGGAGCATCCTGGTCGTATTTCTTTTAAGACTGATTTGTTCATTCTTCTGGCAGTCCATGGTATAATCGATATTCTTCGCCAACATCACGGTTCGAACACATCAATTATTCTGTCTTCCTCATTCATTGTCCAGCTTGCACATGCAGTAGTCAAGAAATCAAATGATGTATCGCATCGGGTAAAACTGCTGAATAAGACCTCTTTGAAGTTTCAAAGAGCGAAGATGTCACTTTGATGACTAAGGTATGTCTGACTCAAGCTCTGGCCTTTTCAGTTGCCTCGTATATATGTGAAAGTCTGGGAGCGTGGACGGCTCCTGTCTTAGCTTTCTCTGCTGTACCGGAGAACGGGCTAGTTCAGGGATGTAGGGAATAATAAAAGCGCATCACCCAGGGTCTTCACGGACCACGAATGGGGTAACTACCTGCCTTTTGTGTCCCCTCAGGTCCCGACTGCTGGTTTGTCCTTTGCATCACAGGTAACTGTTTCCTCAGGCAGACTTTCAGGAGTCCTTATGTAAACACCTGCCTGCAAGTGTGAGACTCAACGCCCCCCCAGTTCAGGTCTCCAGTCAAGCTAGAGAATCTTTTGGCTTTGCAGGAAGGGTCTACATCTGGCCTAGAGGGCAGTTCAGCCATAACCAGAGATAAGCCAAAGGGTTTCGGAAGAAGTTGTAAAAGTATGAGATTGGGGGGAAACAGGAGAGTGAATTTGTTTAGAAGTCACTCACTGAGGCGGGATTAACGGCTGGAGGACAGAAAGTAGAAACTGATAAGTGGTTTCCCTATTGCTGCTACTGTTCCCCTTATGAAACAGAATGGAGACAGGAAGTTGACCTCAATGAGTTGTTCAGAGTCTCCCAACTCAATCCATGTTGTTGTCATGGAGTTGGTCCCCTGACTCAAGACAACCCCAAGCACAATAGAACAATATGCTGCCCAGTCCTGCACCATCGCCGTGATCAGATCAGTTGCAGATCAAACTCTGGTGATCCACAGGGTTTTCACTGATTGATTTTCAGAAGTAAATCACTACGCTTTTCTTCTTAGTCTGTCTTAGCCTGGAAGCTCCAGTGAAATCTGCTTAGTATCATAGTAACATGCAAGCCTCCACTGACAGACCGGTGATGGCTGCATATGGGGCACAGTGACAGGAATTGAACCCAGGTCTCCTGCATGTAAGAAGAGAACTCTACCAGTGAACTACCAATGTCTCATCACTCAACCTATTAACAGCCGATATTTTCTACCTAACTCAGTTAAGTGTTCCATTTCAGGGCATGTCTTGCTTTTTCATGTTTCTTTCCAGTATGACTGACATAGGAACACTTTATGCACAAACTATCAAATGGGAAACTAATTTGCTCTGTAAACTTCCCCCAATGCACAATAAAATATTAAAAAAAAAAAAAAAGAATTTTCGTTTTGTTTAAAAAAGAACAAACTCTAAATTTGCCATGTCTCTTTCCTTCTCCCCTCTTGGTATGTCCCCAGCCTCGCCTTACACCTAGGAGAAGTGGGTTGGACTTGGGTAAAGCAGCTGATAAAAATGATTCTTTGTATTATACACAAAGACAGCGATCTTGGTCCTTATGCTGTTATCTTCAACATATTGGATGTCATGTATATGAAAGCTGGACAATAAAAAAGACAGAAGAAGAATGGATGCATTTAAATTATGGTGTTGGCAAAGGCTACTGAATATACTGTGGACTGCCAGAAGGACGAACAAATCAGTCTTAGAAGATATACAACTTGAGTGCTCCTTAGAAGCAAGGATGGTGAGACTTTGACTCGGTTACTTTGGACATGTCATCAGGAAAGACCAACTGCTAGAAAAGGACATCATGTTTGGTTAAATAGAGGGCCAATGAAAATGAGGGAAATCCTTAATGAAATAGATTGACACAATAGCTGCAACAATAGACTTAAGTGTACCAATAATCATGAAGATGGTGCAGGACCAGGCAACATTTTGTTGTTATGCATAAGGTTGCTATGAGTCAAAGCCCAGTCTACGGCAACTAACAACAAACAACATTTTTTATTATATAATATTCTACCACAAGAATAAGCCATGATTTACAAAACCATTCTCTTATCTTTAAACATGTTTTAAAATCTTTCTCAAAAATGATCTTTCATATACTTAAGAATGGAAGTAGGGACTGGTCAGTTTGGCTGATTTAGAAGATGAATCCTAAATGTGTTTTGGTAGAGAAAAGTCAAAGGTCTGCTCTCCAAAACCCTGGCCACTGATGTCAAACAAGGAAATGGCATTAACTCAATCCTGTGGCTGGGAAAGACTCTTGAAATATGACTTGCTTAGAGTGGATTACAACTCATTTTTCTATTTGAAGGAGACCATGTAGGATCAGAAAATTTCTTAGCTTCTCTTAACAGCTTAGGTGTGGCTGTGTGATCAAGGTTATTAATGAGGTGTATGTAGAAATGTTGCATGTGACTTCCAGGAAGGCTCCTTAAAAGGGGATGTGCCCTTTTTCCTTCTTCCCGTGGGTCAGAATGCAGATGTAATACCTGGGGCTTGTGCAACCATCCTGGGCCACCAGGCAGCATGGAGCCCTTGGTGATCATGGAGCTGCTATTACGAGCTCAGACTGCCTACCCTGGACTTCTTTTACGTGAGAAACAAACTTCTATTTGCTTTGGGTCACTTTTTTCATTATTGCTGTAATTTGTGGAAGAACCTAATCCTAAGTGATGTGAAAATAGAGACTACTTAGAAACTTCATAGCATTTTTCACTTCTATCATTTCAGTTCCCACATTATTTGAGCATCACTCAGTGTTTTCTTTCTGTACAACATTAGCTCTGGGACTGAAGTTAAGGTTATAGTCCTAAGAAGAGATGTGAATTTGCTCAAAGTTTTGTTGATGAAAGACCTGATCTTTCAGAGGGTAAGATGTGGCCATAACTCTTTGATCATTGACCCAGGGCTACACCACTGAATGTAGAGAGAGGGCGATCACAAGATCAAGATGGTGGAAACCAGTATGGGCGTCACCTTAGAGCCGCAGAAGATATATGGGTAAGACTCCAGAGGGTTCCTGCTCATGGACTTTAAGGACTGTTTCAACTCTAAATTCTATTTCCTTTCTGTGTGTATGTGCTAAACGATGAAATGTTTCTAGAGGCAAAACAAAAAACCGTTTTTATAGTTGTCGTAAATATTTTTAGAAGTTCTATCATTAAATTGTTGCCTACCCTTAAAAAACAAAAACGATTCACATCCAACCAAAACATTCATGCAACTCTGTAAGACACACACAAAAGGACTAAAAAAGATGGGGAAAAAATCAAAAGAAGGTGCTCAGGCTGCCTGTGTGTGAAACTCAGGCTGTCTGTATATGTAAACACGTAAACATATTAGAAAATTTAAATTTGTTCATTAGAACATGACTGAGCATCTCAGCATTCAATAATGAATATTTAAGGGATGAGTGACTAGCCCTGGAAAGCAGGCTACAAGGGCAACCGCTGAGAAACCACAAGGGATTTTTCTTCCCCTCTCCCGCCCTGTCCAGCATGCACAGAGACAGCCTCGGCCTGGCCTGAGTCAGCCTAATTTACCCTGGCCAGATGTTGTCTGCATCTTTACCACTCATTCCAAGAGAAATGAAAGAGTGTGGATGGCTATATACAAACCATCACCACTGCTGGAAAGTACCTTACAGCCACTGGCCCACTAAGCAGGCTACTGACATAACAGATTTAGCTCCCTAAGTGAAGACTTGACCACATACTAGTCTCCACTGCCAATCCATGGTGCTGGCCCCACCTCTCTCCTAAATTGTTATTTTTGGTTGCCGTCGAGTTGGCTCCAACTCATGGCGGCCTTCCGGGTGACAGAAGAAAATGTTGCCCAGTCCAGTGCCACCTTCACGATGGTTGGTAGGTGGGGGTCCACTGTTGTGCCTATTGTGTGAATCCATCTCATGGAGGATTTCCATTGTTTTTGTTGACTCTCTACTAAATTACAGACCCATATTTTCTTCTTTTTTTCCCCCACCCATAACTAACGAACATTAATTACTGTTTTGCCACATTTGCTTAAGTTCTTTCCTTTCTCAAAGAACTAAAAGAGGATGGAGTTGAATTCCCCCACGCACTCATCTCAAGCTCATTCCCCTCCTTTTCTTCCCATTGTCAGCAACTGTTATTAACTTGAAGCTTATCCAGCTCAAGTTTTTATAGTTTTTCTATATACACACATATGTATTAAAAATATATAGTATCATTTTCTGTGTTTTCAGAATGTGTTGGACTGCATTTATAATCTCACAATCTGCATTTTCACTCAACATAAAATTTCTGAGACCTAGCCACATGGCTCTAGATTTGTTTCATTTAAACTGCTGTATGATAGTCAACTAAATAATTAAGCAAAATTTATATATCCATTATCCTATTGACAGACATTTAGGTTTCCAGTTTTTCATTACAGTAAACAATGTGGTCACAAACATTTTTGTACGTGACTCCCTTGCAATAAAATTTTAGCCTAGAAGGACAGGAATTTGTATGTTTCCTTCCCTGCCGGGCCCCACAATACCAAGAACTACACTTGACACATATTTGGCAACTGATGCTTGCTCAATGAATGAATGAATCACTTGTTCTTTGTGAGCAAATGTAAGTTTCTTTAAGGTATATATCTAGAAATGGTTTTGCTGGGTTGTAGCCTATGCATGAAGGAGCCTGGTGGTGCAAACAGTTAAGTACCCAACTGCTAACCGAAAGGCTGGTGGCCCACCTTGTAATCTGCTTCCATAATGATTATAGCCAAGAAAACCCCATGGAGCAGCTCTATTCTGTCACAAGGAGTTGCCATGAGTTGGAATCGACTCACTGGCACCTAACAACAACAACAGCCTATGCATGTCGTTAACTGTTGACGGAAAACACTTCTTTGTCACTCCAGGAGTCTGGAGTGGAGTCCTTTCTTGGGGAGGGAGCCCCATTAGTGCAACACTTTTGGCCTCTCCTTCCCTCACTTATTCTACTCCAGGAAGGTGGAATGGAATGACTTATCGAATTGCTAGACATGGAAAGAAATACCATCTGTGGAGTACTGGTAACATAACCCTCTCTGCAAAATCATACGGGATTCCTCACGGATTAGAAACTGTACTAACTCTTTCCTGTGACTTCTAAGGACATTCAAAATGTGACTACAATTTATCTTTCCTGCCATATCTCAGAACTAACTGAACTATTTGTGATTCCTTGAACATATACTAATCTTTCTACCTCTGTTCTTTTTTACCGGATTAAATTGTAATTATTCCTCAAGGGTCACCATCTTTTCAGCACAGTTTTACAGAAACTACTGTTTTAAAGTTGTCAATTTATCTTCACCAGTAATTGGAAACTCTGGTGGTGTAGGACTTAAGAGCTACAGCTGCTAACCAAAAGCTTGGCAGTTCAAATCCACGAGGTGCTCCTTGGAAACTCTATGGGACAGTTCTACTCTGTCTTATAGGGTAGCTATGAGTCAGAATTGACTGGATGGCAACAGGGGTTTTTGTTTTGTTTTTGTTTTTGGTAATTGAAAACATAACATTTCAGATTAGCACTGACACCCTTCTAAAATATGACTTCAACTAATGATGAATCTGATCTCCCCACATCTCCATCTAAACTATCTCAGAATCCACCAACACTTTTCTACCTACATTAATTTGCTCATGCTGTGCACTGTCTAGAGCCCTATTCGGGTGTCAAGTTACTCCAGATTGTTCAAATCAATATTTTATTTTAAAAAAATTATGAAAGTAACACACCAACTGTAAAAACTTCAAGACTACCAAAACATATAAGATATAAAAAGTCACCCATGACCCCATTCCCTACAAATATTAATCATTTGATATACTTCCTTTAGACTATACCGTTGCATATATGGATATATATCTCAAAATTTTTTTGAAAATGAAATAAATCACAAATATTATTTTGCAACTTGATTTTTTAGTTTACATATCATGAACATCTTCCATGTTCCATATATATTTTTCTTTTATTTTTAATAGTCTTGATGTCATACCAGTATCATACATTTTTCCTTGAAGTTTTAATTTTCACATTAAAAATTTAATCTACCTTTATTCTGAATATATTACAATATGAGTCTAAGTTTATATATTTTGAAATTATTAGTCAAGTGACCCAACATCATTTGAATCAATAGTCCATCCATTTGCCACTGATTTAAAATGTCATCTTTATCAAATTGCTCAGTTTTATGTATAATGGAATATGTTCTTTAAGGCTACTCTAGGGTGTTCCTCTGATATCATTCTCTTTGTCTATCCCTCTTTGTGACTGAGGCAGAATTACCCTGTTTTGATAAGAGCATTCTGACAGCTAGAATTAGGTAAATCATCTGTCATTATTCTTTTGAAAATTTTCTTGCTTATCCTTATGAATTTATTCTTCTAGAACCTAAAAAATAGCATTAATTTAAATATGAAGCTCATTATCTTCCACAGCTTTTATAGTGGTGCAGTGGTTAAGTGCTTGGCTGCTAACGGAAAGGTCAGTGGTTCAAACCTACCAGCCACTCCACAGGAGAAAGATGTGGCATTTTGCTTCCATAAAGACTACAGCCTTGGAATCCCTATGGGGCAGTTCTACTATGTCCTATAGGACGCTATCAGTTGGAATTAACTTGACAGCAATGAGTTATAGTAAGAACAGTATAGTATATCATACTATGGTATAGTAGAATATAGCGTAGGATAGCATAGTAGGGCATAGCACAGTAGTTTATATGCTCGTTTGACAGGGTAATGGTGATTGTTTAATACTGGTGATTCCCATCCAAGAACATTGAATATGTCTCACCATTTATTCTGATCTTGTTCTGTGTCTTTCAATAAAATTGAAAATTTTATAACACTCCTTCTATATGCTCATTTCTTGTTAAACTTATTCCTAGGTACTTTATAATTTTGAAGGCATGTATAAATAGGATATTTTCCCCATTATGATATCTGTTTTATGCTGATATAAAGGAAAACTGTTTTCAGACTTTTACATATTTACCTTGCATCCAACTACCAATCTAAAACCTTTATTATTTAAAATAATTTTTCAGTTGACATTCTTGAATTTTTTAGTTATACAATCATGCTGTATATAAACAAAGAAAAAATTATCTTTTCCTTTCCAGTATTAATAGCTTTTTAGTGTTCTTGTTTTATCCCATTGGCTAGGGTTTTCACAATAGTGATGTATAATAGTGGTGATTCCGACCATTCCTGTCACATTCCTGAATATATCAGTATGGTTTTAGTGCTTCATTATTTCATGTGATTCTTATTGTTCATTTCTATTTCTCAATCCTATTTAAAATTATTCTGTTGCCCAAGATCTTTCTTTTTCATTCCCTTCTGATACAGCCTCTAAAGTTACTTCTTGACTCTGCTCCATTTTGCAAGTACTTTGCAATTTCCTAGTGCTTTACAGACCTGAGGTGGTATTTTTATTGTTATTATTTGTATCTATGTATTAATCGTTAAAAGAACATTTACGATTGCAGCTAGCAAAAGGCTTGAGGCTTTTAGAAGGTCCTAATAATCTTTCTGTCCAAAACAACACAGCTGTAAAGAGTCCTCAAAGGGAGACACTAAATCATACAGTCGTCCAACAATGGCCAGTCTCCTAATATTCCTTGCTCAAAATTCTATTATGTTCTTTGTATAAGACGTATGCACACTTTTGTAATTATACCAAATATTGCTAAAAACTTGAAAACAACCTGAAATAATTAGTCTTCTAAACCACAGCTTACATACTAGGTAGGAAAGGGTTATAAGACTTTCCCTCAGCATCCTCATTCGGAATATTCTCGGTCAAAATGCGGTAAGATAGCAATCATAAAATGTAAATGAAAAGGTCACTGAGCAATGGATATATTTTTAAAAATTCCTCAAAAAGCCTAAGCACTTTGTGGATGTCTAATCTCAAGTTTACCCACCGGATCACATTGTAAAATCATTTTATGTTCACTTTCAGAACACTAATCTCTGCGTTATGATGTTTTCACAAGGGTCTTATTTTAACTCCAGATTTTACAATGGTAAGGAGAACGACATGATGAGCTCGTTACTTAGAACATTTTATATATATATATACACATATATATGTATACAAATCATAAGTAGGAATGGGCTGAATATCTTACTTAAAGTAAATTTGCATTTTATATCCCATAAAGAAAGAGTCACGGTCAAGTTACACATTCCTGAAGTTCAAAACTCCTTTCAAAACGCTTTAACTTTCTAAAAATGCTATTTACTGCTTCACCAAACCACCAGGCAAATATGCCTATCGTCACCATAAAAAGCGTTAAAGAAATTCAGACATGTTTACCAGCAGAGAAGTCATCCAGTAAATACATATACAATATTAGATTTTCAGTCAACATTTATTTCATGCCTGTATGTACTGCGCCGAGAGCCCTGGGGGTGTAGTGGAATCCAAAAGGCCAGTAGTTGGAATCCACCAGCCACTTCTCGGAAACGCTATGGGGCAGTTCTACTCTGTCCTATAGGGTCGCTATGAGTCGGAATCAACTCGACAGCAGTGGATAAATGAATGTAGAGTCTCTGAGTGGTGCAAATGATTACTGCGCTTGGCTGCTAACCGAAAGGTTGGAGGTTCAAGTCCATCCAGTGGCACCTCAGGAGACAGGCCTGGCAATGTTCTGAAAAATCACCCACTGAAAACCCTATGAGGCACAGTTCTACTCTGAAACATAGGGGGTCGCCATGAGTCTGAAGCAATGGCAACTGGTTTCTGTGCTATACAGGGGCCTACCTGATGTGAACATGGGATAAACACAAACATCCAGGAGGTGGTAACGCACAGTAGTAAGAGCAAAGCTTCTGGGGCTGGTGGCTTGGATTCAAATCCCTGCTGCCCCCACAGAAGCTGTTTGTCTTTGGGCCAATTACTAACTCACTATGATCTCAGTTTCCTCCCCTGTAAAATGGGGGCTATTCTGGTAACCACCTCATAGGGGTGTTCTAACAATTAGAGGGGTCAACACAGGAAACATCAAGCAAGGTACTCAGCATATCGCAAGTGCTGAAGGAAGGTCAACAACTGCTACTACCGTACAACTTGCAAAAGCCAGAACCTGTGTAAGGCAGAAACGTGTCAGAATGAAAACTCAAATCTTTTCCACTAAATAGGAGGCAAAAAAAAAGTGGTTGAGTGCACTCTGTCAAAGGTGGAAAATTTGCAAGGCCCAGAAAAACAAGGCAGTTCCCTCTCTCATGGGTTTCACTCTATTATCAAAGAATTACCCATGCCAGGAACTGCATCTCCTGCCTCACAGACATTGTCTCTGCAATCTTTGCAACCACCGTATGTGTTCAGTCATGTTATTTTCCCTGATTTCACAGATGAGAACGGGGTCTTGGAAGGGGTGTCAGCTCTCAGCGGAGGTGGTGCCACCACCAGGCAGATGTTTGCTCGCCTCGGTAAGGGGGAGGCGCTACAGGCATTCAGTGGGGGGAGCCAGGGATGTGGACCGGGACTGCCTGCAACGGACCGGGACCGCCTGCAACGTGCGGGTCGGTCCCAAGGTGGTGCGCCACGCCCCACACAATTTTCCCACTACACATTCTTGTAGGTGAAAAACTCTTCATGATTAAATGACGTAGAACACCATTCGACTTTACGTAAAAAACACAAAATATTTTTTCAAACTATCAATACACACTGAATTTTTAAGGGATGCAAACTAGAGTACAAATTGAGGAAAGACTATGTCTGTTTTCTTTGGAACTTTGCCAAGAGTCGTTCAGTTGCTTCAGAAAACTGTGTCGCTGACAGTTTGTGACCTCTGAGTCACCAAAAACACACTCCATCCATCTGCGTTTGGGGCCATCCCATGTACAGATTCTTGTCTACCTGTAAGCATCTGACCACCCCAGAACATCTTCCAGTGTAGTTCCAGTATTTGTTAATGAATATGTACTGAAATCGGTATTGTCATAAATAACTTTTATACCACCATTTGCAGAGCAATGGGTTTAACTTATATATGGCCTTTCTGGCCCTGGGCTTATAATCCTGCCAAAACACTGGTTAGATTGCAGTCTGCCCTGTGATTGGTCTATTTTGCACACCTTGCCAGGATTGGTCGATTTGCTATGCAAAAAAAAAAAAGAGCTTGAAAATCCACCCAACAGGATGCCAGTGGTGGGTGAGTCAACCCACAGAGAGGAGCTGGGTACCCTGTGACGGAGAAGCAGCCTCGGTCAGGGCCAATGCAGGTGGACACCTGAGCAGAGCAAGTGGCAGGGTGGGAGCCAAGCTGGCCTGCCTTTGGCAGTGGCAGATACCTGGCTGTGCTGAGAGCTGCAACCCTGAGGCCAAGAGGAGGCCTGTCCAGAGGGCCCTGCTAGCATGACAGAGAAGCCTGCTAGCATGGTGGACGGCAGCTGAGAGCTATCCTGGTTGGAAGCTGTCCTATACAGAAGAAGGGAGGGATGTGCTCTCCACTATGGGAAGCCTTCCAGACTTTGCCTATGTATTTCCTGATCCTGATCCTGGCTTGTTCCTGTTACTTTCAAGTTGATCCTGATCCCAAGTTGTAGCCTGTTACTTCCCTACTAAACCACGTAAGGTATATATGGTCTGTAAGCTCTGTGTGGCCATTGCAACAAATTATCAAACCCAGCAGAGATGTAGAGAGTGCTGTCGGGGGAATGGCTGGTGTCAGAAATGGTGAAGAAGTTGGAGACTGGAAGTATGCCTGACTTCCACCTCACAGGAACTAGCTTTGTGCTGGTCCTCCTGATTCATATCCCTGAGGAATTCAGGTGATTACTTGTCCCACAATGCACCACGAACACTTTAAATTTTGATAAGCATGTGTAGATGGTTGTATTACATACATGTTTCATTTCAGGAGAGTCAAGGGTTTGTAATAAAACAGGGCATTAGGTGTGGTAAGTTTGAGAACACTTTGAATAAAATGACCTGCTCATAATGAGGCACTGGTGGAAGAATCTTCACCTTCCACACAGGAGACCTGGGTTCAACTCCCAGCCAATGGACCTCATATGTCACTACCGCCAGTCTGTTGGTGGAGGCTTGCGTGTTGTTATGATGTTGAACAGGTTGCAGCTGAACTTCCAGACTAAGACAGACTAGGAAGAAAGGGCTGGGGATCTACTTCTGAAAATCAGCCAGTGGGTAACAACGGCCTGAGCCCCAACCGATCACGTCGTTAGGTGCCGTTGAGTCAGTTCCGACTCAGAGTAATCCTATGCATGACAGAATGAAACGCTGCCCAGTCATGTGCCACGCTCACAATCGTTGCTATGCTGAGGAGGCATCTGGACATGGTGCCTGGAGTTCAGGAGAGGCACAGGTTAGAGGTACAGAGGGGCACAGAGGGTCACCGAAGCCATGGTGACAGTGCAGACAATGAAGAGAAAGCGTCTGAGGGTGAGCCCTGGGGCACCGCAAAGTTTAGAGATTGGAAAAATAAAGCTGTTGTTATTGTTGTTAGCTGCCCCCAGCTCACAGCAACTGATGAAATGAAATGCTGCCCAGTCTTGCATCATTCCCATGACCAGTTGCAATCAAACCATTGTGATCCACAGGGTTTTCACGGGCTGATTTTCAGAAGCAGATCGCCAGGCCTGTCTTCCCAGTCCAGCTTAGGCTGGAAGCTCCACCGAGAACTGCTCGGCACAATACCAACAGGAAAGCCCCTACTGGCAGACGGGCGGTGGCTGGGTATGAGGTGCACTGGCCAGGAATTGAACTCCTGTCTCCTGCATGGAAGATGAGGGTTCTTCCACTGAACCACCACTGCCTCCTGTGAGGCGCTGGTGGCGGCAAGGGGAGAAAGAGGAGGAGGCTCCACTAAAAGAGACTGTGAAGGATGAGCTGGGAGGAGGAGGGAGTCAGGAGAACCTGGTGTCCAGGAGACCAGGTATAGAAGGAATTTTAAGGAAGGGGATGAGGACGCTGCATCAAATGAGGCTAAAAGCCGAACAAGAGGGCGAGAAAGAACTGACCACTGGACCCTCGTTGCTGCTGCTGTTAGATACCATCGAGCTGGTTCCGACTCGTAGCCATCCTGTGTGCGACAGAACAAACACTGCACAGTCCTGTGCCATCTTCACAATCGTCGTTATGCTTGAGCCATTGTTGCTGCCACTGTGTTAGTCCATCTTGCTGAGGGTCTTCCTCTTTTTCTCTGGTCCCCTACTTTACCAAGCATGATGCCCTTCTCCAGGGACTGATCCCTCCTGACAACGTGTCCAAAGTATCTGAGTCGTAGTCTTGCCATCCTTGCTCCTAAAGAGCATTCTGGTTGTACTTCTTCCAAGACAGATTTGTTCATTCTTTTGGCAGTCCACGGTGTATTAAATATTCTTCTTCGACACCGTAATTCAAAGACGTCAATTCTTCTTCTGTCTTTGTTATTCATTGTCCAGCTTACGCATGCATATGAGATGATTGAAAACACCATGGCTTGGGTCAGGTGCACCTTAGTTTTCCAGGTGAAATCTTTGCTTCTCAACACTTTAAAGAGGTCTTCTACAGCAGATTTGCCTAATGCAATGTGTCTTTTGATTTCTTGACTGCTGCTTCCATGGGTGTTGATTGTGGATCCAAGTAAAATGAAATCCTTGACAACTTCAATCTTTTCCCTGTTTATCATGATGTTGCTTATTGGTCCAGTTGTGAGGATTTTTGTTTTCTTTATGTTGAGTTGTAATCCATACTGAAGGCTGTGGTCTTTGATCTTCATTAGTAAGTGCTTTAAGTCCTCTTCACTTTCAGTAAGCAAGGTTGTGTCACCTGCATATCGCAGGTTGTTAATGAGTCTTCCTCCAATCCTGATGCCCCGTTCTTCTTTATATAGTCCCGCTTCTCAGATTATTTGCTCAGCATACAGACTGAATAGGTATGGTAAAAGGATAGAACTGTGATGAACACCTTTCCTGACTTTAAACCATGCACTATGCCCTTGTTCTGTTCAAACGACTGCCTCTTGATCTATGTACAGATTCCTCATGAGCACAATTAAGTGTTCTGGAATCCCCATTCTTTGCAATATTATCCATAATTTATTATGTTCCATACAGTCAAATGCCTTTGCATAGTCAATAAAACACAGGTAAACATGTTTCTGGTATTTTCTGCTTTCAGCCAGGATCCACCTGACATCAGCAATGATACCCCTGATTTCACGTCCTCTTCTGAATCTGACTTGAATTTCTGGCAGTTCCTTGTCAATGTACTGCTGCAGGCACTTTTGAATGATCTTCAGCAAAATTTTGTGTGTATGTGATATTAATGTGTATGATATTAATAAGTGGACCCTCAGAGGTAAGAAAAAGCACCCAAATAAAGTAGAAGAATCAGAGGTCTGAACAAAGTGTTGTGGAGAGTGAAGCAGATGGAAGATGACCACAGCTGAGCCCTAAATATGTCAGTGAATACCACTGTAGGGATGACGGTGGATGACAGGGATGTGGAGGGAGGGAGGGAGGGGGAGGGACACTTATGAAGACAGACTCTTTACAGAAAACTATATTCAGTTAGTACATTGTTCTATCCACAAAGTGCTACACAGTGTGACACTGAGTAACTGATCTCAATAGGACTGTGGCTGTCCTTTACAAAGAATGCCTCTCATACAGGAAAAGTCTAGAAGTGTAAGGAATGTGAATTATCTTTGTACGGAGACCTTATAATGATTTGAGTTTTCTTTTTTGTTTATGATGACTACAGTATTACTTGAACAAAGGAAAGTTATTTTTGAAATTGTTTTATATTACCCACATGTAGGATGTTACCAATCATATTTAGATTTTTCATAGGTATAATGCTAGAAAGGAGCCCTGGTACCTGTGGTTAAGAGCTTGTCTACTAGACAAAAGGCTGGCAGTTCGAATTCACCAGGCACTCCTTAGAAATCCTATGGGGCAGTTCTACTCTGTCCTATAGGGTCACTCCAGTTGGAATCAATTCCACAGCAATGGGTTTGCTTTGTTTTTATCATTAGAAAGGAGCCCTGGCGGCACAGTGGTCAAGTACTTGGCTGCTAACAGAAAGGTCGGTGGTTCTAACCTTCCAGCCACTCCAAAGAAGATAGATGTGGCAGTCTGCTTCTGCAAAGATACAGCCTTAGAAACACTATGGGGCACTTCTACGCTTTCCTATAGGGTTGCTATGAGCCAGAATTGACTTGACGGTAACGTGTTGTTGTTTTTTTTTTAAATATCGGAATCGACTCGACGGCACTAGGTTTGGTTTGGTTTTTTTTTAATATCCCTAGAGGAAGCTCTTGCCAAGTTCACGAGAAGGTAAGGGCAAGAATGTTTACTCATTGCAACACTGCTCATGATAACACAATAACTAGAAACAACCTACATATTGGAGGACAAGAGTATGGACAAGTAAACTGTGGCACACTCATCCTTGCTAGATGCAACTACTCGAGTGAATCTTGGAAGCCTAATGTTAAACGGAAAAAAGAAAGAAAAAAAAAACAGGCTGGAAAAGACATATATACACAAAACGTTATATTTCTAAATTCTAAGATTTTTCCTATTATTTTCCTGCAATGAGGCAATAAAACACTTCCAAATCAGAAGCATTGTTTCTGTTTGTTTTTCTACATAACGCATTTGGCATGGTACACATATTAGAACATACCATATACAGGTCAGCTTTAGGTGTTTGGATTTTTCACAAGAACTGGAATTTAAGGGTTATATTACAAGGCAAGTCAATTTTGTTCTTAAAATAAATTGTGAGTAAAATGCAATGCTACATTACATGAACCTGTAGATCTACCAGGGTGGATAAAAGTAACGCACAGTCAATGACTTAGCTACTCTGTGTTTTCAAATCACAAAAAATGTCGCCTCCCTTTCTCCCTTCCCTTGGCAGTGATGGTCTTTCCCAAATAAGGAGCCAATTCCTTCATGTTTTGATTAACATCTCTCTTGGCATGTGTATATGAGATGTTAAACACGCCCGCTGAATTCAAGGCCCATATGCTTTTAGTTTTAATGTTTAATGCCACTGCAAAAATTCTCTGCATTGTTTCCCAACAATTTTAACGTGTTGGTGTCTTCTACTCTTTTGCATTCCAGAGTAATGCGAGGCTCAGGCGAGTGAGGGGAATGTACCGGGATGACATCAGGCACCTGCGAGGGGAATGTACTGGGATGACATCAGGCACCTGCGAATGTGCTGGGCCCAGTGCTTCCTGATTTCGGCCTGGTAAACAAGGCATCCTAGAAGGATTCCCTTGCCCACAAAAGCGTCTTCCCGGGGTCAGATCCCCTGAAATCTCCTCTGTGAGTAAGGGTCCTAGGTACTGTCGTATGGGGATGGATACAGCTGACTGTGTGGTTTCCACTGTCAGACTTGCTCTGCCCTATACACTTGAGTTGCGTTTGGGAAAAAAAAAAAAAGATTTTAAGAGCTGGCATCTATTAGAGTATACTCATACAGATATTTTTGACTTGAAAGAATAAATTAGGATTTGCAAAAGTTTATCTGAAAAATGAAGATTCTTAACCTCTTGAAGTGGTAAAAAGTATCCAGTTTGTGACAAAGCACAAGCTTTCTCCATCATGACGGCACTTCATCCTCAAAACAGGTAAGTACTGGAGAAACTGAGGTGTGGGGAGATTCAGTGACTCACTGAAGGTCACAGCCATTACATGGCGGAGGGTAATTCAATCCAGCAATCTCATATGGTCTGCTGCTCTGAAGAAAACCATCTCTGTGATCTTCATTTCCCCTTAGTACAGCAGAGAATCACCAATAAACTACATACCCATTGCCGTCAAGCTGATTCCAACTCACAGGGACCCTATATGACACAGCAGAACTGTCCCATAGGGTTTCCAAGGAGCACCTGGTGGATTCAAACTGCCAACCTTTTGGTTAGCTGCCAAGCTCTTAGCCACTGCACCACTGTACTCCAATAAATGATATAGGCATCAAAATGAAGCTAAAACATATTATTCTATTCTATCACTCAGTTCCACTGAAATTCTGAAAGGTCATGATGTAAAGTTTGTCAGTAACATGGTGACCTATAATTAAAACATTCTGTTCCCTAGATTTATTTTTTTCTTAATTTAATGGAATATTTGATGTGCACGAAATATTCACAGATTAGTAGCAAAAAATTAAAAACCTGGACATGTCTAATACAGGAAACTCGGGATGCTGGGTACTTCTAGGGAGAAGGCAGGAAAATGGCATTGGGAAAGCCTATGGACTCTGATATGTGATGCCTCAGATGCACCATAGGGAAAATAGAAACTAGACTTCTAATTGAAAAGTCTTCAGTTACTTTACTACAATGAAGGGGAAAAAACATTTTGTAATTACTTCACACTCACGTGCCTTGTTTTTCTTCTGATAATCAGTTTTAGAAAATTGCTGTCATCACGTAGCCCTTGTTCTGCTGAGCCAGATCATATAAAGTCATCCAGTTTCCATTATCTTCACCAGTGAAGGTTCTTTCTTCCTCATCTCAAAACCACCTTTGGATTGATTTCATATTTACTGAACACATGAGCAAGACAAATGGGACCCACTGGCTACTAATTAAATAGATTAACTGAAGGTATTTTATGGAAATATATTTTAAAAATCAGAAAACTAAATAGACAAAAGTAGAAATTGACCATAAAATTAAACCCTTTCTTTTCAAAGTTCCAAGGACCTTTTAGGACAAGTGTTCCAAGTCAACCTTTAGGGTTCCATGTTGTTGTGTGCCCTTGAGTCAACAGAGCAGAACTGCCCATAGGGTTTCCAAGGCTGTGATCTTTACGGAAGCAGCCTGCCATGTCTTTCTCCCACAGAGTGGCTGGTGAGTTGGAACTGCCAACCTTTTGGTTAGCAGCTGAGCACTTAACCACTGCACCACCACGGCTCCTTCTTAGGGTTCTTAGGATTGACTAAAGGTCATGAGAACAGAAACTTTCACTTCTCTCAACAGCAACAGAAAGACGGCCTACTGTTGCTGAGTAAAGCCCTGCATCAAAAGGCGAAGGCCCAGGGGAGATAGCTCCTCATAGCCTTCGTTAGAAGAAAGTCCTTATTTCCACAGCTGACAAGCTATGCTGGAGACAGCACCTTTGAGTCTCCTTTCCTTGGGGAGATGGAGTAACCACACCAGGGTGAGCAGATTAAAGGGGCTTTCCAGAAGCAGGTCCCAAAAGCAAACAGCCGACCATCGCCAGAAATCCCACGAACAGTTGGTGGTACAACTACAGAGAACAATTTGACTTTATCTATAAAGCGATGCTGAGCAGACTATAATCCCTAAAATCTCGCTACTAGGGATAGATGGATGGATAGACAGATAGAAAAATGGACAGATAGATAGCTGTTGTTGATTCAACTCGGACTCTTGGTGACCTTATGTAAAACAGAATGAAACGCTGCCTGGTCCTGCATCATCTTCACACTCAACAGCCTGTTTGAATCCATTTCACCATGGGTCTCCCTCACCCTTGCTGACCCCTCTCCTTTACTGCACATGATGTCCTCCTCTAGCGACTGATCTTTTCTGATGACATGTCCAAAGCAGGTGAATTCAACAGTGTTCTGTTGTGATCCATAAGCTAATCTTGGCTAATTTTCCAAAGCAGATCATCAAGCCTTTCTTCCTAGTCTTAGTCCGAAAGCTCTGCTGAAACCTGTCCATCATGGGTTACCCTGCTGATATTTGAAATACTGATGGCATAGCTTCCAGCATCATAGCAACATGCAAGCCACCACAGTACAACCGACAGACGGGTGGTGGACTCCTGGGTGTAGAGCCAAGAAAACATCTTCCACATGTACACAAAGAGATGTAAACAGTAATGCTTACTACAGCACTGTTTTGAACACTGGAACACTAGAGCAATCTAAATGCCCCTCGAGCAAGAATACATGAATACATTATGCGACATCCGTGCAACGGAGCACTCCATGTTCACCTTTCATACCAGCGGAGCACACTCCATGTTCACCTTTCATACTGCAGATGAAATAAGTCTTCTTTGATCAGAGCTACATGGGTAACTGCAACAAGGTAAGGCTGAACAAAAACAGCAATTTATAGATTTGGGTTAATTATGCCTCACAGGCCAAATCCAGCCTACCTCCTGGTTTTCTATGACATGCAAACTGAGAATAATTTTTATGTTTTTAAATGTTTGAAAGAAATCAGAAGAATATTATTTCATCACATGCCACAGTTATATGAAGTTCAAACGTCGGGGTCGATAAATACAATCTTACTGGGCCACAGCCACGTTCACTGGTTGGTGCTTTGTCTGTGGCAGCTTTGGTAGTTGAGACACAGACTCTACGGTCTACAAAGCCTAAGATATTTACTGTCTTGCCTTTTACAGAAAAAGCTTGCTAACCCCTGTTATAAAACAATGCAGATAGTGACATTTATTAATATATAAAATTATATGAAACAAAACCATCGAAAGAAAACACTGCATAACTATGGTTCCCAAAGTCCGTGCTGAGGTGCACTGGAGCACTGCAGTGAACTCAGGCATAATGGAATAGTGTGGTGTGATTAATTACTTCTGTGTGTGACCTTTCTAGCCACGGTCTTTGTCTCAGTCGTCTAGTGTTGCCATAACAGAAATACCACAAGTGGATGGCTTTAACAAAGAGAAATTTATTTTCTCACAGTCTAGTAGGTTACAGGTCCAAATTCAGGGTGTTGGCTCCAGGGGAAGGCTTTCTCTCTGTCAGCTCTGGAGGAAGGTCCTTGTCTTCAATCTTCCCCTGGTCGAGGAGCTTCTCAGGCACAGAGACCCTGGGTCCAAAGGACGTGCTCTGCTCCTGGTGCTGCATTCTTGGTGGTATGAGGTCCCCAACTCTCTGCTTGCTTCCCTTTCCTTTTATCTCTTAAGAGATAAAAGGTGGTGCAGGCCACACCCCAGGGAAACTCCCTTTACCTTGGATCAGGGAGGTGACCTGAGTAAGGGTGGTGTTACAATCTCACCCTAATCCTCTCAACATAAAACTACAATCACAAAATGGAGGAAAACCACATATGGCCTCATGACTGAGGGTCAGGGAGAGGCCTACCTGCAAGCACAGCTGGGAAGAGGCTGTCCTGAAGGAAGAACTGTATCCTGAGAGTTCTTGAGCCTGAATCATAACTGTTCCTTCGCTAATAAACCCCATAATCATAAGTATGATCTGTGAGTTCTGTGTGGCCATTGCAATGAATTATTGAACCCAGTAGACAGTGCTGTGAGAGAGATAGTTGATGTCAGAGTTGGTAAAGGTGATGGAGAGAGAAGGCATGTCTAACCTTCACCTCATAGGAATCAGCCTCGGGCTGTTGATCTTGATTCTCCTTCCCGCTTGGGAAGTTGGAGGAGGTCAGACACCGCCCCCGAGCTGCTTGAACAGTTCAAATTTTTGTGGAAACTCAGCAATACCTGAAGTTTGTTGGACATAGCAAAGACGACTAGTTTGAGGTAGGTCACTGTTTCAATATTAAATCGACCTACATTTCTTTCAACGACATCATATACTTGCAAAGCTAGGTTTTTTGGTAGTCACTTCAGTAAAAAGCAAGAACTGTGTGAAAATCCACGTGGAACAGGAAAGGTGGCGGTGTCTACTCCAATTCCCGGGTTTGCAGAGTTGTGCAGTGCCCAAAAGGTACAGATACCCCATTAATTAGTTATTAAAGAATAAGACAATATTATTTTTTTCTTTCAATTTATATGTGTTATTTTTTCAAACAGCTACTCAGTTGTTAGGGCATCGGTAGTTCAGTGGTAGAATTCTCGCCTTCCATGTGGGAGACTCAGGCTCAGTTCCCAGCGATGCACCTCAAGCGCAGGCACCACCTGTCTGTGGAGGATTGCGTGTTGCTACGATGCTGTCATGGATTGAATTGTGTCCCCCCAAAATATCTATCAACTTGGCTAGGTCACGATTCCCAGTACTGTATGACTGTCTGCCATTTTGTTATCTGATATGATTTCCCTGTGTGTTGTAAATCTTATCACTATAATGTAATGAAATAGATTAGTGGCAGTTATATTGATGAGATCTACAAGATTAGGTAGTGTCTTAAGCCAATCTCTTTTGAGATATAAGAGAGGAGCAAGCAGAAAGATGGGAGCCTCATACTACCAAGAAAGCAGCAGCGGGAGCACAGCCTATCCTTTGTACCTGAGGTTCCTGCACAGAGAAGCTCCTAGACCAAAGGGAAGATTGATGACACTGACCTTCCTCCACAGTGGACAGAGAGAAAAAGCCTTTCCCTGGGGCCAGCACCCTGAATTCAGACTTCTAGCCTACTAAACTGTGAGAGAATAAACTTCTCTTTGTCAAAGCCATCCACTTGTGGTATTTCTGTTACAGCAGCACTAGACTACCAAGACAAATGCTGAACATCAGCTAATGAAAACCCTACAGGTCACAATGCAATTATGGGAATGGTGCAGGGCTAGGCAGCATTTTGTTCACTGTGCTCCCGGTAGCCAAGAGTCGTGGGACAATTTGAACGCAGCCAATAACAACTAAGTTGTTAGGACATAAATTCTCTATTAAGTTTTTTGGACCTAACTACTTAATAAATGGAAGTGTCAGGAATTTCTTTTGGCCTTGGCTGCCATGGACTGAGAAAATGTGGAAACCATTGCTGTGTATCTTCTGTGGATGCATACATATGTGGAAGAAGTAGAAAATCATGCTTGGAAATGATAATCCTACAATTCAGAGTAGCAGCTCTGTCTAGGGAAGCAGAAAAGGGAATAGGATCAGGGAGGGAACATAGGGACTGCAGCTATGTCTCTCATGCTTCATTTCTTAAAAAAAAAAAAAAGAAAGAAATCTAAAGCACACGTACCAATCAAACCCATTGCTATTGGGTCAATTTCGACTCGTAACAACCCTACAGGACAGAGTAGAACTACCTCACAGGATTTCCAAGGTGGATTCAAACTGCCAACCTTTTGGTTAGCATCCCAGCTCTTAACCACTGTGCCACACATAGCAATACATTATGGTTTATCAAAGCTGAGTGATGGGAACACGTGTGTTCATTACACTAATCTGCATACTTTCCTGAACACAGTATATTTGGAATATGTCGCTCATTTTTTTTAAAGGGCAGAGGACTAGCTGATGAAAGAAAAGAGGGCTACTTTATACTAAAGTATGGGAAGAGAAAAGCAAGGTGGAATGAAGGCTGGATAGAAGAGACAGTGCGGGAAGGAATGAGATTAGACCCCAGTCGATGTAAGAGAAATCAGAACTGCTCGGAAAAGAAAAAACAAGGTCTCTGACAGGTGGGCCTTCCTCAACATAGGAATTAAGAAACACTACCCACGATTAACAGCTTCCTGGACATTGTTGTTGTTGTTGGACATTAGCACCTGACCTTCAGCCAGGGTCTCCAATAAGCAAGCACTACTCATTTTTCATTTAATTATTCTTCATTTAATTATGAATAAAATCACTAAAGGAAAAAATTGTAGGTATTGTAACAAAAAGGGAATCCAAGCTGAGGTCTGCATAATATAAACAGAGGTGGGGAGAACTATAGTTTAGAAAGCTGTAAGATCGCTTGACGTCAGATTTTTTAAAAGGGTGGATGAAATTATAGGAATGTTTAGTTTGGTCTGATTTTCTTCTACCAAAATGAAGGAATAATTAAAATTTCAGAGCAATGAAAATGGGAACAGAGAACAAGCAAGTAGCTGTGTGTGCCAACCAGTACTCTCCAGATGTCCAAAGAAGAAGATTTAAAACTGCTCCCAAAAGCGGCCATTTAGGATACTCAACTGGTCTCACCACTTCGGAAGCAAGGAAAAATGAAGAAAACTAAAAACACAAAAGAAAGATTGGTCCAAAGGACTAATGGACCACGCCTCCCAAAGCCTCCACCAGAATGAGTCCAGTACAGCTAGACGGTGCCCGGTTACCACCACTGACTGCTCTGACAGGGATCACAATCAAGGGTCCCTGATAGGGCTGGAGAAAAATGTAGAACAAAATTCCAACTCAAAAAGAAAGACCAGACATGCTGTTCTGATAGGGACTGGAGAAACCCTGAGAGTATGACCCCTGGACACCCTTTCAGCTCAGTAATGAAGTCACTACTGAGGTTCACCCTTCAGCCAAAGATTGGACAGGCCCATGGAAACAAAACAAGACTAAAGGGGTGCACCAGCCCTGGGGCAGGGACTGGAAGGTAGGAGGGAACAGGAACCCAGGGGTGAGAAGAGAGAGTGTTGACATTTCATGGGGTTGTTAACCAACGTCATACAACAATGTGTGTACTAACTGTTTGATGAGAAACTAGTTTGTTCTGTAAAACTTCATCTAAAGTTCTATTAAAAAAAAAAAAAAACTGCTCCCAAAAGGACACAGAGCCAGGGAAGTGGCAAGGAAAAGACCACGATCAAAGTGGGTCTCCACAAGGTTATCTTCAGTCAGCACAGTGAAAAAGAAGTGTGTCATGGACTGAATTACGTTCTCTAAAAATATGTGTCAACTTGGTTATGTCATGATTCCCAGTATTGTATGACTGTCTGCCATTTTGTCATCTGATATGATTTCCTTTTGTGTTGTAAATCCTATCACTATGATGTCAATGAGATGGATTCGCAGCAGTTATACTGATGAGATCTACAAGATTAGTGTCTTAAGACAATCTCTTTTGAGATATGAAAGAGAGAAGAGAGGAGAGAGACAGGGGGACCTCATACCACCAAGAAAGCAGCCATGGGAGCAGAGCGCGTCCTTTGGACTTGAGGTTCCTGCGCTGAGACGCTCCTAGACCAGGGAAAGATTGATGAAAAGGACCTTTCTCCAGAGTTGACAGAGAGAAAAAGCCTTCCCCTGGAGCCAGTGACCTGAACGTGGACTTCTGCAGGTCAGTAGGGAGAGCTCTAGACTGACAGAAGATCTAAATGTCCCTGGTCCGATCCTGGGTTTCGGGAACTTAAGTCAATTTTGCATAATTACTTTCTTGGAAACCCTGGTGGTGTAGTGGTTAAGAGCTACAGCTGCTAACCAAAAGGCTGGGCAGTTTGAATCCACCAGGCGCTCCTTAGAAACCCTGTGGGGCAGTTCTACTCTGTCCTATAGGGTCACTATGAGTCGGAATCGACTTTATAGCAATGGGTAGTAGTGTCGTAGTAGCTTACTAGGCTGTGAGAGAATAAACTTCTGTTTGTTAAAGCCATCCACTTGTGGTATTCCTGTTACAGCAGCACTAGATGACTAAGACGAAGTGTTTTTAAAAAAGCATGTTTAAAGTAAAAAGGAGAAGAGAGAAAAAAGAACAAAATGATATCCACCATTGCTAGGGGATCAACACGACTTAATTACATTGGCAGTATTTTCAAATGTGACCATCTGCTATAGACAAAAAAAACCAAAAACCAAACCCGTTGTCTTCAAGTTGATTAACATCATCCAAAATAAACAAGACAGTGGTCATCCAAAATAAACTGGTCATCCAAAATAAACAAGACAGTGACACCTGTGAGAGCCAAAGCTCAAGGGGACTGCCTTTTTTTCCCAGGTCCATTTGACTGGGTGCACGCTTACCACTTTTCTATCGCTATTAGCGGAAAATATTTGAGTTTTCCTTCTCTGACAGGTTTCTGCCTTACATAGGTCCTGGCTTTCACAGGTTTTACTGTGTATCTAGTTTTAAATGGGAATGAACAGGAACCAGCTAAGGAGATATAAGCACTTAATGTCTGTGTCACCTTGGACATACTACATGAGCTCTCTAAGTGTCGGCTGCATCATGGGTAAAATAGGGGTAATAATGCCCAGCTCACAGAACTGTTTAGAGGCTTAAGGAAGAATGTAGATGAAGTAATGCCAGGAAATGAGCATTTATTATACAAGTATTAACAAGGCTTTGCCTCCCAATCTGACTCAATTTGTCTTTTGATTGCGATCTCTAAATCCTAGTCCTGAAATGTTCTAAGCGAAGCTCAGCGCAGGATTTAATTGGGTACTGGTCTCATGTTTCTCTTCTGCTGCGTGTATGTGTATACTTATGGCCCAGGAAGCACCAGAGAACACAGCCTGGGTTTGTGTGATTTTCTGTGTATAACAAGGGGAAGCGTCACAATCAATTGGGTAGCTTCTTCACAAGCATTCTTGGATGAGGATGAAAAATATCAAATGTAGTTGGAATATCTAAAGCCACCAAACCCTCCCATAAGCCCACTGCTGTCGAGTTGATTCTGACTGTGAGGGACCCTATAGGTCAGAGTAGGGTTCTCCATAGGGTTTCCAAGGCTGTAATCATTACAGAAACAGACTGCCACATCTTTCTCCCTCGGAGCAGCTGGTGGGTTCGAACCACCGACCTTTTGGTTAGCAGCCAAGCACTTAACCACTGCACCACCAGGGATCCTTAAGCCTCTCATGGATCACTTTAAAGTGAATAAGGCGAAATGGTGCACAGTATTCATTAGGCTATCAGATGTATACCAGCCGTTCTTTACCTTTGTTTGAGTCATGGACCCCTTTGAGAATCTAATGAGAACTATGGAGCCTTTCTCCAGTTAAAAAAAAAAAAATTATATATACTCATACGTATAAATTTGCATTTATTTATGAGAAAACAAACCCAAAAACCAAACCCGTTCATTGCTGTTGAGTCAATTCTGAGTAAAACTGCCCCACAGGGTTTCCAAGGAGAATTAATTATGAGGGGGGGATAATTCTGGATATAACTGTGGAAGGGGTGATTCTATATTTAATTACTGAAGAGGGGTTGTAGAGTCATAGATTATACCTAGATCCTGGGGTGGCTGGTGACCCTCAGGGAAGAACACCTGGCTATAAAGATGTACCAAGTAAAAAGGACTTCATCACAATCAAATTAAGGGAGGAGAAAACAAATTTTAAAAATCCAAGGATCATGTCTAAGTTTTAAATTCCTACAACTCAATGTTGTTTTTCTTTTTTTACAGAGACCATTTTTTTTTTAATTCCTGAGGCAATGTAATCACCTTTTTACCTAAATTAACTTTTGCTACTGTTTTTTTTCCTTTGGACTTGGAATTTAGTTCTGTCTCTGCCCCTTTTTCTTTTTCTTATTTTTTAAAAATAACACATGATTAGGGTTTGATACCAGACGAATGTTTGCTTTCACAGCAGTAAATGGAAGTTAAATGAAGTCCCACAAGGGCTGTTGGCTAAAGACAGAGACAGAAAGGGATCAAGGTGGCCACAGCACTTTTCAAAACACTCTCATGAAGTGTTTTGTTCTACTCTGACAAACTCATGCAATTAGTTAAATGGACCTCACTGTTTTAAATCTAAATGGACTACTGATTCCATTATCTTTGAGTAATTTCTGCAGAGGAGACAAAATCATTCCTCCCTTGTGTTAGGGTACAACAAAAAATAAGCTTAAATGTACCTCAGCAAAACCAGGAAATGGAGAAAATTCTAAGAGGTCCCCACCATTTCTTAAGGTTCTTAGTTTATTGATGTTAGAGGACTTAATCCCACAGCTGCACTGCACTCACCACTGATTGCTGCTCACGTGTCTGCCTCTCACACTAGATCACAAATTCCTGGAGAGCAAGGAACACGTCTTAATCATCTTTAATTCTCAGTTCCTAGGATATATTACTTGACACATAGCAGAAACTCAGTAAGTGTGCACGGGAATAAATTATTTCAAAGGGCTTAAATATACTTTAATTACTTCTTTTCTAGGGTACTGTTGTTAATTGCCAAGTTGACTTTGACTCAGGGACATCCCGTGTGTCGCAGCTGTGATCCTTCAGAAGTAGATTACCAGGCTTTCCTTCCAAGACGCCTCGGGGTAAATTCAATCCGCCAACCTTTCGGCTAGTAATCAAGGGCTTTACTGTTTACACCACCCAGGGAATAAATACCCGGAAGTGAAATCGCTAGATCATTTGCTCATATTCAGTTTCACCAGAAATTCTATCAGATTGCTCTTTTCCTGTGAATCGTCTTTTCAGACCCTTTGCCCATTTTTCTATTGCACTATTTGTCTTTTTTTAAATCAATCCAGAGTCCTAGGTGTTCTATATAATCTGAATGCAAAATATTTGTCTATTAATTTTGCAAAACTACCCTTTTCCAATCTGTCACTTATCTTTTTAACCTTGTATCTTTTATCATACCTAATTTATTTTTTAACGTAACCGAAATTATCTGTTTCTTTTGGTTTTGAGCTTTTTTATAACTTGTTTAAGAGATCCCTCCCAACTATGGCAGTCCCTGGGTGGTGCAAATGGTTAGCGTGCTCAGTTGCTAACTGAAGGTTCGAGGTTCAAGTCCACCCAGAGGCACCTTGGAAGAAAGGCCTGGTGGTCCTACTTCTGAAAAATCAGACATTGAAAACGCAGTGGAGTACAGTTCTGCTCTGACAAATGTGGGGTCCCCATGACTTGGAATCAACTCAATGACAATTAGTGGTGGTCCCTATTCTATAAACAACTACTTTTCTAAGAATCTAAATTCTTCCTCCGACTTCAGATACTCCTCGATGCCTACTACCGTTAACTTCTGTAGCAGGATGCTAAAATAGGGGTCCTTTAGACTCACTTTTGTTTGATGCCCCTAGGCAGTGTCAACTGCTCCCACAGACAAAAGGACGATGCTAGACAACCAAGCAGGACTTTCAAAGAAGTTGTTTGAAAACAGATTTTGCAACCCTTAGTCCAAAAACCACCTTGAAGTTTCAAAAGGGTTAACAAGGTTAGAACCTGGGAGAGGATTTTTCAAAGAAAGTTATCAATGTGCAGAACCCCACCACACTGGGAAGGAGTAGAAGAAGATGGAGCAGCTTACCCCTTTCCTCGAGCTAGTGAGCAAGGCTTTGATGACCCACTGGAAAAGCTCATGGGGCACAGTGGACTGGGGTCTGAAGTCTACAGGCAAGTGGCTGAATGAAACAGTCTGTGGTAGCAAACCAGAAGGTCGTGTGAGAGATAACTGCATTCCCGCTGGTGGCTGGCCAAAGGTCAAAAGTATGTGGTCCTGGAGACCAGATGCAGAACCAGCAACTGGACTGTCTAACAGGGATGCTGCCCAGGAGGGCTTCTCAAGGACATGGGGCCTCAGCTGAAAGGGGCTGTAGGAGAATCACTGAACGTCAAAGCTTTAACCCTGGAGGGGCAAGAGGCAGCTAAGTGCAAGACAAGGGGGTAGAGAGAAGAGTCAAGCCACTGTCCCCTTCCCACTGATGGCCAGGTAAAACTGAATGGAATTTGGTGTTTTTGACTTGTATATATGACTGGACAAACATCTCAATTATTCAAATGAGCATATTCTTGCAACTGAAAGTAACCACCTGAATTAAAACATATATATATTTTAGACAGACCAGGTATTACCTGAGAGTACAAGGGATCTACCAGAAATTTCACTCTAGAACAGAAAATGAACTCAGAGCCACAGAGCAGGTCTCACCAGGTCATGGGGGAGAGAACAGTGTTTCCTGACCGTGCCCTGGCTCTGCTGTTCAGGACACTGGCTTTGCTTCCAGGATGCAAATGGAGCTGCAAAAGCAATAAACGACCTCTGTGAGTGGTTAAGAGCTACGGCTGCTAACTCAGAGGTCACCAGTTTGGATCCACCAGGCGCTCCTTGGAAACCCTATGGGGCAGTTCTATGCTGTCCTGTAGGGTCGATATGGTTTGGAATTGACTCAGTGGCAACAGGTTTAGTTTTTGGTTTGGTGAGTTTTAACACTACAAGGCTGGAGTCTTGTGGTATAGTATATACTTACTTAAGTCCCTACTGCCAAATGCTTATACATAATGGAGCATGCTGTTGATATGATAAATGTAATATAAAAGGCAGAGGGCCAAAATAAATGATTTTCAGGTTTCCATTATGGCTTCCATAGCAGGTAGATGAAATCCACTTCCTAGGAAGTTCTCAGGATGAGGGGCTGATTCGAGTCTTAAGCATTTCCAGGTTGAATGAAGCAGGTCTTAAGGAACAAACCACGACTCAGCAGTCTCAAGCAGCTTTTGAAGCACCTTGGAAATTGGTGTGCAGGGTGGGTGCCTCACGGCTACCAGTGGCTTCCTCATTACTCAGAGCTAAGCCTTTCAGTCTGTTCTCACCCATTAGGACACAGGGTAGGCCCCAGATAGTGACTAAGCAAAACCTGAGATTGGCTATAACACATTACATCTAAGAGGTATTTCCCAAAACATACTCTTCATTTTCTGTAAGGAATGATTTTAACTTTTTAACAGGGGAAAAAAAAAACCCTAAATAAAAAAGGAAATGTAACCTTCATAAATTATGCATCCATGAGGAGGGAAGAGTAACGATGAGTGTTGCTGTTAGTTGCCATTGAGTTGGCTCCGATCATGGCAACCTTACACATAACAGAAGTAAACACTGCCCGATCCTGTGCTGTACTCACAATCATTCATAGGAATAGTGGCTAAGAATTATTCAGTGCTCACCATGGGTCAGAACTTGACATGCAATTCATGGAATCCTCATTGCACACCCATGAAACAAGTCCTTTTAAAAGCTCCATTTTACAGACAAGGAGACTGAGGCACAGAGGCGTTAACTTGGCTGAGGTTACACAACTTCAAGGGATCTGGCTCTTTTCAACCTTGCCCACTAAACCACCTGGCAACGAAGAGATCTCAAGGAAAATGAAACCTCCCTCACTTGTAGCCTCTCAGAACTGGAAGGGATCATAGAAATAATTCTACATTTGCAGGGTTCTTTCTCTATGCTTTACGAAGAACTTATTTAATACTCATTAAAATACTGTAACATAGGTGTTCTCGTTTCATTCAGAGAGGAAATTGAGCCTGAGAGAAATTAAGTATCTTGCCTTTGGTCATTCTAACAGTTAGGATTTCTGATCTAACACCTTCTAACTCTGGCGATGTGAGCTATCCAGGTTATCCGGCTTCTCATTCTTCAGCCGGGAATGTCTACAGGAGACACACTCAGGGATGCTAATGGCCATTCAAGTTCACGCAGAGAGCTAGCACACTTTGCATCTATCACCAGCATATACCTTAAAGATATCTTACCACAATAGCCCATATTCTAAATGAATGCTTGACAGAGCAAGGACTGGCAGAGAGGTAGAGATCTCCCTCAACATAAAGTGGAATGCTTTCTTCTGTAAGCTCTTTTATTTGTGGAGCTGATGTATTAGAACCACCACTTCATGTAAGCACCTACGTTTTCAACGCCCGCCCTTACCCAGCCTCCTTGTCCATTAGCTCTGCACTTATGCAATAATCAATCAAGCAAACCCATTTAGACACAGAGCCTAGCCATTCTCCTAGCAGACTTGATAGCAAAGCAGCCAAATACAGGAGAGCTGTGTATGCCAGGCCTTTGTGGAGTGAACCGATATGAATCATCATCTGATTCTGACTGCGGGTCTATAAGAAATTCTTAAAACAGTCCCAATAACCCTGAGGGAACTTTGTAATGTCTGAGCAAAACAGTGCGCAGCTAAGTTCTGTTGTCCAGCAGAATCTCTTCTGGTAGAAGCATGCATTGCTGAGTTTGAGCCCAAGTGTGAAAGAAGCGATTGCTATGCTTGATGACAGGCATGTGTGTGGCTAATGGAATTACCTGCTGGCATGTGAAAATCTGCCAGGGTAAGCCCTTATACGTCAAATGAAGGGGTTCTTCCACAAATTCTTGTACTTTTTTTGTCTTTCATTTTCTCACATTCTTAATATTATGGGTGGGATCAGGGTTGGCACTGACTGAACAAATGCTAGAGCAGCTGCCCCTCTTCTGACTGGAATATTCAACAAATACCAAAGAGGGGTGGGTGCCACACAGGAAAGCTTCCCAGCAGCAAGAACTCTGGAATTCTACCAATTAAAATTTCCAAATCTACTGACTGGGAATCTCCCCTCTATTAAGTCATAAAAGCACCGTAGGAGTTGAGGAAGAGAGAAATGACTTCAAATTCTCAATAGCATGATTACTACTAATAATGGCTAACACGTAATATGTACTTCCTGCCCTTCAATTATTTATAACATTAGATAATGTACTCCACAAGGCTAGGTCTGTTTTGCTCATCACTGTGTCCCTTGCTCTGAGTGCAATGCTGTGCCTATGGCAGGTTCTCAAAGAATACTTGCTGGATGACTATATAATCTCATTTAGTTTTCACAATAACCCTAGAAGGTTTGTTATCAACATTTTACAGGTGAAAGAATTGAGGCTCAGAGATACTACAAATGTGTCTGAGGCCACCGGCAAGTGTCAGAGCTTATATTCAAACCCATATGTACTTGACATCAGGCTCCACGGTTCAACTACAACACAATTTCACTAGCAGAGACCAGACCTTAGGGCTTTTCTGAGCCTACCTGTGAAAGGTGGCTCCTAAAGACTATATTTCAGATTAGTATATGCATATCACTCTGTTATAGTCATTGCCTTTTAAACTCCTTCAATATTCTACAACAAATAAATTGAAAGAAACAACTTACCTACGAATCCTTCTTCACCAACCAGCTTCAGAGCAATTTTATCAGCCAATACTGAAGAGTTGCCATGAGCAATGTTAGCAAAGGGGCCAGCATGCACAAATACAGGTGTCCCCTATGAAAGCAGAGGAAGAAATTAAAACTGCAAAGACAACTAGAAGAAAGTAAACCAAGACCAGTTTAGGGCAAACAAAGGAGGACAGGCTGCAGGGTATCTCCCTTGAGTTAATGACTCAACCAAGTCACTATTCCTCTCATTAACAGTGCATATTTAAGGTATAAAATCTCTCATAAAGAGTTAAACACCCTGCACTTGCTCAAAGGATCAAATTCCCTATGTACCTCAGAACTATATGATTCCACATTTAATGATGAACCAGGGAGAAAAAGCTGTAGGAACAGAGTCACTTCCTACCATAATTTTGATAAGCCACAGCTATTAGCCGACACAGTAACCATGAAATAAACTATTTACCTTACTTTATACTGCCCTGTACTATAATAAAACAAAAAAATGGAACTAGATCCTGATGGCATAAGAAGCGTATTTAAGTTTATTTTTCATTAAGAAATGAGTCATTTCAAGAAAATTCTCCCGTAAGTACAAAAATCAAAACAATTCATGAATTATGGGAATTAAGTCAGGGTGGCTAAATAATGATTACATTTATTACAGGTTGTTTTTATACTGATAATTTGCTATTCTGAGTTTTGATAATTCTGTTTAAGTCTTCCTTATTGTTTCATTCCAATACAACAGTCTTGCATGCTGGAGATCTGCTAACTAGTAGGATAATACAAGTCTTTTGGTGTTGTAAACAGCTACTGCTCTCAGCTGCTAATAGAAATGTTGGAGATTCAAGTCCACCCAGAAGTGCCTCAGAAGAAAAGCCTGGCAACTTACATCCAAAAACTCAGCCACTGAAAACCCTATAGAGCACAGTTCTACTCTGACATACATGCAGTTGCCACGAGTAGGAACTGACTCAATGACAACTTTTTTTTTTTTAAATTAAGATGACAAAAGCAAAGAGTAATTCTTATTAAAAGGATAAAAGAAACCAATATATATAGTGGATTACAGAAATGTTAGATTTTAATTATTTCAATAAAAACTGTCTATATGTTAATTTTTTATATGGCTTGTCTATATTTTATAATTTCCTTACTGATGAGAACCGACCTTAGCCTGATCTGAAAGGACTTATTCACATGCATTAAATGCTCAGGCTTTATTTTGAGCTGAGCCCCGGCCCTTCAGGCTGTGCACTTGCAGCCTGGACTCTACCTGTGAAAATACAGCTGCTGCCATTTCCCTGATGGGAGGGAAGACAGGGAGCATGTGGAGGTGGGAGGCTGGGAGGGATGGAAAGTTCCCACGAACCATGATGGGCAGTTAGCTGAACGAGCTTCAAAGATGAGAAAGCCAACAAAAGCAGGAAGAGAGGAAGCGAAAGAAAAGTCATTTCAGAGACTGAAAAGGATCCGGTTTATCAAAGCCACTTATGTTAGTTCTGTATTTACTTTTCCTCCTAATGTCCTTAAGCCAAAAAACAAAAAAAATGTCCTTAGGAGGGAAAAGAATAGGACCCTGAGAAAGACATACAAATGTACGTAGAAGTAAAGCTGAGATGATAAAACCCAGACACGTGTTTGTGTAGATGTATGTTTAGTGTCCATATCTCTGCCTTGCTGTTGTTGGGTACCATCAAGTCCTAGGCTGTAATCTTTACAGAAACAGGTCATCAAGTCTTTCTCCTGTGGAGCTGCTGGGTGGGTCTGAACTGCCAACCTTTCAGTTGGTGCTCAGTGGTTTGTGCCACCAGATCTCCTTATATCTGTCTACCCATCACTAATTCCTCACCTCTATCTAGAGAAGGGGAGGCACTGGCGGTTCAGTGGTAGAATTCTTGCCTTCCATGTGGGAGACATTCCATTGCTGGCCAGTGCAACGCGTGAGCAGCCACCACCCGACTACCTGTTGAGGCTTGTGTGTTGCTTCGATGCTGAACAGGTTTCAGCAGTTGCCAGACTAAGACAGGTTAGGAAGAAAGGCCTGATGATTTGCTTCTGAAAATCAGCTGGAAAAAACCCCATGGATCACAATGGTCTGATCCGTAACTGACCACGAGGATGGTGCAGGACCAGACCTTTATGGGCTGTGACCCTCTGTGGCCATCTGGGAAGCAAAAGGCATCAGTGTGTGGGGGGGGGGGGCAGGGGGTGGAGGCCATGCAACAGGTGACAGGGTGTGGCTGGATCAGCATAAATACATCACTATTCCTGGGATAAGAACTCCAAGTCCTGGATCGGCAGCAGTATTTTAATTTGGAAAGACTAGGACTTTTATCTTCTATATAATCTTTCCTATTTTTTAGGCTATATACTAACCTATGGAGCCCTTGTACATAGCTAAGAGCTGGGCTGCTAACCAAAAGGTTGGCAGTTTGAATCCACCAGCTGCTCCTTGGAAACCCTATGGAGCAGTTCCACTCTGTCCTAAGAAGTCGCTATGAGTCGGAATCAACTCAACAACAACTGTTTTTTTTTTTTTTAAATACTAATCTATTAGCAAAAGCATTTTATAATTTTGTGTAAATGTAGTTTTAGCCTGAAATCACAGAAGTAGATGCTGTGAGAGCAAGATGAATCCTTTTCCTCCTTCACATGATAAACCGAAGGCTCAGGGAGGCCGGGAAAGTTCTTGGTCCAGGTAAACGTACAGTTCGCTCTTGGTTTATTCACATCTCTGTTCAGGCATCACTTTATCAGACAGGCAGTCAAACACAGGCACACACAGACACACACACACGTCACTCTCTGTCCTCTCATTCCCTCCTGTTTTTCTTCTTTAGTCCTTGCCACCAGCTGAGTATCTATTTGTCTACCATCTGTCTTCCCCACTGAAGTGTAAGCTCCGAGAGGGCAGGGACTTTGTATCATTCATCACTATATCTTTATCATCTACTACACAGCCTGGCCCATGCCATGTGTTAAAAAATGCAATCTTCACAATACCCCTGGTAGGTCAGTTGTTGGTAGTGTCACCATTTTACACGTAAGAAAACTGAGACTGAGGCATCAAATAACCTGCCTGAGGTGAGTAAATGGCAGAGCTTGCACTCAAACTAAACTTTGTGTTAGCTCAGTGAATAAACGGATAGATATCTGCTTGTCTTTCTTCTGTCTTCCCCCAGTATATCTGCCCTCTGGCCACCTCTACCTCCTTCTGTCCGTCTGCAGCTTGAGGACAAATAATAACCCCTGAGTATGTGCATTTTCCCCAACTCTGTGCTCAGAGACATCCAGAAGGGAGCCTGAAACTGGCCACGGTGGGAATATTTACACCACGGAAATTGGCAAATACTACAAACCGCGGTTGCCCTCCCAATCCCCACTCCAGAGTTGGTTGTTAAAACATTTACCAGCACACCACTGTCTTCTCCGCCCCCACAAGCCCTCCTCCTCCCACTTGTGTTTTTCCTCAACCAACCCCCAGATACAGACCCTCTATGTCAGCCCAAATTCTGGGGTCTCATCAGCTAGGGTAGGAGGAAGAGATTAGACAATTGCCAAATGAAATGAGTATGACTAGTGACTAGAAGAGCATATTAAAATAAAGGTATCTTGAGGAAAATATTGAAGTTCAATGAAGACGAGAGCAAGGCGAGTCATGAACAAAACTTAATGTAAAAAGGCAGTATAATGTGTACAAGCCACTGACATATTAGACAGGTACGACTTGCTAAGTGTCTGCTCCACTCAGTATTTAGTAGCCAATATGTGAATCATATCAAAGAATCTATAAATAGACTTCTAACTTTTTTTTTTTTTTTTTTAAGATGACCAAGAAGCTATCGTGATGCTCCTTGGCTGGCTCATGTTGGCTAGGATTGTTCACATCCTCACGGGCACATACAGGTCATCCAATTAATACAAAAATTCTCTAAACAATTCATATGAAAAGAAAAGCACTTACTTCTAGGGTCTGCATCAGATTTGGTTTTATTGCATCTTTCATCAAAACTGTCAAAGCACCTGTCACCCCCTAAAGGAGAGAAAAAATATTTATGTTGGTGACAAAAGATCGTCCACGCTCTGGGTTAATACCTTGGCTGTTTTCTCACTAGTCTCCTTCCTAGCTGGGCACTCCAGGGGTCCCTGGCTGCTCTCACCTCTGGGCTACAGGTGACACAGTGCTGCCCCCGACCCAAGCCTGGAATGGGTGTTAGCCATTCTGACACGTGAAGAATGATGAGGGATATCATCGAATGAATTGTATCCCCCCAAAATATGCGTTGTAAGTCCTAATCCCTACACCTATGGCCATAATCCCACTGGGGAATGGGTTTTGTTATGTTAATGAGGTAGTATTAGTGTGGGGTATGTCTTGAATGGATCTCTTTTGAGACACCAAAAGCAGCAGGTTAGGCAAACATAGACAGGGAAAGATAGATGCCAAATCACATGAAGATTGCCAAGAAACTGAGGAACAGAGGTGAAAAGAGACTGAGACTTTCCTCTAGAGCCCACAGAGGCTCTTTCTCTAGAGCCAGCACCCTGAATTTCAACTTCTAGCCCCCTAACTGTGAGAAAATAAATGTCTGTTTATTAAAGCTGCCCACTTGAGTTATCTCTGCCACAGCAGCACTAGGTAACTAAGACAGGCGAGTGGTAGACATTGTTCTTTTCCCAAAACCTTCCTTGATGATGTTTAAGAGGCTGGCCATAAATCACAGCTTTCAATCAATCCACTTCAAAATGTTTTCTGGCAATCATGAACATTATTTGTTCATTACCAGAGGCCTTACTGTTGCCCCAAGAAATAAGATGAAGACCTGAAACAGCTATTTACAGAGCATGAATAAGAGAGGTAAAGGAGTATCTAAAAGCACCTGTTCTTGTTTCCCACCTTCTCTAAGCCCTTTACCCCACAGGAGCAGAAGGTGCTTAAAACACGGCTGCATTTGAAAGGCTTCTAGTTTTCTGCTCTCAAGCTAGCTTTCCATCTAGAAAGAAGCTGAAGCCACTTAAAAAATGGCTCTTTTCTAAAAGCCACTAGCTGCAGGGAGATCCTCCCACTCCATCCCGCCCCACCACCACAAGAAGAAGAGAAGAATAGGCATGAAGGGAGAAAAGCTTATGGAATAAATTCCATGCGTTTGGTTGCAGCCAGGTATGAGCATGTTATAAATACCTGTGAGAACATTACGAAGCTGTAAGGGAAACAAGCTTGTGCAAGCAACCCTGTGTGTGCAGAAAGTCTCTGAACCCCCATCCTGTAGACTGAACACAGGAAGGAAATCTTCGTTCTGCTCATTACCAAAGAAAAAGGATGGGGAGCTCACTGGAGCCTCTGGCTGGACATACGCACCAAATCTTCTGCAGTCACAGGCTGTCCGTTCTTGTCACTGGCTACCACCATTCGTCCCAGCCGCTCCTTCATGTCTGCGAGGCTGTCGGTCAGGGCCAGCACTGCCATGATTTCGCTGGCCACAGCAATGTCAAACTGTGCCTGAAACAGCCAAACCACAGGCATTGCTCAGCAACAGCGCCACCTGGAGGCCACTCCAACAGGGAGCTCAATTTCAACCATCAGTCATGGCAGCCCAGGGTATTCTACCCACAGTCTTCTGAGTGTCTAGCTCATGCATGGTCCTGGGCTAGCTGACCTCTAAGGTGGCCACCCCGCTTCCTGCACTCCTCTCCACTTTACTCTGCTGAGCAGGACTCAGTTTGCTTAGGTCCCCTGTTGTACCTGCTTATGGCACTGTGTGGTTTGCTTTTGTAGCATGTCTTAGACTTGTTATTTATGAGACTGTCTGTGTCATGTAGGCCTCCACCACTGGACTGTAAGTGCCAGTGAAGGCACGGAGTATTTCACAAGGGTTCCCTTCTGAATCCTTAGCATCAGAGCTATAACTGAAGCACCAAAACCAAAAAACCAAAAAACGCCACAAACCAGTTGCCATTGAGTCAACTTCAACTTATGGTGACCCCATTCATTTCAGAGTAGAACTGTGCACCATAGGGTTTTCAACTGAGTTTTTGGGAAGTAGACCGCCAAGCCTTTCTTCATAGGTGCCTCTGGGAGGACTCGAACCTCCAAGCTTTAGGTTAGTAGCTGAACGCATTAACTGTCTGCACTACCCAGGGACTCCATGTGCCTGAGACACAGCAGGCTGTCAGTACGCATTGGCTGAATAAAGGAATACCCTACCAACTAGCTCCAGGGCTATTCGTCTGTCAAGAAGGCTTCATTTGTCTTTCTAGCAAAGATATGAGGAGCAGCAATGGAAGACGATGGTTCTGCTGGCTTCCTTACCCCACTGCGTCCTATGCCAGTTTCCTAGAGTTATATTGCTGCACAGCAGTGAGGACAACCTGCCTAAAGTAATCCACCAAGTCAAATGGTGGCACATATTCAATTTTCAGCTGCCTGTGAGGGTATGACCATGTCAGATCTTGGAAGTTTCAGCAGGGAAAGCTAGAGCTAGCTGCTTCTTGTGAAACGTTCCTAGGACTCCCGTTTACCTGGCTCAGACTCCAAGTTGTACAAAGTCCAACAGGAACTAAAAGAGACACAGAGAATGTGTACTTCCTCCTGCTCAGAATTCAGCCACTAGCAGAGTTTCTGGAAACCCTGGTGGTGTAGTGGTTAAGAGCTACGGCTGCTAATCAAAAGGTCAGCAGTTCACATCCATCACGTGCTCCTTGGAAACCGTATGGGGCAGTTCTACTCTGTCCCATAGGGTCACCATAGTCAGAATCGACTCAACGGCAACAGGTTTGGGTTTTTGTGGTTAGCAGAGTTTCTTTGGACAAAACCACTTCATTAAGCTTCAGCTTAATCCCATCTTCCCAAGGGAGAGTGTGAGCTAGACAAGTTCAAGCTGTGCCCTACTGGGATCTCCTTATGAGATGTTATCCATTTCCGCCACTGACAAGTAAAGAAATGAAGGAAATAAGAGGCTTCCTGGCTACTTCCTGGTCAAGATCTCATTAGTCATTGATTTAGTGAAAAATCTTGCCTGGAAGTCAAATACAACCACATTCAATTATTACATTCTCAATATAACCTATTCCAAACATAATTATTTTTTTACCGTATAATATTCAGGATACTCTATACCACTATTCCATTATGAACAGTGAGTATAAAATCAGTGACTAAAAATATTGAGACCTTCTATACAAAACATGAAATTAGTAAAACTATTCCTGAAACGTTAACTGTGAAAATAAAAACTAGAATTTATAATCCTAATATCAGTTCTTCATTTGTAATGGTTACAATTTCAAAATTCTGCACCTTGAGTAACAGTAAAAATGAAAGAAATTGGGTAAGTTTAAATATTATTTTTATTATTTTATTGACTGATGTGCATATTAGAAGGTTGCTCATTTTTGTTTCGCAAATAAAATCTTTCAAAAGCATGCAAGGGCTCAATTGGGATGTGATTTTTTATTGCTTATCAGATCGTCAAGAATTTAAACAAAGGATAATATGCAATGTTGCAAGAATGTGAATTGATGGAACTTTTCTGAAAGGTTAGTGTGGGAACATACATCAACATTTGAAATGTGCAGTCTTTGGCTCTGCAGTTACACATCTGGGAATCGGTCCTTAGAATATTATCATAAAAACATACAGTGTATGTTTACAACAGCTTATTTATGATACCCCACCACTGTAAACACCCTAAGTGTCCATTAAGAGGGGACTGGTTGAATTGGTTACAGTACATCTAACAAAATAAGATCATATGTAGCCATTAAAAATGATATGTTGTTGTTGTTAGCTACCACACAATCAGTTTTGACTCATGGCGACTCCATATGTGCAGAGTAGAGCTGCCTCATAGGGTTTTCAAGGCTGTGACCTTACAGAAGCATTTCACCAGGCCTGTCTTCTGAGGTGCCTCTGGGTACGTTCAAACCACCAATCTTTCGGCTAGTAGTTGAGTGCCTCACCATTTGAGCCACCCAGATATAGGTCTATCTTTACTGACATGAAAACATGTTCTTACTTCAATGCCCACTGCTTTCTGTACAAATGAGGCAAAGCTGCCCTTCTCTTAAGAAGGTGTCACAATACACTAGTTTTCTTGGAACGGGGCACTTTTTACTGACACCTGCCGAACAAGAGCTGTAAGATAATAAATCCACCAATCTGTGGCTGTGGTGTGTGAGGACTCCCCTGGCTGTGCGGTGCAGTGTGCGCTGGTCTCAGCACCCACATCGGGTCCAGGCTGAGACAAATGCACCTGCAGGCTACTCCACATGGGTGTTACGGGAAGGTGCCCATCTGCCCACTGCTTCGGAGCTGCCCACCAACCCCTGAACTCGATGGTTGTGTGGGTCCTCTCCTACTTCTGAGAAATAAGATATCTATAGCGTCTGAGGAGCCCCGGTGCACAGTGGTTAAGAGTTATGGCTGCTAACCAAAAGGCCGGCAGTTCGAATCTACCAGCCGCTCCTTGGAAATGCTATGGAGCAGTTCTACCTGTCCTCTAGGGTTGTTATGAATTGGAATTGACTCAATGGCAACACATTTGGTTTGTTTTTTTACAGTGTCTGAATTTACAGCCCTCCCCCCGCCCCAAACCTCTTTCTTTTGGCTTTTCTCCACCAATCTAATTCAATCTTCCTATCTTTCAGAAATTTCTCCAAATCCTATGGAAGTGATTCTGGTTCTCTAACACAGACAGTGAGTAATTGTTTGCAATCTGTATACATGTACAAGCTCTAGAATCTGGAGGAGGAAGGAAGGTGCACGTGCTTAGTTTGTCTTCTCGATCAAATCCCCATATTCACTTTTTATTCAAAAGATTTCAAAAAGTCCAAAAGTCTTCTCCGGATGAGGACAGATTACTATAGGAAAAGTGATTATTATTTCACTAATAAAAACTTAAAAATGTAAACGCCGTAAATCTAATGCTGTTCTAAAATATAACGTTTACTCCACAAACAAATACAGAGCCTGTATCTGGCTGAGAAATCATGGTATGAATTTACATTCCCTAAGTGCCACTGTTCCACAACAGAGACCATATTAAAATGAAGGTGGACATCATAATTTTTCTTCTATGTTCTCTGGATTTGGATAATAAGACATTATCCTTAAAAACTCCTCAGGGTATTATGCCAAATAACTAGGTGTTCCTTCTTTGGCTTATAAAATTTGAACGATGTGTCTGAGATTTTCATTTTTTAGTTAGTTGTTAGTTAGGCAGATATAGTATTAATTGGGTGGGTTTCCAATAAAATATCTAAAAATTTATATCCAAGGGACACACTGAGTGGAACTTCCCAGAAATACAACTAAGAACACTCATGTAGAGGATGGTAAGAAGATATCCGAACACTTTCCTCTCCCCTTCCTTTCCAGTCCCGCGTGGTGACTAGGTCACTGCCACTGCAGACTGAGGAATGAGTGAGAAAAGCAGAGAAAAGGCTGGGCCACGTAAACCAACACAAGGACAGAAACCCTCTTGTGATGACAATGCCACCTACCTGGCGGGAAAATCCCTTCTCCGTGCTTGCCTGCCCAATTGTTATTTTTCGTAGAAATCGGTCATTTGTATCCAGTACTGGAAGAAAAGAGAACAGATTACTGATTCCGTCAGCAGATAGGTGCTGCCTGCCTCCAGTGTATTTTGGTGCCATTTGGAGGGCTGGGGAAACAGTTGAGAGCAACATGGATAGGGTCCAGTCTCCACTGAGCGGACGCTGTGGTGAGCGGACAGAAAGGATGATCAAATAAACAACTAAACATCGGCTAGTGAGAACTGTCTTACGAAAATAAAAACAGTGATATGATAGAGTTTACCACGGAGGTATGATAGTGTCACAGAGGCGGTGGGGCTGGGGTACCATTTTGACTAGGTGGTAACAAAACACATTTCTGAAGAGGTGACATCTTACACTGAAACCCGGATCACAAGAAGAAGCTGGTTGTGATTACAGCAGGCCCCAATCTTCTTTATCTTCCTCATTTCCTTGTTTGAATTCACAGTTTCAGATTTTGTTTGTGAAAACTAGGTTTGGTTTAGTGAAAAATGAACTTCTAATACCAGGAAACAAAGCTGGGATGACACAGACTTCACTAATAGTTTATATGGCTTCAAAGAACAAGTTTACAGTGACACCTTAGATCCAACTTGCTAAATATATAATACGGCAATGACAAAAATGGTGAAGGAAATTTGAGTATTTGAGAACTATGAGCATTTGTAGGATGAAAAATGGTCACCTCCTCTTGTACGTACAAAACACAAGCAACATTCTCAACGTGCCCACCTTTGTTCTGGGACCCAGTTGCTGCCACTCTTTCTTTACATATAATACATTCACACCCATGCACACACTCTCTGATATATATACACACATTTCACACACACGTACACACTCAAATACACATTCACTCACATAGATACTCCAACAACACTCACACAAACACATATAAACTTTCACGATTTTAAGACACAAGCAGAGTATATAGAAAATGAAAGGAACGCCTCTCAATATTGTCACTAGCTACCGCTTTTATTTCCTCTCTAGTTACCAAATCACCTAAGTATCTAATCTTATCACACCAAACAAACAAACAAAAAAATACCAAACCCGTTGCCATCAAGTTGATTCCAACTCATAGCAACCCTATAGAACAGAGTAGAACTACCTCATAGGGTTTCTAAGGAGTGGCTGGTGGATTTGAACTGCCAGCCTTTTGGTTAGCAGCTGAACTCTTTAACCACTGTATCACCAGGGCTCCCTTATCACACCAGTGACATCGTTTCTAAGTCTAAGGTCATGTTGGGTTTAAAAAAAGATGAAACCCTACTATTCAATGTCCTCAATTCATTGACTGCAGAGTTCTATTTTTCACTTTAATTCATGGGAAACAGAACCAAACTACTTATCAAACGTCATTCCAAATTCTTCTGACCCATGTGACCTGTCAATAGCAATAGCTTACTTCATTGCCCTGAAGAGTAATATGATTCTAATATTTATCTGGAAGCATTTTTTAAAGTTGTTTCTTCAATTAAAATTGAACTTCAGCCACAGAACAGTCCAGTCCTTTCCAGCTTCTCAGAGGGAAACCAATCTGTGCACTAGCTTTGGACAAACAGATCATGTAGCCTTTCTTTTCTGAGAATCCGGACTTAGTCCACTGCCCTATTTCAGGTGCCTACCTAAGCTAGAACCCCAAAGCAGACGTGGAAGAATGTCAAGTTGTATAAAAGTTTCCTTGAGCATGCTTGGTTTAATTCCCGCCTGTGCAATTTCTCTTTCATGAGTAAATCTCCAAAAAAGTTTTAAAGAGTAATGCAAACTAGCAATGTGTTAAAAAAGCTGACTACTGCATTTTGGACATACTTGTGTTTTAATAATTTATCCTCATTATAAAAAAGAGTTAGAGAAAATACATAGGCTTCCCAATAAAATGCTGCAAACATCCAGAGCCGACACAGAGAGAAAGACTTCCCCTAGAATTGGCACCCTGAATTTGGACGTCTAGCCTCCTAAACTTGAGAGAATAAGTTTCTTTCTGTTAAAGCCATCCACTTATAGTATTTCTGTTATAGTAGCACTAGATAACTAAGAAGAAGTACAACCAGAATGCCCCTTAGGAGCAAGGATGGCGAGACTACATCTCTCACACTTTGGACATATTATCAGGAGGCATCAGTCCCTGGAGAAGGACATCATGCTTGGTAAAGCAGAGGTTCAAAGAAAAAGAGGAAGACCCTCAATGAGATGGATTGACACTGTGGCTTTAACAACGGGCTCAAGCATAACGACGACTGTGAGGATAGCACAGACTCAGGCAGGGTTTTGTTCTATTGTACATAAGGTCACTATGAGTCAGAACTGACTCCATGGCAAGTAACAACAGCAACAACAACAACAGAAGGAAGGAAGGAAGGAAGGGAGCAGAAGAAAGATGGGGAGGCTTAGGCCTTTCTGTTTTTTTTTTTTTTTTTTAATGCAGAGACAAGAGGCCCATGAAGAGGGATACAAAGGTGAAAATTAAATAGTTTTCCTTGGCTATTTGGAGGTGGTGGGAGTGGATGGGACTGAGCCCACATGGGGAAGTTGGCTTTAAGATAAGAAAGGACACAGACTCCCCAAAGGGAGGCAAGGATTAGAGAAGCACATGATAAAGGAATAGTAATTGGAATAAATGGTGGGTTTAAAGAACTACAGCTGCTAACCAAAACGCTGGCAGTTCAAATCCACCAGGCGTTTCTTGGAAACTCTATGGGGTGGTTCTACTCTGTCTTATACGGTCGCTAGGAGTTGGAACTGACTCGATGGCAACAGGTTTGGTGTTTTTGGGGGGTTTTACGAAGCACAGGCTGGGAAGAAACAAAATCATGCATTTATGAAATTAAACATTCCTGTTGGGTCCTCTCAGCACTTTAGCCTGATCATGTCTCATTCTCACACCCTGTTGATCACTGGCACCCTGCTGCCCCTATCACCCACCTCTCTGCCATGTGATGGTCGAGGGGTCAATGTTGAGACGGGCGAACCTGCTCACTTCCTCGTCTGTCAGCGTGCTTGGGTCAGTCTTATGGATATCCAGCTTCTAATGATGAAAAAGAAAGCATGCAGTACATTTTAGAAGGAACAGAAAGCAAAAGGCAACAAAAATTATCCCTCTTATTTTCTCTGTGACTAGTGAAGTCTTTCAGAAAAAAAAAAAACTAAAATGTATTTCAGTTAAGTTGTGGGTTAGGTCAGCTCATATAAATAAGTGCCTAAGTCCAAATAACTCATACAAGCGGAAGACACTGAACATTTGTAACATGCCCTTACAATGACAGATCTGGACATGCAGCGCAGGTGACAGCAGACAGAGAACACTTGCTTCTATCTGCGTCAGCCTGAGGCTCTGCGTCTCCGTGGGCTCCTCAGTGTGGCTGCTCTACGCTCTGCGCTCAGCAGGGGTGCAAGCTTCTGTTCATATAAGCGGTGCTCCAGCTTGTTAGGTCTCATTTGCAAATATAAATATCAATAATTCAAGTAAAGTCTAGGTCCAAGTTTTCAGAACCAGGTATTTCTCAGTCAGTGCAGAAGAAAGACATTAAAACTTTTAATACATCTATTTCCGTAAAAGGAGTCTCCGGGTGGTACAAGTGGTTAAGAGCTCAGCTGTTAACTGAAAGGCTGGTAGTTCGAACCCATGCAGGAGTCTCAGAAGAAAGACCTGGTGACCCGCTTCTGAAAGGTCACAGCCATGGAAACCTCACGGAGCCCAGCTCTACTCTGACAGGCCTGGAGTCGCCACAAATGAGAAGTGACTTGATGGCAACTGGTTTATTTATTTTTAAAATTTTATTTCCATAAAGGAAACATTCTAAGAAAGTAGTTTTTAAAGGAGAAATACAAGAAAAAACTTTGAGAAATGGAAACTCTACATGTTCCTGCTGCTAAGAATTGCGTACTAGGTATTATTCTCTACAAACTGAACTTGCCTCAGTAAGAACCAAGGTGGTGCATTTTTGCCAACCAGTGGCTGTAAATTATATCATTAAGGGTTATTTTTTAGCATCTGAAAAAGAGTCAGGGAAAATCAAGGTGATTAGTAGAATATAAATAGCAAATAGCATTTGAAAACAATAACATGGGCTAAGAATGAAGATCTCTTGCACAAGTACAATCTCAGCATCTCCCTGCAACAAAAACTGCAATAGATAAATTTTAATTTTTTAAAAACAAATTTCATGAAAATACTGTATTTACGCAAATAACGTGCACTTTTCTACATTTGTTTGGCAACTGTGCCCTCTCCCCAACAAGGTATTTTCATAAGTGCCACTATGCCAATTTTCTTTTACATATTATTGTAAAAAAGAATTAGTATAGCTTGCTTATGAAAATCCCTCAGGGGGGGGCGGGGAGGGCGCATCTGGCAAACACACCTAGAAGGTTTGGGTTATTTGCATGAAAATATAGTACACTTTAGAGAGAGAAGGCTTCACTGAAGTTCTCCAAGTCTTACTCGACTAGGACACTTAGATCAGCAAAGCCATCCCCTCCTTTTACAGATGAAGAAACTGAGACCTAAGGAAGGTTAACTGACGCGTCCACGCAGCTCTCTGGCATGGCATCTGCATCTGACTTCTAGTACTCCGCTCTCTGCTACGTTATTTGGTCTCCTTCAGGGTTTAATACCCACAGGAGTATAGGAAAACCAAAAGCAAATCAAGTTCAAAATTTCTGGCTTTGACAAGATTTCTGACGTGCTTCTGACAACTGGAAACTTACTTTCAATCGAGCAAGTTGAATTTCTGAAAATGCTCTGACACCATTCACTAATGGAACCAGTCGATTATACAGGGCCTGAAAAAACAAAACAAAGCAAAAATACCATTAAAGTGTAAGGACCAACCATGAGCCTGGACCATTCACAGGATATGACAAAGTTCATTACTTTATAACCAAACTGTTTAGATTACAGAATCCTATTAAAATTCTTGGGCTAATATAAACAGTGTTGACTCAAATTCTGTCATTTTAATAAATCTGATGAGAGATGAAACAATGCACATTGTAAAAGAGTTTGCAAAAATATATTTCTTGATCTACAGCTTTATAACTATCAAATTAAGAACTGGTCTGAATTCTGCTTCAAAAAACTCACCAGGGAATTGCTTTAATTGGAGGGAATCAGGACTCTTATACCAAGTGACAGAAAGTACCATTTTAATCCATCTCCTACATCTATGAGGAATTAGCACCTGGTTGGTTTTTTTTTTTTGGTTGACTCTGTCCACATCAGGTATGTTAAATTTACCCTTTAGATTAACAGTACTTGAAACCCTGCAGAGGGGTCTGACTCCTCACCAGCACACCTAGGGTAGCTGCATGTACCATTAGTGTGTTAAAAAGATATCTGCCCTTTCTCCTTAGCAAAGACCAGAGACTGGACCTATGACCAGAATGAAGAGAACTGGTCTACCAAATATCTTCAAGAGCAGAAACACTTGCTTCAAAGACTATTTGGCATAAAAGTACAACTAACATCTCCCAACAACTTGGCAGTGGTCTTAAACCTATTTGAGATTCTGATCAAAGAATGGATCTGCTTAATAGGAAATAAAAACATGAATAAAATTACAAAACTTTCAATAAAATTTCAGTTCATTTATAGACTCCAGAGGACTTCCTGTGAACTTAAGAACCCAGGACCCCCAGGATAAAAATAAGGTGCCCCAAATGGCCAACAAAGACTCTTTCTCTCACCTTATCTGCTTGAGTATTTTCATGTAAAATTCTTGTGTCGATAGCAGCTGCCAGCAAGTTGTTGGCTGCAGTGATGGCGTGGATGTCCCCAGTAAGGTGAAGGTTGAACTGTAAATGCCATGAAAACATCTTTCAACCTTTTTTAAACAACCACAGTATTCAAGGACTTTCAGAATAAAAGATTATGCTAATTACATCTCCTTCATGTCCATACAACAATCCCTGTTGCTGTTTTTGTTGTGTGCTGTCAATTTTGATTCACAGTGACCCCCTGTGATGTGTCCCATAAGGTTTTCTAGGCTGCAATCTTTTACAGAAGCAGGTTACCAGGTCTTCCTCCCATGAGCTGCTGGGGAGATTCGAACAGCCAATCTTTCAGTTAGCAGTTGATTTCCCAAATTAGAAAATCAATGTCAGGTTTTTCCACAAAACAAGAAAGGACTCTTCAGCAGACTCTTTCTTGCAAATCCTTCCATTCCTGGGTTACAGGGTGAAATATTCTGATGAACTTAACGACTGGGCTTTTACTACTATAAAATTTTGTTTCCTTATTTTCATTTACTTGCATGCATCTTTTTATTGCTTAGAAAATAGTACTGTGTCAAATATATTTGGCTGGGAAGAAGGAAGGGCATAGAATAAATGATATGACACATTACAGAAAGTTTCAGAAATTGAAAAAGACATCACCCTCACAGCTCTGCTAATCTCTTCCTGTCTAGTGTCACGTACATACGTGATTATCATTTGAGGTAACAGCATACCTATAATTTGGTACCTTCTTTTTTAAAAAATGTATTATTATGTCATAATTTTGTTTGGGTATAGTTACAGTTTATAACTGCTGTATAATCAAGTAGATGTACCAAAATGTTTCAATTCCCTACATCTAGATATTTGTTATTTCTGAATTTTCACTTTTGTAACGGCTACAGTTATACAGAATACTTGCAAATAGGTTGTCACTTTATGCTTTTTATACACTTCCAGGAGTGTGATATTGGGTTAAATGTTCTTGGTAATATTATCAAATAGCTTTTTGAAAGGGTTAAATTTGCCCCCTGCAAAACACTAGCAAGTTAGTTACTTCGGAAACAAAACAACCTTTTGATTAAAAAAATAAGCTAATTTAATAGCTAAAAAGAGGTGTTTTAAGTTGGATTTTCTAAATTTCTCGGGAGGTTAAACATTTCTATTTTCTTGTTAAATTTTTATTTTATAACTTATAAAAGATATTTACCGTAGAAAATATGAAAAAATAGATAGGTACATGTTTCATAAAATATAACTGTAATTTTAAAAACTGAGATAAATCTATAATTTTATACCTTAGCTTTAAATGTAAATCTCTATTACTGGTATTTTAAAATCATTAAATAGTCTTCAAAATATACTTAACTCAATGTCCCATTATTAGACATCTAAGTTCCTGCCCCCCAATTTTTTAATGCTCTAAATTATGTGGAGATAAACAGCTTTAATTAAGTCTCTGGGCACAGATCTAATTTTTCCTTAAGATAAACTAAAAATGAATTTACTTGAGCCAAAGGGTGTGAATGTTTTTCAGGTACTTAATACATATTTCTAACTCCCTTCCAGAAACTTTTCATCGACATACACTTTCCAGCAGTGCACAAGAGTGTATGTCAATTTCTCTTAGCCCAAATTTGGTATTATTACTACATAAAAAAATCCAACTCTGTCCCTTTGACAAGTAAAATGGTAACTGATACTGGTTTTAATGTAGAGCTATTTGAGTATTCGTGAAGATGAACATTCGTTGGTTACTTAATATTTCTTTACTGATGTTTCTCTTGAATGCTTTTTGCCTATTTTACACCTAGGATATAAGTTTTTCTTTCCCACTGTCTCCTTAATATTCACTTGGATGCCTAAGGCCCAAACAGGACACTTCTTCTGACCACCACCTACCTGTTCACTACCATACCACACCACCATGTTGGAACCTCATACCCATTATTCCCCTGGTTGTCCAGTTCAATAAATTATGCCATTGAGTTGCTCAACCCAGAATCATCATCCTTGAGTGTTCCCCTTCCCTCACCCAACATCTAATCCATTTACTAGCATGATTTTTTCACTTTGACTGCCACCACCCTTGGCCAAGCCACCGCCATCTTTTCCCTGGGCTCCTGCCATTGTCTCCTTCCTGGACTCCTAGTGTCCACTCTGGGCCCCCACCAATCTGTTCTCCACATAGAAGCCTGAGTGATCTTATAAAACCTAACGGGCACCATGCTACTTCCCTGTCAAGATCCCTGCAGTGACTTGACACCTCAAATAAAATCCAGCCTTCTGGCCACAATCTGCAGCAGCCTGAAAGATCTGGTTCCTTCCCGTCTCTCTTTCTCCTGGCCCACTGGGCTTCTGCCATGCTGGTGTCCTTCCAGTTTCTTGAAGAGGCCAAGTCCTTTCCTGCCCCAGGGCTTTTTCACAAGCGGTTCCCACTGCCTGGAATGCTTCCCTAGTCTTCATATGGCTGGCTCCTTCTTATCCTCCGATCTTAGTATTTTCACTTTAAATTCCTCAGTCCATCTGGAAATCTATACTCACGTTTTTACATGTGATTACTTTCTAATTAAATTTCTTCTGTTAAGTAGTGTACGTTCACGGCACTCAGTCAGCAAATGTCTACTAAGCGTCAGGCACTGTGTTAAGAGCTGAGAATACTGAGATGAAGATAGACGTACCTCTGCTGTCAAAAAGCAAATTGCCTTGTTATGTTTGGTCCACTCAAATACCATAAGAAAGTTCACCCAAACCCAAGCCACACAGCTGATGCTATATAACAACTGGACACCAATGCCATTTCAACATTGCCAGCTAAGTCCTGAGCCATTCCCCTGGGCATGTTCCTTGTACTACTCCATTGCCAACCTGGCCTCCTGGCTCTGGACCTCCCTGGCTTATGAGTGTTACTCTTCCTCCTTTAGATATTACTCTTTGCAGCAATGCCTGGGCCTACTCTCCCTTCTCACCTCCACCTGGGATTGTTGTTGTTGTTAGGTGCTGAGACATAGCAACCCTACATACAACAGAATGAAACACTGCCCGGTCCTGTGCCGTTCTCAAAATTGTTGTTATGCTTGAGTCCACTGTTGCAACCACTGTGTTGGTCCATCTCATTGAGGGTTTTCCACTTTTTTGCTGACCTTCCACTTTACCAAGCATGATGTCCTTCTACAGGGACTGGTCCTTCCTGGCAACATGTCCAAAGTAAATGAGACGTAGTCTTGCCATCCTTGCTTCTAAGGAGCTTCCTGGCTGTATTTCTTCCCACCCTGGATACTTGAAGATTATCCAAATTTTCCTTTTACCTCTCCTGTTCCAAGCTTCTATAGGTTAAGACCTCTCCTATTCCTTCAACAAAGTCAACAAATACTCGCAAGCGAGCTCCTAATAAACACTGGCACTCTGCTAACAGCTGGGGCCTGTGAGCCCAAGAGAGGGCTCTCTAGCAGGCTCCCTCTAACTCACCACAGCCGACTGAACCAGGCTGAGGTAAACCCAGAGTATGAGGGGAATTTGTGGGGTAGAATAAACACAGAAGCATTAGCTGGGAGGAAGGGTGGGAAAGAAAGGGAAGAACGTTGTAGACATGTGAAAAGGCTTGGAATCAACAGCCAACAGGGCAGGAATCTGCAAGGTGGGTGACATGGTGGAGGCGGGATACACGAGACCTGAAAGAAAGTGAGAGTGGAGAGATGGCAGGGGCAGCGCACGAGGACCTCACATGCCTCACGGGCTGGGGAAGGGCGGTAACGACTGGAACACTTGATACCGGGAGGTGGCCTGCTTAGACTTGGGTTTTAGGAAGATTTCTCAGGACTTGAACTACGAGGCAGATGCAGAGAGTAGAAGCGATGACAGCAGGTAGCTGGTTAGGTACAGGGGACAAGGCAGTGGTCACGGAGGATGTATGAGTTCCTGGAGAAATTAGAACAGAGATCATCGGCTCTTTTTGCCCATTTTTCTGTGCAAGTACTTTATTTTGGAGTCTTCATTCAGAGTCGAGTCCAGGTCTTCCTAAGCTTGGCAGTATAACTGATGACAGATGGAAATACCAGACTACAACCTCTTATCCAGAACGCTTGAGGTCACATGGGCTTTGGGATTCAGAATTTTGGGAAATTTAGGCAGGCAATGTGGTGTGTGTGTGTGTGTATTTATAAAACACCCCCAGCACAGTGTAGGTCAGCACCCATTACTCGAAAACAATATTTCTGCAGAAAAATACGTGATTATTCACCCCAAGTGGCATCACAAAATCCAAAAATAGCTTTTAGCAGTTAACTGTCAGGTTTTGCCATCAAATGAGTTATACAAATAATTTTGGTTTTTAGAACCTTTAGGAATTTGGACTTGTGGATAAAGGATGGCAGGCCTGTGTTTATGAGCGCACAAAGGGTTTCAGGAAGGAAAAAGTCACACATGACATACATCTCTTTGAGGTCTTACCTCCTCCATGGGAATGACCTGGGCATACCCGCCGCCTGCAGCGCCTCCTAAACAACAGAGCAGGCAGCATTTGAAATGAGTCACCAAGAACAGCTACACAGGACAGACACAGCCCTAGGGACACAGCTCCCTAAACCCAACAGGGAGGCACATACACTTAAGGTGAAATAAAACTGTTTCTGTCAAAGCAGAGCAGGAGAAAAAATAGCGTGTTCATACTATGCTCATCTCTGCAATTTAAGGATTTCTGTTTCTTGGTTTTGAAAAAAAGGTAAAAATAACAACTGTCATCACTTCAAAACATATCACGATATGAGGTCATTTTATTACTTTTGTCAGATCTGTGTGGCTACCTTCATCTAAACTGTACATACATTTAAGCATTAAAAAGGCCAACTGCAATCTACCTGATAAACACCTCACACTAACATATCATAAACTTCAATGTATTTGACATAATAATGTGTAAGGTTTGCCACGCTATTTATCCCTCAAGACACTCAGGATATTATATGAAGAAGATTTTCCTTCTCCATTTGCCCACCATACACTTGCCTCCCCTAGATATTTCATATACGTGGAATCACACAATATTTGTCTTTCTGTGTCTGGCTTATTTCACTCAGTGTAACGTTTTCAAGGCCCACGCATGTCATAGCACGTACTAGGGCTCCATTTCTCTTTACGGCTGAGTAATACTCCACTGTATGTATACTCACTGCCGACAAGTCAATTCTGACTCATAGCGACCCTATAGGACAGAGTAGAACTGCCCCATTGGGTTTTCAAAGTGTGGCTTGGTGGATTCGAACTGCAGACCTTTTGGTTAGGAGCCGTAGTTCTTAACCACTGCGCCGCCAGGGCGCCATCGTATATATATACCACATTTTCTTTATCCACTCATCTGTTGACAGGCATTTAGGCTGCTTCTACTTTTTGACTACTGTGAATGGTGCTGCAATGAACATTGTTGTAGGGGGATTTGTTGCTTAGGGGACACTGAGCTTCTGTTAAGGGTGATGGGAAAATCTGGAAATGGATAATGGTAATGGTTGAACAACATAATAAACATAAGTAATGTCACTGACTTGTACATGTGAAGAATGTTGACATGGCAAATGACTTGTTACGTATATATTCACCACTATTAAAAAAAAATGGGAAAACACCCAAACTTCTCTTTCCTAAAACAATAATGATGCCTTCTACATGCATATCATTTTACAGTTTACCCTGTTCTTTATGTGCTATCTCATCTGATCCTACAACAACCAGTGAGGCTGGCATTATAAGCCTCCCTTTCACAGATGCAGCTCAGAGAGGTTGTGATTGGCTAAAGGTCACACAGCAGTAAGAGATACAGCCATGAAGAAAACCTTGGCCTTCTCACTTCAAGCCGAGTGTTCATCCCACTACATAATGTATGATATTCTAAGAGTTATCAGTACTTAATGAGCTAGAAGTTATTAATATTTATAATAGTAATATAAATATAATACTGTTAAAAAACATGACATGCCAAGAACAAACAGTAATTGTAGCAATAAATACTATTGTACTGTGAGCTAAAGAATGATTTCATGGTAATAAATCAATGAAGGAAGACTAATGAGCATGAAGGTCCCATATATCACCTAACTGCAGCCAAGAAGAATTTCATTCTGACTCTTGGTCCACAGCCACGTCTCTAGAGAAGTTCTAAGGCCCCACACATCAATGCTGAAGAACAAGACTGTGGACCCAACCTAAAGGATCTCTGTTTAAATGGAAGGGCTTTTTACCATGGCTGGAATGAGACAACACCAATATGAATGGCAGAGTTTCAAAGTAGCTTGGCAAAGAAAGTAGGGACAAAACAGAAGCTTCAGCTAAGGCGGGAGTCCTGTGCAAAAAGCCCAGTCACTGTTCCCACCAGCCGTGGAGTGGAACTTCCTGAGGCCGTCACTGAACCCCCACGCAGCTCCCTCTGCTCCTCTTCCTGCCTGGGAGGATCAACTTGGGACAAATGCCATGCACTGTGTGTGCAGGAGAGGGTGCCTGCAGGAAGATGTGTACCAGTGCCTCTAAACAGCTTTCACTCCCTATCTGTTGGTGTTGCTTTTAAAACTTCCTCCCCCAAATTTTGCTCTGAAAAATAGACTTGCTGTCTTATAAAGTACCTTTGACTCCAAACGTTGGTCCTTGAGAAGGCTGCCTCAGGCAGGCGAAGGAGTTGACATTGAGGTGTGCAGTCAGAGCCTGAACAAGCCCAATCGTAACCGTGCTTTTCCCTTCGCCAAGAGGGGTGGGTGTGATCCTGATTTGAAGAACAGAAACATAAATTTAATAAAGTTTCGTGATGTTGTTGTTGTTGCCATCAAGTTGACTGAGTCACGGCGACCCAGTGTGTTACAGCGTAGAACTTCTCCATAGTTTTCTTGGCTGTAATCTTAACAAAACCAGATCTCTACGCCTACCTTCCACGGTATCACTAGGCAGGTCTGAGCCGCCAACCTTTAGGTTAGCAGTCCAGGGCAAACTATTTGCTCCACCTAGCTTAAGAATTGCCTGCCTGCTGTGGGTAGACCATAATGGTCCAAGAAAACTGAATTATTCAGTAGATTTTGGAATGGGGGGCTATTTTGGATAACCCATTCAAAACCAACCTAAGGTACTAAAACCAAATCAGAGGGTACTGGTAGAGAACATACTATTCCAAAATCCACACAAAAAACTCAATTTTCTTAGACCATTAGGGTCTACCCCATCAGACAGGCCATTCCTAAGCTAAAGTCAAAACAGAGACACACATTTACCATGAAACCAAAAGAGGAAAAGTTATTTGGTCAGTGATGCCAATAACACTATCAACGTCAAGAAATGGCATACTCATCTACCAAAATGGTTTAAATTATTAAACTGATGTTGCTTCTTACTGATGGGCAAATTAGCATTCTTCTAGAGCCATTTACTGTGGGCATAATGTGGACACAGATCCTCAAGCCACCACACATCCATCTCCCAGCTATATCCCTGCCCAGTGCTTGTCGCAGCGTATTTGAACAGAGACCAGGGGAGGAGCTCATTGTTGTTGGCTGCCCTCAAGTAGGCCCTAATCTATGCTTACCACATTCTTAGAATGGTCCTGCGCCATCTCCATGTTTTTTGTAGATCAGACCTCTGTGATCCATAGGGCTTTCATTGGTTGATTTTCATAAGCAGAGCACCAGGCCTTTCTTCGGCCTATCTTAGTCTGGAAGCTCTGCTGAAACCTGTTCAGCAGCACAGCAACACACAAGCCTCCACTGATGGATGGGGTGGTGGCTATGCATGAGGTGCACTGGCTGGGAATCAAACCTGGGTCTCCTGCATGGAAGGCCGGAATTCTACCACTGAACCACCACTGCCCTCAGGAGCTCATTACCTTTCATCATTCGCATTCATTTCCAGACAGCCTTTTCAGTTAGGAGGTTCTTTGTTCTAAAAGGAGATATCTGCATTCTTGTAGCTTCCCTTCTCTTGGAGTTATACACACACTAAGCCTAATCCCTTACCATACAGCAACCCTTCAAATATTTGAAAAGATTAAGTCCAAAGCCCATCAGCACAGTAAGGAGCCAACCTCTGCCTTAGGAGCTTATTGTTGACTACCACTCCCTACTAAGCCAAATATTCTCATGTTCATAACATAACAGTATAATAAGAAGGGCCCATAAAATTGAGTATAAAAACCATTGTTACAACTTTAAAAAGTTGTCACTTTGAGTTTATAGTCTGGTCTTCTATGAGTTAGATGGTGTGAGTCAGGTTGTCTAGGATACTTGATCACAATGAAACGGATAATAGCTTTCAGACCTACCAAACCCAGTGATGTGATGCCTTAGCTATGTCATCATCCCCAACTATCTCAGGCCATCTCTGTAACACACACGCTCATTTGTTTAGCAGATATCCACTGGGAACCTAGTACATGGCAGGCACTGTGCTAGGCCCTGGGGACACAATGATGATCAAGTCAGACTCTGTCTCTGCCCTCCCAGAGCTTACAGCTGATGGGAGATACAGACAAATAAATCAGCAATTACAACAAATGTGATAAACACTAGGACTGGGGTAATAGGACAATTAGCATTCTGACAGTACATAGAAAGATGTAAATAGATCTAAAAACATCAGGGAAGGCTTCTTGGAGGAAGTGATATCTAAGCTGAGAACTGACAAATGAATAAAAGTCAGCCAGGAAAAATTGAGGGTGCAGTAGAGGTAGTAAATATGCTAGGCGTTGTGCTTTATATTTATTGGGCCAATTATTGTTATTCCTATTTGATCGATGAAGAAACTGAGGCTCAGCATTTAAGTAACTTGCCCAAGGTCCAACCAAAACCAAACGCAGATTTTGACTCAGTGACCCCATAGAATTTCCAAGGCTGTAGATTTCTTCGGAAGCAGACTGCCACATCTTTCTCCCAAGTAGCCTCTGGTGGTTTCCAACTGCTGACCTTTTGGTTAGTCATCAATAGCTTTAACCAGTGCACCACCGGGGCTCATTGCCCAAGGTTACATAACTAACAAGTAGTTGAGCTGGGAACTGAACCCAGGTTTGACTTCACTAGGTTATTTCTATGCATGGAAATCATTTGCTCTAATTAGCAATTTAAAGCAGGGGAGTGAGTAAGAGCAGTCTGGGAGACTAGACAGAGAAAAAGGAGAAGGACAGAATGGGTGAGGAACATGTTCTTTTTTTTTTTTTAATTTTCATTATGCTTCAAGCGAAAGTTTACAAATCAAGTCGGTCTCTCATACAAAAATTTTTATATACCTTGCTATATACTCCTAGTTGCCCACCCCCTAAGGAGACAGCACACTCCCCTCCACTCCCTATTTCCATGTCCACTCGGCCCGCTTCTGACCCCCTCTGTCTTCTCATGTCCCCTCTGGACAGGAGCTGCCCACAGAGTCTCATGTGTCTACTTGGGCCAAGAAGCTCACTCCTCACCAGTATAATTTTCTACCTATAGTCCAGTCCAATCCCTGTCTGAAGAGTTGGGTTTGGGAATGGTCCCTATCTTGGGCTAACAGAAGGTCTGGGGACCATGGCCTCCGGGGACCTTCTAGTCTCAGTCAGACCATTAAGTCTGGTCTTCTCATGAAAATTTGGGGTCTGCATCCCACTGCTTTCCTGCTCCCTCAGGGGTTCTCTGTTGTGAGGAACATTTTCTTTCAATGAAGTCATCAGGAGAAGAGATACCAACAGGAAACCAGCAAGAAGCGGTGTAAAGTAGGAGAAGCCCCGAGAAGGAGGTGGGTGTGACGGAGATGCCAGGGAAGGAAGGGAAGTTTCAGGATGAAGGGAGGGTCTGCAGAGCCAAAGGGTGCAGAGGTCTGAAGGGAGGAGAGGACAGACGAGCGTTCACCAGAATCAGCAGCAAGGAGGCCGCTGGTGAACTGGTCACTGGTGAGCCAGTCTGACCACTGCTTGATGAAATAACCTCCACCTCCTCATGCCACATGACCCTGGCGCAACAGCCACCCCTGCATTGATCTGCATTGATCTAAATGGCAAGTTACGGTGTGGGGTCGACACAGACTCAAATAGTTACATGGTCTTTACACTTTACATGCTTTTAGTCAACTTTCTACCTTCTGACATAGAACGTGAACAAAGCAGTCAAGAGGCCACAGGCATCACAATCTGACAAAAGCCTATAAAGGAAATGTACCAAACACAGTGGATTTAAGTGCAGTACTGAACATTTAAATCTGTGAAGTCGTCACTGTTTGCAAAGAAATAAGCCATTTCCTTAGACCGTGTGACTTATATTTCCATTCCCAAGGATATGCGAGCTAGCTGCTGTAGAAAGCCAAAAGCAGACACGCCCAGAGGTGACCTCCTCAAACTTCAGCTCCCAGCCAAGTCTTAATTAGAAACACAGCCCTGTTTAGCTTTTGGCCAACTAATACAATTCAGGAGAATCTGAAAGTAGGAAGTATTTATTAGGCGCAATAAAAAGAGAGCTATAATAAAAACTTGATTTTACCTCATTCTTGCATTTGGTATCAAAATTTCATTTATTTTTCCTCCCAGGGCCCTTACCTCTGATTCCAAATTATCAAGTTGACTTACAAAAGAACCAGCATCATGTTAACCTAATTTCTTTTTCTGTAAGAGTTTATAATTTATGGAAATGGGATTGATTTTTTTTTTTTTTCCTCATTGCCTTTCTCAACTTCCCTGAGCAGATTTATCTGCTCCCTCCCTGGTATATGATCTGTTTATCATATAACTTATCAGAGGGCATGGTAACAGCTTTCTGACTTGGCCTTCTCTCCGACCAGGCTGTGAGTTTGCTTAGGTGAAGGACGGTACCCACTCTTCTTACATTCCTAGTCACCTGTCCAGGGCAAGGACAAGAAAAATGGTTGACAACAGAATAGCTTCTTTTCTAAGGCCACTATTATTTATTGTAAACTACAGTAAAAATGTATTCAAGTACTCGCTGACAATTTGGACACATTCAGTAGGAAGTTTACCATTTAATCAAAGGTCAAGAAGATTGCAAACGCAGAGAGAAGTAGTAAAACTGTTCTCCAAATGCAGACTCTTGTTGAACAGCTTTGTTGCTATCAACCATGGGTGTGACTGTGAGCTCCAAACTACACGCTCTAACAGCACGGAGAAGAGGCATGCTACCAGTCTCAGCCCTGTCCGGCTTAGAAATCCCACATTTATTTCATTTTTGGAATAAATCTTTGGGACTTATCAAAGTGTACTTGGCACTATTAAAAATACTTACATCTGGTTTTACTGGTTAATGTTCAAAAAGGAACACTGGGGAATTTTTCAATGACCAGAATAAAAAACTCATCTTGAATTTAAAAAACTGATGGACTTAAAAAAACACAAATGGAGCTTTACTTTCATGGTGTTCCAATGCTGAAATGTGTGAGTGAAATATTGTAACGATGTAAAATAAAGTAAAATGAGAATGAACATATATGTGTGTGTATGTATACGTATAACATACATGGGGACCTAGCGTGCCCTGGTTAAACATCTGGCTGCTAACCAAAAGGCAGGCAGTTTGAATTCACCAGCCGCTCCTCGGAAACCCTATGGGGGCAGTTCTACTCTGTCCTATAGGGTTGCTATGAGTCAGAATTGACTCGATGGCAATGGGTTTGGTTTTGGTTTTATACATATATAAAATGAAGAAATCTGTCTTGAAAGAAATGCAGCCGGAATGCTCCTTAGAAGCAAGGACTGCAAGACTTTGTCTCACAAACTTTAGACGTGTTATCAAGAGGGATCAGTCCCTGGGGAAGTACATCACGCTTGGTAAAGTAGAGGAGCAGGAAAGAAGAAGACCCTCATCGAGATGGACTGACACAGTGGCTGCAACAATGGGTTCAAGCATGACAACGACTGTGAGAATGGTACAAGACCAGGCAGTGTTTCTGATGTACACAGGGTTGTTGTGTACCCGACTCGATGGCTCCTGACAACACCACATATATATAAAATCAAAAAGGGCAGCAAGGAATTGGATTGTGCAGATAAAATTTTGAAATCTTAATGATGTAATGATGTAAATGTAAAATGTAAAATGCTTTCAAATACACCAAAAGAAAAATAAACCATTTTCTGTATGAAAACCATTCATCTATTCAGAAAAACTGGACATGACACCTACTTTCAATATTTGCCTACATAATATATTAGAATATATTAGAAAGCACCAAAATTTTATCTAATTCATTCAGCTCCCCAATCTTAATTAATTTAAATACAGGATCTATGTTGTGTTGTTTGGGAAGAGGTGGGGGACTAATAACTGTAAAATGAATTTATTTGAAAATGTCTCTATGGAATTCTCCTTCTAAGTCCTTTTACAAACATGACAACCACTATAGTGTGTTGCCTAAAAGTATTAAGTTTTAATATATATGCACTTGGTCCAAATCCCCACAGTGGAACATTCTTTAGTAAAGAGTTGAGTATATCATTCACTTCTAGGCATCCTCATGATTTGGAAGGTTATTTAATTTTTTTTTACACATTTTATTATCTAACAAAAAATGCTATAGGCCACTGGGTTTGGGTTTCCATTACATGTTACTAAGATACATAGTTTAAAGGCGCTGTCTGGAGGAGTTTCTTCTAAATACATTTGTTCTATTCTGCAAGTACTATAAATAAAAGAAAAACTCACAGATACTTAAACAGTTACCCAAGGCAGGAAGGCAAAAAGTCTTTTAAAGTTATTTTTACACCGTCTCAAATTAATGGGTGGAAACATTTAAAAAAAATCAAACCAGGTATTCAGCACTCTACAGACTAAACCAAACTGGGACTCAAATGATTTTAATTTTCTTTTAACATGGAATTCATTCAATTCACAGACCACTTTAGGCTTCTTCTTAACAGCTCTGTCTAAGGTGTTCAGAGAGATTCTAGAAGCTTCTGCACGGAAAGCTGTAAGGGCAGGATGGAGACCCATCCTGGGTGCACGGGGCATATCATGTGCCCGTTCAAATACCCACAGCTGCACGCAGAGCTGAGTTCTCAAACAAAATTCCTTTTCATTAGTGTAACTAGGAAAATATGTAAAACTCAAGAGCCCCTAAGATTCTTTTGGCGTATTTCCCTGAACAATTCCCAGTACTTTTCATTTTGTCAGGCAAAGCAAATAAAGTGATGTGTAGGTGTAAATACCATGAGAAGTGTAGCTGATGAAATACAGATGATTCTGACTGAATAAGAAAACCTTAAGTTTAAAGAACGGCTTTTTAAAAAGAATTAATCTGTTCTGCATTTAGGTTATTAATGGTACAAGATTTTTAAAAATCCCATTGTTTTATATTTTAATCCTACTGTTGATTATACTTAAATCACATTTATACATAAATTCAAAATGTACAATAACACATGTATTGTTATTTAGATTTATTGAAAACTTACTAGTGTCTTTGAATTCTTCTAAAGCATGGGAAAAGATTTATGTTACGGTGTTCAGAAAAATAAGCAGGACGTGAAATAGTATTTAGAGTACGATCTCAAATGTGTAAAAAGGATGGAAGCAGAAATAAAATCCTGGAAGGAAATATAAAAATTTTTAACACTCTAGGTAATGAAGGATTTTGTTTTTCTCCTTTTGTTTTTCTTTATGGTCTAAATTTTATACAATAAACCAATACTATTTTCAGAATAAAAAACGTTCAGAAGCGATCATTTATATTTCTACAGAAGTTTCCAACGGTGCGAATAATGGCTTAAGAATACCACTTTTCTGTGGCTGACTGGATCAAAAATAAAAACATGGAGGTGATTCTTATTTTGAATTGATTTATCACTTTAGATTATAAATGATTGTCTGTGTTCTAAACTGGCCTCAAGCACCCAGCTATCAAAGATTCAATACTGAAGGCAGCTTCCAAAAAAAGACCAAATCTGCTGCTGTCGCGTCCACTCTGACTCATACTGACCCTAAAGGACAGAGCAGTGCTGCCCCATAGAGCTTCCAAGGAGTGCCTGGTGGATTCGAACTGCCAACCTTTTGGTTAGCAGCTGTAATTCTTAACGACTAAGCCAACTGGGTTTCTGAAGGCAGCTTACACACTTAAAAAAAATACATCATTTGTGCTGGGGGCAAAAAAAAGTTTATACTTTCCTTATAGAAGGCAGTGCGGTATATACTTTCTAAAACCCTTCAAGTTTTGCCACAGATATATATCAAAATCCAGCCCTCACAGCTTTCTTTATCAATGCTAGTAAAAAGCCCACAATTTAATTTTTATTCTTTCAAAGGTCTTTGTTAGGTAAGGGAACTTACACCACACATTCAGAAAGAGAATCGTGGCTGTCTGAGGGTTAAACCCGCACCTGAGAGCTTGAGTCTGATTTCTGCCTGTTATCTACAACATGACAGCATGCCTCCTTCAGTTCACTTACACATATTAACGCCAGCAGAGGAAGAGTGTGGGAGAATGTTCTACCGGGTACAGATGGACGTCTGGCTGTGATCCCATGTTAGCCATCCTCTGGCACACGGCTGGAGGCCAAATATGACTTCAAGTTAGGAAGCTGATAACTACATTGTCAAAGCTTTGTGCTTTGTTGTTGTTGGGTGCCGCTATCGGTTCTGACTCACAGCGACCCCATGTGACAGAGAAGAACTGCCCCATAGGATTTTCCACACTGTAGTCTTTACGGGAGCAGATTACTGGGTCTCTCTTCCACTAAGCCACTGGGTAGTTCAAAGTGCCGACCTTTCGGTTAGCAGCCGAGCACTTAACCACTGTGCCACCGAGGTTCCTTTCGAGTGCGGAACTTGATAACAACATCATCAGAGCTTTTGTTTTCACAGTATCAATTCTGTGTTCCCACTAAAGGGCAGCGCCCGGTGTAGATTTGTGTGTTTATTGCCAATATTGACAATCACGAAACTAAGCAAACGAGCCAATAGATAAGAAAAATGGCTCCTTGATTCCTCCTTTCTAAAGCACATTTTTCTGAGTTTTCATGATCTGTTGACCTCGAACAGGTGAGGAAATCAGTGACCCACTTAACAAGACAGTCTAAAGCCTAAAAAGAGGGAAGAAGATTATGGATAAGATGCTAAGTTTGCTTTTTAAAGTTCTTAATGTTCAAGAGTCTATTTAATCATTGCAAACGGGCGAAAAGTTCGATTCTGTTCAGGAAAGCAGCACTGACTAAATTGTGTCCTCCAAACACTGGGACCCCCACGACTGGCCGGCTCTTTTCAGAGGGCCAGAAGGTGTCTGCAGGTGGGGCCAGTATCAATCAATCAGCAAGGAGCTTTCCCACAGCTCAGTCACATGGACTCAAGACCAGGCAAGGGACTCAGAATCCAATTGAGGTGGTCCTGAGCCTGAGGAAGAAGTTTTTAGTGACAGGCCACCGAGTGCCACGGCAAAGTATACCAGAACCAGCCAGTTGCCACTGAGTTGATTCTGGTTCATGGAGACCCTGTGTGTGTCAGAGTATAAGTGCTCCACAGGGTTTTCAATGGCTGATTTTTCAAAAGAAAGGCCAGGTCTTTCTTCCAAGTCACCTCTGTATAAACCTCCTTGAAACCACAGCTACCAGATGAACAAGATCCTGGCTGTTCATCCCTCTTACAAAAATGGAGGAGGAGGGAATATGAAATTATACCATTAGAGAGGTGAGATTATAGGTGATATTTTTTGCTTTTTATCTTTATAGTTTTAAATAGTTGAACTCACCTGTAGGCATTTTTCCTAAAGAGACAGCTGAACCATGCACAAATACGCATGCCCAAGGTTAATTTTAGTAGTGTTTATAATGGCCCAAAATTGGAACTGATTTAAATGCTCGTCATTAGAGCACGGGTTAAATAAATTATGGAACATCCATATCATACTTGCAAACCATTTTTCTGTCTCAGTACACCTGAAGAATTAAAAATAAGCTCTAGTATCAGCAGCTGGAAGTCCCTGGTTGGTGCAAATGGTTAAAGCGCTTGGCTGCCAACCCAAAGGTTGCAGGTTCTAGTCCACCCAGAAACACCTCAGAAGAAAGGCCTGGTGATCTACCTCTGAAAAACCGGCCACTGAAAACCCTGGGGAGCTCAGCTCTGCTCTGACACACGTGGGGTCACCACGAGTCAGAGCCGACTCCACAGACTGGTTTTTATCAGTGGCTGAGCCACAGCAGCGCTTCTCCACGTGGGGCTGGAGGTGCCAGACAGATGTGTGATCTGGAATCCACCCTCTTCACAGGCATTTTTTACTCCTGCCTCCCAGAGCCCGCCCCTCTCGCACATATTTAAGAATTGCTGATGGCAAACAATGAAATGTTATATAGTTGTGAAAAATCGATACTACAGATGTCTATACTCAGTGGGGATACGCACATTGTTGGATAAACAAGTAGTTTACAGAAGAGCACATTTAGTACGATCTCATTTAAGCAAGACCGGGTCAGTGTCAAGACAGTCTTCACGACGTTAACAGTCCTTTCCTCTGCGTGGTAGGATTTGGGATGACTTAGACTTTCTTGTTCATATTTTTTTATTTTTTAAAATAATTTTACAATGACTATGTATTATTTTTAATACCAGAAAAATAAATAAAAAATAATAAAGCACTTATATTAATAATTAGGGAACCCTGGTGGCACAGTGGTTAAGGTGCTCAGCTGTGAACTGAAAGGTCGGTGGTTCAAACCCACCAGCTGCTCTGTGGGAGAACAATGTGGCAGTCTGCGTCTGTAAAGATTACAGCCTTGGAAACCCTATGGGGCAGTTCTCCATAATTTATTTAACCCATGCTCTAATGACGAGCAGTTATGGGCAAAATGGTGCCATGGTTAAGTGCTCAGATGCTAACCGAAAGGTTGGTGGTTTGAACCCCCCCAGCAACTCCACAGAAGATCTGGTGATCTGCTCTCGTAAAAATTACAGCCTAGGAAACCCTATGGGGCAGCTCTACTCTGTCGCAGAGGGTCACGATGAGTTGGAATCAACTCGACAGTGCCCAACGACAACACATGAATTATTAAATATGTAAAAAACTAAGTTAACTATTAAAGTCAAATCCAGTTATAACAAATCTCTGCCTAACAAACACATTTTTGCGTCTTAAACCTTGGCTCATATATCATAAGTAATAGTCAATGCAATGAAAGTTCAAGACAACAAAGGAATTTATATGGTTTCTTGATGTTCCCTCAGGTCACACTGAATAAATATTTGAAATCCCTTGTTTCCTATCATCGTTTCAACTAATAAGAACCTTGTGCTTGGGTGTAGTTTTTAAAAAGGCAGGGGCTGGGGGGAGAGAAAACAAACACTCATTTTCACAAAAACTATGAACATGTCTTTTATAAAACACTTTATAAAATGACGAACACAAGTGAAAATGGCCCACCGCTAGTGCTAAAATGTAAGAAAAGAGAAACGAATCTTTGTAACGTGACTATATATATGAGAAACATCAACAAGAAACATTAACAAAGAAGGATAAGCCTCACGCCATTATCTGTGCATTTTCCACTGGAATATTCAAAAAAAAAAAAGAGAAACGAATCTTTGTAACGTGACTATATATATGAGAAACATCAACAAGAAACATTAACAAAGAAGGATAAGCCTCACGCCATTATATGTGCATTTTCCACTGGAATATTCAAAATAGAACACATAAAAAAACTAAGCAGTTCAAAATATTTTACTTTCAATTCTCATTTTGCTTTTTTGTCATGAAAATTCAAAGGTGTGGGAGCAGCAGTGACCACAACACATTATGAGAAACAAACGATGAGCTGCTTGTTACACTTTGTATTTTGTGATGGAGACAAATTAGTTTGGCACTAAAAAGAAAAACCTGCCTCACGTTAATGAAGGGATGCCAAGTGCAAGGGACGCGGTACAGTCAAATGTGAGCAGAGGACGGATTTGAGGGGACTGAAGACAGACGTAAATGGGAAAGAGAGTTTTCTAAACATGTCTCCTTTGCAAAATAGTTTTAAAAGTTGGCTTACCCCGCAACTAAGACGTATTTTCCATCTGCTTGATCTTTTAACCTTTCCAGCACAGACAAACATACTTTGGCTTTGCTTTTGCCATAGATTTCAATTTCATCTGCAAGCAATCCTATCTCCTTGGCAAGAACATCCACAGCTTTTGGAGTCTGTCTTCTTGAAATCTCGATATCACTGGGGGGAAAACACAGAAGATGGAAGAGTCTTCTCAGCTTCGGTGGTCGATGCTGAAGTGAAAAACAACCATAAACCATGCCAACAACTAAATGAACACAATTGCTCTGTACAGGGTCCTTTCTCCCAAGCAGTCTTAAGCACAACTGCTAATGATTAACGTGCGTGTGAAAACAACACATCATTTTAGAAAAACCACCCAGAAAAATTCACAAAGGTCCTAGAATTCATGGGGCATGTGATGTGGGTGCAGTGATAACACCTATGCCACAAAGTGAGGGTAACTGTATATCACAACATGTCCAAAGGCCTCCTGCAAATGTAACTCCACCATCGAGCAAAATGCTTGCTTTATATGGGTCATTGCTGTGTTGGTTAACCATGACTAGAAGGGTTATTGCACAATGCTCTCCGACTGGACTAGCCACATATGTCTCTTGGCTATTCAAAAATGTGGAAATGCTATTTCGTTTTATCTGCGTCCATACTTTCCCTCTTTCTTTCCTATTTCAAGTCCAAAATCACATTTCATAATATTTAATTACATAACTGTTGGTAAAATGACCTAGGGCTCCAAGCTCAACTTTAGCTGTAGAAAATTTTAGTAGCTCCAGAGTGTCACTGGGCAAATAATTGAACTGTTCTGTTTTACTGGTAAGATGAGAACCCCGCTGCTCATCCTGCAGTCAGATTATGAAAATCAGTCTCTGTACCCATGAACTTTTCAGAGAGTGCTTTTTGGGGCTCATGTGCACAATCATTTCTTTTACCAGGGTTCGGGCCATCCATCTGGCAGGCCATCTGTGTGAGAGTGAGAATCGAAACACACACTTACTCTCTGGGCAGCAAGGGCAGACCAGAGCCTTCAGCCTGGAAGAGGAGGCAGCAGAACTGCCCTGGAAGGTTCCACACCAGAGAAGACAGCAGGGCCAGACTCAGTCTGGAGGACTTACTTTGTGGGACAGCAGTCCCTTTGCAGTGGGCTGCAGAGCCCCCTCCCCAAGGGCAGAGAGCCCCCACGCTCTTATTTTTTCTTATCTTATTGCTGACAAATCATCCCTCAGACCTGCTGTTATTGCTAGCTGTGCTGAGTGAGCCCGGACTCATAGCAACCCCCAGGCGCAATGGAACGAATCACTGCCCAGTCCTGAGCTGTCCCTATGATTGGCTGTGGATCAAACCGTGGTGATCCATAGGGTTCTCACTGTCTGATTTTCAGAAGTAGATTGCCAGCTCTTTCTTACTAGTCCATCTTAGTCTGGAAGCTCTGCCGAAGCCTGTTCAGCATCACAGCAACACACAAGCCTCCACTGGCAGATGGGTGGTGGCTGCGGGTGAGGTGCATTGGCCAGAGCTGAACACGGGTCTCCCACATGAAGATGAGAATTCTCCCACTGAACCACCAATGCCCCCACTCTCAGCTCTAATATTACCTTACTTACTCCTCCATGACCCTACAGTGATCTAACCTTGATGTCAGAGATAACAGTAAACAAACCTCAGGTGCTGGCTTCTCCAAAAAACACTAGAAAAGCTGAGTGGGAGAAGCCACCTGAGGGAGCAGGGAGAAGATACCTCGGGCCTGGGATGTGGGGCTGAGTTCACTGCTTCCAAGCCGGATGACTCTCTTTCCTCTGGTCCTCCCCTCAGTCCTCTCTAGTCCCCCCTCCTCCCAAAACTTTACTTTTCTATGAGGAGCCCTGGTGGCACAGTGGTTAAGCACTCAGCTGCTAACTGGAAGGTTGGCAGTTCGAACCCACCAGCTGCTCAGTGGGGAAAAAGATGCGACAGCCTGCTTCTATAAAGAAGCCTTGGAAACTCTATGGCACAGTTCTATTCTGTCCTGTAGGGTCACTATGAGTTGGAATCAACTCAACAGCAGCAGGTTTGGTTTACTTTTCTATACTCTTACTTCATTTTTCCTTTCTGGCTATACCTTTTATCTGTTTCTTTCTCCCTACGAACTCCTAAATTGAACAGTCTAAACTTAAAAAGTGTCCAAGATTTTCTCTTCGGTAGTTAAAGAGTCACAGTGACATCATTTTGATTTTTGGAACGATTTGTAAATTACTCAGCCTACTTTTTCTTTCCCCAGCAGCTCTAGAAGTCAAATTTGGTCAAACAAGCAAAGCACCTTTTCCCCAAGTAGAATTTATCTTGCTTTATAAAAAAAAAAAAAAAATTTTTTTATTTATATAAACACTTCGATACACAAATTGGCGGACTCTATCTTCATTGTTTTAGTTCTCTGTAAACAGAATCTATTTATTTTTTTAAAGCTAAGGGCCTATACCAGCATGAGTTCAAAAAATGAGATATTTTACTAAGCAGATTGCATAACTACATGGATAATGCCACAAAGAGTAACATTCTTCACTAGTATTTATGTATTAATGGACACAGAAGACGACTAAGATGTTTATTTCAGGGGAGAAAACCTAGCTGGAGGGTTTCACTTAGCCCGGGGGTTATCATCAAACCAGAGTGTTCAGCCTACTGCCCAAGGAAAGAGGTCAGTTCTAAACAGGGCTTCGAACCAGTTCATTCCAGTTTGATCCTCTGCTGAGAATTTGCCTTTCCATCCAGATATACTGAATCAGCATCTACATTTTAACAAGATCCCCGGGTGATTCTTATGTACACAGAAGAATTTTTAACAGATTGTCAGCAGGAGGTCGAACCAGGATGAGCCTGTTTGAAGCCTCGGTTCTAAAAAGCAACTGGTTATCAAGTGAGACACTTGTCACTCCTGAGGGGTTCATCTCCTTGATATGGACCACCTGGGGGTGCCCTGGATGAAAGGCTGGGACACCTCACTGTGGCGGGGTGGCCTGGGAGGATTCTGATTATGAGGCCAGAAAATGCATTTCTCTGGCTCAGACATCATAACTAATTGATTATCTAAATCACACGCTGAGACTACATCCTGCAGTTTGTATTTCCGAATTTATATAGAGAGAATACGTAGTTTAAAATAAGAACCAAACCACTTGCCATTAATTCGATTAGGTTTCAAGGTGACCCCGTGTGTATTAGGGTAGAATTGTGCTCTCTAGGGTTTCTAATGGCTGATTGTTGGCAAACAGCACTCTGGAGAAAATATCCATCTTGACTATCACAGACTGTCCAGTCAGATAGCATATATTTCTCTATTTTGAAGAAAACTGTGCTCGGTTCTCACATGGAATGGTGTTGGGTTTGGCTGGGCATTTACTTACAGGTTAGAAACCTACATAGTCCTTAAGACCAAGCTGACATGTGTTGGGCATTTCTAACACTGAAAAGCATTTTCTGAATAGCACATCACTGTAATTTGTCAAATCTACGGCACCGTTATTTTAGGGACCACTCAGAAGAAAAGAGCGCCATGGAATACAGGGTACATCATTGACTGTAACATGCATCCAGATTTCAGAAATGAAAAAATATGCCTTGCAGAATTGACAGTATATGGTAAACATACATGTTCGTTACTGTTTAAATTTGGAAGATGTATGAAGAACAAATGGTGCAGCAATTCACTTAGGGAAGATTATCTAGCAACAAAACCATAGTGCTTTTAAGTTGTCCCCCCAACCCAGTAGATAACTTTGGACATCTAAGGCGTGTCAGGGAGCTGACGTCAGTATAAAAACATCACCAGCGGTACCTTGGCACAGGTGACAGAGGCTGAAGTTTCAAACAGTGAAGCCTCCACCTGGTGTACTGCTGTTCACGAAGCCATCTCCTTCCACTGCTGACCACGTTCTTCAGAGAGAAGAGAAAGGACAACTTCAGTCACGGAGGTAAAAACTGACAGAGTATGTATTTCAGTCAGGAAAACAGTTTTCAGGGATGGTGTATCATGAAAAGGATTATGAAGCTGCACGACAAACCAAGTGAATATCAGGAATAATTTTATTCACATGGAATTAGATTTATAGTTTTTTTCTTTTTAAGTAAGGAAAATGTGACATATATGTACTATTAAGATTGTTTAAGTAGTGCTCACTAATGGCTTCAAGTACACGGTGAAGATTATTCTGAGTGGGTTCTTCATCTCATTTAGAAAAGGCAAAGGACGAAAACATGAGTCTGCATGAATGACCGGATTCGAGGCCCAGCCGGCAAACAGCAACACCACTTCAAGTACAATGTATAAGCCTTCTACAGTTGTAGAAAAGTACTAAATTTATTAAACAGTGATATTTATATATATATACACACACACATATATATACATATCTATACATTATAAATAAGAAAAAAAAGAAATCAAAATAAATGGAAACAAAATTTGGCTTTAGCTGAATTATATAATCCTTCCAGAAATGTGATCCCATTTTGAAATAAACGAAGTTTATGACTTTTTACATAAGAAAGAAATATATTAAAACTTGCTTCTGTTTAACTCTGTCGTAATAGAAATGAGACGTTCAGGTTTCTCTATTGCCGGTTAATGCCACGGCCAGCAGTCACTCGCACCGCACGCTCCAATAGCACCAGAACGCTCGGCTTATTTAGTGGATAGCTGCAGAACTCAGGCGTCAGGCCACACGGACGGTCGTGGTCTGAAAAGCTGTCCACAAACTCTTTAACACTCCTGTCTTCAAGAGGTGAGCACGGTCCCCCCTTTCCCTTGAATGGGAGCTAGCTTAATGACTCGCTTCTAACAAGGAAAAAGGAAGTAAGTGTGTGACTGTGGAGACTAGGTCATAAAACCTCCTGTGGTCTCCTTCTTGCTCTCTGTCTTGGATCACTTGTTGTGGGGGAAGTTACCTGTCACGTCGTTAGCAGCCCTCTGGAGAGGTCCAGTCAGCCTACCAACAGCCAATGAGGACTTAAATACCACATGCCAACAGCCATTAAGTGCGCCCTCTTGGAAGTGGACTTTCTGGCCCCAGTCAAGCCCTAGCTGACATCTTGATTTCAATCCCATGAGAGATCCTGAGCCAGGACGATTTCTGGCCCACAGAAACTGTGAGATAATGAATGTTATTGTTTTAAGTTTTGGAGGTAGTCTTGTTACACAGACCCTGGTTTGGTCCTTGGCTCCATATTTGTGTGATCACAGGCAAGGAGCCTAATTTTTCTAAGTCTCAGTTTCCTCATCTGTCAAATGGGTGTAACAGTACTTATAGGATTATTGTGATTTAATTCTCACAGTGTAAAATGTTTAACATTGTGCCGGGTAAAAAGAAAGTAACCCCAGACTGTTGGGAAATACTAGTCAAAGCTCTAAACCCAAAATTCTTCAGAGCTGTGTCATGCAAACCTGAATCCGCAGAGCTGCAGCAAGGAGGCTCACATCATCTTCTACAATGAGACCACTAGAATGTACCCTGGGAGACCCACATTCAAGTTTCCCTGAAAAACATTTGAGAGAAGGGGGAAAAGACTTTCAGGCATATTATGTACAACCAAATGCTCCTTTAAAAAAGGATATCATGCTTGGTAAAGGAAAGGGTCAGTGAAAAAGAGGGACCCCTCCATGAGATGGGTTGGCACAACAGCTGCAACAATAGGCTCGAACATACCAGCAATTCTGAAGATGGCACAGGACCGGGCAATATTGCCTTCTGTTACACATAAGGTAGCCACGAATCGAAGCTGACTCGACAGCAATTAACAACAAAAAGCCAGCACACTGAATAACGCCTCATTTTTCAGCCTGAGCAGCTCAGATGCCAGGTCAGAGCTGCAGGTGGGTCACCAGGCTCTGGGACAGCCTCGGGCTCTGGCTGGCCTGTTCCATATTTTACATTAGAGAGATGTCCATCTCAGCTACTAACCTGGGATAAAGGGATGTCTAATTAAATAAAGCTCATACGCTTTGGGAAACTATCTCACACTGAAACCAGTGAGAAATTTCTAGGCACACGGTCCCTTCAAACGACTCCAAGTATTACATCGTGATTTTTAAAAAATATGACACACTTAGAGACATAAACGGTAGCTCAAAACCATTCACAGTGGACATTTGCTACACTCAATTTGGAAGAAGGATGGCCTGGTAGCTCGAGCCACAGTCTTCACACTTGGACCTGGATTACAATCCTGCCTCCACCTCCTACTAGCAATTGTGACTTCAGACTCTTCAGTTAACGTGAGTAATATCAACCTGATGGAATTTTGTGAGTTAAATGGGATTTTTAAGGTACGTAAACCAAAAAACAAAAAAAACAAACCCATTGCCATTGAATCAATTCCAACTCAGCGACCCAACAGGGCAGAGGAGAACTGCCCTACAGGGTTTCCAAGGAGCAGCTGGTGGATTCGAACTGTCAGCCTTTTGGTTAGCAGCCAAGCTCTTAACCACTATGCTACCAGGACTCCATAAAGGGCTTGGCATATTGTGTGTGTGTGTGAGTGCATGTGTGTATGTTTAAACTATTAGCGTGAAAATACTGCTTGGAAGAAAGGGAAGGGGAAACTCAGAATTATTTCTTATCCTTCTTGGTTTTCTGACATGTATATATTTTATTGGAAGTATCTATAACCTTCACTAGACAATATATACCAAATGGAAGCAATTTCACTTGTGGGTACAAAGTATAAGAAAGCAAACTAAAACACCTATACAATAAACTCAAAAGTGTTATTTGAAAGATCAAGCTTTTTTTGGCAATTTAAAAACTTCCTGTGATCTGACCAATTTTCCATCAAAACTGAGAAATCACATGTTAGGATATTAGCTTCAGGGATTTCCTGGTTTTCAAAACAGAAGGGTGTTTATAAATATCTTTACAATTCCTTTAGTAAGCACTTAAAAAATTTATGCAAAGTAAACACGGGTAAAATGATTTAGGCTGCATCTTCCCTTCGAAAAATGAAATATTTCTAACAGCAACTTTTTTGAATTAAGAGGCCATTTTCTGGATGGTGCCTGGCTACCATTACTGAATGTTTTGGTCAAAGATTCTATAGAAGAATTCTGATCAAAGAGGGGAAAATGTAGTACAGAATTTAAAATTCTCATGGATTCCAGACTTCCTGGAGCCATGAAAGTTGAATGAACCCCTGAAACTACTGCCCTCAGATAATCTTTAAACCTTAAACCAAAATATCCCTTGAAGTCTTTTTAAAACCAAACAACAGTTTAGCTTAACCAGTAAAAAATGTCTGCCTTGATTATGCCCTTTTAAGAACTATCTATATGTGATCAGACTGACAACAGCAACTCGAAATTAGATAGAATCCTTAGAGGGCTGTGAGTTGATGTTAATGGGGAGGAGCAACTCAGAAAAGTAGGGTGAGAATGGTTGCACAACTCAAAGAATGTAATCAATGTCACTAGATTGTATATGTAGAAACTATTGAATTGGTCAATGTCTTGCTGTCAGATTTGCAACCACATCATCAAAATTAATAAAATAAAATAATGTTTTAATAATTCTGCCCATCAAGTACTGTGCTGGGACTCCACCCTTCACCTGCCTGGAGACTATTGTAAGAATGGAGAATGCAAGCTCGCTGAGATGGCTGTAAAATATAGACAGGTCTCGCTACTTATGTGGGTCTCTTTTTTCTCCTGGAGTCTGAAATAAAAGTGGACAAAGAGGAAATTTTTTTTTAATTAAAAAAAAACAAACCATTTTCTTCTTTTTTTGGACCATTCTACTCTTAAATAATCCATTTTGCTAATAGTCGTTTGCAAGAAAGTGCACAAAACACTTAAGAGAACGTGTTTTATGAAGTTCCACTGTCACGTGTATTAAGGGTGTTGGAAAATCATTTCCCCCAGGTCTTGTTTTAAGAATAACAACACTTCAATTTTATAAATCATATTAGGCAAAAGACAAGAGGCTAGAGAATGAGACAGAATTGTTTTGTTTTGTTTTAACTGCTAGCGAGTTACTCTAAGGCCTTATCTAAACACGATGGAAAAGAAATGTACTTCTCATTCTTATCTCCATCTTTAAATGATAGAGAAATTAAAAAAGCAAACAAACCTGCATTCTAGAAGCCGGTATCAGCTTATAAACGCATGTTCCCAGAATATTATCACAGATACCTGTGTGAGCGAAGAATATTCCACCTACAGAGTCATACAGTAAATAGTTCCTCCCATAATTTCACCCACTGCCTTAAATAAAATGGAACTTGGCTAACGCGAGGCAATGCTGTTTTGAGAAACTATATGATTCCCGATATGGGATCTGTGTGGAATCTGTATATCTACTTTGAGAAACTCTATGATTATTTGTGAGATTACACTGTCTCATCGATAATCTCGGTAAACGTAATGAGCTACATGAAGAGTAGGTGCTATTAAGAAAACTCTTATCGTACCTAGAAAACTGGAACATTGAAACCTCCCTGTTTTAAAGTCCAAACATTAGGCTAACACAATAGAAGCGTGAACAGATTCAACAAGTCAGGTGTAATTGTTTTCCAAGCACTCCTTCTGGGATATCAGCTACTGGGAAAATCTCTCCTGGAATTAGGTATTCAATAAAATGCCCCTACAGAATGATCTGATCATAAACCCACATCCCATCTGTTTTTACAGGAGGAAAAAAACCCCTACAAGACTAAGATGAGAATGAAAATTTCATTAAAACTTTGCCTTCACCCAATCACAAGTTTATTAAAAATCCTTCTCCTGAGCTGAAGTTTAAATACAAGCACGTTTTCTGTTAACAGTGCTCAAAAAAGTCTACTCATTTCTTTTACGTAGCAAGAGTATGAAAAAAGAGAGGACAAGCCTTCTTTCTCCAAAACTCTGATTGATTAAATTTTCATACTAAAATTAAAACTTTGAATATTTAGAAATGTAATGCTATTATAAACAGTGTGTTCACCCATTTATTCCACATAGCATTTTTCATCTTTGTCTCAACAGCTGTCCTGTCAGTCTTGGTTTCTAAATAGGAGACAAGTTCAAGGAAATAGCTCTAAGTCTGCAACTAACTTAAAACTACAACCAGAGTACAATTCTGAGTTCATATTTACTCACTCACTCAACACTCAAGATTTACCGAGCACTTACTACGTGTCAAGGAGCCCTGGAGGCACAGTGGTTAAGCGCTCGGCCACTAACTGAAAGGCTGGCAGTTCGACCCACCAGGTGCTCCTCAGGAGAAGTGGCTGTCTGTTTCTGTAAGGGTTTACAGTCTTGGAAACCCCATGGGGCAGTCCTACTCTGTCTTACAGGGTCGCTAAGAATCGGAGTTGACTTGATGGCAATGGGTTATTATATGTCAGGCACTATTCTGGGCACTGGGACTCAAAAATGATCAAGAAAAAATGAAATAACTACTCAATACTCTTCTGGACCAAATAAATTCAAGATGAGTAAACGGCAATCTTTCTACCCACAGAATTGTTCAATGAAAATATAATGCCTTGGATTTCCCCCCTCCCAAGAGAATTGTTATACTGAAATCTAATGTTTTAAGGCTGCCTTTTTCAAAAACAAGGGTTCTAAAAAGAAGCCTCATTAAAAATAAGGCACATTTCCAAACCAGATGAATGGCAATAGAAGAGACATGATGAGAATGTTCATGCCCTATGAAGGATGTAACCATGTCACTGCACAATTTGCATAGAAACTGTTGAGTGGGAACCTAGACTGCTGTGTAAACCTTCACCAAAAACACAATAAATGATTTTTAAATAATAATAAGGCACATTTCCACTACTGAATACATATGTCATTTTCATATAATCGTATGGTTCAAAAGGAGCCCAAAAGATCATCGCAGTGTCTGCTATCTCCAGCTAGGATGGTGCCAAGGTTGCTCTAAATGTTGACGCTCTAACAAAAACAAGGCCTGGAGTCCCTGAGTGGTACAAATGGTTAGGTGCTTGACTACTAGCTGAAAAGTAGGCAGTTCAAATCCACCCAGAGGTGCCTGGAAGACAGGCCTGGTGATCTGCTTCTGAAAGATCACAGCCTTGAAAACGCTACGGAGCAGTTCTACTCTGACACACGTGGGGTCACCAGGAGTCAGAATCGATGAGATGGCAACAACAAAAAAACAGCAAGCAAATATTACAGCAAAGACATATTTGCTTAAAAAGAAACAGAAAAAAAAAAAAACCCTGTAACTGACTGATAATCTGAGACTCTGAGCAGAGGTACAAAGCTGTCCTGTCCACCACTAGTGAGCTAAGCCTTAGTTTTCTCAGGGGAAAGGAAAAAAAAAAAAAAAGTTACACTCAGGAGCTACACATGTTTTAAAGAAGTTATTTAGTTCTATTTGCTAACAGTGAGCCATGATACTGCACCTTTAACTGCTTCATCAGAGGGCAGTAGTGGTTCAGTGCTAGAATTCTCCCCTTCCGTGTGGCAGACCCGGGTTCCAATTCTGTCCAGGGCACCTCACACACTGCCACCAACCATCTGTCAGTGGGGGCTTGCATATTGCTATGATGCTGAACAGGTTCCAGTGGAGCTTTCAGACCAAGACAGACTAGGAAGAAAGATGATCTGGCAATCTACTTCCAGAAATTGGCAGTGAAAACGCTATGGAACCTGTTGTGGATGGGGTCACCATGAGTTGGAATGGACAGTACCTAACAACAGTAACAACTGCTTCATTCATCTGTGTGTTCTTAACACAAAGCAAAGAATATGAGCATCCTGGCAAGCTCACGAGTACCTCACTTTGACGATCCAATTCACCCTGTGCAGTCTGGTCTCAAGCGATTTTAATCTGAGATTTTAATCTGACTGACTGGTGGGATTCCGGGACACTAAGAAGCTACCTTTCCTAGGAGGGAGGGCCAGTATCAATCCCTGGGTACAGCTCACTCTCTTTAGCGGGATTGGCTAGTTTCCAGACCTAAAACTCAACTATGGCACTGGCAGAGCTGAAAGAGGGCAGAAGTCTCCATCCACCCAGGCTGAGTTCTGACAGCTTTGGGGAAAAAGGCTGCCCCTGGGCCTCCAGCTCAGCTCAGTACAGTCCTCTTCTCCAACTGGAGTCTGAAGCCCAAGGCCAAAGGTAACAAGGAAGGAGGGTGCCTTTGCCTCTCTTTGCCATGGTTCCTTGTATACATATTACTTAGGTACTTGATGAGAGACCTGGGTATGGTCCACGGCTTCATTACATCAGAGTGTCCTTTTGCAGCTCAGAAAAGGGTACCCTCCCTTGTTCAGCTCCCACTGGGCCCCTTGGCTGGGTACCCCGGTATGGGGCCAAGATGAGCTAGGCTATAAAGTGGGCTTGCTGTGGTCCAGGGCACTCCTGGATCACTTGGTGAAATACCATCAAATAGAACCCCAATCCCAACACCGCTTCTGTTTCTAATGGTGATTTTCAAACTGCTCTCTGAGGTAACTTTGGAGCTCCAGAGAAGTGGTTCAGGGGTCACCTGAAAGGGGAAATGAAGGAGACGGGAGGTCTGGGTCTCCATTCCCACCTTCCCAGCAACTCTGCTTCCATATGTTTTTACTTACTGGGATTCAGCTAAGGTTTCTTTGGAAGAAGGGACTGTGCTGCTTTCTCAAAGACTGAAAACCACTACTATTAGCTTATCTTAAACAAACAAACCAAAAACACCAGTTGCCATCAAATCAACTCCGACTCATGGAGACCCGTGTGTGTCAGAGTAGAACTGTGCTCCGTGGGGTATTCAATGACTGACTTTTTAAAAGCAGTCCACCAGGCCTTTCTTCCAAGGCACCTGCAACCTTCCAGTTAGTAGCCAAGTGCTTAACCGTTGGTGCCACCCAGGGACTTAGTTTATCTTACATATGTACAAATTATTTACTTGTGGACACAACTGACTTGACTGCCAGATGCTAGAGCCTAGCAAGGGGACGTTTCCAACGTGGGAGGAGGAAGCAGCCACTGCGCTGCCATCTTGGCTCCTCTTTGCCTAACAAGCAACCCCCAAGTGTATGTACACTGACATTCTAAGGTTCCTATACCGTATACTTATGTTAATAACTACCAATATTTCAGGAACACACTCTCTTCTGAACGCATGAGGCTGACGTTTTTCACGACAATCTTACCTATTTTTATCAGCATCTGCACCAACATTAAGACACTTACCTGAGAGAAAGTCATGGGAACAACTGAGAACTGTAGTCCCTGGTTGTATCCAAGCAAGGGGAATCTCTTCTGGCTTGGGCGAGCCTAAGACCACAATGTTAGCCTCATGAAGCTAAAAAGAAATAGAAAAAAAAAAAAAAAAACCACACATTTTCATCTGTAGCATAAAGACACAGCTAAATATTCTGGTTAAATGCTGCAATGTAAAAGATAGCCATCACAGTTTCAGAGTTTTGCTCCGAACTGCTGACATGGGCAAAATTGTTTCACTAATTCAAGTATATGTATTAGTATGAGGGCAGTGGTGGCTCAGTGGTAGAATTTCCACCTTCCACGCGGGAAACCCGGGTTTGATTCCCAGCCAGTGCACCTCGCACCTCATGCATAGCCACCGCCCATCAGTTGAGGCTTGTGTGTTGCTATGATGCTGAATAGGTCTCCGCAGAGCTTCCTGACTAAGATAGACTAGAAAGGCCTCATGATACACTTCTGAAAATCACCCAACAAAACCCTGTGGATCACAATGGTCTAATCCGCAGTCGATCACAGGGATGGTGTAGGACCGGGCAGTGTTTCATTCCGTTGTGCGTGGGGTCGCCGTGAGTCAGAGGCTAACTCGACAGTAGCTAACAACAACAACATATCTATTAATATAAACAGAACATGAGGATCACATCCTAGAAAAAAAGGAAATTGGACTTTAAAATTTCCTTAATCACTTCGGTATATACATCGTGTGGCATATTATCGTTTACATATACTTACCACTAACCACAGCATTAGGTAGGTTTTTTTTTAACCACAGTATCAAGAAAAAAGCTAAGGATGGGGAAAAGAGAACCATACTGATGGAAGGAGGCTGGAAAGGCGGGCTGGGGTGGCATCCTGATTGAGGAAAGGGCTACGGAGGAAACCGTGGGTTTTTGTTGGAAAGCCAGGTAAGGTCTGCATAGTACAGGGGCCTGCAGCCAGTACAACTGCACAATCAAAATTAGACCCACATGAAACTTTTACTCCGTCTTGGAAGGGCTTCCAGGAGCCTGGGAAGAAATCTCACTTCCTTTAAGGCCTGGTTAGTCTCTTCTCAAAGTGCTCATTTTTCTGAGAAAGAGAAAAGAATGCAATCACTGCTATAGAACACATCCATCATGTCCACCCTGTTCTGATTTTGACGATGCAGTGCTGGAGGAAAAGGCCAGGTAGGGCAGTTTGATCTAGGCCTTGGCTCTCACCTCAACCAAACAACGACCACCCATGGGGTCCCAGTTAGCACCCAATGATTTCAAACTGGATTCATATGTGGAGGACAAGAGGCAAAAAAGGAATCTTAGACTTGTGGGGGAAAATAGCCATGACTGTGCATGTCAGCTAGGTGCTGTAAATATTATCTCATTTCCTATCCTGACTGTGTGAGGCTGTTACTATACTCATTTAATAGACAAGGAAACTGAGGTATATAGGCTTTAAGTAACTTGCATGTAAGTATGTACTGGTGCCCCTAGAGTACCCGGTCTTGGAAATGTGCTATGAGGTGGAAAGAGATTAAAGGTGCCCTGCCCTTAACTTTCCCACACTGATGGCCATTCCCCCCACTGCTTTGTCTAAGGATCTGATGTCCTGTAACTGACTGCAGACTCTCTGGGATCAAACAAGGTCCCTAGGTAGGACAAATGGTTTGCACTCGAATACTAACTTAAAAGTTGGTGGTTCAAACCCACACAGTGGTACCATGGAAGAAAAGAAAAAAAATTAATAAATACAGTTATACGTCGTTTAACGTCCACGATATGTTCTGTGAAGTGGCACATATGTGTTCTGGATGTTGTGTGAACACTATATTATGAATGAAATTCCTTTCAGGCATTCGCTTCTAAAATAAGAAGGCTTTGTCCATATTAAAAGTTTGCTGGGGTAAATAACCTCCCTCTCCAACCTGGTGGTGTAGTGGTTAAGAGCCATGGCTGCTAACCAAAATGTCGGCAGTTCAAATCTACCAGGCGCTTCTTGGAAGCTCTGTGGGGCAGCTCTACTGTGTCCTATAAGGTTGCTATGAGTTGGAATCGCCTCAGTGGCAGTGGGTTTGGTTTGGACAGTTAGTTCATCTAAGGTTTCAACAAATTCTTCTGTTACCTTGGCATCAGCACTCGCAGGCTCACCGCTCACTTTCACATTATGCAGCATAAAACCTCTGAAGTGCCTGAACCACCCAGCGCCGGCACTAAACTTGATATCACAGACTGGTCCTGTTTTTGCTTTTAAGCACCTCAAAGAAGCTCTGTGCCTTAGCAGTGATGTCCACGTGCTGAGAGGGACTTGCTTTTGTGTTTGGCCCTCAATCCACGTCATTAGCAATTTCTCCATAGCTTGACATAGCTCCTCTCACGTTTTCATTAGCCTTGTAGCTTTAGGTAGAGCCGATCCTTTAAAAGCTCGGAGAACTTTTTCTCTGTTTTTAAGGACTGTCATGATTGTCAAGTGTGACATGCCTAAATCCACTACATCCTGTTCTCCGATCAGGATTTCTGAACTCTATTGTATCTTCAGGGACGATGGACGTATATGTGGTGGAACATTGTCCAGACAGACATTATGCAGCCATGCCTGTCAACGATCACACTCTACATGTCCTTACCCATTCTCAGCTAGGGCAGGCTGATTGCTGAGCACCTCAGGGAAGCACCAGGCCGGTTCCTGAACCTGAGAACTTTAAACACTGTGTGGACAAGGGGATGTACCAGCTGATGTCTTTCAGGACTCTTGGGATAAGAGACAGCAATGAGGAAGCCCAATCCATGGTAGTCCTACCTAGTTGATAAACAAGAAGCCAAGATCTAGAGCAGTTCCAAGTTCCCCTGGTGGAGGAGGAGTACACCAACAATTAAAATACTTGTCTTTTCATACCGCTGACAAGGCCAGCTTTTAAAAATTAACACCCCACCCAAGAGTATGGCCCCTGGACACCTTTTTAACTCAGTATTGAGGTCACTCCTGAGGTTCACCCTTCAGCCAAAGATTAGACAGGCCCATAAATTAAAACGAGACTAAAAGGGCACACCAGGCCAGGGGCAAGAATGAGAAGGGAAGAGGGGATGGGAAAGCTGGTAACAGGGAACCCAAGGTCGAGAAGGGGAGAATGTTGACATGCTGTAGGGCTGGCAACCGATGTCACAAAATAATATGTGCATTAATTGCTTAATGAGAAACTAATTTGCTCTGTAAACCTGTATCAAAAGTACAATTAAAAAAATACCCCAGAGATATTTGATCTACTGGATCACGCAAATAGAAAAAAGGGTATTAACATTCACTGAGGATCCACTAATAAGCCAAAAATATTACTTGCTTTTTGGTATTTGACTGTATTAAAGCAGGAAGTGAAAGATTACATCTAAGTGGTGTGGCAGTGAATCTACTTTATTAAACACATTAGAAAGATAAAAAAAATTTCCACCAAAACATTTGTCTAAATGTTTTCTTTTGCTAAACTACAGAGCTGTAACACTGTCAAACAAAATGAAGACATTTATAGACAAGATTACTCGTCACCTTGTCTGTTAAGCTGCCCGTGCTATCTACCGATAGATCCGAAAAGCAGCCAGAATTTTGGGTGGGATCATATTTAGGGGGGAAAATGTTCTGATGAGAAGAGAGTTTTTAGACATCTATTTAAAAAAGTATTCCTTCATTTACATATACCACTGTCAGAAATTCAATCATGCACTAAAAAAGCCCGTTGCCGTCGAGTTGATTCTGACTCATAGCAACCCTGTAAGATAGGGCAGACTGCCCCACAGGGTTTCCAAGGCTGCACTGATGGACAGAATGGAAGCAGAGATGATAAAGTACATGATAAAGCAAATATTCCAAAAGTTAATTATAAAATATAGGTAGTAGGTATGCCGATGCTCACTGAAAAATTCTTTTCAGTGTGTTTGAAATTGTTCATAATAAAATGTTGGAGAAAAAAAAAAGATCTGCAGACAGGAATCACCATTTTGCTACATTTTCATGCACAATAGCAAAAACAGAACATGTTAATATGTATTCAAAAAAAGGTTGTTAAAACGATCAAGACTGAAATGTTCATTTTGGAAACAGCCAAGGAGTACAGGTTGACACAAGTCCCCCTAGGAACACGTAGTTTACTATGCTTGGTGTCTTTGATACTGCCTGTTCTTTTCATTACCTATAAATCTTATTTCCACCCCTGAACTCCATACTCACACACAACCTTAAGTGAGCAATGCTAATAAGCAACTGGGGGACAGTTAATCCCACAGAGGACAAACATCCCCTCCCTTCGCAAGGATCACTACTTAGATACTGATTATTTCTGGAAAGGAAAAGTGCTAGATGCTTAAATCAATAAATAACCCACAAAGGACGAAGGGAAATTTTAATGAGCTACAATTCAAGAATTATCATCTCACTGGCTGTTCCCACTTTCCTCCTCCCAAATGGGAAAGGTCCTGGCCAAAGTCTGACTTGAAACTTTACCTCATAACAAAATATTGCTTTCTCTGCTGAGACTTGAGTGGAAGCAGCTTGAAGAGAACCACCCATTCCCCAGACAGGGGACCAAATGTTAAAACAATAGCAAGACACAGATATGCAGACATTTAACAGTGTTAGTGTGGGAGTTACCATATAGTTTAGATAACATGAAAACTATTTTCTCTGAGTCAGTGATTTTTAAGAGGGAGGTGGAGGCAAGCACGAGAATATGCAGAGAGAGAGGGCAGATATTATTTGGATATTGAATATCATAATTTTATACCTAGAAAATAAACTGCAGTTTTAAAAATTTAAACTACAAGAAGTGCATCCCCATGCTCTATTCTAGAACACAGAACTGATCTGCTCTCAACGTGTTCCAAAGGGCACAGAAGAAAATCTTAGGTGTGAGATTTGTGTACATATCAAAAGAGGGGATGGGTTAAAAAAAATGGTTCAGAGGTATTTCTCAGCAAAGACGTGCTTCAGAATAAAAGTGACCTGGAATTCTTTAGTGAATATACTCACTCATCTGACATCTTTGGGTACCAGCTGGGGCAGACACCAAAGTAGCTGAGGGTCTGAAAATAAAAATCCAGTCCCTGTCTCCACGATTTTTGAGCTAAGATTTGCAAGATGGAGGGGCAGAGGCCAAGACACCGGGATATGAGAAGAAAATATTAAACGGTCAATTCCAACTTATTTTTCTAAACGTGGAGTCCCTGGGTAGCATGAACGGTCAAGCGCCCAGCTGCTAACCAAAAAGTTGGCAGTTCAAGTCCAACCAGAGGTGCCTCCGAAGGCCTGGCAATCTACTTCAGAAAAATCAGCCACTGGAAACCCTAAGGAGTACAGTTCTACTCAGATACACATGCGGTCTCCATGAGCCAGAATCAACTCAATGGCAACTTTTTTTTTTTTTAAATGGTTTAGTTTTAACACACAGATTGACATTGGCATTCTCGATCAGTTCCTGTGTGTCAGCTGGTCAAATGTCACACCCAGTGAGTACAGGTAAGGGTCCTGAAGGAAGAAGGGTAGGGTCAAAAACACCAAAGTGCTGACATTGTCCTCTTGCTTGTTACTCGTTCTTTCACTTTCAATGAACTGGGATGCACTGTGGTGTACATAAGCCAGTTAAACGTGGCCTTACCAAAAATATAAAAATAAAAACTGTTGCCGTCAAGTTGATTTTGACTCATGGTGACCCCATATGTTACAGAGTAGAACTGCTCTGTAGGTTTTCCAGGCTATAATCTTTACAGAAGCAGATCACCAAGGGAGCCACTGGGTGGGTTCGAAACACTAACCTTTTCATTAGCAGCTGAGCGCAAACCTTTTGTGCCAGCCAGGGGTAGGAGGCTTTAGAGATCGCATAATATTCCAAAGTAGAGTCTTCGCGATGCTTAGAATGGGAGAGGGTGTGTCCGTGAAAATCTTATATAGCACAGAGGCTGCTTAACTATCTCATGGCAAAGTCCTAAAAGAGATGTTATAAACTTTCCTTTTATAACAGTCAACATTTCCAAATTTTCTGACCTTTTTGTTTTCATACAGCAAGTTATTTATCAACATATACATTTAACTGGTTTAATAAACGGGCGTATTCAAGAAAGTCTAATATTGCAAAATGAAGTAGTTAGGTAGAAAGGCCATTTTGAATACCTAAACCCCAGTCATTGACATTCTGAATGACTTTTACCATTCTGAAAAGTTTTTTTTTTTTTTTAAATTGTACTTTAGATGAAGGTTTATAGAACAAACTAGTTTCTAATGAAACATTTAGTACTCATATTGTTTTGTGACATTGATGGCAACTTCACGACATGTCAACGCTCTCCCTTCTCAAGCTCAGGTTCCCGAACACCAGCTTTCCTGTGCCCTCCTGCCTTCTAGTCCTTGCTCCTGGGCTACTGTGCCACTGTCGTCTCATTTTGTTTTATGGGCCTATCTAATTTTTGGCTGAAGGGTGAGCCTCAGGAGTGACTTTATTACTGAGCTAAAAGCATGTCTGGGAGTCATATTCTTGGGGTTTCTCCAGTCACTGTCAGGCCAGTAACTCTGGTTTTTTTCTGTAAGTTAGAATTTTGTTCCACATTTTTCTCCAGCTCTGTTTGGGACCCTCTACTCTGATGCCTGTCAGAGCAGTCAGTGGTGACAGCCGGACACCATCCAGCCATGCTGGACTCAGTCTGGTGGAGGCTGTGGTGGTTGTGGTCCATTAGTCCTTTGGACTAATCTTTCCCTTGTATGATATGCCTTGGTGATTTTCCTTTGAGGTCTATCCTAAATGGGGTTCACTGAGCTTTTCGGATGGTCAGTCTTTCATCTTTCATGATATTAGGTAAGTTTTCTGTCAGAAATTTTTCGATGATTTTCTCCGTGTTTTCTGTATTCTCCCCGTTCTGGAACTCTAATCATTCAGAAATATTTGCTTTGGACTGTCTACCACATCATTCTCAGTGTTTCTTCATTTTTCTTCATTCTTTTCTCTGATTTTTCTTCAAACAAAATGACATCCACGTATTTGCCTTCAATTTCATTGATCCTGTCTTCCACTGTTTCAAACCTGCTCCTCGGACCTTCTATGACACTGTCCATTTCTGAAATATTGTGGTTTATCTTCTGGTTTTCTAATTGCTGTTTTTGTATGATTTCTAGTTGCGAATTTATTTTGACTTTTTGTTCCTGTACTATTTTCCTGAATTCTTCCATTGTTTTGTCTGTCTTTTCCATGACTGTATCTATTTCTTTCTCATTTTTGTCTACTTTTTCCTTCAAATCTTGGATAGCTCTGTATGTTAAAGATTTGAATTTCCTATAAGGTAGTTTCAGTGCCTTTTCTTCTGCTAAAAGGTCATCTGGTGTTTTATTTTGGACACCTACTGGAACCATCCGGTCCTGTTTATTTATATGTTTTGGCATCGCCTGCTGTCTTCAGGATGTTCGGTAGTCATTTTCTTCACTTATTGATTTTAAATTATTTTGTTTCATCCTGCTTTTTTGTTTTATTTGGTTATGTCTGAGCAAGCAGGCTGGGCATTTTTTGTTGTTTGCCTGTCTGTGGGCACAATACTTCTCACCACCTTGTCTAATGGACAGAGCCAGTCACTCAGCAATGGTGCAGCAGGGCAAGTCCAGCAGGAGGGGTGGCTGGGATGGGTTGTTTGTGGTGCATACTGGGGCTGATGGTGTGAGCCTGGGGGTCAGTACAGGGCAGGTTCTGGCAGGCCATGCCTGTGCTGCTTGGGGATGTGGTGTTCAGCACACAGTGCAGATAGGCAGGACGGAGGGTGGAGGTTGTGATGTGTGGAGCTAAGTGGATGTGGGAAAGAAGACAAAGAAGAGAGAGAAACAGCAGCCAAAAAAAAAAAAAAGTGCTGAAGTAGCCTGCTGTCATAGTGGTGCAGACCTGGAAAAGCCGTGTGCTGGTGGTTTTCTACCCAGGTGATGAGGCACAGCCTGTCAAGAAGGGACAGATATGGCACATGCAGCTGGATGGGTGGGAGAAAGGAAAGGAAGGAAGAGAGAGAGATAAGAAACTAGATTTAAAAAAAAGGAGAAAGGCACATGCAGCTATGTGGTGGGAAGAAAGGAATGGAAGGAATGAGAGAGAGATAAGAAACCTAGGGGGAGAAAAAAAGATGCTACGTGGCTGGGAGGAAGGAAAGGAGGTAGAGAAAGAGAGACAAGAAACCAAGGGAAAAAAAAGAAAGAAAGAAAGAAAAATGCCCCAAGAGAGCCCACCACAAGCAGGTCCCCAGCCAAGTGGTGCTGCACTGTCTGTCCAGAAGGAGCGGGGACGGCACATGGCGTGAGGTGTTCAGGAGAAGGGTACGGAAGGGAGGTAGAGAGAGACAAGAAATTGAGAAAAGAAAAAAAAAAAAAAAACAGAAAAGGAAAATGTCCCAAGGGAGCCTGCTAGAAGCTGGTCCCCAGTGGGGCAGCGCTGAATAGCCCATCAAGAAGGGGCAGAGATGGAACCCGGCTCCAGGTGTTCAGGAGAAGGATAAGGAAGGAAGGTAGAGAAAGACAAGAAACCAAGAAATAAAGTAAAGAAAGAAAGAAAAAAAATGTCCCAAGGGAGCCCACCAGAAGCACGTCCCCAGGTGAGTGGCAACTCATAGCCTGTCAAGAAGGAGCGGAGATAGCACACTTCACAAGGTATTCAGGAGAAGGGTAAGGAAGGATGTAGAGGGAAACGAGAAATTCAGAAAAGAAAAAGAAAAAATCCCCATGGGAGCCCATTGGCTTGGCAGTGCCCAGGTATTCAGCAGACAGGAAAAGAAGGAAAGCAGAGAGAAACAAGAAATTAAGAAATGAAGAAAAACAAAAAGGAAAAAGAAAAAGCCCCCAGGGATCCCACTGGTGTGGCGCCTTGGACCAGGGAAGTGGCTCCCCAGCTGTTTGGCACGGCACAGCCCATTTAGAAGGAACAGAGATGGCACACTTCAAGTGTTCAGGAGAAATCAAGGGAAAGATGGCAGAGAGAGGTAAGAAATTGAGAAAAGAAAAGAAAATCCCCAAGGGAGCCCACTAGCGTGGCAGTGCAGACTGGGGAAGTGGCTCCCATGCTGCTACATACGGCACAGTCCATCTAGATGGGGAGGAGATGGTACACAGTGCCAGGTATTCAGGAGAGAGGGAAAGAAGGAAAACGGAGGGAGATGAGAAACTGAGAAATGACGAAAAACACAAATGAAAAAAGAAAAAGAAGGAAATAATAACAAATAAAAAGAAATGCCCCCAGGATCCCACCACTGTGGCAGAGCGGACTGCAGAAGTGGCTTCCAAGGTGAGTGGCACAGCTCTCTAGAAGGTACGGAGATGGTACACAGCACCACGTGTTCAGGAGACAGGAAAAGAAGGAAAGTAGAGGGAGATGAGAAACTGAGAAATGAAGAAAAACAAAAAGGAACAAACAGAAAAATAATAAAATACGCACCCACCCCCCCCCCCGCCCCAGGGATCCCACCAGTGTGGCAGTGCAGACTGGGGAAGCAGTTCCCCAGCCTAGTGGCACTCACTGCCTGTCACGAAAAAGCAGAAATGGCACATGGAGCCAAGTGTTTGAAAGAAAGGGAAAATGGTGATAGAGAAGAAACCAATAAAAAGCAATGATAGCATCAGAAAAATGGCACTGAAGGAGCTGGCTGGTGCGGGTGGGGCAAATCCAAGCAGCAAGGAGCCGGCACCTCCTGGGCCAAGTGGCTGTGCCCTGCCAGGAAGCTGCGGAAGCCAAGCAGGGGAAGGTCAGGTGGGGGTAGGAAAGCGTGTATTGCTGGTTACCGGGTGCTCTGTCTTCTCCTGGGAGCTCCGTGAAGGCTGCCTTCCCTTACTCCCTGTCCGCAGAGGCTGAGGAGTCCAAGATGGCGAATCCGAGCCATGTTTGCTGATAGGGGACCTCCACTCTCTATCTCTCCTCGCTTTCTGTTCTCTGTCAGTTTCTTATTCCATTTGGTGCTTGGTTGAGTTCTTTATCTCTTCATTTGATGTTTGGGGTTCTAGAATTGACATTTGTCTGTTTTACTTAATTTTTCAGGTTTTTCTTGCGGAGGGATGGCATGGTGCTTCTGTTAATAGCGCCATGTTGGCTCCGCCCTCTGACCTTTTCTTGACAGACAAGTAGCTATCAGTCTGGGTTACCGTATATGGCTGCTCCCACACGATCAGGTGGTGCAGCGCTAAAGCACTCGAGTGCTAACCGAAAGGTGCTCCTGTAAAGATTACAGCCTAGGAAACCCTATGGGGTAGTTCTGCTTTGTCACATGGGGTCGCTATGAATTGGAGTTGAGTTGACAGCACACAACAACAACAACTCTGAAAGCTGGATTGAGAATACATTGGAGGTAGTGACAGGGAATGCATGATTCTGAGTTTCTGAGGAACATTCAAGGAGGAAATATTTGGTAGGACGCTAGATACACACGTCTGGAACTGAGGGTAGTCCAGGGTGTGGTGCCGGTTAGGATTCATCAGCATATAGACGGTAGTTAAAACCGGAAGCTTGGTAAGACTCCCTAAAGGGTAGAATGCCTCTGCGGGAAGCACTAACCCTAAAAGTTAAGAGAAGGGGGAAAATGATGGAGATGGTGGTGTGGTCCAAGAGTTAGGAGAAGCAGTGTTACCACAGGCCCAGGGAAAAGGGTATGGTCAACAGGTTTAAATGAGATCAAATAGTCAAGCAAGATAGAGGTAAAAAATCCATTTTTGGCAACAAAGGATTCATCAGCAACTTTATTGTAGAAACGGACAGTAGAGTCCAAGCCTGGTATACACCCAGTCCTCACTTATCGACATGGTTAGATTCCAAAGATCATGTCGTTATACGAAAATCAGTGTTATGTAAAAATGGAAGATGACCACATCAGACTAGCAAATGGCGGATGACTACACCATGACATAACTGCCAAATTACATCATTACATAACTTCCAAACCAATGAGAATCATGGCGCAGCCAAGTTGATACACAACTTTAACCATGACAGCCAGCATTACCCGTGCCTCGCACCTAAGCATTCATTACTGCCAGACGTACACCGTTAATGCACAAAATAGATAGCAGATTTTTTTTACTACTGTTCTGAATGTGAAATGTTGGCTAACAAGACATTCAATAAGTGAGGGGTAGGTGCCGTCTTGCTATCTGGGTAGAGTGTGTTTCCTACACATGGAGATTTCGTTCAGGTAGAATTTTTCATGAGCAGTCCATTTATTCATAAATCATCCTAACTTAGAATGCCAAACATTTTACTTGAATTATCTGAACATCTACAATGAGACTATTGCTTTTTATCTGTGAATCGATATCTACATTTCCCTGAAACATTAAGCATACGACCAAATAGAAACGTTAACATAACTGTGCTAACTACTCCAAAATAAGAATGTCAAACTATTTTCATTCAGATGTTGTAATGCTTTGGCAAGATAAGAGAATGACCATTTCAGCAAAAGGTATTTCCCTCACTTCATGCACACCCAGTGCTCTCAGCCTGGGAGAATCTTTTTCCTTTCAGGAAATGGGTGTGTTTCTTTTTCCACACTCATCTGTGATCTGGGCAGAGTATTGGCTTTTAAAATTAAAAGCACTTTCTTAGGGTTATTTCATAAACTGGAATGATCACACGCCAAATGGCGTTTGGGACTTATGACTATAGTATTTATCTACCAGATTTTCCCCCCAAAGGATAAGAAATGATCTTCCTTTTTCTAAATGTCCCTAAGTTCACCTCTTACTTCATCACTCAACTTATTTACTGCTCTATGTATGAGAAGATACTACCAAAGATATTCAGTTGTGTCCAAAACGACCAAATAGTCAGTTAATTCCTCTTGAAGTGAACTTGACGCTTATGTAAGCTATGACAGATAGAAGAAAAATGCAGCCCCAAATCAGTATGTTACTTTAAACTATTTATTAAAAAAAAAAAACCCTTTTCTGAACCTTACAAAAAACTAAAATAAAAACTTGGGCTGTATGTGAGTGTGTTTACTATGCATGTGTGTGTGTATGTATGAGTGTGTGGTACGTGTGAGTGTTTGTATTTGGGTATGGTGGTGTGTGGTATGTATCTGGGTGTATGTGTGTATGTGTGGTGTGTGTGAGTCTGTGCATGTGTGTGTGCAGTTTGTGTGAGAGTGTGTATGTGTGTGGTATGCGGGTATGATATATGTGTGGGTGTGTGTACAAGCGCATGTGTAGTATATGTGTAGGTGTGTGTACGCAGTTTGTGTGAGAGTGTATCTGCGTGTGGTGTGTGGGTATGATATGCATTTGGATGTGTGTGCAAGTTTATGTGTAGTATATGTGTGTACAGCGTACATGCCTATGTGGCAAGAGGGAATCTTCCTTACCATGACAAAGACTCAGAACCACGAAGCACAGAAATGAGCAAATTCTCTGGTTATGGTTCCCAGGGCAACACTGAGCAAACCACATTTCACAGCGGCACAATAGCCCTCGTGATTTACATTTACGTTTGTGCTGTGAGCCACGGAGTCTAATACACACAATGTGTTCAAGCTAAGGCAAACTCATGTTGCTGTGGGAAACTCAGCTTTGCATTTTCTGACATTTACGCTTTCCAATTCTGAACCTCACACTGCATACCAAAAGATTTCTGCATTCCACTTCCTTTGAGTAACTCTCTGGGCCTCAGCTGCCTGCTGTGAAAAGTGAGGAAGCTGCACTTGCCAGACAGGAACTGAGATGCAGTGGGAAGAACTCTGTGGGTGGAGTCTCAAGACCAGGAGTCAGTCAAGCCTGTTCCTTCACAGTCCTCCACTGAGCCTAATATCCAGTTTTCAGGGTTGCAAAATTTATGGGATAACATGTATGAAAAAGCTTCCCAAATTAAATCTTTATACAAACGCTTTATTGCTACAGATCTCCTAAGTCCTTCTAATTAAAATATTCTAACCTACATCCTACATCCAACCAGCATTTGAAAGCTGGACGATGACTGAGGAAGACCGAAGGATTGACACCTTTGTGGTCTTGGCGAAGAACAGTGAATATACCGTGGACTGCCAAAAGACTGAACAAACCTGTCTTGGAAAAAAGTACAACCAGAATGCTCTTAGAAGCAAGGATGGCGAGACTATGTCTCGCATAATTTGGACATGTTGTCAGGAGGGATCAGTTCCTAGAGAAGGACATCATGCTTGGTAAAGCAGAGGGCCAACAAAAAAGAGGAAGACCCTCAACAAGATGGACTGACACAGTGGCTGCAATAACGGGCTCAGCATAACAACGATTCTGAGGATGGCGCAGGACCTGGCAGTGTTTTGTTCTGTTGTCCACAGGGTCACTATGAGTCAGAACTGATGGCACCCAACAACAACAACAACAACCTACCTCCTTGGTATCCCTGAGTGGTGCAAATGGTTAATGCCCTCAGCTGCTATCCAAAGGGTCAGAGATTTGAATCCACTAGAGGCACCTCAGGAGAAATGCCTGGCAATCTACAGCTGGAAAATAGAGCCAGGCCCTGCTAATGGTATAGAAAGGTGGATAGGGGATGACAGATAGGTGGACAGAAGGTAACTGTACTGGCCTGTACTGCACAGAGCACAAGCCTGGAGCCCTTTTCCAGGATGGGTGAGATGGTTCTCTTGTGTAACACACACCTCACTTCCCCTTCTGGGCTCTGATGACAACAAGGACTTAACTACGGTTGGCCACAGGATGACTTTGTTTTGCTTACTTGGGACACGTCATCAGGAAGGACAAATCACTGGAGGACATCATACTTGATAAAGTGAAGGGTCAGTGAAAAAGAGATGGAAACCCTCAATGAGATGGATTGACACTGTGGCTGCAACAATGGGCTCACACATAGCCAGGATTGTAAGGATGGCATAGGACAGGGAAAAGTTTCATTCTGTTATACATAGGTTGCTATGAGTTGGAGTCAACTCAACAGCAGATAACATCATATTGTTGTATGCTACAGGCAAACCTTGTTTTATTGTGCGTCATTTTACAGCATTTTGCAGATATTAATGTGTTTTACAAATTGAAGGTTAATGGCACCCTGTGTCGACCAAGTCTATCGGTGCCATTTTTCCAAGAGCATGTGCTCACTTCATGTCTCTGTCACATTTTGGTAATTCTTACAATATTCCAAATTTTTTCATTATTATTGTACCTATTATGGTGATCTGTGATCAGTGATCTTTGATGTTACAACTGTGATTGCTTTGGGGAGCCATGAACTGCACTCATAAGATGGCAATCTAAATCAATAAACGTGTGTGTTCTGACTGCTCCACCAACTGGCCATTACCTCATCCTGCTTCCCCTCCTTGGGCCTCCCTATTCTCTGAGACACGGCAATACTGAAATCAGGCCAGTTAATAATCCTACAATAGCCTCTAAGTGTTCAGGTGAAAGGAAGAGTCATACGCCTCTCACTTTAAATCAAAAGCTAGAAATGATTAAGCTTAGCGAGGAAGGCATGTCAAAAGCCTAAATATGTGAAAAGCTAGGCCTCATGGACCAAACAGTTAGCCAAGTTGTGAATGCAAAGGAAAAGTTCTTGAAGGAAATGTTAGAGTGCTACCACAGGGAACACGCAAATGATAAGAAAGCGAAACAACCTTATTGCTGATGTGGAAAAAGCTTTAGTGGGTCTGGACAGAAGATCAAACCAGCTATAACATTCCCTTAAACCGAAGCCTAATCCAGAGCAAGGCCTTAATACTCTTCAACTCTATGAAGGCTGAGAGGTGAAGAAGCTGCATAGAAAAGTCTGAAGCCTGCAGAGGTTGGTTCATGAGGCTTAAGGAAAGAAGTTGTCACCATAACAAAAGTGCAAGGCGAAGCAGGAAGCGCTTACGTAGAAGCTGCAGCAGGTTACCCAGAAGCTCTGGCTCAGATAATTGATGAAGGCGGCTGCACTAAACAACGGATTTTCCATGTAGACAGAACAGCTTTATACTGGAAGAAGATGCCACCTAGGACTTTCATAGCTAGAGAGGAGAATCAATGCCAGGCTTCAAAGCATCAAAGGACAGGCTGACTCTTGTTGGAGGCTAATGCAGCTGATGACTTTAAGTTGAAGACAGTGCTCATTTACCACTCTGAAAATCCTAGAGCCCTTACGAATTATGCTAAATCTACTTTGTCTGTGCTCATAAATTGAACAACAAAGCCTGGATGACAGCACATCTGTTTACAACATGGTTTACTGAATATTTCAAGCCCACTGTTGAGACCTACTGCTCAGAAAAAAAGACTCCTTTCAAAATATTACTGCTCAAGGACAATACACCGAGTTACCCAAGAGCTCTGATGGAGATGTACAAGGAGATTAATGTTGTTTTCATGCCTGCTAACACAACATCCATTCTGCAGCCCACGGATCAAGAAATAATTTCTACTTTCGAGTCTTATTACTTAAGAAATACATTTCCTAAGGCTACAGCTGCCATAGATAATGATTCCTCTGCTGGATCAGGCAAAGTAACTTGAAAACCTCCTGGAAAGGATTCACCATTCTAGATGCCATTAAGAACATTTGTGACTCATGGAAGGAGGCCAAAATAATGACATTAACAGGAGTTTGGAAGAAGTTGATTCCTACCCTCATGGATGATTTTGAGGGGTTCAAGACTTCAGTGGAGGAAGTAACTGCAGATGTGGTGGAAACAGCAAGAGAACTAGAATTAGAAGTGGAGCCTGAAGATATGACTGAATTGCTCAATCTCAGGATAAAACTTTAATAGATGAGGAGTTGCCTCTCATGGATGAGCAAAGAGCGTGGTTTCCTAAGATGGAATCCATTCCTGGTGGAGATGCTGTGAACACTGTTGAAATGACAACAAAGGATTTAGAATATTACATAAACTTAGTTGATAAGGAAGCAGCAGGGTTTAAGAGGGTTGACTCTAATTTTGAAAGATGTTCTACCATGGGTAAAACACCATCAAACGGCATGCATGCTACAGAGAAGTCTTTTGTAAGAGGAGGGGTCAATCGATGTGGCAAACTTTTTTGTTGACTTATTTTAAGAAATTGCCAAGCTACTTCAACCTTCAGCAACCATCACCCTGATCAGTTCAACAGCCATCAACACCAAGGCAAGATCCTTCACTCGCAAAAAGATTATGACTTGCTGAAGACTCAAATGATTTAGCAATAATGTACTTTTAAATTAAGGTATATACACTTTTTTTAGACAATGCATTGCACACTTAACAGACTATAGTATAAGCACAACCTTTATATGCACCAAAAAATTAGTGTGACTCACTTTACTGCAGTGCTCTGGAACCAAACCCACAATATCTCTGAGGTATGCCTGTGTGTGTTACTATTAAAAAGAACTATCATGTAACTTGTTCATCTAGCCCAATTTAAAAGCTAAGTGGGTTTTTTTTTTTTCTAAAGAAGGGAGATTACTCTTTTTTCAAGAAGTCATCATTCCACATGTATACTGTAAATATATTTAGAATTCTCCAATTCACTTTTAAAAACCTTTCATAAACCATGCTATGCACTGATTTAAAGTGGAAAGAACGTTTGTGATAATTTCTTTCACCAACAAAATATGAATATTTTGATTCTTTAAGTGTGAAAGTCCTATACTTTTTCCTTCTTCTGTTGATACTGGTTTTAAAGGGTCTCTGTGCTTACGAGGAGAAACTAGATCTTCTGAGAAACACAAAATAAAACAGTTTTCTTACTTCCAGGTTATTTCTTCTGCACGCAGCTGGGATCTACCTGATTCGTCACAGCTGGAGAGCATTTCATTCTTGGCCTCCAGCTGGGCATTAGCACAGCTCCAGAGGGGCTCTTGGGTGAGCAGAGTGGTGAGTGGGGTGTGGACAGGGGACCCGCATGCCTGTCAACCTCTCTTCCCTGGAGAGGATTCCACTGAACCTCTAAATACCAAATGCAAAACCTTCTCTTACCTCAGTTGGGTGAGGACAGGGTGTCTCCAAATCTAGGCTGACTCCCAACAGTGGAACCACTAAATGGACAGCTCTGTGCCACCCCTACAAAGGGGTGTCATTACACTCTGAGGGCCTGGGTAGTAGAGTTTGGGTGCCTGCTTTTGGGTGGGCGAAGGTGGAGAAAGGAGGGAGATTCCTTAGTCCTACACAAAAATATTAGGTCCAGGGCTTTGGCTTCCTGACAGCTGATACTCCACAGCATATGGCTGACTTGGACAAATGCCCAGACATTTCTCCCTCCCCGACTCTAGGACAGACATGGGCATGAATAATGCATCAAGAAGCCCAGAAGTGATGCTCAGAAAAAAGCAGGAGACTTAATCTTATTTCCAGTGATACACTCAGAAGGGCAGAAGCGATACAGCTACCAAATATAGAACCCTGTTTTCTGTAAACTCTAAAAAGGCAAATCTCAATTCTTCATTGTGGTGCAGGGCATTATTTAATATGGCCCTTCTAGCCACAGTCTTTGTAACTCCCACCAAATGACTGGGTGGAACTGTGCAAATAAGGTGCCTGTGGCCCACCAAGGGGATTGGATTGCTTGCTAACAATGTAAATAAGGTGCATGGCACCCTTGTAGGGATGGGGCCATGCAAATAAGGTGTATGGAACCCTAACGAGTGGATTAGTCAATTTTGGCATCCCACCAGGCTTAAAGGGAGACACTGCGAGAGGAGCTATAACAAGGAAGACACAGAGAGGCAGCGGAAGCAGCAGATTCAGGATAGGGAAGGAGAGCTGTAACACTGGAGAGGGCAAGAAGCCGTGGCACAGAAATGGCTGCAGCAGAGGCAGCAGAACCAGGAGACAGCATAGTAGGCTTCCCAGACCATGGAGCAAGAAAGTTCAGCGCCTTTGGAGATGAAGCTTCCTGGCAATGTGGGGTATCTCCAGACACTTACTGGCAGAGCTAAAAGAGCTTTGTAACTCTGTTTTGCCCAAGCAGCATAGAGGCCAGGCCGAGAGGCCAGAGAGGGGTGTGTCTGCAGACACAGCTGATAAGAGATTGTCCTGATGGAAGAGCTGTACCCTGAGTACTCCTGAATCTGAATTGTAACCTGTTACTTCCCTAATAAACCCCGTAACTGTGAGTATGTTGAGTTCTGTGTGGCCATTGCAATGAATTGTTGAACCCAGCAAAGAAGGAGAGAGTAATACGGGAGGGACACTTGGTGTCAGAATTGGTAAAAAGGTTGGAGAAGAGATACGTCTGACCTCCGCCCAATAGCAACCAGCCTTGAGCTGTTGATCTTGATTCTCCTTCTGCCTTGTTAAGTTAGAGGAGATCAGACACCCCTGCCACACCACTTATACACTCATGCATAGGCTCCATGGGATCTTAATCAGTATATGTAGAACATCCTTAGTTTTAGGTAGGTTTACAGAGAAAGGCCTGGCGATGTACTTCTGAAAATTAGCCAATGAAAACCCTATAGAAAGCAACAGAATATTGTCTGATTGAGTGCTGGAAGATGAGGCCCTACGTTGGAAGGCACTCAAAATACAAAGCAGTTGCAGAAATGGACTCAAGCATAGCAAAGACCATGGGGACGGTGCAGGACCAGACATTTCGTTCAGTTTCACATGGGGTCACCATGAGTCAGTGCTGATGTGACAACAACTAACAAAACAACAAATACAGAAAGGGTCTATTTCAATTTAATTAACTTAATATGAACTGTGCCTCACAACTGTAGGATGTAACACTTGATGAGTCAGGGTCCTCCGAAGACAACTTTTGAAGTGGAGTGGTGTTTGAGCAGCATAAGAAGCACCAGAAGGAAGCGGCGCAAAGCTTCAGAGCAGACAGCTCTCTGTCACGTTACTTAAATCTAGGAATACTCTTGTTAAGGGCCCGAGGGCGACCCTGGGATGGCCAAAGCGGGGCACTCATTCCGGACAGTGGCCCCTCTCTCTGGGACGCTGTCTCGATCGTTTTTGGTTTTGTTTCGCTCCCTCTGGCTCCATGGTTTTTGGGAGCCCTCAGCGACCCGGTGACACTCATTCCTCCCCCTGGCGTGAGCATGTATACTAGACTTCCAGCCAGGGGAAGTTTATCCAATAAGAGAAAGTTTTAGTGTTATTTACTCACAATCTGATTGACTCAGCTGGCTGTCCACATCTTGGACCAAATACACGTGTCTTTCCTGACTCACTATTCACAGCAGCCAAGCTGTGAACATTCATGTTAACATGTGCCAAGCTCTGTGCTAGGCAAATTTACATAATTACCTAATTCCATTCTCACAACAGCCCTATGAAGGAGGGAATATTATTGTTCCCATTCTACACATGAGGAAAGCGCTTGGCAACTAACTGAAAGGTTGGCAGCTCGAACTCACCAGCAGCCCCACACGAAAAAGGCCTGGCGATCTGTTCTACTAAAGATTAAAATCCATGTAGAAAACACTGAGGCAGTTCTACTCTGGCACTTGGGGTCACTATGAGTTGGAATGGATGTGAAGGCATTTAACAACAACACATGAGACAACAGGCTCAGAGAAATTAAAAGATAGCCAAGACTTGGGTCCAAAGCTCTCTGTCCCCAAAGCACAAGGCTCCACTGTGTAATGAAGATACCAGTCCTCTCTAGTCAAGTACACGAGTGTGTGTCTGATCACCTTTGAAGGCAGTTCCCACCGATGGCAGCAGGCTGCCTGGCCACTGGAAGGCCATCCCAGACTTATATCTTAGGAGGTGGCATAGAGAGGACTCTAGAGTTACATGGTCGCACCCTGTCTTAGTCATCTAGTGCTTCTATAACAGAAATACCACAAGTAGATGGCTTTAACAAAGAGAAATTTATTTCTTCACAGTAAGGTAAGGTAGGCTAAAAGTCCAAATTCAGGGCGTCAGCTCCAGGAGAAGACTTTCTCTCTCTGTCGGCCTTCTCATCCATCTTCCCCTGGTCGAGGAGCTTCTCCGCACAGGGACCCCTGGTCCAAAGGATGAACTCTGCTCCCAGCACTGCTTTCTTGGTGGTAGGAGGTCCCCACTCTCTGCTTGCTTCCCTTTCTTTTTAACTCTTGTAAGATAAAAGGTGGTGCACACCCCAGGGAAACTCCCTTTACACTGGATCATGGATGTGACCTTAGTAAGGGTTTTACAATCCCACCCTAATCCTCTTTAACTTAAGATTACAATCACACAATGGAGGACAACCACACAACACTGGGAATCATGGCCTAACCAAGTTTCGGGGGGACTGAGTTCAATCCATGACACACCCTGATCCCCAAAGCCCTCACACCCTCGGCTTCAGAAATCTCAACCAGATGTCCAGCAGGGCTCTTGCTCCAGGTTAAGTACCAGTAAGTATTTAAGAAACGCTTTCCAAAGATAATTTCCTTTTATGTAGTAGCCACAATCCTTCACTTGTCTTTTCTTTCCCCAACTCTTTGATCATTGCTGATAATGAAAAGCTAAATGGACTAAAATTTTAAAGGCACTTTTTCCTGACTGTTGATTAAAATGGACAACAAAAATTCCAATCTGCTGTTCCATTTGTACTTTCAATGCTTTTTACAGTGAAGCTTTTCAAGGGTGTGGCAAGTGTGGACGGAACACGTCCCAGGCTGCCCCAGGACACCAGCCCATGCCAAGGTGCTCTCTGTACCATGCTAACACCCATGGCTGCAGCCTCCAGAGGGCTCAGTGGCCCCTTGAGGGATACAGACCACAGATTACAATGACCAAAGGAGAGAATTCCTGCTAAGGAAGTGAGGCCCAACAACCGGGTAAAAAACGGCAAGGGTTTCACTGCCAATTTCTTCTTGTAGAAATAAAACAGGAATAGTGAAAAGTCAAATGTCAAGCAGCAGAACAGATACATATGAGGAGGAAGGTAGGTGGCTAGTGAAGGGCTAGCTGCTAGTAAGAAAACCAGAAAGACATAGGCTTTATCTTGTGGTTGGACAGGAGCCTGTCGTAGGGAAGTAAGCCAGGCAAAGGAAGCCATGACTGAGATTATTCCAAATACCAGAGAACAAATCAAGTTCAAACACAAGCATTGGCAGCGTTGAACTTTTCTTTCCATGTTTTTGGCTACAAAGATGAATCAGTAGTAAGAGTGAAAGTTGACTGCTTCCAAGAATGCTGATTGTGCCATTAAGAGCACATTTAGGAAACAAAATGCATGTACAACATCAACTATTAAAAAGAACCTTCTAAAACGGACTGCAAGTTTAATTGCCTCCATAAACTAGTGCCTCCATTACCATGAGGCCATTAGAAATGGATGGTGTCTGGCTACCATTACTGGATTCTGATCAAGGAGCCAACAGTTGCATCCTGATTAAAAGGAGGAAAAACACGGAACAAAACTTCAACTTCATATTAGAGAAACCAGACTTATTGGATCCATTGAGACTCAGGGGACACCCAAAACTAATGCCCCAAAATAATATTTAAACTCTGAATCGAAACTATCCCATGAAGCCGTTGTTAAACTAAACAATGGTTTAGGTCAACTAATAAAAAACGTTTGCCTTGAGCGTGTTGTTGTTAGGTGCTGTTGAGTTAGTTCCGACTCACAGTGACCCTATGTACAACGGAAAGAAACACTGCACAATTCTCACAATCATTGCTGTGTTTGAGGCCATTTTTGCAGCCACTGTGTCAATCCATCTCGTTGAGGGTCTTCCTCTTTTTCGCTGACCCTCTACTTTACCAAGCATGATGTACTTCCCCTGGGACTGGTCCCTCCTGATAACATGTCCAAAGTAAGTGAGACAAAGTCTCAACATCCTCCCTTCTAAGAAGCATCCTGGCTGTACTTCTTCCAAGACAGAGTTGAGCACTGCCATCTTATAAAGAATCATCTAAATGAGCTTAATTTGATAACAGTTAATCTAAGGCACAGATGGGAACTCTGAGGAGCAGAGAGCCTAAATCAATGCTGAGGAAACAACACAGGTAGAGACAGTGAGAATGGTTGTAACACAACAATGTGAAGTATGTAATCAATGTTATTGAACTGTTCATGTAGAAACTGTTTGGTTTAATATATTACCACCAAAAATAAAGTTTTTTAAAAAAAGATACTTTGAAGCCATATAAATACATAAAAAGAACACTGTTATGTATGTGAAAACAGGGACGCTATCTAATTTTTTGAGTCTCTAGAAAGTAAGAAAGTAATGTCATTTAATCGTTCTCAAAGCTAGGATGAGATTTATCAAAGTGCTGAGTCAAGGTGATTTATTTCTGTAGTAAAAAAGTATTTTGAAAAATGTCTTTGTTTTTCAAACCCACAGATACAACTAGCAAAAGTATCTGTGACAGCTGTGAAAACATTCAGCTGCGGATGAAGGTATTTGCATTTTCCGCCACAGCTGTTGAGTTGAGGGCAATGTTTACCTTCCTCTTCCACTTAAGCTTCCAAAGCAAGAAATCTGGGCTCTAAATTGCAAAACATTGCCTTTGAATTTTCTTGACTAGGCTGCCACCATGTGGTCATCAGTATAAAGCACATAGATTTGGGTTTAATTGCAAATGATTAATGCTGGGCTGCTGAAAGAAAGGCTGCAGGACCACCCAGAGGTGCCTTGGAAGAAAGGCCTGGCAATCTGTTGTTACTGTTGTTAGGTGCCGTTGAGTTGGTTCCGACTCATCGTGACTCTATGTACAACAGAACCAAATGCTGCCCAGTCCTGTGGCATTGTCACAATCATTATGCTTGAGCCCATTGTTGCAGCCTCTGTGTTAATCCATCTCAATGAGGGTCTTCCTCTTTCTCAATGACTCTCTACTTTACCAAGCATGATGTCCTTCTCTAGGGCCTCCTCTAAAGTATGTGAGACTTAGTCTCACCATTCTTGTTTCTAAGGAGCATTCTGGCTATACTTCTCCCGAGACATATTTGTTCATTCTTATGGCAGTCCATGGTACAGTCAATATTCTTCACCAACACCACAATTCAAAAGCATCAATTCTTCTTCTGTCTTCCTTATTCATTGTCCAGATTTCCCATGCATATCAGGTAATTGAAAACACCACGGCTTGGGTCAGGCATACCTTAGTCCTTAAAGTGCTATCTTTGTTTTTTAACACTTTAAAGAGGTCTCCTGCAGCATATTTGCCCAGTGCAACGAGTCTTTTGATTTCTTGACTTCTGCTTCCATGAATGTTGATAATGGATCCAAGTAAAACAAAATCCTTGACAACTTCAATCTTTTCTCTGTTTATCACGATATTGCGTAATGGTCCAGTTGTGAGGATTTTTACTTTATGTTGAGGGCCATACTGAAGGCCGTGAATCCATCAGTAAGTGCTTCAAGTCCTCTTCACTTTCAGCAAGCAAGGTTGTGTCATCTGCATAATGCAGGTTGTTGATGAGTCTTCCTCCAATTCTGAAGCCACGTTCATCTTCATATAGTCCAGCTTCTCAAATTATTTGCTCAGCATACAGACTGAGCAAGTATGGTGAAAGGATACAACCCTGACACACACCTTTCTTGACTTTAAATCACGCCTCTTGGTCTATGTACAGGTTCCTCATGAGCACAATTAAGTGTTCTGGAATTCCCATTCTTCACAGTGTTATCCACAGTTTGTTATGACCCACACAGTCCAATGTCTCTGCATAGTCAATGAAACGCAGGTAAGCATCTTAGTCTGGAAGGTCTGCTGAAACCTGTCCACCAAGAGTGACCCTGCTGGTATTGGAAATACTGGCGGTAAAGCGTCCAGTAGCACAGCAACATGCAAGCTGCCACAGTATGACGAACTGACAGACACGTGGTGGCCTGGTGATCTACTTCCAAGAAATCAGCCACCGAAAACCCTGTGGAGTGCAGTTCTACTCTGACATACATGGAGTCGCCATGAGTTGAAATCAACTTGACGGCAACTGGTTTATATTCTTGAAACAAGAAAATTTTGCCTGTATTAGAGCCCCCTGTCATTCCAATATTATAAATCTCAGTCAAGATACCCCTCCCCTAACCCCGGTCAGGCTACAAGGTGCTCCTCTTTTCACATTCTCGCTGTAGCATGAGGAACGTGCATTTGGAGATCTGGTTCTGCACTGCTTTGCTGTACTTAATGGGCTCATTTCACTCAACTTCACCTTGCCTGGAACTCGTGAAGTGTGTTATCATCTTCTGAAGTTAAAAAATGCATTAATTATTTCAGATATGAAAATATAAAAGACAACTATGACACACCTGAATACCCACTACCCAGTTTAAGAAAAAAAAAGCATGACCAATACAAGTGCGGCTCCCTGTGGATTCTTTCCATCTTCATCCGCATCCTTGTCCCAGTCATTATTTTCCTGATTTGGTTCATCGTTCCATTGCATTTCTTTATACTTTTAATTCATATGTAGGTAGCCCTAAAATATATATATATAATAGTATTGTTTTATATGTATTTATACCTTATATAAATTATGTTATAATGTTGGGTTTAATGTGTTCTTCTTTAACTTGCTTTTTTTCACTCAGTGTGGTTTTTAAACATCCTTCCACATTGACATTTGTAACTCTAGCTTCATAATTTTCACTGCTTGTATATCATCCAGTTTTATGAAGATACTTGAGTATACATATTCTACATGCTTCTACACTGATTTATCCACTCTCCCACTGATGGGGATTTAGATCACTGTTTATACATGTTTTGTATTATAAACATGCTGCTCTGACCATTCTTAGACATGTCTTCTTCTGTACACGTCCAAGAGTGCCCCTATGATATATACCTAGGAGTGAAATTTCTGGGTCAAAGAGTATCTATGTCTTCAACTCTACTAAATTGCTTTCCAAAATGCTTATTTCAATTTAAACTCCTAGGACTATATGAGTTCCCAAAGCTCTACAAATTTGTCAGAATTTAGAATTATAACTTTTTACCCATTGCCATGATTGATGAGAACAGGTGCTGAACTGCTTCTCATGTGTATTTTGGTCATCAGGTTCTTCCTCTGTGAATGGCCTGTTATTTGCCCATTTTTTTTTTAAGTTGTGCTTTAAATGAAAGTTTACAAATCGTCAGTCTTTCATATGAAAATTTATGTACACCTTGCTATGTACTCCTAATTGCTCTCCCTCTAATGAGACAGCACACTCCTCTCCACCCTGTATTCCCCATGTCTATTCGGCCAGCTTCTGTCCCCCTCTGCCTTCTCATCACCCCTCCAGAAAGGAGCTTCCCACATAGTCTCATGGGTCTACTTGAGCCAAGAAGCTCACTCCTCACCACTATCATTTTCTATCTTACAGTCCAGTCCTATCCCTGTCTGAAGACTTGGCTTTGGGAATGGTTCCTGTCTTGGGCTAACAGAAGGTCTGGGGACCATGATCTCCAGGGTCCTTCCAGTCTCATCAGACCATTAAGTCTGGTTGTTTTACGAGAATTTGAGGTCTACATCCCACTGTTCTCCTGCTCTGTCAAGGATTCTCTGTTGTGTTCTGTCAGGTATTTGTTCATTTTTGTAATCAACTGCCTTTGTTGTACTGATCTAAAGAATTCTTTTACAAGATGCAAATTACGAGTTAAACAGCTGTTGTTTAAGTACCAAATACCATCTTATCTATATCTGTCTTTTCACTCTTCTAATGAGTTCTTTTGAAAAGCTTTGTTTTATTTTTAAATTTTAATGTAGTCAAATTTATGTATCTTTTCCCAGCATCTTAAGAGCATAAAAGTTTTTTATTTTCTTCTAAAAGTTTTATAGTCTTGCTGTCCACATTTAGGTCTTTAATCTAGAATTGATTTTTGTATATAGTGTCAGGTTAGTATTTCAATGTTGTACCCATATATATATACAAGAAACACTGTTAGCACAACTGTTAAGTGCCTGGCTACTAACTGAAAGGTTGGCAGTTTGGACCCACCAGCAGCTCCCTGGGAGGAAGACCTGGTGATTTGTTTCTAGATTACAGCCTATAAAATTCTGTGAGGCAGTTCTACTCCATCACACGGGGTTGCTATGAGTCAGAATAGACTAGACGGCACCTAACAACAACAACCCTTATTTATAGCTAATTGACGCAGCTCTTTTTAAAAGTTAATTTTTCCCCCACTGATCTGGAAGTTACCATAGATGAATGGATTTATTCCTAGCTGCCTTCTGTCCCAAAAGTCTGTTGGTCTGGAACACTAACCTAATTGCTATTAATGTACAATAACTTACACTGTACAGTTGGATGAGTTCTCTTTGTTTTTCTTCAACACTGTCATGATTATTTTTGGACCTTTGTGCTTCCCTATAAATTTTAGAATCAGCTTGTCAAAGTCTACAAAAAGATATTCTGTCAGGATTTCGATTCAAATTTATGGATTAATTTGGGGAGGATTAGTATCTTTAAAATATCAAAAATTCTTATCCACAAACATGCTATCTCCACTTTTATTTAGGTCTTCTTAAAGACTTTCATCAAAATTATATGATTTCTTTCAAAAGGTCATACATAACTTTTGTTAAAGTTATTCCTACCCAGCACCCAGTGCCATCGAGTCGATTCCGACTCATAGCGACCCTATAGGACAGAGTAGAACTGCCCCATAGAGTTTCCAAGAAGCACCTGGTGGATTCGAAGTTATTCCTAAATACCTTATATTTTTCATTGCTATTATAAACTGTATCTTTGTAAATATTTAACTTTGTTTGTTGCTAGTGTTTAGCCACGCAAATGCTTTTCACATGTCGATCTTGTATCAAGAATACAGATGAACTCTTTTACTAATTCTTATATATATATATTTTAGAAACCCTGGTGGAATAGAGGTTAAGAGATATGGCTGCTAATCAAAAGGTCGGCAGTTCAAATCCACCAGGCACTCCCTGGAAACCATATGGGACAGTTCTACCCTGTCCTATATAGTCGCTATGAGTCTGAATCAACTCGATGGCAACAGGTTTGTTTTTTTTGGGGGGGGGGGGTTTACGTAGATAATCATATCATCTAGGATTAATAGACAATTTGGTGTCTTCCATTCCAATCACTAAAAATTTTCTTTTTCCTTTCTTTTTTATTACTGCATTCTTTAGCAATTCCAGTATAACACTGATTAGGAGTAGTGATAACAGGCACTCCCGTCTTTCTTAATTTTAAAAGAAAGGTTTCTGCTATTTCACTATTAAGTGAGATATTTGTATAAATTTTCATAGACGTTTTATCAGGCTAAAGGATTCCTTTCAATTTCTAGTTAAAGTGTCTCTTTTGTTTTTAATCACAACGGATACTAGATTTTATATTCCTTTTCTCCATCTATTGTGGTGAACATATAGTTTCTAATCTGAGGATGTGGTGAACTATGTTAATAGATTTCCTGATGTAAAACCACCTTTTTCATCACAGGAAAAACCCACTTTGATCAAGATGTTGTTGCTGGATTCAGTTTTTCTACTTTTTTGCTAATGATTATTTCACCTATGTTCACAGGCGAGATTGTTCTGTAATTTTCCTTTAGCATCCTGTTGTCTGGTTTTCACACTCATGAGTTATGAGGTGCTCCTCCTTCTACTATTCTCTGGAGAAGAGATTAGTTCTTTGACTATTTAGCAGAACTCATTTGTGAAACCACCGGCTGATTTGTGTACACAGTGTCAGGTTTTTGTTTGCTTATTTGATGGGGAGACTAATTCAATGTCTTTCTTGGATATAGGCCTATTCAGGTGTTGCAATTTTAGGTGAGTCCATTATGTAACTCACATTTTTCAAGGAAAGCGCTCGTTTCATATAAATTTTCAAATTTGCCAGCAGAAAATTGTTCATAGTCTCCTCAAAAAAAAAAAAAAAATGCTGTTTCTGTGGTCATGTCACCTTGTTCATTCTTCATATTGTTTGTGTTCTCTCTTTTTGCCTGGATTATTTTCGCTAGTCAGGCACCTGCTTTACCAGACTTTTCTAAGAGCCTCTGGCTTTGCCGATAATCTCTCCTACATGTTTGGTTTCTATTTCATTAATTTCTGCTCTTTATGATTTTTCAACCTTTGAGGTTTTCTGTTATTCTTCCTCTTCCTTCCTAAATGCTCAGCTTATACATTTGTAGCCTTTCTTCTTTCCACCACACGTGAACGTTTCAGGTGACGTGTTTCCAACATGTGGGACGCTTACCTTGCTTTGAAGCTGAGGCGTCTCCCACTGGCAGCTCATTGTCATTGAGCCTTTCCTCTGCAACAGGCACTGCACAGCAGCTTCCAAAGATCCATGGGCCCCGACGACCAAGACCTTCTTTCCATTTAAGTTTATACCTATCAACCAAATTCAATATTATAACAAAAAACTCAGATCCTTTCTCCTGGACAGTTTGAACAAAAGGAAAAATACCCTTTTAAAACCTGGCTCCCTCAGCACCAACCTACAATAAATATAAGCTAGGAGTGGAAAACTGTAATTGACCAAATTTCTCTATTCAAGCCCTTCTGGTTCTAATGCTAATTGCTGAATTTCTCTCTAAAATTGGCCAATATATATTATTAGCCATAACTTACTCTTTCTTCGAGAATTTTGTGATATTCAGAATCACTGTCCAGATTATCCATCTGATGGAAAAACACCGTATATGCGGATGACCTCAGAGATCTGAGCTTCAGGGTTACTGAGCTAAGGGCAGATACTGAAAGTTAATCTTTTAATAAAACCTTGGCATATGTTTTGGGATTATTGTATAATTTTTGCATGTTTAGGGGGCAGGAGAGCATTTGACACTTTTCTACTCCAATTAGAGTAGAGAAAAATTTAGTTACTTGCATTTTGTGCACTCAGCTAGAAAACCCTTGAACAAATAAAAAAAGAAGGAAAACCAAACCTGTTGCTGTCAGGTCGATTTCGACTCATAGCGACCACATAGGACAGAGTAGAACCGCCCCACAGGGTTTCCAAGGCTGTAATCTTTAGGGAAGCAGATTGCCACATCTTTCTTCTGGGGAGCAGCTGGTGGGTTTGAACAAACTGCTGGCTTTTTGGTTAGCAGCCACGTGCTTAACCACTGTGCCACCAGACCTCCTTCAAAAGCCCTTAAATACATGAAATAGTCTACAATGCTTTGCTCACTAAATTTAATAACCAAGCAAGAGAAATTATTCATTTCTATTTCACTGACATAAAAACGCAAGGTTAGGAGAGAATGATGGAAAGTAAGCATTGATTACTGATAAGAATTCTGCTTACTAATAAACCCCAACCTAGGTTTCTATAGCCTGAACGACATCTTACAGTTTTCACACTGCAGTCTTAAGCGTAAGTCCTACCTAGGTCTACATATTGAGAAACTGAAACTTCAAACATTTTTCATGGTGGTTATTTTGACTGTTACATGAAAGAAATTGACAATTGGTTTAAAACAGGTTAATCATCATCTTTAAAATTATAATACAATATGACCAGAAAAATTTGCAGTTACTCTTTTGTATCTCCCCTCGAGAAAGATGAGAAACTAAAGAAATCCCATACTGAATGGCATATCCATGTTTCAAATATAATCTTCCAGGAACAAATCCTTTTAGAAAACAATGTAGATGCCAATAAATAGAAGATAGCAGCATTTTGAGTGGAGCATCATACCTGATTTTTCAAGAAGTTCCACTACAGCTCTGGCAACCGGTGAAACGAAACACTCATGGGCATCCCCACGTACCAACTTCCCCAGGTTTATATCTGTCACTCTGAATCAGAAAAGGAGGGAACAGGAAGTCAATGCCTGGTCAAAACTCTTACATATATTAACATATTAATATTATAAAATTAATATTACATATATTAATCCCCCAAAAAATAACAGCTCATCTGTGTTTGATAGAATATATGAAATACATGATTAAAGACTGGACAGAAAATAAAGGCCATTGGCTTCTCAGGAAATTTCCCTCTGGTCACTCTGAGCTGGGACAGCCTTCAGTGTTCTTGTTCGGCCTGTAGGACATCAGCCACGCAGGTGTTCACTGCACACCTCCAGGAAGCACCATGCGATGGACTACAACGGAATGGCGCCCCTGGGATTGTACAACCTGGGCGTCCTGCTGTAGGGCCCACTGTGTTGTTGTTAGCTGCTGTCGAGTCGTTCCCCAACTCATGGTCACCCCATGCAGAATGGGATCAGAGCTTTGTGATCCACGGGGTTTTCGCTGGCTGATTTTCAGAATTAGATCACCAGTCCTTTCTTCCTAGTTCATCCTAGTCTGGTTCTGCTGACACCTGTTCAGCATTGCAGCAACACACAAGTGTCCACTGACAGACGGGTGGTAGATACACTTAAGGTGCATAGATTAGGAATTGAACCCAGGTCTCTTGCACAGAAGGCAAAAATTCTACCATTAAACTACCACTGCCCTCACAGAGCCCACTTTACCCTTGAGAATATTTATATCTTGATCAATATCAAAATCCAGAACCAATCCTACAAATTTGGAGTGATCTACCAAGACTTGGAATTCACAGGTCTTATTCCCACTTGACTTCAGCACATATTTACCTCCTTGGGAAATCAAGACTTCTATGTCCTTCCTCGTTCAAATCCATAACATTATGAAACGATCTTACTTAAACTAATGGTCTCAATCCAGGTTAGCATCAAAATGGAGATATTATGAAATTGCTTCATCATTCTCTCCTTTTATAAAAGATTTAAAACTTCTAGAAGTGTTCTCGTTAATTAGGGCTTTTCTCCTTTTCTATGACAGGCTCAGCAATTGCCGTGACAACTTTTTAACCTGTATTTGGGTTTACCCTAAGTCTGAGTCACAATAAAAGGCTGGAAGAAGCCCGGGTGTCTGGCAGCCTGAGGCAGCCTTTCAATCCAGTCCCTGCAAAAAATACCGGATCAGCAGTCTCACTTTATAAGTTTGCTTTCAGCCTTGGATCCCTAAATACATCATGTTCTTGGCCACAGTATAAAATCTTCCTACATGTCCATATAAAGAAACAGGTTGTAGGCTGGCAGCACTCCTTGTCCCGTGATGTTTACGTCGTACCATGACCTGAGTCAGGGCACCTCATATTTATGACTATTCCCCCCTCAAATTTCAAATAAAATTTCGTGTCATTAACAAAACTGTGAGTTTTTGTCGACTAGCCTGGGACTAAGGCAGAACATGGTACTGGTGGGGAATCAGGTCTCTGGACTTTTTCCTCTAATCTGGTAGAATTATCAAGAAAAGCTACCAGCAGAGAAGAGCAAAAAACCAAACCTGTGGCCACTGAGTCAATTCTGACTTACGGCAACCTCCCATGTTTCAGAGTAGTACTGTACTCCATAGGGTTTTCAATGGCTGTGATCTTATGGAAGGAGATCACCAGGCCTTTCTTCCGCAGCGGCACTGGGTGGATTCAAATTGGCAATCTTTTGGTTAGTCGTCGAGCACAAACGATTTATGCCACCCAAGGAGCTAGCAGAAGATCTGACTAAAGACTCTATAAATCAGACAGGAACTTATCGAATGAATATGATGGTGCAAGGAGACTACTTCCAAAATGTCACCCAAACCCATTGCTGCCAAGTCCATTACAACTCATAGCAGCCCCATACAACAGACTAGAACTGCCGTATAGGGTTTCCGAGGCTGTAAGTCTTTGTGGAAGCAAAGTGCCACATCTTTCTCCCATGGAGCAGTGGCGGGGGGCGGGGGAGGAGAGGTTCAAGCCGCCAGCCTTTCAGTTAGCAGCCCAAGCACTACAAAAGGGCTCAGGTATTTTCCAAAATATGTAGCTCTCTTATACAGAATTTAAAAAACCCTCAAGCTCCTGACATATTGAAAAATAGTTCTCTCATCTGAATTACTGACATAGTTGAAAAAAACAGAAGGAAGCAGGGGGTGGGAATTATAGTAGAAAACCTCAATAAGCAATAAAAGTTAATTTTCTTGTAGATTTTCTTACCCATCCACATCTTTTTCTGGCTTCAAGGCATTGAGGACTTTGTTGCTAAGCGAGTTCCCAGGAATCTGAAGGGCAAGGCCATGGACTCTGGTGTCTTCATTAGTCTTTAAGATTTCATCTATAATCTAAAGAGGAAAAAAAAACAACCAGAAATCAGTTTTGTGAAAATAACGCCCAACAAAAGAAGCTTTATATAAAAACGGTTTCATTTACAGTTCCTTTTTTACTCTGTTAAAGTTTCTTTTTTACTCTGTGTTGAAGTCTGGGTGCAAAGCACAATGAAGTCTATTTCTTCTTTTTGTCATGTTTATAAAAACTCAAAAAAAGAAAAAAAAACCTGGAATCAATTTTTTGGTGACTTCCTTGGCTCTTTCTTATGGTTCTACTTGCTGCTAGAAAAAAACAACAAAACAAAAGCTCAGTAGTTAAGATTCACACAGGCAAAAGACAACTCCCTGTCCACAATCCTGTTTTGAGCCAAACACTCTGCCAGCTTTGAGCGAGGCCAGTAAGCATGACTCAGGCGTTTCAACCTGGCCCAGCCCGGCCTGGGCTTCAGACACGATGTGTGCAACAAGAGCTTATGAATTATGACTTTCAAGAAGTCGTCACATAAGCTTTCACCCTCTCTCGACCTGAGTGGCACACAGGCAGCCCTTCCAAAGGCTGGCAATAGATTGAGTCTAAGCACACAGGCCTCCTCGCCACAGGAAACACTAAATGAATTCACTATGAAGAAGACAGAGGTACAGTTTGGGAAGCTTAGGTAATGGCTCATGACTGCCTATGTCTTTAAATATGCAATGCTTTATCCTTTCTTTGTGTGTTTCTATTTTGTGCCAGGAGATAAGATATTGATTAATTTCACTAAACCAAATGATTTGCTCATAAGTACGAGAGAGACTAGGCCACACACATGGATCTCACTATGAAGAAGTGTTGGTTTACCATTTTTGTTTCATTGCTTAGCAAAACTCACTATGGTATTACTACCTGGTAGGGGAAGAAAGGACTCCTGAGGTGATGCAGATGGTTAACACACTTGGCTGCTTGTCGAGAGGTTAGAGGTTCAAGTCCACTCAGAGGTGGCTTGGAAGAAAGGCCTGGGGATCTGCTTCCAAAAAACCAGCCACTGAAAACCCCTATGGAGTACAGTACTACTCTGACACCTATGGGATCGTCATGAGTTTCAGTCGACATGTTGTCAATTGGTTTGGGGAAGAAAAAGCTACCTGACTTACAAAAACCAGGAAGTTATATTTCGTTCACTCACTGTTCTTCCATTCATTCAATAAAATATGTTTTGAACACCTACTTTTTACCAGTTCTAAGGAAATAAAGCTGTAAACAAAATGGACAACATTCTCGCCTTCAAGGAGCCGTTGTCCTACTGGGTGAGAGAAAGCCCCCAAATAATAAAAACGCTGGAAATGATAAATGACATGAAGAATTATAAAGCAGGGTAAAGGGATAAGAAAGCAATGGCAGGCGGGGGGTGGTCCGAGAAGGCCCCTCAAGGGCATAACATCTAAGCAGTGCCGGGAAGCAAGGGAGGGATAGCCTGTGTAGAAATCAGGGGAGCAGCCCGGGTTAATAGGCCCATACGCAGCAGCAAGCAGTACGGTGAGATGTAATTAACAAAACAGAACCACTCCCGCAGAAATCTGCCAAGTACAGACACCCAGAACGAGGCCACCACGTCTCACTGAAAGGCGCTGTTCAGTAAGACCCAGCCTGGAGCCTTTTTCAGACTTTCTGACTCAACAAAGCAAACTCCCCACGCCTGAATAACTTCTCTTCTGTTTCGTTATTTTACTTATCATGTGTGTACAAGAAACTACATTCTCCTAAGGGTAACAGACATTTCTTCAAATGTACCGACTTAACATTTCAGCTAGATTTAAACTGTCCTTAAACCAAAAAAAAAAAAAAAAAAACCAAACCCACTGTCGTCTAGTCGATTCCGACTCATAGCGACCCTATAGTGACCCTACAGAACAGAGCAGAACTGCCCCGTAGGGTTTCCAAGGAGCGCCTGGTGGATTTGAACTGCTGACCTTTTCCTTAGCAGCTGCAGCACTTAACCACTACGCCACCAGGGTTTCCCAACAGTCCTTACACCCCTCCTTTCCCTTGACTTTTCTCAAGAACCTCATCCTGGACACAGAGCGCAGTGTTATCTCCTTGTTCCTGAAGAAGCTCAGAGACAAACAGGGACGGTGCTCAAATAACACTGGGAGGTGCTGCATGCGATATTCTTCCCTCAGAAGGTCATAGTGCACATCAGCATATTAACTGCTCTGAGGAGTTTAATTCAGTTTCCCAAACGTATTTAACCTTAGAACATATTTTTCACTTAACACTTATGAAACATGCTTTGGGAAATGTCATAAAATAAGACATGTCAAAACAAGTGTATCTGTGTTATCCCATTGTTACCTGTAACTAGGATTTTGGAGAAGCAACTAAAGCAAACGTCCATAATTAATACTTTAAGATTCTTAGTCTTTTTCAAAATAATACCATACAAATTCATAACTATTAGAATTTCACCTGAGAAATATAGGGAATACATGATTCCTTGTTAAATGAGTAAGTTCAGGGCAAAACAACCTAAACAAACGCAAATTCTACTGCAGACAGAGGGTGACCTTCTGCAAATGGACAACAAAGTTCTCTGTATTTTGATAACATTGGTATCACAGGTATCTTAATAATTGTAATATGTTACAATGTCAAGTGTGGCAGAAACTCTTTGTCTGATATCCATCTTCCCTTTCTTTCTGAGTAATAAACTTTTGATTTTTAGTTGTGATTATAAATTATCTAAGGCCACTTGGTCTAAAAACTACATTTCCCAGCTTCCCCTGCCCTGTGGCGAAACAATTAGATTCAGCACAATGGGAGAGAAGTAGAATTGTGACTTTCGGAAAATGTCTGGAAAAGGTAAGAGTAGGCCCTTCTTTGTCCTTCTTTTTTCCTACTGGCTAGAATGTGGATATGACATGTAGAGGTCAATCCACCATCTTGGACCATGAGGTAGCTTGACAAAGATGGCCGAGCAACAAGCTAGAAGGAGGCTCAGTCTCTAAAGACATTGTGAAGCCATGATACCAACCGGGACTGCTTAATTCTAAACTTTATTTATGTACAAGAAGAATAAACTTTTGTGTTATTTTAAGATTCTGTTATTTGAGGGTTCCCATCACACAAAGCCAAACTGAATCTTCAATGGCATAGCAAGTCTAAAGAAAACTAGCCATCAGAAGGGCCAGGCACTGACTCAGGGGCCAGGAGCTTGTGTGGACCTTCATCCAGTTTCTTCACCACTGTTTTGGGGTAGCTGCTTCTTCTAAATGTGAAATGACTCTTGTGAAAGCTGCTACTACGTGCTGGCAGAAACAACTAAATCATGAGCAACAGCAATGAAAAGAACCCTCTGAGTATTTTTTACCAGTGTCCCCAAAATGCCACTAAAGGATGGTGCTGGACGGGCCCTGAAGATCATCTTATCCTAGTGCTTTACTCTATCAATAAGGCAACTGTGGAATGAAAAATTAATTTTGCCCCAAGAATTTGTCTGGCCTTTATCTCTAGTTTCTGGAAGGTAACCTCCAACCAAACCAAACCTAAACTCATTGCTGTCAAGTCAATTCCAACTCATAGCGACCCTACAGGACAGAGTAGAATTACCACATAGGGTTTCCGAGGAACACCTGAGTTTCTAGGTAACCCCTAAAACCCTTGAATTTCCTGAGTGATCAGAGTATCCTTTTTATTCATGGGGTACCCTGGACCACACCTGAGAATGTATCCTAACGAAGTGACTCAAGGTTGGGGCTGGCCACGCGGGAAAGACCCACTAGGTGATTTCTGGGGATGGGAGGAGGATGAAAAGTGAGTTCAATCACATGGCTCGTGATCCAATCACTCATGTCTATATAGAGAGATCCCAATAACACTCTGGACTGCTGATTGGGTGAACTCTCCTGACTCCATGGGGAGCCAACAGGGAAACTTCACATTTAGGACCCTCCTAGGCTCTGCCCTATATATCTCTCCCTTTGGCTGGTCTGGTTTGTATCCTTTTGGCTATAATGAAACTGTAACTGTGAGTATAGTACTCTCCAAGTTCTATGAGTCTATCTAGCAAATTATTGAACCTGAGGTAGGTAGTGGGAGCCCCTAAATTTAGAGCCAGCAGGGCAGAAGTGAGTACAGCCTGGGAACCCCCAAACCTGGAACTGGCGTCTGAAATCTTGGGCAGAGTTGGCAGTCTGGAGGACCATGCCCTTAACCTGTGAAGTCTGGCCTAACTCTGGATAGCTGGGGTCAGAACACTTTCATAGCAACTGTGACCCAGAGAAGTCAAAGAACTGGCCCAGGATCAAATAACCTGTCAGAGTACACTAAGAACTTGGAACCACTTCTCCAGACACTGACAGGCAGATAATTTCCACTAGATGATATTGCTGCTATGCCTGAGGGGAAAAAAAAAAACCTATTGCAGTAGAGTCAATTCTGACCTATAGCAATTATATAAGACAGAGCTGAACTGTCCCTTAAGGCTTCCAAGGAGCAGCTGGTGGATTCGAACCGCTGACCTTTTGGTTAGCAGCCCAGCTCTTAACCACTGCACCACCAAGATTCTATAGCTAAAGAAACACACCCAAAATAACTAAGTCTCCAATAGAAACACACAGAAGTAAAGGACAAACTGATAAAGGAGAATTTACACTAAAGGGAAGAGACCACTTTTCCCTTGAAATTCAGCCACAAGAAAAGGCTAGATCTATTCCAACCACAACTGAGATGCTAATAAAGCCTACTGAATCTAAAGAGGAAAGCAAAATATGAGTTTGAATGTTACTGTGTGCCCTCGAGTTGATTCTCGACTCACAGCGACTCCATGGGACAGAGTAAAAGTGCCCATAGGGTTTTACAGGCTGTGGTCTTTTTTAGTCTTTATGGAAGCAGATAGCCAGAATTTTTTTCTGCAGAGCCACTGGGTGGGTTTGAACCGCCGACATTTCCGTTAGTGGCCAAGCACTTAACCATCGTGAGTTTAAGAGCCCGGCAGTAATTACCTCGTCTTCACTGCTGTCTGGAGGGAGGCAGATGTGAGTGATGTTCAGACCAGCCTGAAAAGAGAACACAGGTTATTTGTCACTGCGAGAGAGCACATGGCTAAAAATTACAGGGTACCTTTAAAAATCAGCAATTCTCACCTCCTCTGCCAAATTCTGGTTTATTTCCTGCATCAAGTTATCATTACCTGCCTTGGGAGAGGAGAGAAGGAGGAGAATGTAACAACATGAAAACAGTTTGAAATAGCACAAAACACAATACAGAGACGCATTTTGTAATTATGATATAATTATGAAGATGATAAGGAAAATGCAAAAAAAGTATCCTAGTGCTTGTGAAGGGTACTAACGGATGGTTTTATTGACATACTAATTTCTTGGGCTTTCAAATTATGTCACTTTTTCACAATAGCCTCATGTTAAGGCATATATGGCCACAGAGCCAGCATCCTTTTATAAATGAGGACACCACAAATAGGAATTTAAATAATTTGACCTTAGCTGGAAAGCTGGAGTCCCTGGGTGGTATAAACAGTTAAGGATCTCAGCTGCTAATCAAAAGGTTGGAGGTTCCAGCCCACCCAGAGGTGCCCTGGGAGAAAGTCTTGGTGATCTACTTCCAAAAAATTAGCCATTAAAAACCCAACAGAACACATTTCTACTCTGACACACATGGGGTCGCCATGAGTCGGAGTCAACTCGATGGCAACTTTTTTTTTTTGGTGGAAAGCCAATGAGTAAGCAAAGTGCCAAGAGGCCTAAGCTCACATCACAATCTAATTGTCTCTCTAGTTTTCTAACCGCCTTTCTCTGTAAGGGGATGCGGATACAGACCCTAAAGAACATAACTGAAATAAGCACAGCTCAACAGTCTTGAAAAACATAACTCTATAGGAACTGGAGGCTGCTGTCTTGAGATATTAAGGGCATGCCAAAACTGCAGAGCAGCCCAACTACTGGCTGTGCTGGCTAACAGCCTTGGCTCACCTCATCATTCCCCTGTACCTGTCATCACAGAGCCAGCCAATCAGCATGGAGAGCGTGCCATCTGCGGTGCCCAGCCACAGGGCTATAGCCAAAGACCGCAGGGAATGCAAAATCCTTCCAGCATGGAAATGGCTGTTGGCCCTTCCAGTGTGTGGCAGACTTAAGAGATCAAGGAGTGAGATTGCCAGGTACCCACACCTCTTCTGGCATCTGTCTTCCACAGAAACAAAGGGGAACTTTCTTCCTCCCACTTTTTCAAATCATGTTTGATAAGCATCTCCACCTCAGGGCAAGCCATTTAAATTCCTATTTTCGATGTCCTCCTTTATAAAGTGACAGGGGTTACGCAAGCTACTGGTATGTATGTCTTAATCTCAGGCTTACTATAAAAAAGTAACATAAGTTGAAAGCCCAAGAAATTAATGTTGATAAAAACAAAAACCAAATCCAGTGCCAGGTAAGTCGATTCTGACTAATAGCAACCCTACAGGACAGAGTAGAACCGCCCCATAGAGTTTTCCAAGGAGCGCCTGGCGGATTCAAACTGCCAACCCTTATAGTTAGCAGCGGTAGCACTTAACCACTACGCCACCAGGGTGTCCTTAATGTTGATAAATACAGTAAAACCTGAGAAGGCCAAAACCTGTGTAAGGCGAAAACCTGTCAGAGAAGGAAAATTCAGATATTTTGCACTAGTAGAGAGTAATGGAAAAGTGTCAAAAGCAGAAAACTTGTGAGACCTGGAAAAACAAGGCAGTCAGATTTGTATTTGCCACTTGTTCCCTTTTCTTCTTTAGCATTTTCCTTATCATCTTCGTAATTAGACTGCAGCTTCCTGGGACTACCTCCTGACCTCTGAGAACTGCCCACACCCCAGAGAAGACTGACAAAAAGAAGATCCCAGGCACGTACGCAGAGGTCTCTAATCTGTAGCCCTGCAGAAGCAAATGAACAAATAAAGGGGAAACACCAGCATTTCCAGTGAGGCCTCTCTCCTACCCATTAAGGCAGAATGGGACTTCTCAGATAAGAAATACAGCTGGTCGTTTCACACACCTGTCTTCTAAATTGAAAGGTATAAAATCGTAAGACTGACCTACATTCTCATCTTACCTGAATAACGGCGAGAACCGGCTTAAAGGCAGGGTTTTTCTCTTGCAACAAACTCAGAACTTCTTTTGAATTCTGAATAACTTCTCTACATGGAGAAAGAAAAACAACATGGTAATTTCTTTACTGAAGACTAGAAAGTATTTACACAACACGTTTTCTTAGAAAGTCTGTGACTAAGTAAAAATAATTGGACAACGTAAGGACGCACTCCAAGTGTGCAGAGATAAGCAACCCAAAACCAAACCAAACCCATTGTTGTCGAGTCAATTCCGACTCATAGCGACCCTATAGGACAGAGTAGAACTGCCCCTTACAGTTTCCAAGGAGCACCTGGTGGATTTGAACTGCCAACCTTTTGGTTAGCAGTCGTAGCTCTTAACCACTATGCTACCAGGGTTTCCAGAGATAAGCAAACCAGTTGTTAATGGTAATTTTCTAGGGGTGAATTTTTTTCTTCCATTTTCTGAGTTTATGATAATAAAAGTTTTACCTTTTAAAAAAATCTACCACTTTTCCCACCCCCAATCCCCAAAAAATTAGTTTGGGGTCCACGAGGAAAGCAAATGTTAGTGAGTAAAGGGTGGGTAGCAAAGACAGTGATTGGGAAGACAAGAAGTGCCGGCTCAGGATAAATTCCAGGTCCCAGAGTTTAAAGAAGGGGATAGGAAGGAAGGAGAGAGAAGGCAACATTGCAGAAACCCTGGGGCTACATCACAATTTGATAAACTCCTAAGGCTCCTTAGGGAGAGAGCCTCTCACTACCCTGGCACCTGCAAATGGACCCCCTAAAAGGCCCAGCAGCAGGTCTCCCAGCCTCCCTCTACCTTATCACCACTGCAGGAGGAGGAAAAGGGTGAATGATGGCAGCCAAGGGGGAGGGCAGGCCTAGATAAACCAATGTGGCAAAAGCCAGGCTCTATTTCTTCAGCCTTCTGGGATGAGTGACTTCAGAGGCCACCTTCATCACCACCCTACGATCCTCACTGCAAAATAAGGCTTTCTGAAGATAGTTTGTCTTTCGCACTGACTCCTTTTGCTTGACTCAAGCAAAATAAAGCTTTCTGAGGATAGTTTGTCTTTTGTGTGTATTTTTACATGGGAAAAGACAAGGACCCTTTGTGTCAGATTGGTGACTGGTAACAGTGTCACCTCCAGGGGACAGCTTTCTCTCTCTGTGGGCTCTGGAGGAAGATTCCTTGTCATCAACCTTCCCCTGGTCGAGGAGCTCCTCAGGTGCAGGGATTCCAAGTCCAAAGGACGCACTTTGCTCCTGGTGCTGCTTTCTTAGTGATATGATGTCCCCAACTCTCTGTTTCCCTTTCCTTTTTATCTCCTGAGAGATAAACAGTGGTGCAGGACACACCCTAGGAAAACTCCCTTTCCAATGGATCAGGGAGAGGTGACCTGGGTAAGGATGGTGTCACAATCCCACCCTAACCCTCTTTAACATAAAATTACAGTCACAAAATGGAGGACAACCATACAATACTGGGAATCCTGGCCAAACCAAGTTGATACATTTTTGGGGGGACATAATTTAATCCATGACACATGGTAAGAGAACTGAGAGTATTAATTAGTAACAAATGTTCTCAATTATACTACTGCTAACGTTTCTACATGAGCCTTCTAAGTAATGGCATCCCCTTTAGTTGAGTGGACTCCCAAACTGGTTTTGGTCTGGTTTAACATATGAACGATGAAAGCAAGCTCTTTTTTTTCTCACGATAATCAACAAAGACTCAGGCAATGCAGCACCTGAGCTTCAGTGCTACCATTTTTAAGTTTTGTTTTTGGTCTCCCACAGGCCCACTCTATCTTCTTCACACACATAACAGCTTTCAAAAAATGCTTTGTAAGCCAAAGTGAAGACATTTCAGTCAGATAATCCGTCAAGAGCAAAGAGGCATGGTCAGCCACCCCTGCTGCTGGAGAGGAGCTGATGAAGAAAGGTGCTGTAGTGGTACTGCAGTTAAGCACTTGGATGCTTGGATGCTAACCGAAAGGTCAGTGATTTGGACCAACCAGTAGTTCTGAGGAAGAAAGGACCAGGCGATCGGCTCACATAAAGATTCCAAAACCCAAAAATAAATCCACTGCCACTGAGTAGATTCTAACTCATGGAGACCCTACAGGACTGAAGAGAACTGCCCCACAGGGTCTCTAAGGCTGTAAATCTTTATAGAAGTAGACTGCCACATGTTTCTCCCGCAGAGTGGCTGGTAGGATCAAACCACCAATCTCTGGATGGGGCCCAGGAATGTATGTTTTTACAAGGAGTCCAGGTAATTCTGAGTCACAAAGAGTAGGAACCCAGGCCTGGACTCAGACTCAAGAGGCCTTTCACTTAAGTGAGCATTTTACTCAGTCTCTATGAACCTCAGTTTCCTCATCTGTAAAGAGGAATACTACCGTGTCTTGTTGCCTTTTTTAAATCCTCATTGTATATAGGTTTTTCCATGCCCCAAAGCTACCCTTGAACACTAAACACACTCATACTGACAGCAATGATCTTCCCAAAAACTCGTGGTCTTGCCCACTGCTCAGTAAAATGAAGGAAACACTTCTACAGATAACTCACAATAGGTAAAAAGTAGTCAGACTTTTAAAATACTGGTGCAGGTGCTAGAAAATAGAGGTACGGGAAGACGGCTCAACACCAACCAGTTAAACTAATAAAATGAGCTACCTCTCCCCTCCCCCACACACAACTTGTTCCATGTGTAGCATTTTGTTCTTTGGGGTTACTCAGTATACTTACAGACACAAGCAAGGCATGAAACAAAGGAGTCACCAGGCTTGATAAACCTAAAAAGTAGCATACATGTTTCTAGCCAGAGATTTTCCTGCCTGGACTAGTATAATTGCCTTGTCAACTTCCGTCCTGACTGGGAACAGCTGGAAGGATTGGTGTGACTCCTTGGAAACTTCACCTTCATCTCTGGGCTGCTGTCTGTGAAATGATACTGTCTTCCTCCTCAGGAAAACCCTGCCGCCCAAACATGTGGCAACAGGACAAGCAGGTCTGAGGGGAGAGGCTCTGTAAGATCCAAAAAAAAACTTCAAAAGCCTATGTCCAGGGTTTCTATTAGTTCACCCTCACATATCCGCTGGTGAGTACAATTTATAAGCTCTAATGAGTTACCAACATAACAGTCCGGTAAGAGGACAGAGGGAGTCCCCGGGTGGTGAAAATGATGCTACTGGCTGCTCGGAAAGGTTGGAGGTTTGCGTCTACTCAGAGCCATCTCAGAAGAAGGACCTGGTGATGTACTTTAACTTTTCAGATACGTGTCCATGAAATGAACCCAGAACTAACATACCTGGGTTCCCGGATGGCTATTCCAAGTGACTTCCAGCCAGACTTAACAACCCTTCCCTCCCACCTACCCCCCCCCCCGCCCCCAACCCGACCTGGCCAATTCCTCCAAGTCCTGGGGAAATCGCTTTCAAGGCAACCCAGTGCCGTGGGATCCTAACCCAGGCTCTCGGGCTCCAGAAGTCTCCTACTGACCAATCTACTCATATCCACCACAGCCATGGCTTTAAACTGAAAGAGCATGCATGAATGGAACCCAGGTGACTCCAAAATCATGATTCATTCATTCAACAACCATTTCACAAATTCCTACCACATGCCAGGCACTCTCCCCAGTGCCAAGGATCCAGCAGCGAACAAGAGCAGTAAGACCCTGCCCTTCACAGAGCTTCCATTCCAGGTGAAGGAATGACAATAAATGAGAAAATCAATAAAGAATCAAGAAAACTTCAGGCAGTGATAAATTCCATGGAGAAAATAGATTGGGTGGTGGATTTGGCACCCTGCTGTCTTCATGGCCTTTCCACTAAAGAGACCCTTCTGACCTGCATACAGTAGCTAAAACTAATGATCTCCCAGGAAAAGGGGTAGGGGAGTGACTATTTAATAGGTTTTCTTTGAGGTGATGAAAAAGTCCTGCAACTAGACAGTTGTGATAATTTTTTTCATGTGTAGGGCAATTGTTTATAGGAAGGCCACAAGTTGTGCCCCTTGTCACAATGAACCCAGATTCCTGTTGGGTGTGTTGTAAACAGAGAGCCATTCTTCAGGCCCCCTGCTCTGAGCACACCCCCGTGTATATATTCTAAATGCTGCTGAACTGTACACTTTACAGTAGTAAGCTTCACGTGTGTTTTGCCACCATAAAAAAAAAAAAATCGAACGACCTAGAGGTGGAAAGTAAATGTAAACGCAACATTGAGAAAAAAGGTAAACGCAACAAAAGGCTCCTTGGGATTTTCATCCACACCGTGAGGAGCCTTGGAAACTAAAGTTATTACAAAGGCAAAAAAAAAAAAAAGCAATTATTTTAGGATGAATGATAGAAGGGAGAAGGAAGGAGATGCTAAAACGACGGCAGGTACAGCCTGCAAGTGGACGCTGGCACGAGGAATCCTAGTTTGAGGGGAGGCGGGCCCCGGCCTTCCCATCGCCTCCAGCCCAGGCCAACGCGCTCTGCTCCTCCGCAGCCCGGGGCAATGCCGCCCGCAGTGAACACGCCTTTCCTTGAAGCTCCTGATAAAGGCTCTTCCTCCCGCCCTCAGGCGCCTGCCTCGGCGCTGCCACCAGTTGCTTCTGCGTTCCGGAGAACTTCAGAAATAAAGCAGCGCCCACCCATGTGCTGATGCCGGACACGGGTCATCCCCCATCCTCGGGCCTCATCCTGCTGGTTACCCTGTGGCCGGCCCCATCTTAACTTCTCCAGAAAAGATGATGTAAAAGCCGCTTTTCCACTCAAAGAGGCGGCGACGTGCAGTAGGACAAAGTGCACTTCCCGGGAAGCCACTGTCCAGGCCGCGGAGCCAGGCGCGGCTCTGGGCGCGGGGATGCCTCGGCCAAAGGCCTCTCCTCTCGGAGCCCACTTGGCCCGCTGCGCCGGGCTTCACCCCCGCCGGAAAAGGGGCGGCGTGGCGGGCACCGCGCGTCGCCCTCTTCTCCTTCTTCTCCGGCCTCCTCCGCCTCCCTCCACCCCTCTCCAGGCCTCTCCCCACCCCCGGGCCGCCGCACCGCCTCTTTCCGGCCGGGGACGCGCCCAGCACGGTTGCGTCAGAGCCGGCGGCCGGGGCGCACGTGAAGCCCGGCAAGGAGCGAGCTGGCGGCGCCCACCGGGAGTGCCCGCCGCCCTGGGTCCCTTCCCGGCGCACGGCCCGGCCTTCCAGTTACTCCAGCAAGTCGGCACCAAACACCCGCGCCCCTCCCCGCGAGCTCACCCTCAGCACCCACCGCGGAGCTCAGACCCGTGCGCGCCGGCTGCCCCCGCTCCCAGTCTCTGGGACCTGGGCGGCAGCACGAACACTCACCTGACGATGGCGGCCCGCGCCGGGGGTGGCCGGCTGCCCCGGCCACGGCTGCTCCGGACCTGTCCGTCCTGCAGCCGCCGCTGCCCGAGCAGGCTCTCGGGGCCTCCACCGCTGCCGAGGGCACGGCAGGGCGCAGCGAGGCGCCGCGGCGGGCCCGGGGGAGGCTGAGGACGGCGGAGTTGGCGCAGGACGAGGAGCAGCCGCGCGCTCATGCTGCCTCGCAGATAGGACAGCGGGGACTGATGGAAAGCGAAAGCGCGCAGATCCTCCCGCCGCGCGGAAATGGGACTGCCGAACACGGAGGCGCGGCGGAGCCGAGTCCTTCCCGGGTGTGGCGGGTGTGGGCCGGTCCGGAGAGCCGCGTCCTGCGGGTGACGGGCCGGCGGCAGGAACGGCCTGGCGCTTCCTCCGCGGCCGCAGCAGGAGCCCTTAGGGGGCACTGCATCTAGTGGCCGTGACGTTCGGAGGGCGGGGGCCTGCGGAGCACGGGGCTGCTCGTTCGCGCTCCCTGGACCTCACCGTTAGGCTTCCTGACACTTTCAGGGACTACTCTAAATTTAGTGAGGGATCCAAGTCAGAGGAGGGCGAGGCATGAGGGTGGCGTGGGCCCTTCCTGAACCCTTGCATCCTTCCTCTCTTCCAGGATGCCGGTAGCACCCTCGGCCCTCAAATGCCAGTTTTCCTCCTGGAAAAGCATGTGGCAGTATGTTCTGCTTAGATGGGGGGCCTGGGTTTGTTTGTGCAGGAGGCGGCCTAACAGCTAAGAGTGTGTGGATCCTGGAGTTCAAATGTTGTCTTTGTAACTTAAGGCAAGTTACTGAACATCTGTGAACCTTAGCACCTCGTCTGTGAAGAGATTAGCAATGCTCTTCCTTCTAATTTTAGGATGTTGATGTTGTTAGTTGCCAAGGAGTAGATTCAAACACATGGCGACGCTGTGTGTGCAGAGTTGAACTGCTGCATAGGGTCTTCCAGGCTGTGACCTCTCGGGATCAAGTTGCCAGGCGTGTCTTCTGAAGCACTTCTGGTTGGGTTGGAACTGTCATCCTTTCAGCTAGTAGTCTAGTGCTTAAAACCTTTCAGCTAATAGCTGAGCAGTTAAATGTAACCCAAAAGGTGGGAATAATACTAGTCGGTGGTTAAGAGGTACTGGTTTTCTATCAGCCAACAACAATAGGTGCTTAAAAACCCCCCAAAAACACCATACTGTTGTTAGGTGCCATCCAGTTGGTTCTGACCCCATGTACAGTAGAATGACACACTGCCTCGTCCTGCACCATCTTCACAATTATCGTTATGCTTGAGCCCATTATTGCAGCCACTGTGTCAGTCCTTCCCATTGAGGGTCTTCCTCTTTTTCACTGATGCTCTAGCAAGCATGATGTCCTTCTCCACGGACTAGTCCCTCCTGATAACATGTGCAAAGTACCTGAAACTAAGTCTCCCCATCCTGCTTCTAAGGAGCATTCTAGCTGTACTTCCTCCATGACAGATTTGTTTCCTTCTCCTGTTAGTCCATAGTATATTCTTTGCAAACACCAGAATTCAAAGGCTTCAATTCTTCTTTGGTCTTCCTTTATCATGGTCCTGCTTTTGCATGCATACGAGGTGACTGAAAACACCATGGCTCGGATCAGGCACACATTAGTCCTTAAAGTGACATCTTTACTTTTCAACACTTTAAAGAGGTCTTTTGCAGCAGATTTGCTCACGCAATATATCATTTGATTTCATGACTGCTGTTTCCATGGGCGTTTGTCTTAGTCATCCAGTGCTGCCATAACAGAAATACCACAAGTGGATGGCTTTAACAAAGAGAAATTTATTTTTTCACCGTCTAGTAGGTTACAAGGCCAAATTCAGGGTGGGTGCTGGCTCCAGGCGAAGGCTTTCTCTCTCTGTCAGCTCTGGAGGTAGGCTTCCGCTGGTTGAGGAGTTTCTCGGGCCGAGTGACCCCTTGTCCAAAGGACACGCTCTGCTCCTGGTGCTGCTTTCCTGGTGGTATGGGGGTCCCCAACTCTCTGCTTGCTTCCAATTCCTTTTATCTCTTGAGAGATAAAAGGTGGTGCAGGCCGCACCCCAGGGAAACTCCCTTTACACTGGATCAGGGAGGTGACCTGGGTAAGGGTGCAGTTGCAATCCCACCCTAATCTTTTTAACCACAGGCAAAGATTATGATTTATAACACATACGAAAATTACAAAATGGAGGACAACCACACATGGCCTAACCAAGCTGATACATTTTGGGGGGGACATAATTCAGTCCATGACAGCGCTGGTTGTGGATCCAAATAAAATTAAATTTTTGACAACTTCAACCTTTTCTCCGTTTGTCATGACATCGCTTATTGGTCCAGTTGTGAGGATTTTTGTTTTCTTGATGTTGAGGTGTAATCAACACTGAAGGCTGTAGTCTTTGATCTTCATCAGTAAGAACTTCAAGTTCTTTTCACTTGCTGTGAGCAAGGTTGTGTCATATGCGTATCACAGCCTTCTTCCAATCCTGATGCCCCGTTCTTCACAGTCCACTTCCTCAGATTATCTGCTCAACATACAGATTGAATAAGGATGGTGAAAGGATAAAACCCTGATGCACACCTTTCCTGATTTTAAACCATAAACTATCCCTTGTTCTGTTCGAACAACTCCCTCTTGGTCCACATACAGGTTCCTCATGAGCACTATTAAGTGTTCTGGAATTCCCATTCTTTGCAGTGTTATCCATAGTTTGTTATGATCCACACAGCCGAATGCCTTAAACCCCGTTGCTGTCGAGTCGAATGCCTTAGCGTAGTCAATAAAACACAGGTAGACATCCTTCTGCTATTCTCTGCTTTCAGCCAAGATCCATCTGATATCAGCAATGATATTCGTGCTTCCACATCCTCTTCTGAATCTGGCTTGAACTTCTGATAGTTCTCCGAGGATGTACTGCTGCAACCTCTTTTGAGTTATCTTCAGCAAAATGTTACTTGTGTGTGGTATTAATGATATTCTTTGATAATATCCTGTTGGTTAACCTTTTTTTGGAATGGGCACAAATATGGATCTCTTCCAGTTAGTTGGCCAGGTAGCTATCCTCCAAATTTCTTGGCATAATGAGTGAGCATTTCCACTGCTGCTTCCATTTGTTCAAACATCTCAATTGGTATTTTGTCAAGTCCTAGAGACTTGTTTTCACCAATGCCTTCAGTGCAGCTTGGACTTCTTCCTTCAGTACCATTGGTTCTTGGTCATATGCTACCTCCTTAAATGGTTGAACATCTACCAATTCTTTTTGATACAGTGACTCTGCATATACCTTCCATTTTTTGATGCTTCCTGTGTTGTTTAGTATTTTTCCCGTAGAATCCTTCGATATTGCAACTCAAGGCTTGATTTTTTTCAGTTCTTTCAGTTTGAGAAATGCTGAGTGTGTTCTTCCCTTCTGGTTTTCTAACTCCAGACTTTTGCATATTTCGTTGTAATTTTTTGTATTCTCCAGCTGCTCTTTGAAATCTTTTGTTCATCTCTTTTACTTCATCATTTCTTCCATTTGCTTTAGTTACTCGACATTCATCAGCAAGTTTTAGAGTCTCTTTTGACATCCATTTTTGGCCTTTTCTTTCTCTCTCGTCCTTTTAATGACTTCTTGGTTTCTTCATGTCTGATGTCCTTGATGTCATTTCACAACTCATCTGGTCTTTGGTCATTAGTGTTCAGTGCAGCAAGTCTATTCTCGAGATGGTCTCTAAATTGAAGTAGGAAATACTCAAGGACATACTTTGGCTCTCATGGACTTGTTATAATTTTCTTCAGTTTAAACTTGAACTTACATATTAGCAATTAATGGTTTGTTCCACAGTTGACCCCTGGCCTTGTTCTGAGTGATGATACTGGCCTTTTCTATCATCTCCTTCCACAGGTGTGGTCAGTTTGTTCCTGTTTATCCCATCTGGTGAGGTCCATGTATGTAGTCACCATTTATGTTGTTGAAAATAGGTATTTGCAGGGAAGAAGACATTGGTCTTGAAAAAGCCTATCCTGCAATCTCCAGCGTCGTTTCTATCACCAAGTCCATGTTTTCCAACTACTGTTTCTTGTTCTTGGTTTCCAACTTTCGCATTCCAATCACCAGTGATTATCAATGCATCTTGACCCCATGTTTGATCAATTTCAGACTGCAGAACTTGGAAAAAACCTTGAATTTCTTCATCTTTAGCATCAATGGTTGGTATGTAAATTTGAACAATAGTCATATTAACTAGTCTTCCTTGCAGGTTTATGGATATTATCCTATCACTGACAGCGTTGTACTTCAGGACAGATCTTGAAATGTTTTTGATGATGAATGGGACACCATTCCTCTCTAATTTGTCATCCCTGGCATAGTGGATCATATGATTTTTTGATTCAAAATGGCCAATTTCAGTCCATTTAAGCTAACTAATACCTAGGATATTGATCTTCATGAATTCCATTTCATTTTTGACTTCCAGTTTTTCTAGCTCATACTTTGTAGGTTCCACGTTCCAATTACTAATAGATGCTTGCAGCTGTTTCTTCTCATTTTGAATTGTGCCACATCAGAAAATGAAGACCCTGAAAGCTTGACTCTATCCAGATCATTAAGGTCGACCCTACTTTGAGGAGGCAGCTCTTCCCCAGTCGTCTTTTGAGTGCCTTCTAACCTGAGGGGCTCATCTTCTGGCACTATATCAGACAATGTTCTGCTGCTATTCATAAGGTTTTCACTGGTGTCTTAGTCATGTAGTGCTGCTCTACCAGAAATACAAGTGGATGGCTTTAACAAATTTATTTCTTCATAGTAAAGGCGGCTAAAAGTCAAAATTCAGGGTGTCAGCTCCAGGGGAAGGCTTTCTCTGTCAGCCTTCTCACCAATCTTCCCACAGACTAGGAGCTTCTCTGCACAGGGACCCCAGGTCCAAAGGACATGCTCTGCTCCCGGCACTGCTTTCTTGGTGGTATGAGGTTCCCCTGTCTTCTCTGCTTGCTTCTTTCTTTTATATCTCAAGAGATTGCCTCAAGACACAATCCAATCTTGGAGACTGAGTCCTGCCTCACTAACACAACTGCTGCCCATCCTCCCTCATTAACATCATAGAGGGAGGATTTACAACATATAGGAAAATCACACAATACCAGGAATCATGGCCCAGCCAAATTGATACACATTTTTGGGGAGACATAATTCAATCCATGACAACTGGCTAATTTTTTCAGAAGTAGACTGCCAGATCCTTCTTCCTAGTCTGTCTTAGTCTGGAATCTCAGCTGAAACCTGACTACCATGGGTGACCTTGCTGGTATTTGGAATAATGGTGGCATAGCTTCCAGTATCACAGCAACACGCAAGCCCCCACAATACAACAAACCAACAGATATGTGGGGAGCTTTTTACTAGGTGCTGGATAAACCACTCATTTAATCCTAGAAAACGTAACGAGAATTATTGTCCTGACTTTAAATCTCAGAAAACTCGTTTCGAAATGTCAGTTGATTTAGTGGCAGAGCTAGGAGTTTGTCTGACTCCAAAGATCATATTCTTAATCTTACACTATTTATATTTTTTATTGTAGGATATTGCCACATCTGACATTCTGATGACTTTGTAGGGTACAGGAATAGCTAACATTTTCAGAACCGTGTAAAGTAGGTATTACTGCCATTTCACAAATGAGGAAACAGCTTCACAGAAGTTCTGTTTTGTACAGCAACTAAACAGCAGAGACCAGACTTGAATCACCATTCACCCACTGCCTTTACGTTCTCAAGCAAGTCACATAACCCCTGGGAGGCTTATTTGCCTCATCCTTAAAATGAAGACCACTCATTCAACAGACAGTCGGTGACCACTACGGAACACCAACCACACTGGCCACAAAGAGGAGACTTTCCAGTGCCTGCCCTCAGGAAGCTCTGAGGAGGAACTCTGCCACCCTAGTGACAGTTGCCACTCCGCTCTACAAGTACCGCAATACTCATGTTTAAAAAGGCTTGTGAGGACCACATATTGTATGACTCCATTTGTATGAAACATCCAGAAAAGGCAAATACACAGAGGCGGAAAGTAGATTAGTGGTTGCTTTTGGCTGGGGGCATGGGGGAGGGGGAGTTGGAGGGTGACAGTTAAAAGGTCCAAGAATTCTTTTTGGAGAGATGAAAATGTTCTAAAAATGGATTATGATGGTGGTTGCAAACTTGTGAATATCCTAAATATCCTTGTGAATTGTACACTTTAAATGGGTGAATTGTATGGTATGTGAACCGTATTTCAATAGAGTTGTTACCAAACAAAAAAAAAAGCTGGTAAGTACCTTGATCACTGTGCTCTTTTAAGAACTATCTATACGGGATCAGAGGATCCGTGGTGGTACACATTCAAAGCACCTGGCTGCTAACTGAAAGGTCAGAGGTTTAAACCTACCAGCCGCTCCAGGGGAGAAAGATGTGGCAGTCTGCTTCTGTAAAGATTACAGCCTTGGAAACTCGATAGGTACAGTTCTACTCTGCCTACAGGGTTTACTGTATTTCGGAATCGACTTGAAGGCAGTGGGTTTTTGGGTTATACAGGATTGAATTGATAAAATTGATAAAAGCAACACAAAAGTTAGACAGGGAGCTTAGGGAGCAGGGGGTTTATGTTACTGGGAAAGAACAATTTGGAAAAGGAGGGTGAGAATGGTTGCAAGGCCTGAAGAATGTAATCAATGTCAATGAGTTGTGCATGTAGAAATTGCTGAATTGGTGTGTGTTCTGCTGTGTTTATTTTCAACAAAATAAATTATTAAAAAAAAAAAAAAAAACAGTGATGAGGTGATGGAAATGGTTGGGGGTCTGGCTTTTGGAAGAGAATCAGGGAAACCCCCAGAGGATCTGATGCTTGAGCTGAGTGGTCTTTTTAAAAATATATAGTATTTCTTTCTGATTATTAAAGGGTATTATCAAACAACATCATTAATATATCACATGCTAGCAAAATTTTGATGAAGAGAGAATTCAGAATCAACTACAGGAAGCTTCTAGAAGTTTAAGTCAGTTTCAGAAGAGAACGTGGAATGAAGAACATCATAGCTGATGTCAGACGGATCTTGGCTGAAAGCAGACAATACCAGAAGGATGTTTACCTGTATTTCATTAACTACACAAAGGCATTCTACCGTGTGGATCATAACAAATTACAGGGAACACTGTGAAGAATGGGAATTCCAGGACACTTAATTGTGCTCATGACCAACCTATACATGGATCACAAGGCAGTCATATGAACAGAACAAGGGGATACTACATGGTTTAAAACTGGAAAAGTTATGTGTCAGGGTTGTATCATTTCAACCTACTCATTCAATCTATATGCTGAACAAATAATCCAAGAAGCTGGACTATATGAGGAAGAGCGAGGCATCAGGATTGGAGGAAGATTCATTAACAACCTGTGATATGCAGGTGACAAAAATGAAGATGATATGAAATGCTTACTGATGAAGATCAAAAACTACAGCCTTCAATATGGATTATACCGGAACATAAAAAAAAAAGAAAATCCTCACAACTGGACCAATAAGCAACATCATGATAAATGGAGAAAATACTGAAGTTATCAAGGATTTCATTCTACTTGGATCAATAATCAACTCCCATGGAAACAGCACTCAGGAAATCAAATACCATATTACACTGGGCAAATCTACTACAAAAGACCTCTTTAAAGCTCTAGAAAGCAAAGACACCGCTTTGATTTCTAAGGTGTGCCTGGTGCAAGTCATGGTTTTTTCAGTTGCCTCATACGCATACAAAAGCTGGATCATGAAAAAAATCACAGGAGAACTGATACATCTGCATTGTGCTGTTGAAGAGCATGGAATATACCACAGATTTCCAGAAAAATGAACAAATCAGTCTTAGAAGAAATAAAACTAGAATGCTCCTTAGAAGTGAGAACAGTGAAATTTCACCTTACTTATTTTGGATATATCATCAGGAAAGACCAATGCCTAGAAAAGGGTATCATGTTTGATAAAGCAGGGGGTCAGAGAAAACAAGGCAAACCCTCAAGAAGATGGAATGACATAATAGGCACAACAATGGGCTAAAACATATAAAAGATCATGAAGATGGCACATGACTGGGCAATATTTTGTTCTGTTATACACAAGGTTGCCGAGAGTCAGGGCCGACTCCATGGCAACTGACAACAACCACCTTTATTTCTGATTGTAAAAATGAAATATTCTTAACACACAGATTTGGAATGTGTGGAAAAGCATAAAGTGAAAAAAGAAAAATTCACCCACAATACGAAACAGTAGCACAGAAGACAGCAAACAAGGATGAAAAGAAATGGCTTGATTCCACCAAGGATGATGCCAAACAAATGGCAACCAGTGACAAAACCTGGGTACCAGACAATAAACAGCTAAGGAATTCAACACAAAGAGCAGAGTTAAGACCTGGTGCTGACTTACCACATCAGTACAGACTCAGCAAGCCATGAGTAGCGAGGCACAAGCGGTCTCTGTGGGTACCATTATAAGGTCAAAGGCTTAGGTCTGCAGCGACAGATAGTCAAGACTATGTCTCAGTGGGACTTCCAAAATAATTGTGGAAATAATTGACAATGAACACCCACATAAGAACAAACAAAGCCTATTTATTCACCAATTGGTATAGCAAGGGAATCAGCCACCATCACTTGTGTTTGGCAGAGACCCAAAGGCAGGCAGGAAAGCTTTATAATGGAAAGAAGGGAAGGCTTCAAGTGTGCACAGATCAGAGGCTAAAGGCATGGGGAAGCCGGAGGTGGGCTAACTATAAACAAGGCATCCTATGTGATTGGTGAGGGGAACATTTTTTACTTCTTCAGGGAAGAAGTTGATCCTAAGTTGTAAGCAAGTACAAAAATTAAGGAAGTGTAAGTTGTTAATCAAGTCCTGGCCACTTCGGGCACATTGTTACAGGGACTGTTGTTTGGCTTCGTGGACTGGTCACTGCAGATTGGTTCTCAGAGTTATACGCAAGTGGAGATATATATATATATATATATATATATATATACACACACACACACACACACGTAAAATGGACAATGGCTGGACCACGCACGGTCTGGCCATGGTCCATTTGTTCATTCAGTCACTCAGTCTCCTCTTTCGGTCATTCTCTTGCTTGTGAGAGGTTGACCCATTTCGGGAGTTTTTTTTAGAGATCCAGATCTTCACCACTTGGAGACTGCTTAGTCATTTTGAAAGTCAGTTGTTCTACAAGAACTCCTTGACCTTTTCGCTCTTGTAACATCTTGACAATCATCTAACAAGAAAGCAGCTGCACAAAAGTATTTAAGACTCTGGATGGAACTCAATGGACCAGATCACTGCCACTATGACAAAAACAAGAATATAATGTTCCTGTGAAATGTTTTGGAACCAGGAACCCCAAATGCCAAACCCAGGCCAAGAGAACAGATCCCATGGGCCAGGAGGATCAACCTTAGACAGCCAAATAGCTTTCTCCTTAAGGCAATGTACATCCTGTTCTACCTTGCCTACTCTATTGATCCAGCTACAACAGAAAGTATTAGCAATGGCACAGACATCACTATGACTAACCAACGAGAAATCTAGAGCAATACAACTGTCCTCTACTACTCATGACAATGAGTTGAGAATGGTCTGTACTCCATCTAGGGCAGAGGTAGTATCATTAATAACTTATGCCAGAATTAGTAATAGGTTTCATACTGTCTTTTCTATTTGTTTGATTCCCACCATTGGAAATGCTGCACTGACAGATAAAAAATGAGTCATTAATTCCCCCTGCTCTAGATCTAAAAGTACTTCACCATTTGTGTACTGTTTCTCACAAGGACTGGTATCTGCCTGCCTCTTAGCCTGGAAAACTTCTCTCTCCAAGTTCCTCAGCTCTTGCAGAAATCAAACTGGGTTTGCTCCATCACTGCCCTGCTCCTGGGTAAAGATGTGATATGAAAGGGAAGACAAACTATGAAACAGAAGCCAACGCTTCAGACTTCCAGGATTCTAAAGATGGACAAATATTTATGAGGACCAAACAAATTATTCCTCCAAATAACATGTTAAATTTTTTTCCAAAGGGCCAAATTTGCAAATACCAACTTTCTCTGCTCCCCAAGTGTATTAGCAATCTTTGCCTACTGAAATCCACCTTTAAGCTCATTATACATGTATTTCAGGAAAGCTAGGCTTTTCTCTACAGAGGAAATAAAAGACGGCAGTTGGCAGATGCCAAGTCCAAGAGGGAGCCACTGAACCCCACGGTCACAAGGTGGAGGCCTCTGGGTCGGGCCACGGAACCCCTCCTCTCCATACTTCCAAAAACCAAACCAAACCCATTGCCTCCTAGTGGATTCCCACTCGTAGCGACCCTCTAGGACAGAGTAGAACTGCCCCTTGGCGTTCCCAAGGTTGTAATTTTACCGAAGCTGACTGCCACATTTTTCTCCCAAGGAGCGGCTAGTGGTTCAAACCCACAACTCGCCAGTTACCAGCTAAACGCTTAGCGACCACGACGCCAGCGCTCCTCTTCAGCACCTTGCAATTCCGAAACCGAAAGCGGAAGTGCGCGTCCTCCCGCGCAGCCGTGTTTGGTCGCGCTCCCGCTCCGGCGTTTGTCAGCGCCCTGCCTGGCCCCGTGCTGCTGTCCCGGGGTCTCAGGGCGCTGCCTCTCCGCCCACCCTGGGCTGCTCCGGAGCCTGGCGACTTCCTGTAGCCACACTATGCCGGGCCCTCCCGTATAACTCTCTGACTTAAATTTATAACACCCTCAAGAGAAATGTTTTTGACACATTTTCTAAAAACTTCTTCCAAGAAGTCAAGATTTTCCCTGCTTTTTGGTCTTTGCTCCAGGTATTTCCTCTGACTAGAGAAAAACTTCTTAACCATAAGAATTCAAAATTTAAAAAAAAAAAAATCCAATAATTCTTATTATTTAGGACTCACCTCAAATGTCATCTCCTCAGGGAGTGCACGTCCTGCCCCCAGAGAGTTACTCCCACTCATTGCTATGTTTAAATGTCACTGAACTTTTCAGAAGGAGGTAAATCCAATTTAGATTGATACTAACCTTAATCATGTAAACACAACCAAATTAAATTGAATATTACCTTTGCTCCATTCCCCTGTGCAACAGGCTTCCAGCAAACAAGAAGCTGTGAAGCTCTGCATTGTGCTGATGGCAACTTCACACCCTCTTTGCTGTACTGGTCACTTAGATTTCTGGTGAGTCTGCTAGAGCTGTGATGTCCACTAGCTAGATGTGGCTATTTCAATTAAAATCAATTAAAACTAAAAGAAAAAATTCCGTTCCTTTGTTGTGCTTATCATGTGTTCAATGCTGAATAGTCACATGGGGCTATAGCGGCTACCATATTGGACTGTACAGAAACAGAATATGTCTGTCTCCCCAGAAAGTTCCATTGGATAGTGCTACTCAAAAGTATATACAACAGGCGATAATTGTGTGTGTGTGATTATTTTGTGTGTATCCTCAATGATCAATTGTCATATGTCAGAAGAAATAAGAAAACAAAACGTATAGTGCCTGCCCATACATTTACAGTCTAGTGTGGGAGATAGTTTTAAACAAATAATGAAAAACTAGGGACATCTGATACCCGTAATGAAAGGACCTAAGAGTCAGGTTGGACTACTTGAAAGGGAAAAATATTTTGTGAAGATTCAAAAAATTAATTTGATTTAGTTACATGCATGGTTGAGCAGGGCTGATAGTATGTGTGATGGGTGGGTGTGGAAAGAGTATTTACTTGGGCAAAATGAGTGTGTAAATCTGTGAAGCAGCCAAGAACTCAGTATTATCCATTCCTTGGTGGAAATCAGAGATGATTGAAGCAGAGAAAACAAAGTGTGGGTTGGGGGTGGGGGCTGTGTGAGCCAGACCAGAAGAGGCAAGGGCAACAGATCGTCTAGAACCATGCTGACTACTGTGGGCTTTTTGAAGGCCAGTGGACAGCCACTGATGGGCATTAAATAGGAGTGGGTGTGAGTACATTTGTGATTTAAAACAGAACCTGACCAAGCCATGATATTTTCAGTTGCATTCAGCTATATGATGCAAGAGCTGGGTAATGAATAAGGAATAAGGAAGACTGAAGAAGAATTGACGCATTTGAATTTGTAATGTTGGTGGAGAATATTGAATATACCATGGACTGCCAGAAGAATGAACAAATCTGTCTTAGAAGAAGTATAGGCAGAATGCTCTTTAGAAGCGAGGATGGTGAGACTTTATCTTGCGTACTTACTTTGGACATGTTATAAGGAGGGACCAGCCCCTGGAGAAGGACATCATACTTGGTAAAGTAGACAGTCAGCAAAAAAGAAGAATCTTTAGTTAGGTGGATTGACATAGTGGCTGCAACAATGGGCTCAAACATAGCAATGATTGTGAGGAGGATGTGAGACCAAGCAGTGTTTTGTTCTGTTGTACATAGGGCTACTGAGTCAGAATCGACTCAACTTGGCGGCACCTAACAACAACACAGTTCCTGTGCTGCAAATAGATTTTGGAAGTGACAGCTATGATTGAATGACGTCAAACAGGAGCTTATTATGAGCAAGGTAAGGAAGACTGTGAGGAGGCCTAGACGTGGAGATTGTTTGCGGATCAGGAAGATAGAAAATGATATGGTGTAGATGGTTCAAAGGGCATCAGTTGATAGAATGCTTGTTCCTTGAGTTACAGGCTATAGAGCAGGAAATGCTTCTCAAAGCTGAATGTCATGTAGATAACCTATGGGTCTTGTTAAAATGCACACTTTGATTCAGCAAGTTGGGGGTAGGACTTGAGATTCTACATACCAAACAAGCTTCTATTTTATGCTGAAAATCATACGTATAGAAATAAGGATGTGAATTAAAATGGAGAGTGGTATTAGAGAAAAACGGTAGAGGGTTGGTGAAAAAGAGGAAGACCCATAACAAGATGGATTGACACAGTAGCTGCAACAATGAGCTCAAACATAGCAACAAATGTGAGGATGGCACAGGACCGGGCAGTGTTTCATTCAGTTTACATAGGGTCACTATGAGTCAGAAACGACTCAAAGGTACCTAACAGCAACGATTAGAGAAAGCAGGAAGGATAATGTTTAAAGGGGAGACACTGGTGTAAAGATGATGAGAGAAAGAGAGAACATCTACACTGAGACCAAGAAATAAAAGAGTAGGAGTCAGCTTAGTGGGGAAGCAAGATGAAAATAAATGGGAACAGAGGCAGAAGATGACTCCTTAGAAAAAACTTAATGATTTTCTGATTTTTTTGTTAATTTTTTTGTTTTCTTATAAGGTTGAAAAAGAAAGTGTTCAGGAGTCCTCCCAGATTTCTCAAAAGCAGAGGGACTGGTGGTGTCATGGTTTGTTTGAGAATGAAGGAGAAAAAAATGTTAAGGGGAAGAAAGAAATGTTAATTGCAAAAGCAGCAGGAAAAATATCGATCACATATTACAATCCTAGAAATGAAATGAAAAAATTAAAAAAAAAAGCACAGAGGGTTTTAATTACATATAATTAAAAATCAGTGAAGCATAAGTTCATTGACCAAACTTGAAAAATCCTGAAAATTCACCCATGATTAAATAACAGTGCGTGTGTTGATCTATAAGGGACAGAGTTACATAGGTGAACCCACAACCTCAACTTTGGACCCCTGGCTCCCTGGAGGAAATCAGGTTCACATTTTCCAGCCTGTCCAGATATGGATGCTTCTCACGCTTGGGTATGAGAAAATTCTTCCATCTGTGATCTTGTTGCTGGAAGAAGAGACCTGTGTAGCTGTGTGAAGAATGCACGTGTGTGCTCTGGAAGGCTGGAGCTTGTTCTGCCTTAAATGCGGATGCTCTGAGGGTGGAGCGTTGCCTTGAGCCTGGGCTGAAGGCCAAGAACCTGTCACTCCCTCCTTATTCAACACTGTCTCCCTCCATCTTCTTCTATTTCAGGTCCCAGGAGTGGCACAGGGAGAACTCGTCCAGTCTAGGCAGCTGGGGACCTAGGACAACCATCTTGCACATCCATAAATCACAAGTAAGGATTTCAACTGTTGACTGGCTGTGTGGACCAAACAGGATTCATCTGCCTCCAGGTTGCCCAGTGGCTCTGCTTCCACTCCCATCCCTCTAAAGTGGCTTCTTGGGCTCAGAGAGGACATCTGCTTAACTTCCAGAAGCTGGAGCCAGGAAATGGTGAGTAACACAAAGAACTGGGTAATTCTTAGCATAAGGGAGTGAGGCTAAATATGATTTGGTGGGGGACTAGTTTTGTGCTCTGCACTCTGAGTTTCTTCTGTGAGGTAAAAGGTGGCAGAGGAGGCCAAGGGACTAAATCCTAAGAGGCATCCTAAGGCCCTCCTCCGCTGTTACTGGGCCCTTCACATATGTGGTTTTCAAGCCTTGGATGCCTGGAATCACCTTCCTCATGTGACCCTCAGGGCTAGCACCACGGAGTGTTAACATCCCCACCCTGGGCCTTGGTGCTGTGTTTGGAATGACAGTTTCCTGACTGGAGCCTGAAGACAGAACGGCTCAGGCCGAGGAGTCTGAGCCCCAGACCCTCTGGGACCATCCTTGTCCTCTCACTGCATACAGTTTCCTTGGCTTCCTTCTGGCACTGGAGCCTTTTCTGTGTAGTTCTAAAGCTAGCTCCATGTCTCGCACTGCGATGGGGTAAAAAAAGGGGAAGGCGTTAGTAGGGGAAGGCCCGCACTCTGTTTATGGGGTCTTGGATGGGGTTCTTGCTCCTGATTCTGTTTATGGGGTCCTGGGTGGGGTTCTTGCTCTCCTGACCTCACCAAAAAACACGCTGCAGAGAGTGGGTCCAGCTGGGTCATGTGTGGGTTCTCCACATCCATTCTTTTTTTCCAGTGGGGAATGCTTTTGCCTTGAGGCTTTTAGATACATGAGAAACATGATTCCCCAGTCTAGGGCCTTGTCCTCCCACCTGCTTGTTGCAAAAAAGAGTATTAAATCTGTATACTTTTCAACGGCTCTCCACAGTCTTCAGCTGGAATCTAAAATTAAAGTTTTGTTTCTTTTTTTTTTTTAATTTGTTAGAGAAGTTCGATATATGAGATTGGTGTTTTTAAGTTCTTAAGGTCAGAGTTTCCACTGGAAGCAAATTTCCAGATTAGTTGGGTATGTTTCTACTGAGAATTTTTAAATTTAGTGGATATAAAACTTCTCAAACACAGAGGAATGCCTATTTTAATCAATGTAAACGTTACTCTAAAGCTTACTTAAATCTTGAGAAGGATCTTAAAGACTTCTTCTGCATCTAACATATTGTATGAGAACCCTGAGTTTTCTATTCTAGCCATTTTGAAACATTCTCCTGACTATCAGTACATACTGATATCCCTGGTCTCTGTTTTCTTTAAAGAAAAAAAAAAAAAAAGCTCTGGCTTAACATTTTTATGATTTGCACAAATATATTATTTAAAAAACTTAGGCCCTTAATGATTAGATCTTAAATAGTTTTATACTTCTAAATTGGAATTTCTAGGTATAAAAATGGCATGAGGGTAGCATCTGACCTCCCTTAACTTCACAAGGGGGAAAGGAGAATCAAGATCAACAACCCAAGGCTCCTTTGAGGCAGAGGTCAGACATGCCTCCTCTCTCCGCCATCTTTACCAGTTCTGACACCAAACATCCCATGGCACTCTCTACTTCTCTGCTGAGTTCCATAATTCATTGCAGTGGCCACACGGAACTCACACACAATACTCGTGATTATGGGGTTTATTCGGGAAGTAAGAGGTTACAATTTAGGTTCAGGAATGCTCTGGATACAGTTCTTCCATCAGCGTAGTCCCTTCTCAGTCATGCCCATAGGCATGCCTCTCTCTGGCCGTTGGCCTCTGCCCTGCTTGGGCAAGTGTTACAAAGCTGTTTTAGCTCTAACGATAAGTACCCTGAGGCACCCCCCACTCTGCCAGTAAGCTTTGGCCTGAAGGTGCTCAGGTCTACCTCTGTGGGTAAGCAAACCTAGCTCCACCAAGTACCTAGAGGCACCCTACACTCACCAGCAAGGCTCCTGTCTGAAGGCGCTTGGCTTTCTTACTCTGTGGGCTGGGCTGTATCTTGGTTCTGCTGTCACCGCTTCTCACCACCTTCAATGTTACATCTCTCTCTCTCTCGCTCGCATTCTGTCTCTCAGTCTCCTGGTTCTAGGAGCTTCTCCGTGCAGGGATCCTGGGTCTAAATGACGCGCTCCACTCCTCGCTCTACTTTCTTGATGTTGGTGAGATCATCTCCTTCCACTTCTGTGATGGCTCATTTTAAGGCTAGCGTGATGGCAAAACTGACCAATCCCTTTGTTAGAGTTCCATATACCTTATTTGTATAGTCCCACCCAATCACTTCGGTGTGAGTTGCAAGACCATGGTGAGAAAGGCCATATAAAAGCCATCCATCGCACCACAACATGACTGTAAGGTTTGTTACTTGATAAAAAAAAATTCCTTATTGATCTTCTGTGTAGATAATCTGTCCATTATTTAAAGTGGAATATTAAAATCTCCTACTATGATTGTTGTTGTTGTTAGGTGCCATTGAGTGTTCTGACTCATAGCAACACTATCTGCAACAGAACGAAACACTGCCTGGTCCTGCGCCATCCTCACAATCGTTGTTATGTTTGAACCCATTATTACAGCCACTATGTCAGTTCATCTTGTTGAGGGTCTTCCTCTTTTTTGCTGACCCTCTATCAAGCATGATGTCCTTCTCTAGGAACTAGTCCCTCCTGATAACATGTCCAAAGTATGTGAGATGATGTCTCGCCATCCTTGCTTCCAAGGAGCACTGTGGCTCTATGTCTTCCAGTACAGATTTGTGTTTTCTTCTGGCAGTCCATGGTATACTCGATGTTCTTCACCAACACCATAATTCAAAGGCATCAATTCTTCTTTGGTCTTCCTTATTCATTGTCCAGCTTTCTTATGCATTTAAGGCGATTGAAAAAATCATGGCTTGGGTCAGGCGCACCTTAGTCCTCAAAGTGACATTTTTGCTTTTCAACACTGTAAAGATTTGCACAGTGCAATATGTTATTTGATTTCTTGACTGTTGCTTCCTTGGGCAGATTGTGGATCCAAGTAAAATGAAATCCTTGACAAATTCAGACTTTTCTGTTTATCACGATGTTGCTTATTGGTCCAGTTGTAAGGGTTTTTGTTTATGTCGAGGTGTAATTTACACTGAAGGCTGTAGTCTTTGATCTTCATCAGTAAGTGCTTTAAGTCTCTTTGCTTTCCACAAGCAAGTTTGCATCATCTGCGTATCACAGGTTGTTAATGAGTCTCTCTCCAGTACTGATGCCATGTTCTTCAAATGGTCTAGCTTCTTGGATTATTTTGCTCAGCATACGGATTGAATAAGAATGGTGAAAGGATACAACTCTGACGCACACCTTTCCTGATTTTAAACCACACAGTATCCCCTTGTTCTTTTGGAACAACTTCTTCTTGGTCTATGTACAAGGTCCTCATGAGCACAATTAAGTGTTCTGGAATTCCCATTCTTCAGAGTGTTATCCATACTTTGTTATGATCCACACGGTCAAACGCCTTTACATAGTCAATAAAACACAGGTAAACGTCTTTCTAGTATTCTCTGCTTTCAGCCAAGAACCATCTGACATCAGCAATGATATTCCTCATTTCCACGTTCTCTTCTGAATCCAGCTTGAATTTCTGGCAGTTCCCTGTTGATGTACTCCTACAACCACTTTTGAATGATCTTTGGCAGAATTTTACTTGTGTGTGATATAAATGATACAGTTCAACAATTTTTGCATTCTGTTGGATCACCATTCTTTAGAATGGGCACAAATGTGGATCTCTTTCAGTCAGCTGGCCAGGTAGTTGTCTTTCAAATTTCTTGGCATAGATGAGTGAGTACCTGTGGGTGCTGCATCTGTTTGTTGAAACACCTCAATTGGTATTCTCTCAGTTCCTGGAGCTTGTTTTTTGCCAGTGCCTTCATTGCAGCTTGGACTTCTTCCTTGATCATATGCTGCCTCTTGAAATGGTAAAACAACAACCAATTGTTTTTGGTACAGTGACTTTGTGTATTCCTTCCATTTTCTTTTGATGCTTCCTGAATCATTCAATATTTTGCCCATAGAATCCTTCAGTATTGCAACTTGAGGCTTGAATTTTTTTTCATTTCTTTCAGCTTGAGAAATGCTGAACATGTTTTCCCTTCTGGTTTTCTAACTGCAGGTCTTTGCACGTTTCATTATAATACTTTACTTTGTCTTCTTGAGCTGCCCTTTGAAATCTTCTGTTTAGCTCTTTTGCTTTGTCATTTCTTCCATTCGCTTTAGCTGCTCTACATTCAAGAGCAAATTTCGCGGTATCTTCTGACATCCGTATTGGTCTTCTCTTTCTTTCCTGTCTTTTAAATGACCTTTTTCTTTCTTCATAGATGATGTCTTTGATGTGTGATTGTATAAACTGTCATTGTAGAACTGTTTCTCTCTTTAATTCTGTCATCGTTTTGTTTCCCTTCTCATCTCCTTTTCCATATGTGTTGTAGATGTTTTCTTATTTGTTACCATGGGGGTACCATTTAACATCCCGGATTTATAACAGTTGAAATCAGATTATTCCCTACTTAATTACAGTAGTATACAAAAAATTTGGTTCTGTATACTTCCATATCTCTGCCTTAAGTTTTGTTCTCACGAATTACATGTTCATCCATTGTGTCTCCAATAACATACATTTACAAATACTTTTATGCATTTGTTACTTAAATCATGTATGACATAAAAAGTATAAGTAAAAACCTAAAATATAATAATACTGGCCTTTATATTTGCCCGTATAATTGCCTGTACTGGAGATCTTTATTTCTTTATACAGCTTCAGATTACTATCCAGTGTTCTTTCATTTTAGCCTGAAGGACGCCCTATAGCAATTTTTGTAAGGCAAGTCTAGTCTGGTGGTAACCAATTCCTTAAGCTTTTGTTTATCTGAGTATGTTTTAATTTCATCCTCATCGTGAAGGACAGTTTTGGCAGTTAAATAATTCTTGGTTGACATTTTATTTATTTTCATTCAGCACTTCAAATACACCATTCTACTGCCTTCTGGTCCTATGAATTCTGTTAATTTTATTGAAGCTCTCTCATGTGTGATGTGTCAGTTCCCTTGCTGCTTTCAAGATTCTCTCTTTGTCTTTGGTTTTCAACAGTTTGGGTATAATATTTGTCAGTGTGGATCTCTTTGAGTTATTCTTGCTTGGAGTTCATGGAGCTTTTTGAATATGCTGATTCATGTTTTTCATCAAATTTAGGATGATTTCAGCCATTATTTCTATAGATATTCTTTATGCTCCTTTCTCGCTCACTTCTCTTTTGTGTACACTGATAATGCATATGTTTATCCAGTTGATGGTGTCCTAAAAGGCCCTCTGCCTCTCCTCACTTTTCTTTATTCTTTTTCCTTTTTGATCCTCAGACTGAATAATTTCAATTGTCCTGTATCCAAAATAAACTGATCATTCTACCAGCTCAACTCTTCTAGTAAATTTTTCATTTTAGTTATTTTACTTTTCACCTCCAAAATTTCCTTGGTTCCTGTTTATAATTCATTTCACTTTGTTGATATTCTCATTTTGTTAATACATTGTTTTTCCTTAGTTCTTTGTCCATGTTTTTCTTTAGTTCTTTCCAGCCCACTCTGGAGATGCAGGCTGTCACTGGTTTAACAGACCCACCTAACCAGACAGCAGTCGAGGCATGGGCAAGTAGAAAATGCCACAAACCTTTTCTGCCATTTTTAAATCATCTTTTTCTTGACCTGTGCTCGCTTGATTGCAGTAAACCTTTGGTTCCAAAGTTCTGACAGAGTTAGTTCTGCCAGTTTCCAGTTCCTGCTCTTTTTTTTTTCCTTATGTCCTGGGAGACAGAGTATTGAGTATGTTATTGATTGTAATTTTCCTTAGCTATGAACTGTTTGAAAGAGTATCTGCTTAGGAGAGTCATTGTCTTAGTCATCTAGTGCTGCTATAACAGAAATACCCCAAGTGGATGGTTTTAACAAAGAGAAATTTATTCTCTCACAGTAAAGTAGGCTAGAAGTCCAAATTCAGGGCATCAGCTCCAGTGGAAGGCTTTCTCTCTCTGTCAGCTCTGGAGGAAGGTCCTTGTCTTCAGTCTTCCCATGGTCAAGGAGCTTCTCAGGCACAGGGACCCCAGGTCCAAAGGATGCGCTCTGCTCCTGGCACTGCTTTCTTGGTGGTATTAGCCGCCTCCTCCCCCTCCCCCACGGTCTCCGCTTGCTTCTTTCTTTTATATCTCGAGATTGCCTCAAGGCACAATCCAATTTTGTAGGTGGAGTCCTGCCTCACTAACACAGCTGCTGCCCATCCTCCCTCATGAACATCATAGAGGCAGAATTTACAACATAAAGGAAAGTCACACAATGCCAGCAATCATGGCCCAGCCAAATTGACACATGTTTGGGGGGACATAATTCAATCCATGACATTCCACCCTTTGGTTCCCAAAAAATCGCATTCTTGCAACATGCAAAACGTATTCACCCCATCATATAATAGCAAAAGTCTTAACTCCAAGTCCAAAATCCAAAAATTCCTCTTCATATGCGAAATCTAGAATACAAATTATTTGCTTCCAAAAGTACCATGGCAGAACAGGCACAGCTAGACATTTCTATTACAAATGGGAAAAACTGAAGGAAAAGAAGGGATAACAGGCACCAAGCAAGTCAGCAGAACACATTACATTAGCTCTCAAAGCTCTGAAAATCACCCTCTGTTCTCTGAGACAGTTTACACAGTAGTCCTACCCTCCAGACTCTAGGTATTGGCCATACTCTCCAAGTTCTGACTGGAGGCCTCTCGGCTCTGGGCTTCAGCTCTGCCTTCCAGTCCCATTGGGACAGCAACTCTACTCCCTCAGCTTTAGGCGCACAATTCTCCTAGTCCATCTGAGTGGCAGCTCCACCCTTAGGAATACCAGAGGCCATGGCTCCACCGTTTCAAACTCCAGAGGTCAAGGCCGTACGTTTTGAGACTGAGGCAGCTTGGCTTCCTGTGTTTCTTGTCTTTTCAGCTTCTGCTTCCTGGTTTCTTGGTCTCTTAGCCCTTGGACCTCACCCCCACATCAGCCCTGCTGTGGCAAGTGTTCCAAAGCTCTGTAGCTCCACCTATATGTGCCTGGAGGCACCCCACTCTGTCAGGAAGCCTCCTGCACACAGGCCTTCAACTTCGTCACTCAGTGGGTTGGCTGTCTGGTACTGTCTGGCAATGTTCTCCTGGTTCTGCTGCTGCTGGTTCACTGCTGCTCCCGCTGGTCCTCTGCTGCTGCTGGCCACCTGTCGCTGCTGCTCCTCTATCGATTCATAGTTTCAGAACCGCTTCCGCATTTTAGGTATCTGTTAGAGCAGCACCCCACTCTCTTGGTACCAAATTCTGTTTTAGTTTCTATTGCTGCTATAACAGGAATACCCCAAGTGGATGGCTTTAACAGAGAAATTTATTCTCTCACAGTAAAGTAGGCTAAAATCCAAATTTAGGGCATCAGCTCACTATTTTCTTTTATATCTGAAGAGATTGCCTCAAGACACAATTCAATCTTGTAGGTGGAGTCCTGCCTCACTAACACAACTGCAGGCCCATCCTCCCTCATTAACATCATAGAGGCAGGATAAAGGATATTGTGTGATAAAGGAATATCACACAATAGGGAAATCATGGCCCAGCTGAAGTGATACACACATTTTGGGGGGGACATAATTCCATTAATTACAGTCATTATGAGAAATAAATGAGCTAGTGTGTCAAAAGCTTTTTGCGAACGTTTCACATTTTGTAGTTTTGCTCGATAAATGGAACGTTTTATACTTTACATATTGTAGTAATGGATGTCAGGGGTTTTCATGGCTTTAAAATATGTAACCTGGCCCACTGCAGTCCAGGAGACCTGAATTTTGGTTCTGTTTCATGGTTAAAGATGACTTAGGCAGCTCATTCACCCCTGCCTTGACAAGGGGAGCCTTCCTATTCTACAGCTGCTCTGTTGTTCAGAGTAATTTTAGCTTCAGAAGTGCTGTGTGGCAGCCTTTTCTCTCCTCACTGCATGTGAAAGTTAATGGGTTGAAGATATTTCTCAAGATTATGATCTTTCACAAGACCGTATACCCCAGGAGGTTCCAGTGGTCAAACAAAGTTCAGATTGTCATGCATGTGCAGGTTAGATACTCAAACTTGTATTCTTCCAGGGGCTTCTCATGTGAGAAAATTTTGATGTGGAACCTCCAGAGGACTGGTGTATAAGTTTCTTAGGATTCATGGGCAGATAAACTGGTAAATCCCCTGATCCTCTACTAACTTACTTATAAAATGCAAGTCTTAACCTATTCTTCATAGTCAGCAAATACAAGACCATGATTTTGGCCTTTGTAGAAATAGGGCTCTTTTTCATCCTATAACATTAGCGTGTATTTGTGTGGGTGTCTCTGTATGTTTGTTGAGGGGGATGGTCACAAATGATGTTCAGTAGCATTCAGGATTGAAATCTTGAGAATTGTGGGGAGATCTGTATTCTCATGACTCCCGTCTCTCACTTGAGCTGTGTTTAACGTTCTAATCCCCTTGCCTGACTCCATGAAATGGCCAGATGGGATGACAGTGCAACTGCTGAGTTATTGAAAAAAGATGTGAAAGACATGTAAAAATTCTTAATTCTCAGTAACATTATCCTCTTTTTGGCAAGTGGTCCTGAACAAGATACAGACAGCTCAGGCTGTGTTGCTACTTTGTTTGTGTAGGCCTTTGGGTCTCCCAAGGAAAAGCTTCAAGTCCCTCAGTGTTTCCTATTTGTTAGTATTCCATCCTGCTTTCACCTTGTACTTCATGTTTTACTGCGTGTTCTGGTGGATCTAATGGAAGGAGGTGAAATTTATTTTTTTCCACAAAGAAATGAAGATCTGAATGTGTATATAGGTCATTCATTTGTTGAGGATTTCTCTCCCTTTTGCTATGTGTCCTGGCTGCTCTGGACTAAAAATATAGAGACAAATAACACCGGAATGTGTCACAGTCAAACTGTGGAGAGATAAGTTCAGTGTGTTAGAAATATTTTTCAGTCTATGACATAAGATGCAAACAGCCAAGAGGTAAATGTAGTCAACAAAGGCATGAGGCTGATGGCCAAAGTGTAGAGTAGGACGCAGAAGGAACCTTGTATGACCTTCCTGTGAATTCGCAGTTCCCCTGAACTGATAACTTCACCCATCCTTTTGCATACATTGAGGAAGATGGTAGGTACACTGTGATCCAGAAATTGTGTTATGTTTTAGGACTCAGTAGTCTTTGAGGACGTGGCTGTGGAATTTATCTAGGAAGAGTGGGCTTTGCTGGATTTTTCTCAGAGGAAACTACAGAGACGTGATGGTGGAAACCTTCAGGAACCTGGACTCAGGTAAGGGTGGCTTCCTTTTTTTTTACCTCTCTAAAAAAAAAAAAATTATCTCTCTAGCGAATAAATATATTGTACTCATCGACTTTCTTAGAAGATTTGGGGTGAGCAATTGGAACATTTTGACAGACATGACAGATGTTGTCACTGCTTTCATGGGGCTTAGACTGTAGTGGCTTCCCCATGAAAATAAAAATCTGTGTGTTAAATTGACTTTTGCTTTTGTGGTTAAAAATCTTTAGACTCTTTAAGTGTTGTAAGTGTGAGCATTGACTTCAGGGGTCAGTTTGGGGCAAAGAGAGATCTGTGGTTTAGAACATCTTTTTTTACAGTTCTACAGTGTTTATTGCAAATTTTAGGCGATTATTTTGCTGCAAATAAACTCACACCTATCTGTGTAGAGAACCTGGAGACCAGCGTACTGGTGCAGTGTCAGGGATATGTGCTCCTCTGTCTTCTCTCATTATTTCCCTTTCTCCATGAGCACCATGTGAAGCACACTAGTTTTTCTCCCTGAGATTCCAGGGAAAGATCTGAGGAGAGCGGAGATGGGACTTACACAGAGCCACTGTGTCAGGGAGCAACAGGAAGGCAAGAATCCTTCGAAGGACCAGCCCTGCTGCGATGGAATGACATTTGAAGAAGTCAACTAAAAAAAAAAAATCTCTTTTGGTTTGAGTAATTTGAACATCCACATATACCTGAGCTGACTTTTTTGATTTTTTAGCCATCTTCTCATGCCTTCTTGTGTTTGTGGCAAAAAAAAGAAAAAAAAAAAAAAAACAACTTCCCGTTTCCTTTTATAATATCACCTTTAAGCACATGCATTTTTTGCAGTACCTTTCTATTTTGCTCTCCTAGTTATACCATATTATGTCACCATCACTCTCAATCATCATGGAATTATTTCTTGGTAAATTTTTTTAACCTACTGACAGTTGTTTAAGTCCTAGAACTGCCATATGCCTCACAGTATTTCCTTCCTCACAGATGCGTTTTTCCTCATAAAATTACCTTACTGTTTTGTTTTATATTGTGAAATTCTACTGAAAATTTATTTGGTCAGTTTCTCAACAGGATAATAATGGATAAAAATTATCCAGTGAACACATAATAGTGCAATTCATGAAGAAGGACTGTTGGTCCTCCATGTTGAGAAAAATCTCTGAAGGTCCATGGCCGTGAAAATCACAACCGGGGAGGCAGGCGAGGTGAGTATCTTTCACATAACAGTCAGGAGTCCTTCAGGATAGAGTCTTAAGGTGTCATGGCATTTGCCTGTGTGTGTATAATATGTATGTGTGTGTATATATATGTATATACAACTAGTTCTAAAATTGTGAGTTCACATAATTTTCACAACACATTATTTCCATAAGTGTGACTCAGATATTGGTATCTGAAACATAGTTCACTTGTATCCAGTTATCTGAAAGCCCCATTATTTAGAAAGACTCTGACAGTCATGGTAGTGCCCTTTGTGAGATGATTCAATTTATGTGGTATGAGACAACTCAAGGCAGAAAATACACACATTCACTGTGTTATGGTAATTGTGAAATGGTAACAAACATAATTCTAACAACATGCTTCGTATTTTTAACAGAAGATATAGAGAGCCTATATGAAAGTAAAGATGAGAAAGTAAAGAAAAGTGAAGAAGGTAATCAGTGTGGAAAAACTTTCAGCCAGACTGCAAATCCTACTAGGTTCAAAAGAATTCCTGCTGGAGTAAATTCTTATGAACACTGTGAATGTGGAAAAGCCTTCATGGATCATTCATCATTTAAACATCACGTCAGATCTCACATTGGGTACAAACATTACCAGCTTAAGCCATGTGGAGAAGCTAGCCATTGTCCCTCTTTCCTAAGACCTATTGTGAAAACTCTTATTGAAGAGAAACGTTATAAATGTAAGGATTGGGGAAAACCCTATAGCTCATCTTCAGCCCTCACTAAATACATAATAACTCGCAGTGGAGAGAAGCCTTATGAATGTAAGGAATGAGAGAAAGCTTCTAATCATTCCTCATTACTCACTACACATTTAAGATCTTACAGTGGAGAGAGGACTTATGAATGTAAGGAGTGGGGGAAAGCCTTTTAGTCTCTCCTCATACTTCCCTACGCGTATAACATCTTATAGTGGAGAGAAACTTAATGAATGTAAGGAATATGGGAAAGCTTTTAGTTTTTCCTCAAATCTCACTAGTCACTGGAACTTACAGTGGTGAGGCCTTTATATATGTATGGAATGAGGGAAGCTCTTCAGTTTTCTCAGCTTTTTGAAGATTATGTGAGAAGGAACACACAGAAGAAACAATATATATGTAAGTAATATAATGTTGGAAAACTTTTGGTTATCTCTCAACTTTTCAATAACCATGTAGTATAAGGAATGTGATAAGGGAAACTTTTTATTTTCCCCTCTGTACTTCCCAAGATGTGAGGATTCTCCCATACTTGAAAGCCTTTACTAATTACCTGTACTGAATATGTGAGAAATCACACTTGAGAAAATATGCGTACATATGGAACACAGAAACATCTACAAGTCTTTTGAAATTCCTGGAAAATGTGGAATATTTTACAGTGGATTGATCCTATGAATGTAAAACCCAAGAAAAGCCCTCAGCATCTGTTCTTACTTAACCTCTATGAGACCTCACACATGGAAAGACTCTGTGACTGTAAGTATAGTACCCTTTCAGTTGTAGCACTTGACTTCAAATAAGGATCATAATTATTTTGATTCTGTTATATATAAATTCTTTATTACAAAATGTCATCAACCCTTGGGTGTCTTGAAATGTGCTTTTTTTTCATCAACTATGTTTTTAAGCTTTTTATACTTCTCACATTATGATGTAGCATCTTCTCATTGTTGAAAATTTGAATTTAATAGAAAATTATAAGGAAAATTTTTAAAAAATCACTCAGTATCCCACTTCTCTTGTTATTTTGGGTATTTCCTTTTAGCCTTTTTTGAATGCATGGCAATGTTTTCTTACAGAATCTGTATTACACTGTATATGTAGTTTTGTACCGAAAACTTTTTTGCTACTCTCATTTATCCTCCAGAACTACTATGGTCCCTTGTTTTCTGATGAGGAAACTGCACAGAGATTTTTTTTTTTTTTTCCATTAAAACCTCCACATAACCTTTAATGGTAGTAGTAATAACAATAATAAGTTGTATTGCGTTCTAAAATTTCACCTTCTTAATATCTTTAATAACAGCTTTACTGAATATAATTCATATATATTTCACTTATTTTAAGTATACAATTCAATGTTTTTTAGTATATTGGCAGGGTTGTGCAATCATCACCCCAATATAATTTTAGAACTTTTTCCTCCAACAGCCATTAGTAGTTGCTTTCCATTCTCCAACACTACCACCCACCCAGCCTCTAAAAAAAAAAAAAAATTTTTTTTTTTTGTAATTCATCTACTTCCTAACTCTGTATATTTGCCTATTCTGGGCATTTCATCAAAATGAAATCATACAGAATGTGGTCTTTTTTGACTGGCTTCTATCTCTTAGCATAATGGTTTCAAGGTTTACCCATGTTCTAGCATATATCAGGACTTCATTCCTTTTTTTTTTTTTTTTTTTTTTGCAGGGTGTTTCCTTTTTTTTTTTTTTTTTAATAACTTTTATTAAGCTTGAAGTGAACGTTTACAAATCCAATCAGTCTGTCACATATAAGTTTACATACATCTCACTCCCTACTCCCACTTGCTCTCCCTCTCTTGAGTCAGCCCTTTCAGTCTCTCCTTTCTTGACAATTTTGCCGGCTTCCCTCTCTCTCTGTCCTCCCATCCCCCCTCCAGACAAGAGTTGCCAACACAATCTCAAGTGTCCACCTGATATAATTAGCTCACTCTTCATCAGCGTCTCTCTCCCACCCGCTGACCAGTCCCTTTCATTTGCACAGAGATTTTTAAGCCAAACTCTCATCATACCACAAAAATGCCCTTCACAAATGGCACTGTGAGAGGCAGGTTTTTGTGGAAGGAGGGCTCCTCTTGGGAGACCACGTAGATTCATTCCCTGACCTAGCAGCAATGGAGCTTCTGTCCAGCACAGCCCCACAGCCTGTATTTTCAAATAGACTCCTACTTTTGGTAATTTATGGATCCAGGAGAATGTGCCAGACCAGGAGCTGAGGATGGAATTGGTAGTCTGGTCTGGATAGGTGGCTTCTGCTCTACCTGGGGAACATACTTGCTGCAGGGCCTGGAGGTTTGTCCAGAGACATTGTTCCTCATAAGGAGCCTAGGAAATGGTGGCCTTAGATGCAGAAGCATTCCTATTAGTCTTCTCATAGGCCTATCAATTCCCCTTTAAGAGTCATCCCGTGGAAATCCCTGGACACCTTAATAGTGTCCATTGATAGTGGTGATACAGGAAATACTTAAAGACTGGAAACTGTGTCAGTGTACAAGGAGTTTTCAATAAATGCCTGGCTACACATCACAATATTGCACTGCCAATAAATTGCTCAGAAAAATTTAGTCCACAGGAGGAGAGGCAATCAGCTTATCGCTTGTTTGAAGTGCAGGGTGTAAAGTAATATGTCCATAGTGGTGGTAGTTTTATACAACATAAATGCAGACAAACCAGCTTATACAGAAGTCGCATCCTAGAACATTAACAGGGATTCTTTCGCAAAGGGAAGACTGAGTGATTTCTTTACTCATTTTGCTTTTTTTTTTTTTTTCTGCAATCATCATCCATTACGTGTATAAATTTTTAAGTTGAAAAATGGTAGTTTGCTTTTGGAATGTGCAGCAGTATGAGTTTTGACAAATATATTAAGTCCTGTCACCAGTACCACAATCAAAGTACAGAACAGTACTTCTCTTCCCTCCAAAAAAAAAAAATTGAGCGCTTACCTTCCAGTGAAATAACTATTGTTGTGTTGAATACATGAGACCCTGTATGAAAGTTTACAAATCACTTCTAAAAGTCCACTCAAATCCATCTGTCAGATAATGCAGGCCGGAGTCAGGTGCTGTGCTGTTTCCTGGGCATTCACAACTGTCCGCACAGCCATATTGGGTCCTTATTTTTGGCTAGTGCTAAGAGACACTAGAGTGTGAGTCCAAGTGGTTCTTAGCAGTGTGCATAAGGATCATCTGGGGAGCTTGGTACAAAGACTTCTTGGTGGGGCCCAGGAATGTGCATTTTAACAAGGAGTCCAGGTAGTTCTGAGTCACTAAGAGTGGGGACCCAGGCCTGGACTTGGACTCAGAAGGCCTTTAAGCGTGAGCAATTTGTGTCTCTCAATCTCATTTTCCTTATCTGGAAAAGAGAGCTACTACAATGCCTCATCGGCTTTTTTATAATCATTGTACGTAGGTTTTTTCCTGCCCCAAAGCTACCCTTGAGCACTAAGCACATTCATACCGACAGCAGCAATTTTCCCAGAAACTCATGGTCTTGCCCACTGCTCAATAAAATGAAGGAAACACATCTATAGATATTTCACAATAGTTAAAAAAGTAATCACAATAGTTAAAAATAGTGGGGTGAGTGCTAGAAAATAGAGGTGCGGGGAAAGCTGGTTAGCTTAGCACTAACCAGCTAAACTAATAAAATAAACTAGCCCTCCCCCCCCCCCAACTTGTTCCATGTGTAGCATTTTGTTCTTTGGGGTTACTCAGTATAATCAGAGACACAAGCAAAGCATGAAACAAAGGATTCACCAGGCTTGATAAACCTAAAAAGTAGCATAAATGTTTCTAGTTAGAGATTTTCCTGCCCTGGGCTAGAATAATTGCCTTGTCAACTTCCATTCTGACTGGGAACAGTTGGAAGGATTGGTGTGACTCCTTGGAAACCTCACCTTCATCTCTGGGCTGTCTTCCTCCTCAGGAAAACTCTGCTGCCCAAACATGTGGCAACAGGACAAGCAGGTCTGAGGGGAGAGGCTCTGCAAGATCCAAATAAAACTTAAAAAGCCTATGTCCAGGGTTTCTATTAGTTTATCCTCACATATCCGCTGGTGAATACAGTTTATAAACCCTAATGAGTTACGAATATAACAGTGCAGTAAGAGGACAGAGGGAGTCCCTGGGTGGTGAAAACAATGCTACTGGCTGCTCATGGAAAGGCTGGAGGTTTGAGTCTGCTAAAAGCCATCTCAGAAGAAAGACCCGGTGAGCTACTTTAACTTTTCAGCTACATGTCCGTGAAATAAACCAAGAACTAATATACTTAGGTTCCTGGATGTCTACTGCAAGTGTCTTTTAGCCAGACCAACCTCCCCAATTTCCCCCAGGGCCTGGGGAAATCTCAGGGCTGAGACTTGTGTTAAATGACACACATAACTCAATTGAAAGGCACCACAAGATGCCTGGCTATGACCAAGTTCTGACAGGCCCAGGCAATGACAAATTGGCCATGACTGCCACCTGGCCAACAGTAATTGTAAGACACAATCAATTGAATGATGCATTGTAGTTTTGGAGATATCAAAATATGCTTCATAGTATCACTGCAGTACAGCAACAATCCATAACAGCCTTATAAGGTCGGTGATATCATGGTTTCCATTTTACATGTGAAGAAACTGAGATCAAACAGCTTGCCCAAGCTCTCACAGCTAATAAGTGGTAAGGTCATACTGCAGACCAAGGCACCTGATTCTTAACTATAATTCTATGAAGCAATAATTAACTGATACACTTTTTTCTAGTTTAGAACAAGAATCAGCAAACTAGGGTCCACAGTCTGTTTTTATATGACCCATAATGTAACAAAGGCTTTTATGTTTTAAATGGCTGAAAAAAATTAATATTTTGTGGCATGTGAAAATTATATGAAACTTAAATGTGTCCACAAATAAAATTTTGAATTTCATCAATAAAAAAGTGGAAATTTCTTTTTTTCTTGTTATATAATGTCATAGATTGAATTGTGTCCCCCCAAAATATCAACTTGGCTAGGTCATTGTCATGGATTGAATTCTGTCCCCTAAAATATGTTAACTTAGCTGGGCCGTGGCTCTCAGTAATGTGTTATTGTTCACCATTTTATGTGATTGTCCATGGTTTTATGCGATTTTCCTGTATGTTGTAAATCCTATCCCTATGAAGTAATAAGACGGATTAGCAGCAGTTATATTGATGAGGTCTACAAGATTAGGTAGTGTCTTAAGCCAATCTCTTTTGAGATATAAAAGAGAAAAGTGAGCAGAGAGACGTGGGGACCTCATACCACCAAGAAAGCAGCACTGGGAGCAGAGCGCGTCCTTTGGACCTGAGGTTCCTGTGCTGAGATGCTCCCAGACCAGGGGAAGACTGATGACAAGGACTTTCCTCCAGAGCCGACAGAGAAGGCCTTCCACTGGAGCCAGTTTCCAGAATTTGGACTTCTAGCCTACTGGACTGTGAGAGAATAAACTCTTTGTTAAAGCCATGCGCTTGTGGTATTTCAGTTATAGCAGCACTAGATGACTAAGACATATAAGTACCTACGTAATCTCTTCGATTTTGCTTCTTGACCCACAAAACTCAAGATATTTACTATCTGGCCTTTTATAGATAAGATTTGCTGACTGCTAGTTTAAAGTATTGTAAAAAAAAAAAAAAATACAAAGACAAAACCTGTTGATGGCTTAGCACGTAGCAGTTCCTGGGCTATGCATTTTCTCTATGTTCTCTCATTTAATCCTTACCATAACCCTTTGAGGTAAGGGTCAGTTGTCCAGTTGATTCTGGCTCGTGGAGTACTGTGTGTGTCAGAGTAGAACCACGAGCCATAGGGTTTTCAATGGCTAATTTTTCAGAAGTAGATCACTAGATCTGTCTTCTGAATGCCTCTGGGTGTACTGGAACCACTGTTCGGTTAGCAGCGGAGAGTAACACCCAGCGTAACCCTGTGAGGTAGGTGTTATTTCCTCATTCCATGAGAGAATTAAGATTGATAACCCAGTGCAGCAGGATGCTAACCCAGGCTCTTGGTCTCCAGAAGTCCCCCTCTAATGGATTGAATTGTGTCCCCCCAAAATATGTGTCCACTTGGCTGATCCATGATTCCCAGTATTGTCAAAAATGATTGTCCATCATTTTGTTATGTGATTTTCCTGTGTGTTGTAAATCCTGTGATGTTAATGAGATGGATTAGCAGCGCTTATGTTGATGAGATCTACAAGATTACATTGTGTCTTAAACTAATCTCTCTTGATATATAAAAGAGAGAAGCAAGCAGAGAGACATGGGGACCTCACACCACCAAGAATGAAGCACCAGGAGCACAGCACATCCTTTGAACCCGGGGCCCCTGTACTGAGAAGCTCTTTGGCCAGGGGAAGATCAATGACAAAGACCTTCCTCTGGAGCTGACAGAGAAAGAAAGGCTTCCCTGGAGCTGGCGCCCTGACTTTGGACTTGTAGCCTACTAGACTGTGAGAGAATAAACTTCTCTTTGTTAAAGCCATCCACTTGTGGTATTTCCGTTATAGCAGCACTAGATGGCTAAGACCCCCGCTACTGACCACTCTACTCATGTCTAAGGCAGCCATGGCTTCAAACTGAAAGAGCATGTGTGAATGAAACCCAGATGACCCCAAATTGTGATACATTCATTCAACAACCATTTCACAAGTTCCTACCCTATGCCAGGCACTCTCCCCAGTGCCGAGGATCCAGCAGTGAACAAGAGCAATAAGACCTTGCCTCATGGAGCTTCCATTCCAGGCGAAGGAACAATGATAAATGAGAAAATCAATAAAGGAAAAAGAAGGTTTCAGGTGGTGATGAATGCTACGCAGAAAACAGGAGATGGGGTGGTGGATTTGGCTCCTGCTGCCTTAAGACCCTAACCACTAAGGTGACCCTCCTGAGCAGTACACACTCTTTAAAACTAATGATCTTGCAGGAAAAGGGGTAAAGGAAGAGTGCTTAATTGGTTTCCTTTGAGGCGATAAGAAAGTTCTAGAACTAGATAGTGGTGATTGTTTTTTTATTTTTCTCATGTGTAGGGCAACTGTTCACAGGAAGGCCACAAGGTGTGCCCCCGTCACAATGAACCGGAATTCCTGTTGGTTGTGTTGTATGTAAACAGAGCCATTCTTCAGGCCCCTCAAGCATGGTCTTAATGCTACTGAATTGCACAATTTACAATGGCAAATTTTATGTGTATTTTGCCCCAATTAAAAAAAAAAAAAACCTAAAGAGGTTGAAAGTAAATGTAAATAAATGCAACATTCAGAAAGGATAAAAGGTAACTGAAAAAAGATTCCTCTGGCATCAACTACATCATGAAGAGTCTTGGAAACTAGAGGCCAAAAAAGGCAATTATTTATGATGAATGTTAGAAAGAAAAAGGAAAAGATGTGAAAGTGATAGGGGTTAACAGCCTGCCCGATGCAAGTGGACGCTGGCACGAGGAATCCTAGTTTGAGGGGAGGCGGGCCCCGGCCTTCCCATCGCCTCCAGCCCAGGCCAACGCGCTCTGCTCCTCCGCAGCCCGGGGCAGCCTGTCCTTGAAGCTCCTGATAAAGACTCTTCCTCCCGCCCTCAGGCGCCTGCCTCGGCGCTGCCACCGGTTGCTTCTGCGTTCCGGAGAATTTCAGAAATAAAGCAGCGCCCACCCGTGTGCTGATGCCGACAGGGGTCATCCCCCATCCTCGGGCCTCATCCTGCTGGTTACCCTGTGGCCCGCCCCATCTTAACTTCTCCAGAAAAGATGATGTAAAAGCCGCTTTTCCACTCAAAGAGGCGGCTGCGTGCAGGATCGCAAACTGCACTCCCCGGGAAGCCCCGGGAAGCCACCATCCGGGCCACGGGCCCCGCCTCTCCAATCCCTCTTCCTCCCGTCCTGTCCCCATCCCTGACCCGCAGAGCCGCCTCTTTGCGGCCGGGGACGAGCCCAGCGCGGTTGCAAAGGAGGCAGAGGCCGGGGCGCACGTGGGGCCCGGCACCGAGCTAGCACCAAACATTCGCGCCCCTACTCCAGCGAACCCACTCCCCGCGCCCCATCCCTCCAGTGAGGAAACAGCTTCACAGAAGTTCTGTTTTGTACAGCAACTAAACAGCAGAGACCAGACTTGAATCACCATTCACCTACTGCCTTTACATTCTCAAGCAAGTCATATAAGCCCTGGGAGGCTTATTTGCCTCGTTCATAAAATGAAGACCACTCATTCAACGGACAGTAGGTGACCACCACTACTGAACACCAACCACACTGGTCACAAAGAGGAGACTTTCCAGTGCCTGCCCTCAGGAAGCTCTGAGGAGGAACTCTGCCACCCTAGTGACAGTTGCCACTCCGCAATAATAGTCATGTTTAAAAAGGCTTGTGAGGACCACATATTGTATGACTCCATTTGTATGAAACATACAGAAAAGGCAAATACGCAGAGGCGGAAAGTAGATTAGTGGTTGCTTTTGGCTGGGGGCATGGGGGAGGGGGAGTTGGAGGGTGACAGTTAAAAGGTCCAAGAATTATTTCTGGAGAGATGAAAATGTTCTAAAAATGGATTATGATGGTGGTTGCAAACTTGTGAATATCTAAATACCCTTGTGAATTGTACACTATAAATGGGTGAATTGTATGGTATATCTCAATATGGGTTGTTCCCAATCGGGAAACAGTGATGAGTAAGTACCTTGATCGTTGCGCTCTTTTATGGGATCAAACTGATACCAGCAAATCAGAGGGTTAGATGGGGAGCTTAGGGGCAGTGAGTTTAGGTTAATGGGGAGAAAGAATCTGGAGAAAGAGGATGAGAATGGTTGCACAACTTGACGAGTGTGATCAGTGTCAGTGAATTACACAAGTAGAAAGTGGTGAATCAGTTATGTCCTGCTGTGTATATTTCCAACAACAAAATAAACTATTAAAACAGAAGAAAACATGAGGTGGTGAGGAGTGGCTGGTGCTGTTCTTGGAAGAGAATCTGAGAAACCACCAGAGGATCTGATGCTGGAGCTGAGAAGTCTTTTTAAAAAACACAGAGTATTTTTTTCTTATTATAAAAGGGAATTATCAAACAATATCATTACTGTATCACAGGCTATGGTTCCACCCCATCTGGAGCAAGGGACAATGAAGAAAACCAAAGACACAAGGGAAAGATTAGTCAAGGACTAATGGACTACAATTATCACAGCCTCCACCGGGCTGAGTCCAGCACAACTAGATGGTGCCCAGCTATCACCACTGACTGCTCTAACAGGGATCACAACAGAGGGTCCCAGACAGAGCTGGAGAAAAATGTAGAACAAATTTCTAACTCACAAAAAAAGACCAGACCTACTGGTCTGACAGAGACTGGAGAAACTCTGAGAGTATGGCCCCCAGAAACCCTTTTAACCAAGTACTGAAGTCACTCCTGAGGTTCACTCTTCAGCAAAAGATTAAATAGGTCCATAAAACAAACAATAATACACATAGCTCAACCATGTATACCAGACTAAATGGGCACACCAGCCCATAGGCAAGGACGAGAAGACAAGAGGAGACAGGAAAGCTTGTTGTTAGGTGCCGTCGAGTTGGTTCAGACTCATAGGAATCCTATGTACAACAGAACAAAACACTGCTTGGTCCTGCACCATCCCCATAATCGTTGTTATGCTTGAGCCCCTTGTTGCAGCCACTGTGTCGATCTATCTCCTTGAGCGTCTTCCTCTTTTTCACTGGCCCTCTACTTTACCAAGAATGATGTACTTCTCCAGGGTCTGAGCCCTCCTGATAACATGTCCGAAGTATGTGAGATGTAGTCTCGCCATCCTTGCTTCTAAGGAGCGTTCTGGCTGTATTTCTTCCAAGACAGATTTGTTCATTCTTTTGGCAGTCCATAGTATATTCAATATTCTTCTCCAACACCATAATTCAAAGATGTCAATTCTTCTTCCATCTTTCTTATTCACTGTCCAGCTTTTACATGCATATGAGGCAATTGAAAACACCACGGCTTGGGTCAGGTGCACTGTAGTCCTTAAAGTGACATCTTTTGCTTTTCAACACTTTAAAGAGGTCTTTTCAGCAGATTTGCCCAATGCAATGCGTCTTTTGATTTCTTGACTGCTGCTTCCATGTGTGTTGATTGTGGATCCAAGTAAAATGAAATTCTTGGCAACTTCAGTCTTTTCTCCATTTATCATGATGTTGCTTATTGGTCCAGTTGTGAGGATTTTTATTTTATGTTGAGGTATAATCCATACTGAAAGCTGGATGAATGGAGATGGGAAACCCAAAGTTGAGAAGGGGAGAGTGTTGACAAATCATGGGGTTGGCAACCAATGTCACAAAACAATATGTGTATTGTTTAATGAGAAACTAATTTGCTCTGTAAACCTGCATCTAAAGCACAATAAAAAAAATTATATATGTATCACACACTAGCAAAATTTTGCTGAAGATAATTCAGAAACAACTGCAGCCATACATGGACAGGAAACTTCCAGAAGTCCAGAGGTCAGTTTCAGGAGAGGATGTGGAATGAGGGACATCATTGTTGATGTCAGATGGATCTTAGTTGGAAACCTGGATTTTTGTGTGAAACCTCTTTAAAGCTGTGGAAGACAAACTCAGTCCCTGGGCCATCTGTTTACAGCCTCTGACTTAACCGGTTATGGACAGAATCTGCTGACCATAGGGCCCTGCTGTGATGATTATGTGAGAAATCTGTGGACAGCTATACATTGTTATACAAACAGTATGGTATTTGGGGGCTTGTGTTTGCCCCATCGAGCAGATGATCCGATCACTGTTCTCTCACGTCGAGCTGAATCAGCATGGCTTTGAACTCATGGGGTGCAACTGGTGTTTCTCTTCCTTTTCCATTTAGGATGCACTGCCAGAATAGAGCTTTGCTGCTTTTCAGGGATACACACGGTGGACTTTGCCCATGGGGACCATCCGGATTACAAATTAGGCAAGCTTGCCTTTCGGCACCACAAATCCCACATTCTGGGCCCTTTCCACCCTGCTGTCTACTTCAGCTCCACAACTGCAGCCTAGCGTGCTCTCTGCTCTCCTCACAGCATCAAAGCCAGTTACTAGGAAAGACATTTGGTCTCAGTGGAATTTCAGAGAAACTTGTGATAATCCCACTCTCATGGGACCACTTAGATTTCTTAGTTTAAAAGGTTACTGCAAGTCTCACTTAAACGTCTCTGTGGCATGGGGAGATGAGGTGGAAAAGGGGCATAGGACCTTCCCACAATGTGCCCCCCATTCCAGACTTGACAGCACCTAGCAACAACTGACTTGTTGAATTACCAGGTACCACCGAGTAGACTCTGACTCATGGAGACCCATCTGTGTCAGAGTAGACCTGTGTTCCCTAGGGTTTTCAATGCCTCATTTTTTTGAACGTTAGATTGCCAGGCCTTTCTTTGGAGGCATTTCTGGGTAGACTCAAACCTCCAACCTTTAGGTTAGCAGCTGAGCACCCTTTGAACTCCTCAGGCAGTCCAGCCCACCAAACAGGAACACTAGAAAAAGTCAGATGATACTGGATTACTGAGAGAGCTGTGAATCCCACGCTGGCTCTTTAAAGCAAGGTAGTTGCTCTTGTTCTTCCCTTCTTGTGTCTCTAAATGTGTTTTTCTCTTGCTTTGGCCACAAACAAGTTTTTAACTATTTACTCAATCATTACATGTGCACTGAACACCTATAAATTGCCAGGCACAGTGCAGAGCTAGTAGAAACCTTTCCACCTCAAGGGGTCAAATGAGACAACTGTATATGTGAAATTATAGAATATACTTCCGAAAAGAAACTTTGGACCTCCTGCCAAAGAGTTTTCAAATATGTTATAACCCAAAATCCCAAATGTTATTAATATACAGTCATATAGGTTTTTTGGTCAATCATATTTTTGCTTTTATTATACTTTTTAATGCAGCGTAATTATACATTATCTTCCTGGAAGTCAGAAGAGACTCTAAAACTTACTTTTAAACATAGAGCAGTTAACGTGCAAGGAAGAAATGTTGAATAAAAAGAGCTGAACAAAAGATTTTAAAGGGTGGCTCAAGAAGACAAAGCATTATAATGAACATGAAAATAGTGGAGAGAAGTGTGCTATCTCATTGGGGAAGAGCAACTAGGAGTATATAGCAAGGTGTATATACATTTTTGTATCAGAGACTGACTTGATTTGTAGACTTGCACTTAAAGCACAGTAAAAATTAGAAAATAAAAGAAGCAAAGTATTATGAAATGTGCAAAGACCTGGAGTTAGAAAACCAAAAGGAAGAACATGCTCAGCATTTCTCAAGTTGAAAGAACTAAAGAAAAAATTCAAGCCTTTAGTTGCAATATTGAAGGATTCTATGGGGAAAATATTAAACGATGCAGGAAGCATCAAAAGAAGATGGGAGGAATACACAGAGTCACTGTATCAAAAAGAACTGATCAACGTTCAACCATTTCAGGAGGTAGCATATGATCAAGAACTGATGGTACTGAAGGAAGAAGTCCAAGCTGCACTGAAGGCGTTGGCCAAAAACAAGCCTCCAGGAACTGACAGAATACCCACTGAGATGTTTCAAAAAACCGATGCAGCACTGAAAGCGCTCACTTGTCTATGCCAAGAAATTTGGAAGACAGGTACCTGGTCAGCCAGCTGGAAGAGATCCATACTTGTGCCCATTCCAAAGGTGATCCAACAGAATGTGGAAATTCTCAAACAATATCATTAACATCACACACAAGTAAAGTTTTGCTGAAGATAATCCAAAAACAGTTGCAACAGTACATCAACAGGGAACTGTCAGAAATTCAAGCCAGATTCAGAAGAGGATGTGGAACGAGGGATATCATTGCTGATGTCAGATGAATCTTGACTGAAAGCAGAGAATACCAGAAAGATATTTACCGTGTTTTACTGACTACACAAAGGCATTTGAGTGTGTGGACCATAAAAAATTACGGATAACATTGTGAAGAATGGGAATTCCAGAACACTTAGTTGTGCTTCTGGGAACCTGTACATAGATCAAGAGGCAGTTGTTCTAACAGAACAAGGGGATACTGCGTGGTATAAAGTCAGGGAAGGTGAGTGTCAGGTTGTGTCCTTTCACCACACTTAATTCAATCTGTATGCTTGAGCAAATAATCCAAGAAGCTGCACTATATGAAGAACGGGGCATCAAGATCAGAGGAAGACTCATTAACAACCTGCTTTGTGCAGATGACACAACCTTGCTTGAGGAAAGAGAAGAGGACTTGAAGCACTTACTGATGAAGACCAAAGACTACAGCCTTCAGTATGGATTATACCTCAACATAAAGAAAACAAAAATCCTCACAACTGGAACAGTAAGCAACATCATGATAAACGGAGAAAATACTGAAGTTGTCAAGGATGTCATTTTCCTTGGATCTGCAATAAACACCTACGGAAGCAGCAGTCAAGAAATCAAAAGACATATTGCATTGGGTCAATCTGCTGCAAAAAACCTCTTTCAAGTGTTAAAGCAAAGATGTCACCATGAAAATTAAGGTATACTTGCCTCAAGTCATGGTATTTTCAATCACCTTACACGTACTCGAAAGCTGGACAATGAATAGACAATGAATAAGGAAGAATGAAGAACTGATGCATTTGAATTATGGTGCTGGCGAAGAATACTGAACACACCATACATTGCCAGAATACTGAATAAATCTGTACTGGAAGAAGTACAGCCAGAATGCTCTGTAGAAGGATCGTGAGACTTTGTCTCAGGTACTTTGGACATATTATCAGGAGGGACCAAGTCCCTGGAGAAGGACATCATGTTTGGGAAAGTAGAGAGTCTGCGAAAAGAAGAAAGACCCTCAAGAGATGGACTGGCCCAGTGGCTGCAACAATGGGCTTAGGTGCAGGGCCGGGCAGTGTTCCATGCTGCTGTACATGGGGTCGCTATGATTCTGTAGCAACTTGAAGGCACCTAACGGCAATAATAACATCAAGAAAATAAAGCCAAGCAGTATTACCTTTCAATAGTATTTCAATAGTTATCCAAAGATCTAGAAAGCTGTCTCTCACAGGCCACTGAAACACACTTCCCTGAGCCACTTTTTGAACTGCTCATAAGGCAAGAACAAAGTATTATAGCTAAATGTAGTTTGGAAAAATCTTGGTCTTTGTAAACACATTGATCACACTGTAACTTACTTTGTATTTTACAAACTTTATTAAATAATGGGCATTACTAATGTTCATTATCTTATATACAGTATTTAAACTATGTTTTCCCAGATGCATTTTTCACAGGGTAGGTGTAAAGTGAACTTATTCAAAAAAACTGAACCGTCAGCACAAGGACCTAATAAGAACTTGACATATGTTTAAGTACATATAAGGGTTTTTTCCCCCAATTATATACACCCCACCCCACCTCAAAAAGAAACTATTTTAAACAAAAGCATTTAACCGATAACTTTGAGAAAAAAACAGGAACATGATTATGTATATATACACAGCTCTCAAAGTCTGCATCCTGGCTGACAGAAGTTACTGGTGATTTTTAACACCTCTGGTTTGTCCTAGAACCTAAAGCCAACCACAGAGACACTGGATACAGTAAGACATCCACCTTCGAGCAGTGGAGCGCATGCCCATAGTTGACCCCAAAGCCATGCAGCAAGAAAAGACACTGTTGTGAAGAGTTAATAATCTCTGAGATTAAGACATAACAACATACAAATAATGTAGAATCTGGGTCATACAAAGCAGAAAGCAAAAATGGGAAACCGCATTCCTGGGTCAAGGAGATTTAGGTAGGTTTGTTTTTTATACGTAATGCAAAAGCATTTACAAATACCTCTAGCAAGTCTAAAAACATACTTTCTTGGTGCTTTTTTCCCTGATATTGCTTAATCTAGAAAGCTTGCACGATGTTTAAACGAAGGCAATGGAAAGAAGGAATGTTTCCAGAACCGTGCTATTCAATACAGACTCTGTTTTTTAAACTACAAGAAGAAAATAGTTTGGAGAAGAAATTTGAGTTGAGTGTTTTTTGTTATTTAACAAGAAAAATGAATGACTTGGGTACCTATTTGTAAAGTAAGAATGGTCACATTTTATAAGACAAAGTGTCATAGGATTTAAAAAGGGGGAAAAAATTATGGTACGAGGTCACTAGTTCAAATTATTGCTTACCTTTTAAATGAAAAGCCTAGCTCCCTTTTCTGCACACGTTACCGTATCTCTTAAAATGGAAATGGAGAGGGTCTGACAGAGGACACGGGATTAAAATTGCTTAAAATGAGAATACAAACTCTACCCTCTGAGAAAATATTCTTGTTTTGTTAACTGGAATCTTCAATAAAATTGAACCTATAAAAGTAGTAAGAACTCTGCCTCCATTTTTTTCTTTAACATCTTTGATTTTGCTTTTTCCTCAAAGTCTTGCCTTTGTTTTTCTGTTCCTTTCATGAAGAGTTAGATCAGTATATTTGATCATAATCAATTGCTCTTTAAAGACCACAGTTACAACGTAAAAGTAAGATGTCATTTTAGAACTTAGTAACCAAAGATTCTGTCCTTTTATATGTCTCCAAACATTGGAAAAAGGCCCCCACGTTGTGTCTGGTATAGAAAACAAATTCTTGCCACATTCCTGCAGTCAATGGCTCCTCAGAACCGGAATGAGGCCATTTAGCTGAATTCAAGACTCATGAAGGTACTTAGGAAAAACTGCTCAGGCAAGAGTTACTTTAAAGTGCTTTGTCTTATTTTAGCTTAAGGTTGACTTTGTGTTGGTTATTTGCTGGTATGGGGGAGTTTGTTTAGCTTGCTTAACTGTAATATGAGAAAATTTAGTTGATCCCAGATGTCATCCCATTTTTCTCAAAATTAAGTCAATTGGCATTTTATTGAACATGGATTTCTTTAAGCCATGAAGGGAATCATTTATTTTACCCAAGAAATCATAAAATAAGCAATATGAGCAGCACATTATCCAGGCCTTGTCCAGGAACACAGCTAAGGATTTTTGCTTAGAGCAAATTGGTCCTGCCACATTCCAGTCTTTTCAACAGTCACATAATTTCTGCATCATTAAGAACTGACGTAGGAACCCAGCATAAAAAAAAAAAAAAAAAAAAAAACCAGCATACAGACTCTAAAATGGGCAGCATAGACTACACTCTAATTAGAAATCTCTGGCATACGTTATTCTAGGGCCTTGCCATGAATGTAACAGAAATGCCAGATTTAGGCATAATCTCTTAATCTAGTTTCCTTTCAAAATACTTGAAAAAGCCTCCTTGCTGCCTTTGAGTCCTAGGATAAAACTACTCGGGGCTTCCAGTGAATACTAGAGAATTATTGCATTTCTTAAAGTCTGGCCACTATTGTCAAGATACGGAAAAAAAAATATCATGGCCATCATGTTAAAAAAATGCCTAAAAATTTTCAAGTAAGATTGACTTACATGAAACATAATCAGCATCAGAAAACATATGGTAGATACTGACATCTGCTACAGTACAGTCCTGGCTGTCGGTCAGCCGTTTCAAAAAGTTGTGCTGTAAAGGAAAGTATATTACACACTTACGGTCATTACAGAATTGTTTTCACCTGGTACATATTAAACACCTCATCAGTATCTGTAATTTATGAGCATAAGAAGTCAATTCAGGCAGCTACTATTAAGAACTTAGGCAAAGCTGCTCGAACTAAGACACTGAAATTTTTCTCGTAGAGACTGCACAATATTTTGTTGATTGGGAGATGGCCCGCTCCAAAGATAGCCATCCAGTTTGTCAGAATTGTTGTACGATGTCAAATACGGTGAAAGACCAAGTTTGCTATTTATTGGCTTCTTTGGAGTGCAAGGACTATTTAAAGAGTAAGATGTACTGTTGCTGCAGATACCATCAAAGGAGTCAGCCCCTGTCACCTTTGGGTCAGATTGTCTTCTGCGATTACGAGCTAACTCTGCCTCATCTTCTTCTGACTTTATTTCCACATAGTCATCTTCATCTCCTTCAGTCTCTTTGAAGTTGGAAAAATAGTTCTGGGTAGCTATGTGGGCACTTAAGGGTAATTTTCTATTGACTACCAGAACCTTCTGCGAGTCTTGGAGTGTGAGCTCTGAGCGTTTTCCAGTGTCCTGTTGACATGAGTCAGCAACACCTACCAGCAAATCCTGGTGACTGTCACACCTGAAGCTTCTGTGTAAAGACAGTAGCTGCTGCGTTCCCGTGTCATCAGGGTAGCTGATAGAGTCCGATGATTTGTTTATCAAGACTGAGGAAGAAGACTGGGACCTGTTATAAGGCTGAGATTTAGCACTGATTCCTTTCCGGCCCAAAGAGTTGTAAAGATGGCCCTGACATGAGTTCTCTTTGTTGGGCTGACTTACTACCACACTGTGTCTCTGCATGGGGCCCAGCAGAGGGTCACTGGTTTGAAGAGAAGGCACAGAATAAGCTGTGGACAATTGTCTGGGAGTATTTTTTGTACTGAACTCTACAGCGGGATATTTTGACTTTAAGTCTTGCTCTGGCTGAGGACAGAAATCTGCTAATTCTCCATTACTGTAGGTTGAATGCAAAAGCCAGTCTTCATTACTGTGTTGAGCCTGGGAAGGTGGTGTGGACTTGAGGCTTGAGGGTTCCTGCTGACAGGCCCAGCCATCTTTCTGAGCTTTAAGTGGAGACTCTCTGAATACAATCTGGTCATACAGTTGGGAATACTCAGCAATCCTGGCACCTGGAAGGCAAATATGGAAAGATATAAATACACACAGGATTAACTTTTTATGCAAAGATTAAAAATAAGAACATAACATTCAAACAATATACTTAAAAAAATTTAAACAGTAGACAAGGCTTTGAAGTGAGGATAAGTAATCGCTGAACACGAAGCAACACAAACTAATAAAATAATCCATAGTTTAATACAAATGAAAATGTCACCTAAAAGTACATTTAATTTGATATAATTCTGGATTATTTTATTTCAACAGCAGGTCTGCAAGCATCCATTATATGTAATGAAAATTTTTACTTTTTCTTTACAAGCATGAAATAGTAGCATCAATGCTGAAAACGGGCATCGTAACAAGCAAAGTCAGCACTTAAGCCCTAGTCAATGAAAAGTACCTCAAGTAGTCATTAAAAGAAGCATGACCACAACCCAGAATGCAAAGGCTACTCATGACTTCTCACTACTCTTGATTGCTCTTAGTCAATTAATCCCAGAGGAGTCTGCTCATGGCTGCTGTTCCAGACTTCCCGTTTCTAGGCAGCCCTCCATGGCCACTATCTGGAGAACCAATGTCTATGGAAGGTCCTCCCTTCAGTACTTCAAAACCACATTTATTAATTAATTCACATCTCCTTTTCCATCCCCAGGAAGTCAGGTGTGAAAGTCTAGGCCTCTAAGACATTAAGAATAAATCATCTGGGCATATAGTTGATAATCCAATGCTCTCTATTATTGGTTCCAGACAGTCATTTGGCAGTTACTTCCAGAAAGTTTCTGCCACTTAAAATTAAGCTATGAGCCCATTCTCCCCTCTGCTTCACTTCTGAGTACAGACATTTCTAAAGACATTAACTGAACCACGATGTGGATAGAGTGTTCTCTTGGGCCAGCAGCTATTTCAGAGAGGAGCTCAGAGATGTCAGTTTTAAGAGTTGCTCCCCATTCCTCATTCCCCCACCCTCAATCAGAGGACCCACTGGACCATCCCAGAATCAATGCTATCAAGTCGATTCTGACTCATAGTGACCCACAAGACAGAGCAGAACTGCTCCACAGGGTTTCCAAGGAATGGCTAGTGGAAAGAACTCCATACATCCTATAAACTGCCTGGACCACATCTTCACAATCTCTATGAAAGTATTATATACCACATATAGTAACAACCACCTGGTGATATTATGTTTTCTTCTTCAGTAAGCTATTTATACTTTTAGTAAACTGTTGTCAGTAAATCATTCAATAAACTTAACTAATTTATTTATTTATTTTTATTTAATTGAGTTTCTCTTTTTTTTGGAGTCTCTCTTCTATGAGGACAGGAAACCTGCTATCCTTCTATGGGACCTTTAACTGCAACCCCTCAGTCCCCTCAACCTACCTTCAACCCCCACCCTTGCAATGAGAGTAAACAGTATGTTTAACTTCTCAATATCAATTCTATATTCAGATCCTTTAGGTTTCCAAACTCAAATTCCTTTGAAGGACCAAACCAAAAGAACCAAACCCACTGCCGTTGAGTTGATTCTGACTCATAGAGATCCTATAGGACAGAGCAGAACTGCCCTATAGGGTTTCCAAGGAGCAGCTGGTGGATTTGAACTGCTGACCTTTTGGTTAGCAGCCGGGCTCTTAACCACTGTGCCGTGAGAGCCCTAGGTATAGTCTGAAGGCCTCTGTCCTACAGAGATTATTAATTCAGAAGGTCTAGTAACAAAAACTAGAGATACTACTTTTTAAAGGGCAGTAAAGACTCCTCCTAATTATGATTTAGCAATACACTTAAGAGATTCAAAGGCTACATGTATGCCAAGGTGCCCATCTTCCAAAACCTTTCGCCGTCAAGTTGACTCCAACTCATAGTGACCCTATAGGACAGAGCAGAACTGCCTTATAGAGTTCCCAGGGCTGTCATCCTTACAGACACAGACTGTCACATCTTTCTCCCGCAGAGCAGCTGGTGGGTTCAAACTGCCAACCTTTTGGTTAGCAGCTAAGTTCTTAACCACCAGGGCTCTTTTGCACCCATCTTAGCCACCCTGAAATCTATGTCTCAGCAACTGTGATGCTCAACCAAAGGCGGCTGCCTTTAGATGTGTCACTGGCTGGCAGTCCAATCTGAAAATCAGATGGTTCTGCCAAACCCATTCTCAAATATACTAGAGCCCTGAGCCTGATCTCACAGCTGAGTCATGAAGACTCTGAACTTTCACTAGGTTCTAAGAAGATGACAATTTTGGGAAAAGCAGTGGAAGCTTAAAAAAAAAAAAAATCAGTCGAATTATTCCAGTACCAAAACTCGTAAGAGCAACCAGTTTATAAAGTTTTATAAGAATAATCAGCTCTTGACTTTAAAACATGGTAGTCCAGATAATCTGAAACCATGTATTATCTAAAATATCCACAGTACTTCTCATGCCTTTGTCTTCCTCATTACAGTCTCTTCTCCCCTTGCTTAATCAAATCTACCTATTTTTCAAGACCCACCATAAGTCCTATCCCTTCCAGAAATCCCTTTTTAACTGATTTATCTGAAGTTTTATAGATTTAGTGTGTGCCATAGTACTTAGCTATTGGTTGCTTGTGCATACACACACAATCGTGTGTTGCTAGTTGTTTTATATGGGCTAGTTTATTATTCCAGATGGTCTGAGTTTTTTAATCTTGGAGAACAACATGGTACATTTTGCTCAAATCCCCACAAAGTGTGTAGCATAGTTCTAGACCAAAGTGGTCTCAATAGGTACTTCATTACTCAGATAATTTTCCAACTGCCTCCTTTTATTTTAAGCATAGTGTTAAAAATGGATGTGTGTTTCCTGAGGCCAAGGGTGGAAAGGCAGCATGGAAATCAGGCGCATAGCAGGAAAAGAGGAAGCAGGAAGACAGACAGCCTTTGATTAAAATAGGAGTGTAGGTAACTCATAAGGTTGCTATTCAGTGCTGTGGAGTCCATTCTGATTCATGGCGGGCTCATCTGTGTCAGAATAGAACCACTTTCCATAGGGTTTTCAAGGCTGTGACCTTTCAAAAGCATACTGCCAGGCCTGTCTTCCAAGGGACCTCTGGGTGGGTTTGAACTGCCAGATTTTCAGCCAATAGTTGAGTGCTTAACCATTTGTACCACCCAGGGACTCCGAAAGATAACTCGCAATAGGTACTTTTTTTTTTTTATCTTTGGATAATGAAGAGTTGGCCATTTAATAACTTTGAATAAAAAGTATCTCACCGCATAGACAACATAACATGCCTTCTAAGTTGTGTGTGTGTGTGTCAACTTGACATAATAAAGGAGCCTAATTTGATGCCAATGTGAATCAAAGATACCAACAGCTATCATTAAATAGATTTCCTTAGCCAGACACCTAGGAAATGGCTAGCCCAACATGACACCTCTAGCTTAAAAAGCTTGGTGTTAATCAGCTGGATCAAGGCTCCACCTCATTCTTAGTTCTGGTATTAATAATAGTCTGTATATAACATGTACGTTATCATTAATGACAGCCCCAGGGCTGTCTTTGGTTCATTTCCCTTTTTGCACGTTTAAAAGGTAGAGTTCTTCTGGCTGTAGGTAAAAACCGGAAGTGCTCCTTGCTCAGGGAAGTACGAAGCACGCTGTTTCTAAGACAGAGGATTAAAATCAACGTTTCTGATGTATGCTTCAGATATAGACAAAGCATAAAATGCTATTTTGTCTCTCCTGTATTTCACCAGGAGAAAGCTTTCTCAAGTTGCTATGGAGTTTTCTCCCGCGTGAAACATCAACAAAAAAAAAAAAAAAAAAGGAATGCAAAAGCATCCTTGGCCTCAGAAACCATCAGGGGGAGGCTGACCGACAATAGCCTCTAAAATGTGGGAGCAACTAGACCTGGTTGGGTGATGCTAGGCGGATATCTGACCCAGGGCCTATAGACCCCGGCTAGAGAGTTCAATAAAGATGCTCGAGAGTTTCGGCAGGTGAATAGGGCGCTCCTCCTTCTGCACAACACCGAGAGCAAGCTCCTGGCAAAGTGGCAAGGCCCACACGAAGAAGTCTGGAGAATCGGTCCATTCGATTACGATGTCCTGTGCCCAGATAAACAAGAGAGAGAAAAGGGGTCATCATGTCAACTGGTTGAATGCCGAGTGGGCACAGGAAGTGGTCTCGATCCACCCAGATGGCAGAGGCATCAGGTCCCAGAGATGGCAGGCCCTAGGGACGTGCTCCTGCCAGACAGCAGGGAAGACACCACTCAGAAGACAACTGTGGAGAGAATCTCCTCTCTGCTGGGGAGAGCGTCGATAGTAGCCAACCATGTCAGAAAGGACCCAGACGCAAAGCTGAGAAAAGGTCCTATAGGATCCCAAGAAGACACCAGGAGGTAAAACGAAAATGGGAATAAACTAAATCGGAAAAGAAATAAAAGAAACCCCCAAACTGAAATCAGTTAATGCTTAACAAGGGGATAAAAAAGACAACTACTGAAGTTAGTTGTAAGACCTTACGTTTATTCTCGAAAGGATGTGCTTCTACCAAGGTTAGAATTCTTGCTTTTAATGGATGGTCCATATTCAAAACAACCAAACCAAAATCAGAACAACCAGGCCCAGGCAATTACTACTCATTAAATGATATTCTGCCAGCATAACCCTCTGTCATCGGAAACATTTGTATCATATTTTCTTTTATCCTGAGAAGAGCTGCCATGAATTCTGGCCCCAGCCCAGATTCGGTCATTTGGTTTCAATCACTAATTTGCTAATACACAACTGTTTCCAATTGCTATCCATGCCTGAAAAAATAGTCATTCTGCAGCTGGGAGCCCGGTCACTTTCTCTAAGTATAACAACGAACCAGTTTAACAACACTAGCTTTTGAAAATGGACATGAATTACTTTAAGCATACTACTGCAAGGAGAAAAATACGTGTGATCTATTCTCTCTCACATCCATATAAAATCATTTGAGACCTTTATTTTATTAAAAAAAAAAAATGAAAAAGAGCTCAAAGGAGAAAGTTGGCTCTACAGCAATTGTTTTTTGTTTTTTACTGTATGATTAGCTCTAGAAAAGATCAAAGCTTTGCATAATTCTTAAATATTCCCAAACTAAGAAAACAAACAAAAAGCCCTGTGGGTTCTTGTCACGTACTTCCAGATTTACTTAGGACTTGACTATCTCCTCCCGCTTATCCTTTGGTTTCCATGGAGATAAATAAATCCATCCCAGGGAAAGGACATCATCAGTGTCAACCTGGCCAAATCTCCATACTGTTATCAAGAGACCATATGTAAACCTGTCCTGAGACTGAGCCATCTGGTTTCTATTTTCTATTGGAGGCTTAACTCCTGTCATTGTATTAAGGTGGTTCTTTGTCAGGAAACCTGGGGCATGTTTTAAAAATTACGGTGTAAAAGTAAAAGCTGCAATGTTTTAAAATGCAGATTCCTGGGCCGAACCCCAGACATCTCTCTGGGCCTAGGAGCAAACAGCTAGTCAGGTGAGAACAGTCGCCCCTGGGGATTTTTCTTTCCATGACAATGATGTACCTTTTCCAAATGGATGCTCTTCCACTGTGGCCACTGTTAACTTTTGTCCCCCAGAACCCTCTCTATGGTAGCCAGCGGATACGTCCTTCTTCACAGCGGAGGAAGAAGTCAAACCAGGAACCTCTCATTCCCTTAGCCCTAATGTTTCCGGTATCATACCTGAGATCTTGGTTTAGTTCTGCCCCCAAAAGAGGCCAGACTACAGAATTACACTTCTTGAAAGCATATGTGAAGAAGCGAATGAGATGGTATGCTTTACAATAGTTATTTAAAAAAATCAAATAGTAACCAAAATAAATGAGAACACAACTAAGTGGGCTGTAGCGTGAACAACTAAGAAAAGTGTCAGCAAGATTCTTTTTCCTTACAGTTAGAATGAGTAGGCATTTTTGTCAGGAATTCTAGAGGCAAGAGCAACCCAAGTCCACGTGCTTCCAAACCTTAAAAGATTACATAATCTACTATTCCTCCTAATGAATTACTGAAACAGGTTAAAACTGGTGGCTATTTTTCATACTTTAGATTATCTTAAAGAAACCTTTTTCTTAAAATGTCAATCCTATAATGACAATGTTACACGTCGACAAAACCCAACTAGGCCAAATCAAGCTCTAACTTATAAACTTATACTTCTCCTTTATTTGATTCACTGGAAGTGAAGTGAAAAGATTAGTAATAGCTTTGTCAGTGATCTTTGACATCATAAAAGTTTGACAACATGATCACACACGTATCAGTTTTAAGGACATTTTAGAATCTGAAAACAGCATTTGACAATCTGATCACACGTGTATCTGTTTTAAGGACATTTTAGAATCTGAAAACTATGCTCACATCTTACTATCAGGAAAGAAGAAAAGCACGGTGAACATACCAATGGCAGCCCCTCCTTGCTTCTTCTCTTCTAAAATGGCAGCCAGGTCTTTGTGTACCAAATTATGCTGCTGACTGGCTGGTGGCTGCTCCAGCTCTGGACTTTTCACCTTTAGAAGTTGATTTGCCTTCTTGATCTTCTGGCTATACTGCCTAGCCATCAAAAAAACCCTGCTTTTTGTTTTATCTGAGGCCTCTGTCCCAGGCTCAGAGATTTCTGGGTCTGTTTGGGACAGACTGCTGATGGCCAAGTCGTAGGGATTTTCCATAGGAGGTACCTCACTGGCCAGAGAGAGCCGATTAAGACTCACAACGGAGCCTTCTTTAGAAATCAGGCCTTCGTCCAATGGGTGATTGGCCCGGCTAGCTCTGCCAGCCCTGCTTTTCACAGGGGTGAGGAAAGTATGGCTCTCCGGAAGTGACAGTGTGGATGTTGAATGGGCCCTGTCCTTGTTCAGCTCAGGTGTGCTCCCCGCGTGCAGCCTGTCTGGCACGTCGTCCTTGCTAACAGGAAACGCAGCTAGGAGACGGTCTCTAGTTTTGTCTTCATTTTTCTTGATGTAATTTTCAAGGTCATTCCAGATTTCATCAACTTCTTCCGACAGTTTATCAGATATGGACTTGTCAGTTACGGACAAGTTACAGCTGGGAGAGTTATACAGCAAACTCAGATAATTGTTATCAGAGGGACCCTGGTGGTAGGGCATTTCGTCCTCCTCACTGAACTGGAGCCTGTCCTGGGAAACGAATGGCCTCAGGCTGTCACAGCATGCAAAGTCAGCCTGCAGACCTAAAAAGGTGCTCCTCTTTGGTCGTTTTAGGCTGCTGCATTGGAAATTCGGAGATGGTGGCTCGGGGAGTCCTATGGTGTCATAGACGTTTTCCTCCACAACCTTGAGGTCATAGGTGTTTTGGTTAGATGATTTTCTACCTGTTAGAGTTCCATCTCTTCTTGTGTGGAGAGTACTCTTATCTCGGCCAGTCTGCCTCTTGAAGAAGGCTAACTCTGGGGTGCTTTTGGGGCGAACAGAGTCCTTGGCTGATTTTTGGGGAGTGGATTCAGCTTCTTCTCGTTTAGCAACCATTAATTTTAAGTCTTCGTAACTTATGTTATCATAAACATGGTCTAGATCATCAAAAGTCAACTCTACAGAGGATCCAAAGGAAGTCATGGCATCCTGTCCTTCAGTGGTAGGCCCGTTCTGCAGCTCCCTTCCGGGGCTGTACTGAGAGCCATCGCTGTCTCTAATCCTTATCTCAGGAGGGCAAGTATTGCTCTCACCGGCACTGCTGGCCCTCCTAACAACCCTGTGGCCAGAGCCAGAGGCCTCTATGGACTGAATCTGTCCCATGTGCCAGCTGCAAGGGCGACTTGAAGTGCTGTCTTCGCTCAGTCTGGTGGAGTTCAAGTCTGAAGAGGAGAAGGACGGCACGAACATCTGATAATCATCCTCGTCGTCCTCGTTCTCCTGTGGGGCCCGCTGACTGGGGAACAAGGCTTGCCTGATCTGAGGGTCGGTCCAGATGTTTCTCACAGCACCACCCCCGCCCAGCACGCTGAGGATGGCTGAGCTGCTCGGTTGACTGGTCCTCTGGGCAGGAGGTGGCCCTGCTGAAGTCAGCTGGGGAGGCCCGTTCTCTCTGGAGGCCTGAGGAGGTCAGAAATATAGCAACTGAGTGACAACACCATGGAGAAGATACATAGCATCTGACGTTCTCTTGTATTTACCTACTGTCTCTCCCTTAGACTATAATACTCTTAAAGAAAATGATGGGTAAAAATAGTTGCTTTTAATTGTCTTGAGAAGCACTTCAGTTCTTTGCTAAAGGAAGGAGCAGAAAAGACAGTAACTAATATTTATATAGAAACTAGGCTACGCCATTTGCAGACATTGTTCAAAGTTAATGTTCGCAGTAGCTCTGTGACTTAGATATGACTGTATCAGTTTCAGAGCAAGGAAATCTAGGGCTCATAGAGAGCCAGTAACTTGCTCTACCTAGCCAGTAGCAAGTAGGACTCAACCCAGGTCTGATTTCAAAACCTTTGCCCCATTGCAGCATATCAGCTAAATTCAGAAAGCTTTTACTTTATATAAGTCCAGTGTACACTTCGCAAATATTGATTATATGATACCTGGTTTCTATCAAGGACTTTCTTAGAACCTTAGACCCATCCTGGACTTGCGAGGAGTCTTATAGTGGTTTCCAATTCAAAAGTCCTTGTCAGTGACCCCACTGCACACCCCAAAGGTTTCCTTAAATTTGCAGACCTACAATGAACCTAACCAGCATTACCTTGGTTTATAGACTCTTGGCAAAGAGCCTTTTGTTCCAAGGTTGTAATTTAATCCACTATTGAAATTTTTAAACTTTCCTTCAAAATTCATTTAATTAAGTAATATTTATTTGCCTGTTAGAAAGTCAAATATGAGTGGCATTAACTATTTCTAATCAAAGAAAACAATGGGGTCTTTTATAACTTGGAACCTTTCTTGCTGGGGCTGAATTATGCAGAGAGTTAATTACCCTCTAACGCTCTTCTGTAAGTATAAGAATAAGCTTCAAAGAATTGAAAGGGTTAAGGCCTGTTCAAACTAATTAGTACCCAGGATGTATTTTCTGATCAAAATACTATAGTTATAGTTAGATATTGGGGATGTCAAATTTGCAAGAACCTTCCATCACTTGTCAAGGAATCTGGTACACACATTTCCTTGGAATTTCTGTATTTTTCTTTCTTTCATTATCTATCATCTACCTTTGGTCTCAGGATATTTATTTATATTTTGGATCTTGTTGGGAATTGATTACAATCCTGAGAGAAGCAAGAGCTATTAAGTTACCGTCAAGGAATATTTCCTTTTATTAATTCTTTACTCATTAGTAAATCTGCTTTTTGTATACATTCTGCACGCTCCTGTTGGGAAATGGAATTTCGCTATATTGGAAAAAGCACATCTGCTGTTTTTCTTTCTTTCTGGTCTTCAGAGTCCCCGTATGGAGCCTTGGTTGGATCTCTGCTGGAAAAAGTTTCTAAAAAGCGCTTGAGATTGTAACTCTAGGACCCTTCTTTCTTTCATGGAGTGACTGCTCCATCTAAGTGAGAAGGGCTGGGCTCCAAGGTCTCAGTTGGGCTGCTTCAAAGTCCAGGGCATCTTCTGCAATGATTCCATTTGTGAAAACAATGTAGATTAAAAAAAAAAAAAAAATCTAAATCTCAAGCCATCTTTCAGGGCAATGAGCCAATTACTGTTAATAGGTTTCAAAAAAGCTTCCAAATAAAAATATGCAGTAATTGAAAAAAAAATCCACATACCCTAAGCCATGAAAATGATGTTTCTATTGATTTTTAGACATTTTATTGGCTTTAACTGAAAGGTAAGGCCTTTATCAACAGGATCACCTTGGCCCTGTGTTAGGGAATGGTGCAAGTGGAACTTCGGGAAAGGTTTACAGAGCCACATCCTTACAGATTTCTAAGAGTGAACAAGAAGCCATGATCCATTCCTCAAGAATTGCTAATTAAGTCAATTGTTCAGTGGTGACACTGGACAAACCACTCAGGCCAGGATGCAATACCTAGTCATCATCATGCTAATAAATTTATATGTACATCTTGCAGTAAAAACAAAAAACCAAACCGGTTGCTGTGAGTCGATTCCGACTCATAGTGCCTACCATTTTCAACACATTAAAACAAATCCCTCTTCTCCTAACCTTTCAGCAGAGAAGAAAAAGAAAAACTTGGTAAGGGAAGACTCATTATATCACGTAGCAGGACCTTGGTCTCAGAAAGGACCCTCCTCTCTGGGATTGAAGGCCAGCGCTTCCAGAAGCGAGCAATACTCAGGCCTTAAAAGAGCAAGGTGGGGTGGATCACACTAGTCCTTGCAGGTGTTATATCCTGAGGTACGGTTACAGCTTCTAAGGCCAGAGGCAGGGCAGGAGGGTGAATAAGTAATCACCTTAGTTCTAAGAGATGAAACAGCAGGGAGGGAGGAGGTCGATAAGGATGAGCCCTCATTTAATCTATTTCAAAATGTAAAATAATTGCTCGCACTTGGAATATAGGCTGGGGTTGAAACAGATAAAGAAAAAAAAAAGAAAAAAACCAAACCCACTGCTGTTGAGTCGATTCCAACTCATAGTGACCCTATAGGACAGAGGAGAACTGCCCTGTAGAGTTTCCAAGAAGCGCATGGTGGATTCAAACTGCTGACCTTTTGGTTAGCAGCTGTAGCACTTAACCACTACGCCACCAGGGTTTCCTATAAAGGGAAGAGTACCTACAAAAGGCACCTAAAGCAAACATTTCAAAATAAGAAATGTAAATAGTGCTTACCTTTTGGATGTCCTGTGCTGTTTCTGGAAAAAAAAAAAAATTTTTTTAAGTTCGAGAATAAAAAATAGATCTCACACATAGATAGCCGCTAACATTTTATAAGGAATTTTTCAATTATTGCTAATAATTGAAGGCCAAAAGGCTTCTGGGCTCTTTGTACTTAAAAGTATTTTTGGTGTGACAATTTTCCATTATCCTACTTATGTAAAACAACCTTAGATTGTCCGAATGTGAAGTATCTTCTTAATTTCGGAAGTTCTGATTGGTCATGTGTGTCTCATCTTTAAAAATTAATTTCAGAAGCATATAAAGCAAAAAGTGATCAAACCCTCCTCCACAAATTCCACCCCCTAGAGGTAACCACAGAGTCCCTGGGTGGTACAAATGGTCAACACTTGGCTGCTAACCAGAAGGCTGTAAGTTTGAGACCACCCAGAGGTGCCTGAGAAGAAAGTCCTGGCCACCTACTATGAAAAGTCATTGAAAACCCTACGGAGCATTGTTCCACTTTCACACACGTGAGGTGACCGTGAGCTGGAGTCGACCAGATGGCCACTGGCTTTTCCAGGTAACTACACTTAAAGGTTTGATGTTCATCTTTCGTAGTTTCCACCGCCTGCCTAATACACACACCTCGATGCGGTTTTCTAAAAAAAAAATTTTCCTGTGCTTCAGGTGAAAATTTACAGGTAAAATTAATTTTTCATATATGGTTACGTGACCCTAGTTGCAAATCCCTATACTTTGTCAGCATACTCCCCCTTTCCACCCTGGATTTCCTGTGTCCATTCAACCAGCTTCTATCACTTTCTGCCTGCTCATCCCGCCTCTGGACAGGAGCTGCCCATTTAGTCTCGTGTATCTACCTGAACTATGAAGCACACTCTTCACGAGTATTATTTTATGTTTTATAGTCCAGTCTAATCTTTGTCTGAAGAGTTGGCTTCGGGAGTGGTTTCAGTTCTGGGTTAACAGAGAGTTCGGGGGCTGTGTCTTCTGGGGTTCTTCCAGTCTCAGTCAGACCACTAAGTCTGGTGTTTTTATGTGAATTTGAGTTCTGTACCCCACTTTTCTCCTGCTCTGTCAGGGACTCTCGGTTGTATGCCCTGTCAAGGCGGTCACTGGTGGTAGCTGAGCACCATCTAGTACTGGTCTGAGGCTGATGGGGTCTCTGGTTTATGTGGCCCTCTTGTCTCTTGGGCTAATATTTTCCTTGTGTCTTTGGTGTTCATTCTCCTTTGCTCCAGGTGGGTTGGGACCAATTGATGCAACTTAGATGGCTGCTCACTAGCTTTTAAGACCCCAGACGCCACTCACCAAAGTGGGATGCAGAACATTTTCTTAATAAACTTTACTATGCCAATTTTCCTAGATGTTCCCGAAAACCATGGTCCCCAGACCCCAGCCCAGCTACTCTGTCCCTCGAAGTGTTTGGCTGTGTTCAGGAAACTTCATAGCTTTTGTTTTAGTACAGCGATGCTGACTTCCCCTATATGGTGTGTCGCCCTTTCCTTTGCCTATGATAATTCTTGTCTACTAGCTAGTAAGCGGCTGCAACAATGAGCTCAGGCATAACAGCGATTGTAAGGATGGCTCAGGACCAGGCAGTGTTTCATTCTGTTGGGCATAGGGTCGCTGTGAGTTGGAACCGACTCGACGGCACCTAACAACAACAACATCTAGTTAGTGAATACCCCCTCCCTCCCTCCTAACCATCAAAGAATGTTTTCTTCTGTGTTTAAACCTTTCTTGAGTTCTTATAATAGTGGTTTCATACAATATCTGTCCTCTTGCGACTGCCTAATTTCACTCAGCATAATGCCTTCCAGATTCAACCATGTTGTGAGATGTTTCGTGGATTCCTCATTGTTCTTTATAGTTGTGTAGTATTCCATTGTGTGTACATACCATAATTTGTTTATCCATTCATCTGTTGTTGGGCACCTAGGTTGTGTCCATCTTTTTGCTATTGTTAACAGTGCTGCAGTGAACATGGGTATGCATATATCTATTTGTGTGAGGGCTCTTAGTTCTGCAGGATATATTCCAAGGAGCAGGACTGCTGGATCATATGGCACTTCTATTTCTAGTTTTTAAGGAAGTGCCTTGGAAACCCTGGTGAAGTAGTGGTTAACTGCTATGGCTGCTAACCAAAGGGTTGGCAGTTCAAATCCACCAGGCGCTCCCTGGAAACTCTATGGGGCAGTTCTACACTGTCCTATAGGGTCGCTATGAGTCAGAATTGACTTGACGGCATTGGGTTTGGTTTTGGAAGCGCCAAATCGATTTCCAAAGTGGTTATACCATTTTACGTTCCCACTAGCAGTGTATAAGTGTTCCGGTTTCTCTACAACCTCTCCAACATTTTATTTTGTGTTTTTTGGGTCAATGCTAGCCTTGGTGGGGTGAGATGGTACCTCACTGTAGTTTTGATTTGCATTTCTCTAATGGCTAACGATCGTGAGCATTTGCTCATGTATCTGTTAGCCACCTGAATGTCATATCCTTTGCCAATTTTTTAAATTGGGTTGCCTTTTTGTTCTTGAGGTTTTGCAGTATCTTGTATATTTTAGAGATTAGATTCTGATCAGATATGTCATAGCCAAATTTATTTTCCCAGTCTGTAGGTTGTCTTTTTACTCTTTTGGTGAACTCTTTTGATGAGCCTAAGTGTTTGATTTTTAGGAGCTCCCAGTTATCTAGTTTCTCTTCTGGTGTTTGTGCATTGTTAGGTATGTTTTGTATTCTGTTTATGCCATATATTAGGGTTCCTAGCGTTGTCCCTATTTTTCCTTCCATAATCTTTACTGCTTTAGATTTTATATTTAAGTTTTTGATCCATTTTGAAGTAGTTTTTGTACATGGCGTGAGGTATGGGTCTTGTTTCATTTTTTTTTGCAGATACATATCCAGTTATGCCAGTGCCATCCGTTAAAGAGGGGCTATTGTAAATGGTATTGATTTGGTGATCTCCTCTTCAAAGTTCTCTTTGTTGGTGAACAATCCAACTGATTTTTGTATGTCTATCTTATACCCTGATACTTTGTGCTGAAATCTTCTATTAGTTGCAGTAGTTTTCTTGTGGATTATTTGGGAGTTTTCTGTGTATAAGATCATATCATCTGCATATAAGGATACTTTTACTTCTTCCTTACCAGTTTGGATGCCCTTTATTGCTTTTTCTTGCCTTATTGCTCTGGCTAGGACCTCCAGCACAATGTTGACTGAGAGTGGTGATAAACGGCATTCTTGCCTGGTTCCCGTTCTCAAGGGGAAAGGTTTCAGACTCTCTCCATTGAGGATGATGTTGGCTGTTGGCTTTGTATAAATGCCGTTTGTTGTGTTCAGGAATTTCCCTTCTATTCCTATTTTGCCGAGAGTTTTTATCATGAATGGCCGTTGGAATTTGTCAAATGCCTTTTCTGCATCAATTGATAAGATCATGGGGTTCTTTTGTTTTATTTATGTGATGGAATACATTGATTGTTTTTCTGATGTTGAACGATCCCTACATACCTGGTATGAATCCCACTTGGTCATGGTGAATTATTTTTTTGATATGTTATTGAATTCTACTGGGCTAGAGTTTTGCTGAGGATTTTTGCATCTATGTTCATGATGGATATTGGTCTGTAATTTTTGTTTTTTTCACGGTGTCTTTACCTGGTTTTGGTATCAGGGTTATGCTGGCTTCATAGAATGAGTTCAGGAGTTTTCCATCCTTTTCTATGCTCTGAAATACCTGTAGTAGAAGTGGTATTAATACTTCTCTGAAGGTTTGGTAGAATTCTCCAGTAAAGCTGTCAGGGCCAGGGCTTTTTTTTTGTTGTTGGGAATTTTTTTTATTACCTCTTCAATCCCTTCTTTTGTAATAGATTTATTTAGTTGTTCTACCTTGGTTTGTGTTAGTTTTGGTAGGTAATGTGTTTCTAGAAATTTGTCCATTTCTTCCACGTTTTCAAATTTGTTGCAGTACAATTTTTCATAGTATTCTGTTACGATTCTTTTAATTTCAGTTGGGTCTGTTGTGATATCGCCCATCTCATTTTTTATTTGGGTTATTTGCTTCCTCTTCTGTTTTTCTTTTGTCAGTTTGGCCAATGGTTTACAATTTTTTTGATCTTTTCAAAGGACAAGCTTTTGGTCTTGTTAACTCTTTTGATTGTTTTACTATTTTCTATTTCATTGAATTTGGCTCTAATTTTTATTATTTGCTTCCTTCTGGTGCCCGAGGGCTTCTTTTGCTGCCCTCTTTCTATTTGTTCAAGTTTTACGGTTAATGTTTTGATTTTGGCCCTTTCTTCTTTTTGGATGTGTGCATTTATTGCCATAAATTGACCTCTGAGCACTGCTTTTGCTGTGTCCCAAGGGTTCTGGTAGGATGTGTTTTCATTCTCGTTTGATTCTGTGAATTTCTCTATTCCGTCTTTGATTTCTTCTATAACTCAGTCCTTTTTGAAGAAGGTGTTGTTCAGTTTCCATGTATTTGATTTTTTTTTCTTGCTTCTTCTCTTACTGACTTCTACTTTTATGGCTTTATGGTCAGAAAAGATGCTTTGTAATATTTCAGTATTTTGGATTCCGTTAAGGCTTGCTTGTGGCCTAATTATGTGGTCTACTGTGGTGAATGTTCCATGTGTGTTGGAAAAGAAAGTATACTTGGCTGCTGTTGGGTGGAGTGTTCTGTATATGTCTATGGTTGATTGTGGCATTTAGATCTTCTGTGTCTTTATTGAGCTTCTTTCTGGATGTTCTGTCCTTAACCGAAAGTGGTGCGTTGAAGTTTCCTACTATTACTGTGGAGCTGTCTACTTCTCTTTTCAATGCTGTTAGAGTTTGTTTTATGTATTTTGGAGCCCTGTTGTTGGGTGCATAAATATTTATTACGGTTATGTCCTCCTGGCGTAGTGATCTTTTTAATCATTATATAGCGTCCTTCCTGGTCCTTTGTGGTGGATTTTGGTTTAAAGTCTATTTTGTCAGAGATTAATACTGCCACTCCTGCTCTTTTTTTGATTGTTGTTTTTATAATAAAAATGATATATGTAATATTGCTTTTTCTGCTAAATATATGTCGACATTCATGTCCGTAGAGATCTACTTCATTTTTTTAAACAGCTGCAGAATATTCCATTGTATGGATGTACTGCAATTTATGTAATCATTTCCCACAAGTTGAGCATTTTATGTAGTGTCTTTTACAAATGCTACGAACAACACACACGTACAAAGGGCTATTCATACTGGGGTGAGTATTTTTATACATGCCTAAAAGTCAAATGCCTGTGTCGAGGGGGATACACATTTGACATTTTAATGAGTATTACCAAATTTTGCTCCAAAACGGTTGCAAAATTTTACTCTCCTACCAATAGTATCAAATAGTGCCTGTTTTTCTATATCTTTTGGGCAAGCTCATACCTTTTTTCCCTACAGCTATCTCATTTAAATGTGTGGTTTCTGATTACTAATATAGGTGACTTTTTGTTTTTTCATTTTATTGGCAATTTGTTTCTTCTGTGAAACTGCTAAATTATACTTTCTGCCTTTTAAAGAAGAGTCATTTCTTCCTTCTTTTTAATGTGTGTAATTTCTTGATATAATAGGTATACTACCTTTTTATACTTGTTATTTATGTTATGGAGTCCTGGTGGTGTAGTGGTTAAGAGCTAAGCTACTAACCAAGAGGTCAGCAGTTCGAATCTATCAGCCACTCCTTGGAAACCCTATGGGGCAGTTCTACTCTAACCCATAGGTTCACTGAGTTGGAATTGACTTGATGGCACGTAACAACAACATTTATGTTATAAATATTTTATGTCATGTCATGACTGAATTATGTCCCTCCAAAAATGTGTGTATTAACTTGGTTAGGACATGTGTGGTTGTCCTCCATTTTGTGATTTTCCTCTGTGTTATAAATCATAATCTCTGCCTGTGGTTAAAAGCATTAGGGTAGGATGGAACACGCTTGCTCAGGTCACTCCCTGATCCAATGTAAAGGGAATTTCCCTGGGGTGTGGCCTGTACCACCTTTTATCTCTCAAGAGGTAAAAGGAAAGGCAAGCTAGCAGAGTGGGGACCTCATACCACCAAGAAAGCAGCACCAGGAGCAGAGTGTGTCCTTTGGACCCGGGGTCCCTGTGCCTGAGACGTTCCTCGACCATGGGAAGATTGAGGACAAGGACCTTCCTCCAGAGCCAAAAGAGAAAGCCTTCCCCTGGAGCTGATGCCTTGGATTTGGACTTTTAGCCTACTCTACTGTGAGGAAATAAATTTCTTTGTTAAAACCATCCACTTGTGATATTTCTGTTATAGCAGCACTAGATAACTAAGACACGTCATCTAGCTTTACATTTTATAAAGGGTCACTTTTACTTATAGAAGTCAATTTTACAATAAAATCTGTAATTCATCTGGTGTTTATTTTTTATATATGGTTTGACTAAGCAGATACCGACAAGAATGAGGAAAAGATATTTCAGCACTTACCACTGGTCTTCAAAACTTTATGTGATCTCGAAGAAGGTTCTGGGAGAAGAAATAAAGCCAGCATCATTTGCAAAACCAAATCATGATTTTTTTTATTTATAAGCAAATTATTAGTTTATTGGCAAATTAATTGAGCTCCAGATACTTTTTATCAAATTTACCCAAGTCCACATTGCTTAGAGTTACTCAGCAGCAGTACATTTACTAGTCAAAGTTGCAGAAAAAACGTAAAGCTTTGGAATCAAGAGTCACATAACAGAGATGCAAAATACTGCTTCGCCAAGCCTACCAACTAGCAGAGCGGCTTCCTTAGCTGTAACTACCACTTACAAGCTGATAGGCGCTCTGGTGGCAGAGTGGTTAAGAGCTATGGCTGCTAACCAAAAAGCTGGCAGTTCAAATCCACCAGCTGCTCATTGGAAACCCTATGAGGCAGCTCTACTCTGTCCTATAGGGTCGCTATGAGTGGGAATTGACTTGATGGTAACAGGTTTATAAGCTGACAGGGGCCTTGGTGGTATAGTGATTAAAAGCTCCACTATTAACCAAAAGGTCGGAAGTTTGAATCCACCAGCCACTCCATGGCAACCCTATGGGGCATTCTACTCTGTCTATAGGGTTGTAATGAGTTGGAATTCACTTGATGGCAAACGTTCAAATTTATACTCTTATTCCAGACCCCCCTTCCAAGCTTCAGACCTCAAGTGCTTACTGCCAATTTGACATTTCCCAAATAGACCTAGCAAACTCCACATATCTCAAACTCAGTTCACTTATCTTCTCCCAAAATCTGTTCCTTTATCTGCATTTCCTATCTCGGTTATCATTGACATTATCCTCCCAAGGTAGGCAGAGACTAGCACATCATTCTAAATTTCTCCTGTTTCCACCCATCACAGTCTTGTGGGTTCCCAATAATTCACCATCCCAGCCACCACTGTCTTAGTTCAAGCCCTCACCATCTCTCACCCAGACTAGTGTGATAGCCTTCTAGCTGGTCTCCGTGCCTACTTCATTCTCCATATGGAGCCAGAGTTCTCTTTCCAAAGGCAGATATTCTCATTGTTCATTGCTTAAAATCCTTCCGTATCTTGTTTTTTTAGTTCAAACCCCACACAAGGCCTACCAGCCACATCCCTTGCCGACCTTTTGGTTAGCAGCTGTAGCTCTTAACCACTGTGCCACCAGGGCTCCATTATAGTCCCCCATAATTACTAAATTTTGACTACAACATCCTACTCACCAGATTTTCTTCTCAGCCGATATGGAGCAGAACCTTCTTTTGAACCACAGATGGCTTTCGACTCTCCCTCTGGACTGTAACAGAAGCCTGGGTGATCTGTGAAGACAACCACACGCACCAGCAAGAATGAGGTGTCTTCTGACGTCTCAGAAAACTGTCATGACTTCTTTTGGACAGGTATTGATTTATTTTCTTTTTCATTAGACATGAATACAGTCCCCCTACCCCTATTACTGGTGCTGAATGAGTATCTCAAGGTGCCTAACAACACAAAGACCACAGTATGTTTCTCCAGTGTCAGAGGCAGAGTTATATGAATGAAGTCACTTGGGCCAAAGGACTGGCCTGCCCTGTTCACACCCAGCCAATTCTTAACCCAGAGCTGGGTAAATAAGGTCACTGTCTCAGGCTGGGCTGCTTTGGCCTGGGCCTAGGTGAGATGCACGTGGCACCAATTAGTGGCTTGAAATAATTCCTTATGCTCAGGGGCTAGCACAGGACTGGGAGTGAGCAACTAATGTTGAACTGAGGCAGTCACAGTAACAGCTGACTCCTCTAGGCCCCCATCTTCCTCTGACTTTCCTCCCAATTTGCACAGACCTATCCATAGCTTGGTGGCGCAATGGTTATAAGCCTGGCTGCCAACCAAAAGGCCAGTAGTTCAAACCTGTCAGCCGCTCCTTGGAAACCCTACGTGGCAGTTCTGCACTGTCCTCTAGGGTCGCCATGAGTTAGAATTGACTTGATGGCACAGGTTTATTGTTTTTTTGGTTATCCGTGGCCTGGCCTACTCTTCAGAGTGCTCTTAAAACACAATCTTAAAGAGATTTTCTTGGAATACAGTGTGGGGATTTAGAGAACATGGGAATTAGCCTCAACCTAGCACCCTGGTAGGGACGACTGGCCATGATTTCTCAGGATCTGTTGGATATGAAGTGTGGAGTCATATCTATGAGTAAATCTGTTGCTGTAGAGTTGATTCTGACTCATGGCGACCCCATATGTTATAGAGTAGAACTGCTCCACAGGGTTTTCTTGGCTGTAGTCTTTACAGGAGCAGATGGCCAGGTCTTTCTTCCACAGTACTGCTAGGTGGGTTCGAATTGCCAATCTTTAGGTTAATAGTCATGTGCAAACTGCCACAGCTAGTGATCTGGAAATGGACAGTGGTGACAATGCTGTTCATATTTCTACTTGTGGTTTTTTTTTTAATTATTAACAATTTTTAAGAATTGGCAAGCTGGGGTAGGGGGGAAAGGAGTAAGTGTTTACACTTGAGGTAAGAGTCCTCGAAAGTTATTTTGTAAGCTTTAGTACAAGTAGAAACATTTTAAGACCTGGCCGTGAGTGTTTAAAGCCAGTGTTTTCTATGTTTATTCTGTTTAATCTACGAGATAACGAGGATGTGAGATGTGCTGTTGAAGACGTCTTATTTAATAGGTATTCATCCTCTGCCTAGAAATACAACTGCAGACATGGGGTGGGTGTGAGTCTAGAGTTTAGAATTGTCAGGAACAGCCACGGCTATGTAGTTGGTGTCTTCCTTACAGATGGGCAACATGGCGCTTTTAAGGGGTGGGAGGAGCGGGAGGTGACTGTGGGGCCTTGTGTTCTGGTGGCGTGGGAGGGTGGGGAGAGCTGACCCTGCAATCACGTCCTACATTGTTGGCTGATACAGAAACCTAGGTCTGTGGCCTGCCATCAAGTGACTCACAGATAATGTGACAGAAATCCATTAGAAACAAGCTGATGTGCTAAGAAAAGATTATGCTGTCTGCTGCTCTATTAGAACAGTAAAAAAAGAAAAAGAAAAAAAAAAAAAAAACGTTGTCGTTGAGTTGATTCCAACTCATAGCGACCCTACAGGACAGAGTAGAACTGCCCCATAGGGTTTCCAAGGAGCGGCTGGTTGTTTCGAACTGCTGACCTTTTGATTAGCAGTGGAGCTTTTAACCACTGTACCACCAGGGCTCCAAAACAGCAAATAGAGAGCTGCTATTTTTTTTTTTTCCCACAATTGAAGCTTTTATAAACTCTAAGGTAGAAAATGTTATACGTACAAGTGGACAATAAACTTTCAAGCTGTATTAAGAAGTCAAAACTTACAGATAGCATCCATTTCAAGTAGTGCTTGCTTGGCCTGAAACAGAGAAAGTACAGCCATTGTTGCAATTATATTTTTCTTCCCTTTAAACTATTAGTATTAACACAGATTTATGCAGAGGTAAACTGCCAGTACTAATATAGATTTTAGCTTACCTGAACAAGTGGATTTTTACAAGGTTAAAAAAAAATCAATATTTCTTTTAGGTGTTAATACATAATTCAGTGGGATTCAAACAGATGAGCGCCCCCGTGTGGGTATAAGATGACACATAACTGATGCTCAAGAGAGGAAATAAAAACACAGAAACAAAAAAGAAAGTAAACAACAAAAATGAAAAGGAAAGAAGACGACATCTTTGTCAGAGGTTCGCAACCTGGCAGACCATCAGCATCTATTGGGTAGGTTATTAAAAAATACAGATTCCTGCTCCCCAACCCGGATCTACTGAACCAAAAGCTTGAGGCATGGGGTCTGGGATCTGTACCTCCCCAGCTCTCCCTGTATCACTGGAGCTTTGTAACTGTTTTGTGTTCACCACAAAAAGGTTACTGGAAGCTTCCGCTAAGTGGCTCCCTCCTTCCAAAGGCTGAGTTATTATGGAGAACTCTTTCTGTTCTCCACAGGGCCCCTGAACCTACCATCTCTGCAGTGAGGGGGAAGGGCTGGAAGGGCACGGAGGATTCGGACCCCACCTCTGCCACTTAACTAGATGCATCCTCCGAATATTTCTGAATGTGTTTCCTCAACTGTAAAATGGGACAATAGGACCTTCCTTTCAGAGATGCTGTTAATTAGGATCAAATGATAGGCACGCAAAGAAAAGTGAGTCTATCCACTCTCCCTGAGGGACTGCGCAGGATAAACCTTGGCCCCTGCTTTCTGCACACACAGTTACTTCCCCCCACCCTAGCCCCAATCTTCTGAAGTTTAATGCTTTGGGATATCTTTTGTGTGGTTTCAGTTGCCATATCTTATCGATGTTTAGAAAAATATAAAAAAATAAGTTAATTGCCCTAATCTTTTTGCCCAAGGATTCAAACACGAAAATAGTTTAGGTAGCCTTTCTTGCCTCTTCAATGTAATCTTTGTTTTTCAAAAGTAATATAACCTACAGGTACTATGCTAAAAATCATTTAAAAAATAATTTTATTCATACTTTGGTGCAATCTGTGATATCACTGTAAAAATATTTAGGGTAAGTCGCAACTATATTTAATTTAAAAAGAAAAACCAAACACTAATTCCATGATCTTAATGTTGAGAAAACAAATGCTTAGATTTTTATAACACTGGTATTTCTATCCTACATTCAAAGTTTGAGATTAATAATCTGAATTAAACCAAAATACAAATGTTAACTCAGTTTCTGTGAAGTGCATTTACAGAACCATGTTAACATACGAAATGGAAGTAAAGTGGTTCTAAACTTATCTTCACCTTTATTCTCTGACTTTTAAATCCCTCTGTCTCTAGGATTAGTAGCAGAGAGCTCAGTTAAAGTAATTTGGACAAGCGTTCAGTTTACATACCGTAAAGGAATGAGTGATATGGTCGTTTCCAAGAAGTTCCCTGGTGTCCACAAACCTGACTTCAAGAACCTCAACCCTGTCTTGACATTTAATTAAAAAAAAAAAAAGTAATATTTACACATTTTCCACTAGGGGTCAGCCATGGACCATCACAGAATTAAAGGAACGCGAGGGGTTGAGCGGCACTAAGCTAATAATGGATCCCTGGTGGCCTAGTGGTTAAGAGTTTGGCTGCTAACCCAAATGTTGGCAGTTCGAATCCACCAGATGCTCCTTGGAAACCATAAGGGGCAGTTTTACTCTATCCTATAGGGTCTCTTGGGTATAGGGTTGCTATGAGTTGGAATCGACTTAAATAAGATAGAAAATTATTTTAACATTATAATTATCCACTATTTTTTATTTTTTTTTAGATAAAAAATAGTGGATAAAGTATATTAAATAAGTATGTTTTCATTGTTACTGGTTAAGATGCTCTTTGGAGCCAGGCAGACCTGGGTTTGAGTCCTGACTCTGCCATGCACAAATTGCATAAATGTGAGCAGTTTGCTTAATGTCTCTGGGCCTCTGTTTTCATTTCTCCAAAATGGGGAGAATGAGACCTGTCATTAGGTGCTCTGCTGAGGGTGAATCATGAACATAAAGTACTTAGCACAGGTTATGTGTGCTCAATAAGCTATAGCTGAAAATATAATTTTTGGATTCTAAAAGGATCAGCAACGTGGATAAAAAGAATAATTCTACTATGATTATATTAACCATTTTAATATGTAAAGGAAAAGCAGTCGAGAATGCACATACCTACTGTGGGAAGAAAGTGGACAGGAATGTAAGCTATTCTTATTTTGCTATGGTCTATAATTGCCTTTAAGAATCCCCTTAGCAATTTTGATTTTCCCAGAAGGCGGCAAACAATAGGTGGGGTCTGTCAAAGACACTTCACCATTGCTCAGAAGGGCATTCCAAGGCACAAAGCCAGCAAGCAAGTGACTAACCACCAGGAAAACATAGCCACCTCTTTGTATGAGCCACCTTGCATCACACAACACTGTGATGAAATGAACTCAGGCTTACGTCAAAGCACATACCTACACACATTCACTTCCTGGGGACAAAGTCTTCGCTGACAATCCCAGAGAACAAGCTTCAAACTCTTTCCAAAGCAGACAAAGAGAGCAAAATAGGTTCTCTCCTTTCTTGGAGAATTCCACTCAGCTCTCTCATGATCATCACCTCATTTTCTGTTCTACCTTCCTCCGCCTCAGCCCACCATGGACCATCTCACCAGCCATGTGGAAAATCCATCACCACCCTGGCCTTAGCTCCTTGACCACTTTATCTCTAATAACCTTTTTCTCCACTTGAGAGCAGCAACATATAATCATAGCCACCCACAGAACACTATCATCTCTCAGAATTACACTATTCTAAGGCAGGGCTCCAAAAGTCTTAATGATAGATCTCCGTATTTCCATCCCTCCAAGTTTTACTCCTGCTGAACAAGTTCTCTGACTTTATCGAGACTAGCATTACTTGAATCATTCTTTTTGATGATGAACGCAACACCATTCTTCTTCAAGTTGTCATTCCCAGCTTAGTGGACTATACCATTTTCTGATTTAAAATGGCCAATACCAGTCCATTTCAGCTTACTAATGCCTAGGATATTGATGTTTATGCGTTCCATTTCATTTTTGATGATTTCCAATTTTCCTAGATTCACACTTCGTCCATTCCAAGTTCAGATTATTAATGGATGCTTGCAGCTGTTTCTTCTCATTTTGAGTCATGCCACATCAGTGAATGAAGGTTCTGAAAGCTTTACTCCATCCACGTCATTAAGGTCGACTCTACTTTTTTTTTTTTTTTCCTACTTTGAGGAGGCAGCTCTTCCCCAGTCATCTTTTGAGTGCCTTCCAACCTGGGGGTGCTCATCTCCCGTACTGTATCAGACAATGTTCTGCTGCTATTCGTGGGTGATTCTGCTGGTATCTGAATACCGGTGGCATAGCTTCCAGCATCACAGCAACACACAAGCCCCCACAGTATGACAAACTGACAGACAGCCATGGACACAGCAGTCAAGAAATCGAACGACGCACTGCATTGGGTAAATCTGCTGCAAAGGACCTCTTTAAAGTGTTGAAAAGCAAAGATGTCACCTTGAAGACTAAGGTGCACCTGACCCAAGCCATGGTATTTTCAATCACATCATATGCATGTGAAAGCTGGACAATGAATAAGGAAGACAGAAGAAGAACTGACGCCTTTGAATTGCGGTGTGGGTGAAGAATATTGAATATACGTGTACTGCCAAAAGAACGAACAACTCTGTCTTAGGAGTAGTACAACCAGAATGCTCCTTAGAGGCAAGGATGGCGAGACTGCGTCTTACATATTTTAGACATGTTGTCAGGAGGGATCAGTCCCTGGGGAAGGACATCATGCTTGGCAGAGTACAGGGTCAGCGGAAAAGAGGAAGACCCTCAACGAGGTAGACTGACACAGTGGCTGTAACAAAAGGCTCAAGCCTAACAACGATTGTGAGGATGGCGCAGGACTGGGCAGTGTTTCCTTCTGTTGTGCATAGGGTCGCTATGAGTCGGAACCAACTTGACAACACCGAACAACAGCAACAACAAGCGTTACTTGAACCCACCCCTATTTTCCCAATCTGTTTCACTCTCTACTCAGCCTGGAAATCATGCTCAATCACTGCTGCGATGTGCCTATGAGCACTCTACCCTTCCATGGCCTGTTAACCTTCCCTGGCACCAGCTCTGCAGATCCCCAACCTTAAGTAACCCAAATGCACCATAGTTCCTTAACACTAGTTTTTAAGTTGCCAAGCACCAAAAACCAAACAAAAACTCATTGCTGTCGAGTTGATTGCAACTCATAAGGACCCTATAGGACAGAATAGAACTGCCCCATAGGGTTTTCAAGGAGCGACTGGTGGATTAGAATGGCCAACCTTTTGGTTAGCAGCCAAGTTCTTAACCACTATGCCACCAAGGCTCCCTACGTCACCAGAGCTTCAAGTTGCTGAGTACAGGTTTTAAAATTACGGCATCACATTGATTCATGGTGTCCAGCTTCAGCTGGTTCTTGGATGCCTTTCACACGTTATTGTACTCACCCACAGTGAAGCCCTGGTCCATTTTCATCAGCAGTTGTTCAGAACCTTTCCACTTTCCCTCAGGCACCAATCCCATCCTTGTTCCCCTCACTGGTAGGTGACATTACCACCTACTTCAGTGAAATCAAGCCTTAATCCTCCAGAAGTCCGCCTCAAAGTTTCCCTATGTTCTCTCATTTCTCTTCCCTCCTGATTCAGAGAAGATGGTCGCAACCCTCTCCAAGACTAACCCCTGTGCTTGTGCTTCTCATCTCACTCCTTCCCACCTCCCTGGGTCGCAATCCATCAAACACCTCTCCCCTTATCTTTACCACCTCCTGTCTTCCTTAGGTCCACAACTTCTTTACCTTAACAAAGTCTTGCTTTGATGTTGCCCCTCCTCCAACTACCACCCTTTTTCTTATGTAAAGCTTGTTAAAAAAAAAAAAAAAAGTCTATGTCCAGTCTGTTCCATCTTATAACCCCCTTTCTCTTCAACCTCCTGCGATCCCTACCTTTTTAAATCTTTTAATCGACCAATCTAATACCTGCAAATCTCATAGTCTTCAGAGTTACTCTTCTTTGCCCTCTGTGGCATTTGGGACTGTTTCCCCAGTGCTCCTCCTTGAGCTTCTCTCCTCCCTTTGTTACCAAACACCTCTCTTGTCCACGATCTTACCATCTCCTTCGCCACTCTTTCTATGGCTGTTCAACAAATCCCTCACCCCTTTGCCAATCAGATTCACAAAGGTTCTCCTTTCCTTTATAAATCTTTATGGGCCATCCTGTCAAATCTTAGGGTTTCATTTACTGCCCTTATTAAGACAGCTCCAAAGCCAAGCCTCAGCTTCCAAACCTGAATTTCCACCTCTAGCTGACCCCACCTGGCACATAAACCGTGAGAGATCCTGTTCCTCTCTCTCACTCCCACCTAACCGGTTCCTTCCCCTTTGCGGCCTGTCTGGGTACACACACCCCCATCTTCATGCCCCAAACCCCTGACTCATCTGTGACTCTTATCTCTCCCTTTCCTCATCCACGTACTGGGCAAATTCCTGTTCCCACCACCTCCCTGATGAGTTGGCCTCTGTTCCCCTCTGTTTCTGCAGCTCGATGGCGGTGCTCCTCATCTCTTTGCGGGACTATTGTGGTGACTTACTAATTCTTCTGCTTCCCATGTCACCCTTCCCACTTATTTGTCTCAATGTGCCCAAAGTTATACTCTCTGAACATTGGGCAGACCAAGTCATCCCTACCTCCAGGCCCTCAGTAGTTTCCCAACACCTATATGATCCAGGTTCTCCTCAGTGTGATGGTGAATTTTATGTGTCAACTTGGCTAGGCTATACCCATTGCCACCGAGTTGATACCGACTCATAGCGAACCTATCAGACAAGGTAGAACTGTCCCATAGGGTTTCCAAGGAGCAGCTGGTAGATTCGAACTGATGAGCTTTTCGTTAGCAGCCCAATGCTTAACCAGTGCACCACCAGGGTTCCATCTGGCTAGGTTATGGTGCCCAGTTATTTGGTCAAACACCAGCCTAGATGTTGCTATGAAGGTATTTAGATGTGATTAACACTTACAATCAGTTGACTTTAAGTAAAACAGATTACCCTACATAATGTGGAATATTGGTGGTGCAGTGGTTAAGAGCTACAGCTGCTACTCAAAAGATCGGCAGTTGGAATCTACCAGCTGCTCCTTGGAAACCCTATGGGGCAGTTCTACTCTGTCCTGTAGGGTGGCTATGAGTCAGAATCAACTCAAGGGTAAGGAGTTTGGTTTTTTGGTTTTTAATGTGGTGGGCCTCATTCAATCAGTTGAAGTTTTTAAGAGCAAAAAATGAGGCTTCCCAAAGAAGGAAGAAATTCTGCCTCAAGACTACAACACAGAAATCCTGCAGTTCCCAGCCTGTTCCCTGATCTACATACAGATTTCAGATTTTTCAGCCTCCACAACTGTGTGAGCCAATTCCTTAAAATCGGTCAATCGATCAAATCAATCTATCAATATCAATCTCTCTGTGTGTCTGCGTGTGTACATATGGACAGCTAAATAGATAGGAAGAAAGACAGATGGACAGATCGATCCTATTGGCTGTTTCGCTGAAGAATCCTGAATGACACGCTTGTGTCTGTGTTTGAAGCCTTTCACAGGCAGATGACTCCAACCCCCTCCCCAGTCTCTCCTCCTGCCCCTGTCCTGAGAATTCAGCCCCCCAGTTTAGGTACCTCAACACCATGTGTGACCTCAACACAGTGCCCCATCCACATCTCTTCCTGTTTATGCTGCCCCCTCAGCCTGCTTTTCCTTTTCCCCCACTTCATAAAATATTCCTCATCCTTTTAGATTGAGGTAAGAGGCACTTTCCCTCATACGTTCTGTCCCTTCCCCTTCTCACTCAAGTGTAATTGAACACTTTATCCTTCCACAACACTTGGCTTTGCGTCTATTATTTCTTCATACCTACCCCTTGAAACCCATTGCCGTCGAGTCAATTCCGACTCATAGTGACCCTATGGGACAGAGTAGAGCTGCCCCATAGGGTTTCCAAGGAGTGGCTGGTGGATTCGAACTGCCAACCTTTTGGTTAGCAGCCGAACGCTTACCCATTGCGCCACCAGCGTTCCTCATCATATCTAGCAAACAGTAAATGTTTACATGGCTAGCTCACTGTCTATCAATTCTCAAAATTATCAATTCTGAGAATGTGTCCCGCAGGATGTGCCCGACAGAACCTAACATATCTTTATTCACAACAGGTGCTTAGCATACCTTTAAATAATCCTAATAGCTCCTTTTCCTTTCTACTAGTTCTCTAGAAATTTCTTACTACCTTTTCCTTACTGTTTTTTTCTTCTTTCAAGCCCAATAAACTAAAAACAAACAAAAGCACACCCCAAAACCTCCTCAGAGTCTTCCATTCCTGTGAAATCTTTTCACAGGAATAGTTGGTTTAGTTGATCACTTATACATCCTCTCCATTTTCCTGACTGAAAATGAACACTTATTCCTGTCAGGCTGTCTGCCTAGGACTTGAAATCCTTCAGATACTATTTGTTGGCTCTGCACTTTTACCTTTGCTGGAATCTTCGCCACGTGGTTCTCCAGGATCAGTCTCTTCAGATGCAACACCCACAGGCGCTTGTCTTGCTGGGATTTCGCCTAGCAGAAGTAGACGGACAGTCAGACAACGCACACCTCCACCCCTGACAAGGTACAGATGCTCCTGTACCCTCTGACAAGCTTGGAAGCTTTGAAAGGTCACCCAGTATACACAGCTCATCAGTGGGAAAGAGGCGAGGACGTTGCTGTTACCTGAACGGTGTGCTGCAGCTTGGGGTTCTTATAATGGAAGACGCTGAAGCTCAGTGGCTCCTTGGGGATCACTTCCACCAGCATCAGGTTGCTGCACTGGACAGAGAGAAGAGAGAGGGTGAGACGCAGACCAAGCTGGCACCGCAAGTCCTTGCCGGTGACCAGTGCTTGGACATACCAGGATGTGGGCTTTGTACGTAAAGGTGTCATCTCTCTTCTTTGTGATGAGCAGCAGCTTGTCAAAGAGGAAGAGTGTGCGCTCGTTCTTGGCCCTCTGGATGCGGAAGGTTCCCTCCAGCACCAGCTCCCCGTAGCTGGTCAGGTCTGGCCCCTTCCAGTTAGTGAGCAAGCTCTGTATCTCCTGAGAGAATAGAGGTCATGCATGATTAACAGGAGGTGGAAAACCAAGGTACTGAGGAGTCGGTGGTGCATCTGCTGAGCCTCAAGAATAACTTCGAATGATCTATGACAAGGGTCACATTGACAGATAATGTCACTTAAGGGTTAACAGAAATGGATCAGGTTGTTCATTAGTGAGTTGCCCCGGCTTATTTCTGCACCGAACAATGTCTGTGCCATGGCTGACATCATCATCGTATGTTTTTCAAAAGCTCAGTTAAAGAGACTGGTATGTAACCTGCTCAGACAGGCATCTTTCCCTTGACGTTCTTACTTCCTGGTCTCAGGATGGAGTCTCTGAGTGGTATACACAGTTAACGTGCTTGGCATACAATCACCCAAAAGGTGGGCAGTTCGAGTCCACCCAGAGGCATTGCAGAAGAAAGGCCAAGGGATCTATTTCTGAAAAGTAAGCCATTGAAAACCCTATGGAGCACAGTTTTATTCTGACACACATGGGGTCATCATGAGTTGGAATCAGCTCGACATCAAGTGGGGACAACTGGGGACACAGTGACGTTCCTGTGGGCTCACCTGTAAGCGGACTGCGTGCTCATGCTTCCGCTTCATATCATTGATGTGCCAGGCCACCCGCTGCATGGTGTCGATGGCATCCAGCACCACGTCGTAGCCTTCTGTGTCCTTATCAAGGTGATTTTCTATTTCCTTAAAAAAAAAAAAGTTTTCAATTTTTCCCTCATATAACCAATGAAACAAGTCATACCTTCATTACTAAACCCACTGCCGTCGAGTTGATTTTGACTCGTAGCAACCCTACAGGATAGAGTAGAAGTGCCCCATAGGGTTTCCAAGGCTGTAATCTTTACGGAAGCAGACTGCTACATCTTTTTCCCCATGGAGCAGCTTGTGGGTTCAAATTGATGGCCTTCTGGTTAGCATCCGTGCACTTAACCACTGTGCCATCAGGGCCCCATACTTCTCATTAGTTTCTCATATTTTATTTTTGCTTATTTATTCACACATGATCACCATTTCTTAAGATTTTGAGCTAACTTGCCAGAAATACCTGCAACAAAATGGTAAGGTAGGAATAAATGCAGGGCTAGGAAAAACAATAGTAGATTAGAATTTCAGGGCCAAGAGGATAAAACAAAACACACATGGAGGCCATTATGCCTCACAAAGACATTCACGTTACTACAAACTGGTATCACAGTTGATATAGTTGGAGAGTTCTGAGTTTTCTGGTGGCCAGTGTGATACAGTTTGCAGTGATAGAGATCTTACTGTTACATGCAAAAAACATAGTCCCCCACCTCCCCTTGAAGAAGCAAAACTTCTCACATGGGACTTAAAACAGACTCAAAAATATAAGGGACATTATATTTAAAAAAAAAAAAATGCCTCTACAGCAAGCACATTTTCATGTAGTCAATTTTCACAGCTCAAAAAATGTTCATTAAGGACAAGCCTTCAGAATGTTGACAGAGATAGCATGGTTCCAGCACTCAAAACTCCTGGATGGTCAGAAGTATGTTACCTTAGCACTTAGCACTAGAATTCTATCCTTCCAGAGAGATGAGAAAGGAACCCATCTCTGTTCTAATTCTCTTGAGCACATAAGACACATATCCCTATACTCCTCAAGGATCTAAGGATAGAGACCACCTCCTAGAACCTTTGATCCTTTATCTTATCCACAGTTCCTGGCAGAGAACTGGGGAGTCAATAAATGCTTATTACATTGAAGCACTATCCACTAAGGAGCCCTGGTGGTACAGCAGTTAAGAGCTCAGCTGCTAACCAAAAGGTCAGCAGTTCCAATCCAACAGCTGCTCCTCGGAAACCCTATGGGGCAGTTCTACTCCGTCCTACAGGGTTGCTATGAGTCGGAATCGACTCGATGACAACGGATTTGGTTTTCTGGTTTATCTACTAAACAACAACATATTATCTAAAGCAGTAAGAAAAAATAGTAGTCAGTTAGATCATTTCTGTGGCATTGGGAGAAGCAAGGGTGGTGAGACTGTCTCACATACTTTGGACATGTTATTAGAAGGGATTAGTCCCTAGAGAAGGACATCATGCTTGGTAAAATAGTGGGTCAGCAAAAAAGAGGAAGGCCCTGAGCAAGATGGACTGACACAGTGGTTGCAACAACGGGCTCAAGCATAACAACGATTGTGATGATGGTGCAAGACCTGGCAGCGTTTCGTTCTGTTGTACATAGGGTTGCTATGAGTCAGAACTGACTTAACAGCACCTAACAACAACAATAGGGCCTTTATCATGTATAATAATTTAACTAAAGGGTAGAGGTTGAATCTTATGGCAGAACTTATGAAGATCAGTTCCATTATATAATAGTCACAGCTTATAAATCTTCGTTTACTTTTATTAGGCACTCATGTTTTACACCTAAAAAGAAACTGGAAGGGAATCTACATTTTATTTCCATTCTCAGACCCAGTGTTACACAATGCCCCTGAAACCATACCATTGAACTAAAACCTTCCAGGTAGGTTTAAGATGAACAGTGAACACAGAAGAAGAAAAAAACTAAGTTTTTTTCTTTTCTCCCTGCCTTTTCTTTTAGCCTGTGCGGCACTCCTGTTCATCAGTGAACAGACTGAGCAGAACAGAGCATACCCCTGTGGGGATCTTCATGGATGGCTTCTTCAAGATAAGAATCACAGAGAAAATCCTCTAAATCAGTCATAAGAGCAAAAATACTTCAAAGGCAACCAGAAGCTAGTTTTGGATTAACCCAACCGCTATTCTTCTTTATCAGCTCTCATTATAGATGAGTAATGGCTGTTTTTCCTATCAGGTAACTTTTGGTAAGGCTTTTGATTCATTACATCTAACATGCTTAAGTAACAAAGATCTTAGACTTTTCTTTTGACTGATGGTCACCTTACTGCCTGGAAAGCCATAATTAGTGATTACTGGGACACATGAAAGGTTGGCAGTTGGAACCTACCAGTGGCTCCTCGGGAGAAAAGACCTGCAATCTGCTGTAAAGATTTCAGCCTAAGAAACCCTACGGGGCAGTTCTATTCTGTCCTATTGGGTTGCTGTCTTAGTAATCTAGTGTTGCTGTAACAGAAATACCACGAGCGAGTGGCTTTAACAGAAATGTATTCTCTCATAGTTTAGGGGGCTAGAAGTCCAAGTTCAGGGCTCCAGCTGTAGGGGAAGGCTTTCTTTCTGTCGGCTCTCGGGGAAGGACTTTGTCATCAATCTTCCCCTGGTCTAGGAGCTTCTCAGCAGAGGGACCCTGGGTCCAAAGGACGTGCTCTGCTCCCGGTGCTTCTTTCTTGGTGGCATGAGGTCCCTCTCTCTTTGCTCGCTTCTCTCCCCTTTTATCTCTTACATGATAAAAGGTGATACAGTCCACACCGCAGGGAAACTCCCTTTATATTGGATCGGGGTGTGACTAGAGTAAGGGTGTTACATCCCACCCTAATCCTCTTTAACATAAACCAATCTTGCCTCATTAATCACAGGCAAAGATCAGGATTTACAACACAAAGGAAAATTATATCAAATCACAAAATGGAAGACAACCACACAATACTGGGAATCATGACCTTGCCTAGTTGACATATATTTTTGGGGGGACACAATTCAATCCATGACAGTCACTATGAGTTAGAATTGACTTGACTGCATACAACACACACATATACAAGTCTTAGATGTTATAGTTAGCAGAGATCAAAAGGGATCAGTATTATTTGATATTAAGAATTGCCTGGACACTGATTTAGCAAATTAATTCCGTTCAATCTAAGAGACCATTAGGATCAGTTTAAATAATAAAGTAATATCCCTGATGTGGCTTTATGGCACATAAGATCTCAGAGATGAGTTGTCTAGGCAAAAAGACAAAGGTGAGAAATTTCTGGTAAAGCTGGATGATATGTACGAGTTCTTAGATTTTAAATGCGTGTGAACTGAGCAAAACCAAAATGATTATCCAAGTTGGAAACCTGGAAGCCCTTACAAAGAGATGCATATAAACTGCAGGCATGTTAACACAGGGACGGACTCTGGATGCAAATGTGTCCTCAAATCTTTAGAAGGGAAGTTGCTGCAGTACAACAAATAACAATAACACCTTAGTCTTACTGAGTGCTTGTTAGCCACAGTGACCATGGGCACGTTACAGGACCTGAACCCAGACACAGCCTTGCTCTAGATGCTCTACTACACTGTCTTTCTCACACTGCAAAGGTAAGCAAACCCTACTTATACAATGACAGTGACTTTCAATCACACTTCTTCCATTTTCATAAACTTCCTTAAAAACCTGAAAAACCAAACCCATTGCCCTCAAGCTGATCCTAACTCATGGTGACCCCACACATTACAGGGTAGAACGGAGCTCCATAGGGTTTTTTTGGCTGTAATCTTTAGAGAAGCAGATTGTCAGGACTTTCTTCCATAGTGCCACTGGCTAGGCTTGAACCGCCAACCTTTCAGTTAATAACTGAGAGGAAACCATTTACGCCACCTAGGGACCTATCAAAAACTAACCAGTTGCCTTCAAGTCGATTCTGACTCAGGGCGACCCTACGTGTGTCAGAGTAGAACTGTGCTCCATAGGATTTTCAATAGCTGACTTTTCAGAAGTCAGTCATCGAGTCTTTCTTCCTAGATACCTCTGGGTAGACTTGAACCTCCAACCTTTCAGTCAGAGGCTGAGCACATCAACCATTAGCACCACCCAGGGACTCCTCTGGTAAAATGAATGGGGTATAATACAAAGAAAAGATATCCTGAACCAATACTAAGCTCACCTCAAAGATCGTTCACCACAACGTTCATCTGTCCTCTCTCTTTTCAGCCCCTTCTCTTTGCTCTCTTGTAAAAATCAATCTACGACAAATAACTTTCCCCCGCAACTGCCTACTGAATCTGGGCTCATGGAAATAAAACACAAAATAACTGTTTTTCATTCAGATGACAGCTTGTGGCCCCAAACTGTCACTGGCCAGTGCGAGGCCCTGGTAAGGCCCATCAGAATCAGAGCTACAATTAATCTTTTTACTTGGCTCCTGTGAATGGGGCTGCGGGCCTAGCATAAAAAAAAAAGCATATAAATATCTCTAATTCCTCAAAGCAGATTAGTCACTTGTAAAGTATGAGCATGGAAAATGGTTCCATATGTCCACGGCTTTTTCCAAGAAAAAAAAATTTTTTTTCTCTCCAAACTTAATGTATATACACGGAATCCCCGCGCCCTGGAAGGCACTTCAGAGGGCAGACACCCACGTGCAGGAGGAGGTGATACTTGAGTATCCGCTGGACTGGTTTCAAGAGGAAGGAGCCCAGGGGCAGGGAGTGCTTTAAAGTCTCCTGGCGCTCCCTGAAGAATTTGGCCAGTGTCTTGTTCCTCATACACTCTGTTAGCACCGCCACTGATCTGCAAGAAGAAGACACAGCGTTTTTTCAGTCCAAATCGTAATGCTCAACATGGATACTTAAAGTATTAAATGCCAGCGTACGTACAAATGTCCTAAAACAGAGCTCTAGCTGCACCATAGCACCTTTTGGCAAACTGAAAAAGGTGTCCCTCTGGGTGGATGCATTAGAAGCAGGCACCGCACACAGTGGTAGTAGGGCCATGGGCGTGTGACTCCTAAGAAGCGTTTTCCTTTTGGAAGATGCATGGCAAAGGGGATTTGGGCTGGATTTCAGCCCCCAGATGACCGCCATCTGGGAGTCTTTGTGCGGTGCCGAAACTGCACGTCCGTAGCCCATTTCCATAGGCTAGCTTGTGGACGGTTGGCACTCCTGTACTATGAGAAAGGAGCTCCTTTTCAGATGAGGCAGTGGTGCTTCGGTGGTAGAGTTCTTGCTTCCCACGCAGGAGACCTGTGTTTGATTCCTGACCAGTGCTGCTGGTGGCGTAGTGGGTAAGTGCTACAGCTGCTAACCAAAAGGTTGGCAGTTCAAGTCCACCAGGCACTCCTTGGAAACTCCATGGGGGCAGTTCTATCCTGTCCTATAGGGTCGCTATGAGTCGGAATCAACTCAAGGGCAGTGGGTTTGGTTTTTTTGGTACCTCATGAGCAGCTACCGCCCATCTGTCAGTGGAAGCTTATGCGCTGCTAGGATGCTAAACAGGTTTCAGTGGAAATTCCAGACTAAGATGGACTAGGAAGGAAAGCCTGGCAATCTACTTCCAAAAATCAGCCAATGGAAACCCTATGGATCCCAATGGTCAAATCCACAACCGATCATGGGGATGGTACAGGGTAGCATTTTATTTTGTTGTGCATGGAGTCGCCATGATTTGGGGGTCAACTGGACGGCAGCTAATGACTTCTCAGTAGATGCAGCCCCATGTTGGGACACTTGTTCCCTCTGCTGGTCACCTTTGTGTAACACACCCACTGCGCACCCTTAGGGTGGCTCTCCTTAGAGACTTCTTCCCACAGGTTGGCCTCCCTTTCCACCTCCAAGTGGTTCTCTTCATTAGACACCTGACTTCTGAAAAGCCTAGATCCTCTTGTTTCTTGGGCTGTATGCCTCACTGCAGTGTATTAGAAAAGTGGGTCAAAATTATTTCTCCATCCCAGCTCCCCAAAAGGTAATAAATTTAGCCCCCAAACCTCGTAAGAGAATGGTTAAAGTAATGCTTGTATGTTATACCTACAGCAAGCTAGTGTGCCTGTGGAGACACACACACACACACACACGTATACACATCCATAAATTAAAATCTTGTGTTCTTTACAACTTTGAAGGAATCAGGTGGAAATAATTTCAACCCCTTTCTCCCCAAGTCAGTAATAAGTTTCCAGGATTAATTTAGAGAATCAGAGAGAGTCAAACGATGCAATAAGGCTCCTTAGAAGGAAACGAATGGAAGCCTCATAGTTAAGCTATTAGAATCCCCTTTGTGCCCACCCGCTTTGAGAAATACCTGTCCAAACTGACTGACTTTTCTTAAGTTGAGATTTCAAAACTATTCTCTGGGTAAGGGTCTTCTTCACATAACCTAGGAAACTTTCAAAGAGTCTTTAGAGTCAAATCAGCTGTCCAGTAGTCCTTTGGCTACCTGGAGGCTTGAGCCCGTGCCCAAGAAGAAAAACCTACAATGAACCCTCAGCATACTGAGCCTCAGTCCTCTAAGACACCTGAGTGTTCGGAGGCATCTGAGGGTAATGTCCTGGCTGAGTCTGTGCACCTCCCGGGGGAACAAGGGGAGGCCTGAGCCTCTTCAAAGTGAAGTTACTGGGGTGTGACTGGTATGAAGAAGGTGGCTATCTGTCAAGGTAGGCTGGCGACATTTAATATCACCATCCCTAGATTCAAAGGGGAAGGAAAATTGTCAGATGGGCTGCAACACCTGGCTCTCCTGGTTGGTTAGACTGGGGTAAGGGAAGCTCAGCCTTGCAAAGCAAACTGGCTGGAGACAGGAGGGCAAGAGAAAATACTTTCCTGTGAATACAGAAGCCACACAACTGGGCAAGAACCTGATACGCTTGCTTCCAAGCACCTCTCTGCTATAACATGTTTCTTTACGTCTTAAAAAATAACAACAACAAAAAACAAACCAGTTGCTCTTGAGTCATTTTGGACTCCTGACGATCCCATGCGTGTCAGAGCAGACCTGTGCTCCACAGGCCTTTCTTCTGTGGCACCTCTGGGTGGACTCAAACCTCCAACCTGCTGGTTAGCAGCCAAGGGCATTAACTGCTTGCACCCCCCAGGGAGTCCTCCATCTTCAAAGTCAGGCTTAGGGGAAAAATACAGCTTCCTCCAGGGAACTGTCCTTGACTCTCCTCTCTGGGACTTCTTACCCTTGTACCTCACGTATCTTTAGCTGCTACTACACAGTTTTTTTTTTTTTTTACACAGTAGTGTGTGCACTACATTAACTTCTATTTATTGATATGGACTTCTCTAACATGCTATAGGGTTGCTACGAGTCAGAATCGACTCGATGGCAACAAGTTTTTTTTTTTTTTTTTGGTAACATGCTATTCCACAATTGCCATTTGGCTGAGTTCTGACCCTCAAAAAAATATAAACTGCTTGAAGGCAAGGGATGCATTTGCTATCCTGGCAATATACATCAAGTTTGTAAGAGGGCTGCAAGCATGTTGTTGTTGTTGGTTGCTGTCTAATTGATTCCGACTCACGATGACCCCACGTGTGTCAGAGTACAACTGTGCTCCATCGGGTTTTCAAGGCTGTGACCTTTCGGAAGCAGATCGCCAAGCCTGTCTTCTAAGGCACCTGTGGGTGAGCTCAAAATGCCAACCTTTAGGCTAGTAGTCGAGCGTTTAACTATTTCATCACCCAGGGAACATGACAGGCTCTTAACAAAGCTCTTGTGCAAAAGATGTAATCTTTCCCTGACCCTGAAGCAGGCTAGCATAGAAAAGGTTGCCTTTATTTTATACTCTTTTTTTTTTTTTTAATTGTGTTTTGGATGGTTTACAGACCAAATTAGTTTCTCATTGAACAATGAACACACGCATTGTTTTGTGACATTGACTGACAACCCCTCGACGTGTCAACACTCTGCTTCTCAACCCTTGGTTCCCCATTTCCACTTGTCCAGCTTTCCTGTCCCCTCCTGTCTTATCCTTGGCCCTGGGCTGGTGTGCCCATTGAGTCTCGTATACATGGTTGAGCTACATGTATTACTCTTTGTTTTATTAGCCTGTCTAATCTTTGGCTGAAGGGTGAACCTCAGGAGTGACTTCAGTACTGAGTTAAAAGGTGTGTGGGGGCCATACTCTTGGGGTTTTCTCCAGTCTCTGTTAGACCAGTATGTCTGGTCCTTTTTTATGAGTTTGAATTTTGTTCTACATTTTTCTCCCGCTCTGTAGGGGGTCCACTATTGTGATCCAGTCAGTGGTGGCAGCCAGGCACCATCTAGTTGTGCTGGAGTGTCCTCTTCTTTCTTGGTAAGTCAGAAAAATCTTCAAAATTTGCAGTTTTGGACATTTACATTAAGAAGCTATTTCTTCAAATGACATGTTTATAATGAAATTGACATCAATATAATCCCCCACAAGCATTTCAGACCCTAATAATTGGGTCCAGAAATGTGTTAATTCCTCAGAATTTGAATGTTTTTTCCTTTCCCTCAGGAAGAAACCTGGAGAAGTTGAGAGCTGACTGGGATTTCTCTGAATTAGGGTGTGGTATGATTCTGGATTTTGGCTTAAGGACCATGGGATTTAGTTGAAGTCTACATTAATTTCCTGGTATGTTCAGCATTGAGATGGAAACAAATACCTTAAGAGAGAAAATTGCCTAGTGAAACTGTAAGCTATGGGTGGGTCTACATATAATGATACAGTGATAAATGTACTAGTCTTTTTTGTTTGTTTTTTTTTTTAACGAAAACCTAGAAAAAGCATGGTTGGCCACCGACCAAATCACCAAGGCACAATATCCTGAGCAACACTTAAACAAACAAGAGAGGAGACAAAAATCCTTCCATGGAAAGCATTTTGCCATTAGTAAGTCTGGTTGGATCTGGAGTCCCTGGGTGGGGCAAATGCTTAATGCGCTCACAGCTAACCCAAAGGTTGCAGGTTTGAGTTTACCCACAGGAGCCTCTGAAGAAAGGCCTGGTAATCTACTTCCAGAAAATAAGCCATTGAAAACTGTGCAGAGTATAATTGTACTCTGACGCGCATGCGGTCGATATGTGTAGGAGTCAACTCAGTGGCACCTGGTTACTGGTTAAGCCTGGGCCTCTGGTTTCACAGGCCTGTCAATCTAAAGTGGCGCCCTGGGTCACCCCTCAGCACGGTCTACCACAGTTGTACTAGCGGCTCAGCCTGCTTGCTTCTCTTCTGGGTAGATCCCACCACCCACTTCGTCCTCTGGGATTTTTCTCTATCAAGACTGGCTACAGAATGGATAAAATCTCCCCAGCTCTGCTCTTCCTGGCTGGTCCCTAACATAAGAACTCGTTTTGCTAATCATGTGAGGAAACAGACAGTAAAGACATGGGAGGGGAGGGGTGGAGACCCCGAAGCTTCAGAAACTTTACAGGATGTGGCAGCACGAGGGCTGACGTTGGGGTAACTCAGGTTCAAGTCTTTGCTTGGCCATTCATCAACTCTGTGACCTTGGTAAACCAATGAACCCACTGGAGCCTCAGTTACTTCATCCATAAAATGGGGACAGTGCAGGAGTGGTGATGAACTGGTACTTTTTGAGAACCTATTAGATGCCAGGCACTGTGAGGGATGTGCTGCTTTTCTTTAAACCCTCAATATCTCTGGATTGCTGGGCAAGTGACATTCAATGACATTGCACGCTTACAGCATTTAGCACAATGCTCAGGACTCAGTAACTGCTCAACAGACGTCTTTTGGAGAAAAAATGAATTCCCACAGTTGTGGTTCATGGTCTTAGGCTCGACTCTCTTACTCAAATGGTCAACGTGTCCTCCAGGGTACGCTCCCTAAGGGGTTCTCCTGCCATCAGTCTCTGGTGTAAGCAAAACCGAAATGATCACCCAAGGAAAGGACTCCATGTCCCCTTTGCTCATCTAGGCTTGTACTGATCTTCCTCTTCTCTGGGCTCCATAAAACTCATACAGCCCATAAAACTCATATAGCAAAAGTGTGACATATTTTCCCCCAGCTAGATTATATAGACTCATTAACAAACAAATAAACAAACAAAAACCAGTTGCCATCAAGGTGACCCCATGTGTGTAGAGTAGAACTTCACTGCATAGGGTTTTCAAGCCTATGACCTTTCAGGGGTGCCTCTGGGTGGGTTCAAACAGCCAGCCTTTCAGTTAGTAGTTGAGCACTTAACCCACTGCACCAACCAGAGACTCATTAGAAGCACTTCCCAAATTCTTAGAAATGTGGCACACATAGAAAAAGGTAAATAGACAAGGCTCACAGCCAAAAGCAACTGGTTCGCTTAGTTTTCCAATGAAGACACCCTGTAATCTCTTTGGTCTCTTTCGAAGTCTTTCATAATTTTCCCTACACTGTATCTCTGCACAAGCCCTGCTGGGAGAGCCCCAGAGTCTGAAGGGATCAGTATCTGGGCACCCCTGTGATCTTTTCTCAGTGTGCCAAGGTACAAAGTGCTCTCTTAAGAACAAAGATCACATTTTTGCACTTTCCCCCAGTATTCTGCACAGTGTCAGGCACATACCCCTAACAACCCATATATTTGATGGACCAACTTGAAACAATATGAAAGTGGACAAAAGTGCCCGCGGCCATCCATGGTCCATACCTCGGATAGTTGGTACAATACTGGGTATAGATGTGGAACTCTTCACTCTGTAAGGACACAAAAGAGGCTTTCATGCGCAAAAAGGCACAATCATCAACATACACTTAAAAACAATAAAAAGCAGCAGCATTCATTTCTTTAAATCTGTTGCTCAAATCACACGACCTGTTTCCTGAGCCTATGCGGCACCTGGCTGTGCCTCTGGGATTACCCTTTTTTTTTTTTCAACCTGGTTTTATACTGAGAATCCACATACACTTGAACTCATTTGAGTTCAATACATATTTACTGAGCATCTGCCACACTGAACCCAAGGCAAATGTGAAGACAAAAACAGTGTCTGTCCCAAGATGTATACAGTCCCAAGGTGCAGCATGGGAGAGAAATATAAATAGGTAATTTAAACATTATGTGCTAAGAACCCTGTTGGAAGTATGTGCAGGGTAAAGAAAGTGGCTTTACATGTCCGAGTCTTTGCATATGCCCACCATCTTTCCTGCCTTCGCCACTGGATGGCCACCACGCATAACTTCGAGGCTGAGTTGAGGCTTTATTTCCTTCAAGGCACCTTCCTTAAGTACCCAGGGTAAGCCAACTGCTCTTCCTCTGGACTTCCGCAACACCCAGTACTTACCTCTCCTGTAGTGTTTACCAAATGAGAGTGAAATTTTCTGTTTATATCTCCCACTCTAGACTGTTGAGTTCCTTCAGGGTAGGGGCCATATCGTGTCCATCTGGCACATAATGTTTGGCGAACTACTGAACTCCCATCTTTCCTACTACACTGAAAATTATTCGAGAGCAGGATCCAAGTCTACTCATCTGTACACATCCAGCATGGCCTCAATGCCTCAAATGCTAAAGAATTTGACTAACAAACGTGGGATTCTTGCCTTTTCCTATGATCAGATTCCCAGGTCCCTAGTATCTCTTATTTCTGTGACCATCTTAGTCTTTCAGATGGCTGATCATTTTTATCAGATTTTGGAAAATATTAATACTTTCTGCTGTTAAAGGATATGTTTTTTAAAAGGTAAAAAAGCATGACTTTCATGGAAATAAAAAACGAACACTGTCAAAGACTGTATTTAACCTATTAATGAATGAGGAAGGCAGTAAGATATTATAACTGATTCGAAAGAGAAATAAAAGTACCACACTTGGCCAATCAGGAATGCTGAAATGAATTACAAATAGGTAGAAGCTGCCTTTTCCCAACCAGATGGGTGGGTAAGGACATCAGCTGTCCCTCCATCGAACAGAATCCACTTACATATGTGGTCAAGAATGATTTCCATAGTCACCATTTACCTATAATTAATGGAGTTGTAAAATAAATCAAAAATGATGAAAAATGCAGACACCCCACTGAATCACATCATGTACAAGGGGAAACTGGAAAATACCTAGTTTTCTATAAGTAATCTTTTTGGGAGAGTTCAAAGTCTTTGACAATTTATCGATACACGGCCAAGGGAAAGATTCACAGAGATGCGTAGGTGAGGTGGCAGAAGCTAGGTTTTCAGACTTTTGATTTTGCAAGACTGTCTGCCAGAATAAATAATTCAAGGACAAGAAATTACTAGCTCTTACAAAACCTAAGATGAAATTATATTTTGTAAAAGTGTCACAGACTGTTTTTGGAGGTCTCAACTTCTGCTCTTTCTGACTTTTCACTCCCTTTCACTTTTTAAACCACTTCACGCTGTATTCACATGTGACTCTAAGACATTACCTATTTTTTGGTAACTAATGCTTGAATTAAATTTTTCCAATTTTAAAGAAATCTCTACTTTTCTTAGAATTCTTCCTGTTAAACTCAACTAGGATTAGAAACAAAACTTTTTATTACGGAAAATTTCAAACATACAGAACTAGAGAGGACTGTATAATGAATCCCTGTGTATCCATCACCCAAACTCAATAATCATTAACTTATTATAGCCCACCTCCTCTCTGGCTTCCTCATACCCTGAAGCAAATTCTAGGCACCATATCATTTCACTTGTAAATATCCTACTATGTATGTAAATATTAGGGACTGAATGGTATCACTTCAAAACATGTGTTGTAAATCTTAAAGCCCTATGTACCTGAGGATGTAATTCCATCTGGGAATAGGTTTTCTTTGTTATGTTAATGAGGCCATATTAGTGTAGGGTCTGTTTTAAGTCAATGACTTTGAGATATAAGAGGAGATTAGGCAAAGAAGAAATCAGACACAGGAGGAAGACCAACACTATTTGAAGACAACAGAAGTAGACCAGTCTACAAGCCCAGAAACTCCAAGGATGGACAGCTAGAGAGGATTTTCCCCCAGAGCAGACAGAGAGAGCCTTCCCCCAGAGATGGTACCCTAAATTCAGACTTCTAGCCTCCTAAACTGTAAGAAAATAAATTTCTGTTTGCTAAAGCCACACACTTGTAGCATTTTCTGTTACAGCAGCATTAAGAAACTAAGACAGTCTCTCCAATAAGGACTTTTTTTTTTTTTTTAAAGAAGCTTGACTATGATATCATTATAACACTTTAATAATTCCTTAATATCATGAAGGTTCACCAGTAACTATTTACATTTTCTTATTTTCTTTTCTCAAATAGTTTGCTTCTTTGACTTAGACTCCAAATAGGGTCCATACATAGCAATTGATTAACATCTCTCTTAAGTCTTTTAATCTATAAGCTCCCTCTCTACCTTTTTTTTTTCCTTTGCAATTTAGAAGTCTGTCTTGCAGTTTCCCGCAGTCTCAGTTGTGCTGATGACATTCCTAAGGTTCCCTTTAATGTGTACCCCTCCCTCCCTGCATTCCTAGTAGGTTAGAGTTATAACTAGAGGCTCAATCCCCCATATGTCTAACAGTTTGTCGTACTGTGGGGGCTTGCGTTCAAGCTGAGTTGCAATAGTGAAGGATTCTATGGGGAAAATATTAAATGACGCAGGAAGCATCAAAAGAAGATGGAAGGATTACACAGAGTCATTATACCAAAAAGAATTAGTCGATGTTCAACCACTTCAAGAGGTAGTGTACAATCAGGAACTGATGGTATTGAAGGAAGAAGTCCATAAAGGCACTGGCAAAAAACAAGGCTCCAGGAACTGACTGAATATCAATTGAAATGTTTCAACAAATAGATGCAGCACTGGAAGTGCTCACTTGTCTATGCCAAGAAATTTGGAAGACAGCTACCTGGCCAACCAACTATATGCCTATTCCCAAGAAAGGTGATCCAACCGAATGTGGAAATATCGAACAATATCATTAATATCACAAACAAGCAAAATTTTGCTGAAGATCATTCAAAAGCGGCTGTAGCAGTATATTGACAGGGAACTGCCAGAAGTTCAGGCTGGATTCAGAAGAGGACATGGAATATCATTGCTGATGTCAGATGGATGCTGGTTGAAAGCAGAGAATACCACAAAGATGTTTACCTGTGTTTTATTGACTACGCAAAGGCATTAGACTGCGTGGATCATAATAAATTACGGATAACGTTGCGAAGGATGGGAATTCAGAACACTTAATTGTGCTCCTGAGGAACCTGTATATAGATCTAGAGGCAGTTGTTCAGACAGAAAAATGGGATACCGAGTGGTATAAAGTAAGGAAAGGTGTGCGTCAGGGTTGTATCCTTTCACCATACCTATTCAATCTGTATGCTGAGCAAATAATCCAAGAAACTGGACTATATGAAGAAGAATGAGGCATCAGGATTGGAGGAAGACTCATTAACAACCTGCGTTATGCAGGTGACACAACCTTGCTTGCTAAAAAGTGAAGAGAACTTGGAGCACCTACTGATGAAAATCAAAGACCACAGCCTTCAGTATGGACTGCACCTCAACATAAAGAAAACGAAAATCCTCACAACTGGACCAATAAGCCACATCGTGATAAACAGAGAATAGACTGAAGTTGTCAAGGATTTCATTTCACTTGGATCCACAATCAACAGCCATGGAAGCAGCAGTCAAAAAATCAAAAGACGCATTGCATTGGGCAAATCTACTGCAAAGGACCTCTTTAAAGTGTTGAAAAACAAAGATGTCACCTTTAAGACTAAGGTGCACCTGACCCAAGCCATGGTATTTTCAATGGCTTCATATGGATGTGAAAGCTGGACAATGAATAAGGAAGATCGAAGAAGAACTGACACCTTTGAATTGTGGTGTTGGCAAAGAATATCGAATATACATACCGTGGACTGCCAAAAGAACAAACAATCTGTCTTGGAAGAAGTGCAACCAGAATGCCCCTTAGACGCAGGGATGGCAAGACCGTGCCTTACATACTTTTTACATGTTGTCAGGGGGGATCAGTCCCTGGAAAAGGACATCGTGCTTGGCAAAGTACGGGGTCAGCAGAAAACAGGAAGACCCTCAACGAGATGGAATGACACAGTGGCTGCAACAATAGGCTCATGCGTAACAATGATTGTAAGGATGGCGCAGGACCGGGCAATGTTTCGTTTTGTGGTACACAGGGTTGCTATGAGTCGGAACCGACTTGCTGGCACCTAACAACAACAGAGGATCGATAAGATTCAGGCTCCATAACTGGGCATAACCTGTTGCCGCTGAGTTAATTTTGACCCATAGTAACCCTATAAGACAGAGTACAAGTGCCCCATAGGGTTTCCAAGGAGCAGGTGGGGGATTTGAACTGCCGACCTTTTGGTTAGCAGCTGTAGCTCTTAACCACCGTGCCACCAGGGCTCTATTAGTTCATTAACCCATTGCCATCGAGTCAATTCTGACTCATAGTGACCCTATAGGACAGAGTAGAACTGCCCCATAGAGTTTCCAAGGAGCATCTGGTGGATTTCAACTGCCAACCTTTTGGTTAGCAGCTGTAGATAGCACTTAACCACTTAATTCACTAGTGGTTACAAAATGGTGATATTTTTAATTTTATCAGTCTGGCTTCACTTATTAGCCAGAATTTTTTTTTCCAAGAAAGAAACTTCCTTGTATTAACTATTGGTTACCCTGCAGTTTGTGGTTTTTTTTTTTTATAGGAAAGGCAGGATAAATACTTGATTCTCCCCCTTAATTTTCAAAATAGTGAATTGGTTTTCTAGCATCCTGTGAAGGTGACTGGTTTGTTTTTTTCAATAACACCATGAATTCATGAATATAAATATGTTTAATAAGTTTCAACTGTTTTCAGATAATATCTTCATTGTTGTTCGGTGCTATCGAGTGGGTTCAGACTCACAGCGACCCTATGTACAACAGAATGAAACACTGCCCAGTCCTGCACCATCCCCACAATCACTGCTATGCTTGAGCCCATTGTTGCTGCCACTATGTCAATCCATCTCGTGGAGAGTCTTCCTCTTTTTTGCTGACTCTCTACTTTACCAAGCATGATGCCCTTCTCCAGGGACTGATCCTTATGATAACATGTCTGAAGTATGTGAAACGTAGTCTTGCCATCTTTGCTTCTAACGAACATTCTGGCTGTACTTCCAAAACACATTTATTCATTCTTTTGGCAGTTCATGGTATATTCAATAGTCTTCATCAACACCACAATTCGACCAGCTTTCTGTTTCTGGATATTTAGGTTGTCTGAAGTCTTTTGCAGGAATAAATATTATTAAAAAAACCACACCACACTTGTTAAATTTTTGTCAGTGCATGTTTGGAGTAGATTTCTGGAAGCAGGGTTTTTGGGTTTGCTAGTGAATTCATATGAATTTTGCTAGATATTGCTAAATTCCCCTCTGTGCTGTTTTGTTTTCCAAAATTATGAGAGATCCTTCTTCTTCATGGCCTTGCCAATATAGCATGCTGCCAAACTGTCAAGCATAGTATTTTAAAAAATCTAAATTAGTTCCTAACTTTTTAAAAGTTGGAAGATCTCATCTGAATATCCTGATTTCTGGCTTCCCTGGAAAATCAGAAGCTCCACCAGCACTGGGCCTGCAGCCTCATGTGACAGCACCCTGGATGAAACCAGGCGAGCACCTAGATTGCTGTCACCTCCACCTGGGCCCCTTCATACATTGTGTTCACCTGTTTGGCCCCTGAAGGCACCAAGTGTCCAGTCCTGACTCCACAGATAAGAAAGGCAAAGTGATTTGTTCGAGGTTATTTAGTTAATTAATAGCAGACTGGAACGTTCCCTGGGTTTGCTCATAGCTTCTTGCTTCTTCCTTCCTGACCCTGGCTGCACTCATTCTGGGATGGAACAGTATCAGGCTGACTTTCTGTAAATCCTGGGACCTTTAGGAATTAAATTCTGCCAGCCTGAGAAACAACTACCTCAATGAAAAGATGCCTAAATTACATCACATATTTGACCTACTTACACACACAACTGAATTTCTATGCATCTTGTGACATCATGGTTCTGTTCCTAGCTTAAATGAGAGGGTTCTGACTTAAATCAGCTACTCATCTGTAATACAGAATCAAATGCAGAGCTGATCTTAGATTTCTAAAGCACTAGAGACCTTTCAAACAATGGTTTTACACAAAAATCAATAGCTCCTGGTTCTTTAAGCCTTAAATGCCTATTACTTCTGATATATGCCATCCCCAAATCCTTTTTAGAAGTATTAAAGAAGGCATTGATAACGAAATTATACAAAAATTTATAAACCTGCTGCCATCAAGTCAATTCCAACTCATGGTGATCCCGTACATTACAGAGTAGAGCTGCTCCCTAAGGTTTTCTTAGCTGTAATTTTCATGGAAGCAGATTGCCAGGTCTTTCTTCCATGGGGCTAATGGGTGGTTCTGAGCCACCAAACTTTACGTTAGTAGTCGGGAGCAAACTGAGCCACCCGGGGACCTTCAAAAATATATATTTCCTTCTAATTATTCACTCTTTCAAACTGCAATTATAGAAGACATAGAAATGAGATACTTAGTTATGAAGGAACCAAACTAATATAAGATAGTCAGGGCTGGCTGATTAAGCACATAAACCAAACCCATTGCTGTTGAGTCGATTCCGACTCATAGTGACCCTATAGGACAGTGTAGAACTGCCCCACAGAGTTTCCAAGGAGCGCTTGGCGGATTCGAACTGCCAATCTTTTGGTTAGCAGCCATAGCACTTCACTACGCCACCAGGGTTTCTGATTAAGCACATAGAACACTCAAATATTTATTGAATAAATAAGGAGAGTAAACAACTCTTATGATTGTAGAGTTTCTTCTGCCACAGAGTCCACCTCCCTTGCCCCCCTCCCCTCTCTTGCACACAGGCACACACACTGTCTGATTCCTGAAAAGTTTTCACTGGGCACTATGAGAAAAGCCTTAACACATAAATAACACATGGGCAAGGGAACACTGACTTGAATTCACTCTAATGATAAGAATATCCGGTATCAGCTCTTTCTCGAGGAAAATTTCAGGAAGTGGGTGGGGGTGGCAGGGAAGCCACTGAAGGGAGAAAGGCACGGACAGGGGGTGGGATGCAGGGAGAGAGAAGAGGAGGTTAAGGGGAGGTTGGGGTCTGAAGATAAACTTTGTCTCCCTCCTAAACGTTTCCCAGAGTCACCCTGCTGACAGTCCAGATGAGGGATGGAAGCTGGGGTGAAGGTGAGATGTGAACAAAGGAAGCCTCTTCCAGGTGTTTCCAGAGTCCTCAGCAGGGAGAAGGCTTATGCTTGGTGGCAGGGAACGTTTCTTTCCATCACTTAACTACCCCCGCAGCTCCTTATTCCTTCAGAAGCGGCAGGTAAGAGCCCAGTGTATTTTTCTTTTGTAAATAAGGATTTCGTTAACCTACACATACCGCAGCAGCAAGCGAGCGAGGTCAAAGATGAACCTCTGTGTAAGCCTCAGTGATTCAGATAAAAGCAGAAGCCAACCGCCAGCTTCCCTCTCTCATTAAGGGCTTCTCAATTAAAGCCATTTTCCATTCCTCCCCAGCACTGAGCAGCTGCTTGTGTCTCAGAAAACTTCATGTCTTCTAAATTTCGGGGTGCTGAGTGAGAAGCAGGTTGTGCCAGAAGTGAACACTCCCTCACCGCTCCCTGCTTCCATGTGAAAGTGTGGCGAGCTGGAGCCAGCGTTCTAATTCAACTTGGCAGCATTACAATGAAAAAGAAGATTTGGGAGCTGGCAACGTGGCCCATAAACAAACTTTTATGTGAACAATTAAGCCAGAGCTAAGCACATGCTGGAACCACTTTCATCAACTTCTGATTACAGTTACCAGTAAAAGCCCAAACATTTCTGGAAAATTCTATGTTGTTTATGTGCTGCGGTTATTTTAACATATCTTCTTTGATATAATCAGCATATCTTTTTACCCATTTTGCCCTCTTTCATTTTCTTTCTCTTCTTCCAATCCTTTAGGAGAACTAATGATGACACAGGCAACTTGGGAAAAGAACTGTGTGAACATGTGTGTGTGCAAACATTTTATATATCAGCACACACACCCTCCACAAAGCCAGGAGAGTTTTACATCAAATGCCTTTAAGGGACTTCAATAAAACACAGGGTGTTATGTTTGGATTCAAAACCATCTGAATAGATTCTGCAGCTCTCAGAAATGACCACGTGCACAAATCTAGAGCCAGCTCAGACTGGTAGGACATTTCAGTACACATTGGACTTGGGTGCTCTGAACTGAACCAAACTGAACCCGCTGCTGTCGAGTCGATTCTGACTCATATCGACCCTACAGGACAAAGTAGAACTGGGCGCTCTAAATGAGGTGCTAATTCTTGGGTGATCCCAAAGTGCCACCACGAACTTTGCTTAAACCTTCACACGTATGAAACCACAATTGGGGAAATCATAGGAACTCCTGCTGCAAAGCAATTTCTGCTACAGCTTTTCCAAACAAAAGCTGCTGAATTTTTAAGAGACACTTTGATAGCCACATAGCGTTCTATGTATACGAGGAAGCAACGTGAGAAAGTACCATTGTGTAGGACTGCCTTGTACATTTCAGGTCTCTAGCTCCTATCCAGGTTATTGAGCACCAACTGTCACTGAAGCTTTCGAAGTCAAATCCTTTCGTTGTATTTTTCTAAACCATCAATGCAGTTTCTGCTAAGGTTGGTGGGAAAATTCAGCAATGGTTAATGGTGATGGTTGAATAACATGATGAACGTAATTAATGTCACTCAAGTGTACATGTGAAGATTGTACAAATGGGAAGTGTTTTGTTATCTACGTATTTACTATAATAAAAATAATACTAATAAAAGACATAGAAAAATTAGAGTGCCTTTTTAACAGGTAGGAGATTAACTTTGCTTCTTTTTGATCCCCACATTTCAGATAATTTAGATTTTTCTAAATTTAGAAATTGAGATAATTTTAGAGCCTAGGTTACTGCCACCTATATTATATATAAAATATTTAGATTCCAATTGATTATATTTATAACTGATTACCTTAGTTACCTAGTGCTGCTATAACAGAAATACCACTAGCGGGTGGCTTTAACAAACACATTTATTTTCTCACAGTTTAGGAGGCTAGCAGTCTGAATCCAGGGTACCAGCTCTAAGAGGCTTCCTTACTCTGTTGGCTCTGGAGGAAGGCCCTTATCTCTTCTGAGCTTCTGCTTCTGGGCAATCTTCATGTGGCTTGGCATCTCTCTTCCCCCATCTCTGCTTCTCTTGCTTGCCTGTTTAATCTGTTTTTTATCTCAAAAGAGATAGATTTAAGACACACTGTACACTAATTGTCTGTCAGTTTGTCATACTGTGATGGCTTGCGTGTTACTGTGATGCTGGAAGCTACGCCACTGGTATTTCAAATACCAGAAGGGTCACCCGTGGCAGACATGTTTCAGTGGAGTTTCCAGACTAACACAGACTAGGAAGAAGGATTTGGTGATGGTATACATCAGAAAAAATTGGCCAGTAAAGACCTTATGAATATCAGTGGAACACTGTCTACTACAGTGCCAGACAGTGAGCCCCTCAGGTTGGAAGGTACTCAAAATACAACTGGGGAAGAGCTGCCCCCTAAAAGTAGAGTTGACCTTAATGACGTGGATGGAGTCAAGCTTTCAGGACTTTCATTTCGTGCAGCAGCATGACTCAAAATGGGCAGAAACAGCTACAAACATCCATTAATAATTGGAACATGGAATGTATGAAGTATGAGTCTAGGAAAATTGAAAGTTGTCAAAAATGAAATGGAATGCATAAAGATCAATGTGATGGTTAAGACTGTGTGTCAACTTGGCTAGGGCATAATTCTTGGTGTTTTGGCAGTTGTATAATGTTGTGATCACTTTCCTGTTGAGATCTAATATGTGATCACCTGTATGATGGGATCTGCTGTGAGTAGCCAATCAGATGAAAGGGAGTTTCCTTGGACATGTGGCCTGCATCGAATATAAGCAGACATTCTGGAAAGGCTTGGGGGCTATTTGCTCTTGCTGAATCCTGCACCTGGCTCCTGGCTTGTCTGATCTCCAGTTCTTGGGACCTGAGCTAGCAGCTTACCTGAGGTCTTGCCAGATTATCTTGGGATTCATCGATCTTCAAAGCCTGTGAGCAAGAGCCCTGCTCTCTGACCTGAGGCTATGTGAATCAGGAGAACCCTCTATCCTAACCCAGGGGCCTGGGATGTTCCAGTGTCTATAACCACTGACCTGTTTCCTTGATATAAATCTCTCTCCATATATATTTATACGCTTTACTGGTTTTGCTTCTCTAGAGAACCCAACCTAAGACAATCAATATCCTAGGCCTTAGTGAGCTGAAATGGACTGGTACTGGCCATTCTGCACCAGACAATCACATGGTCTACTCTGCTGGGAATGACAACTTCAAGAAGAACGGTGTTGCACTCATTATCAAAAGGAACATTTCAAGATCTTTCTTGAAGTACAACACTGTCAGTGATAGGATAATATCACTGACAGTGACCAGTTAATATGACTATTATTCAAATTCATGCACCAACCACTAATGCCAAAGGTGTAGAAACTGAAGGTTTTTACCAACTTCTGCAGTCTGAAATTAATCAAACACGTGATCAAGATGAATTGATAATTACTGGTGACTGGAATGCAGAAGGTGGAAACAAAGAAGGACTGGTAGTCAGAAAATACGGTTTTGGTGATAGAAACGATACCAGGGATCACATGATGGAATTTTGCAAACCAATGAATTATTCATTGGAAATACCTTTCTTCCACGACATAACATAAACGGTGACTATACAAGTGGACCTCACCAGATGGAATACACAGGAATCAGATCAACAACATCTGTGGAAAGACACCATGGAGAAGCTCAGCATCATCAGTCAGAACAAGGCCAGGGGCTGACTGCGGAACAGACCGTCAATTGCTCATATTCAAGTTCAAGTTGATGCTGAAGAAAATTAGAGCAAGACCATGAGAACCAAAATACGACCTTGAGTATATCTCACCTGAATTTGGAGACCATCTAAAGAACAGATTGGACACGTTGAACACTAATGACTGAACGCCAGACAAGTTGTGGAATGACGTCAAAGACATCATACATGAAGAAAGCAAAAGGTCATTAAAAAGACAGAAAAGAAAGAAAAGACCAAGATGGATGTCAGAATAGACTCTGAAAGTTGCTCTTAAATGCAGAGTAGCTAAAGCAAATGGAAGAAATGATGAAGTAAAAGAGCTGAACAGAAGATTTCAAAGGATGGCTCAAGAAGACAAAGTAAAGTCTTATAATGAAATGTTAAAGCCTTGGAGTTAGAAAACCAAAAGGGAAGAACACACTCGGCATTGCTGAAAAAACTGAAGAAAAAATTAAAGCCTCAAGTTGCAATATTGAAGGATTCTATGGGCAAATACTGAGCGATGTAGGAAGCATCAAAAGAAGATGGAAAGAATACACACAGTCACTGTGCAAAAAAAACAACTGGTCAACATTTAACCATTTCAGGAGGCAGCATATGACCAACAACTGATGGTACTGAAGAAAGAAGTCCAAGATATACTGATGGCACTGGCAAAAAACAAGGTTCTAGGAATTGACAGAATACGAATTGAGATGTTTCGACAAATGGATGCAATGTTGGAAGCGCTCACTTATCTATGCCAAGAAATTTGGAAGACAGCTACCTGGCCAAATGACTGGAAGAGATCCATATTTGTGCCCATTCCGAAGAAAGGTGATCCAGCAGAATGCAGCAATTATTGAATATCATTAATATCACATGCAAGTAAAATTTTGCTGAAGATAATTCAAAAACAGTTGCAGCAGTATATCAACAGGGAACTGCCAGAAATTCAGGCCAGTTTCAGAAGAGGATGTGGAACAAGTGATATCATTGCTGATGTCAGATGGATTGTGGCTGAAAGCAGAGAATACCAGAAAGACATTTACCTGTATTTTATTCACTATGCAGAGGCATTCGACTGTGTGGATCATAACAAATTATGGATAACATTGCAAAGCATGGGAATAGCAGAACATTTAATTGTGCTCATGAGGAACCTGTATGTAGACCAAAAGCAAGTTGCTCGAACAGAACAAGGTGTGTGGCTCAAAGTCAGGAAAGGTGTGCATCAGGGTTGTATCCTTTCACCATACTTATTCAACCAATATGCCGAGGAAATAATCCAAGAAGCTCGACTATATGAAGAAGAACGGGGCATTAGGATTGGAGGAAGATGCATTAACAACCTGCGTTATGCAGATGACACAACCTTACTTGCTGAAAGTGAAGAGGACTTGAAGCCCTTACTGATGAAGATAAAAGACTACATTACATACAGCCTTTCATATGGATTATACCTCAACATACGGAAAACAAAAATCCCCACAACTGGACCAACAAGCAACACCATGATAAACAGAGAAAATACTGAAGTTGTTTAGGATTTCATTTTACTTGGATCCACAATCAACACCCATAGAAGCAGCAGTCAAGAAATCAGAGGATATATTGCATTGGGCAAATCTGCTGCAAAAAACCTCTTTAAAGTATTAAAAAGCAAAAATGTCACCTTGAAGACTAAGGTGCTCCTGACCCAAGCCATGGTGTTTTCAACTGCATCATATGCATGTGAAAGCAGGAGAATGAATAAGGAAGACTGAAGAAGAACTGATGTCTTTTAATTATAGTGTTGGTGAACAATATTGAATATACCATGGCATGCCAGAAGAACAAACAAATCTGCCTTGGAAGGAGCACAGTCAGAATGCTCCATAGAAGCAACGATGGTGAGACTTCATCGCACATACTTTGGACATGTTATCAGGAGGGACCAGTCCCTAGACAAGGACATCATGCTTGGTAGAGTAGAGGGTTAGCGAAAAAGAGGAAGACCCTCTACGAGATGGACTGACACAGTGGCTGCAACAATGGGCTCAAACATAGCAACGACTGTGAGGATGGTGCAGGACTGGCCAGCGTTTCATTCTGTAGTGCATAGGGTCGCTATGAGTAGAAACCAACTGGATGGCACCTAACAACAACAAAGGTACGCTAATCCTGTCTCATTTACATAACAAAGACAATCCATTCCCAAATGGGACTATAACCACAGGCACAGAGGTTAGGATTTATAACATATATTTTAGGGAGACAATTCAATCCATAATACTACTCTAGTGATATTTTATATGTAACTATTTTTTTAATATTGTTCTATTCTGGACTCGCCACCTAAACTTAAAATTTTTTCCTAGGAAAGAGTAAAACCATTCAGTTATTATACAAGTTCTAGGACAACTACTAAGCATTTCCCTTCTCCCAGTAACAGTACATTTTTTTCTTTGCTGGTTAAAAACAAACAAAAACAGAGCGAGAGAAATTAGTGGCTAACTTCATCCAATATGGACAAAACCATCGTTTCAACTCCGAAACCAAAGACCATCTGTACAGTGTACTGTCTTGGTTGGTCCAGAGAAATGAAGCTTGCTTACCTTGGACACAAAACATTCGGCTATGGCCACGGGATCATTTTCACAGTTTTCCAAATCTTGTAGAAGTTCACTAATAAAAAATAAGAGCCCAAAAGTATTAGATCGTAGTTTTATAATCAATGAAACTTTATATAGCTTAGAAGCTTAAGTGCGTGAGTGCTATTCACAAGGTATCATATTTAATTTTACCACTCACATACCTGTTGTCACCATGTAGAAAGAAGGCTTCGATAAAGGACTTGCCCAAGTCAGGCAGTTATGTGCCGGAACAGGGATTTGAACAGAGGTTGGATCAGTAAGCCCAACAGCCAGAGACAAACCCTGCCTGACATTATAGGAGTCCTTGGGTGGTGCAAAGAGTTAATGTTCTCCTCCGCTAACTGAAAGCCTGGAGGTCTCAGTCCAACCAATGGCAACCTGGGAGAAAGGCCTGGTGATCTACATCTAAAACATTAGCCATTGAAAACTCTTCGGAGCACAGTACTACTGTGACACACATGGGGCTTTTTCCATGAGTCACAATCAAGTTGATAGCAACTACTGGCATTAATAGTCTTCTGGACGTTTGTCATTATCTACATGCCTACTCACACATGCTCATCCATGAAATCATTGTCTAGGTGTCAGGGACTTTGCTAGGCACGAAGAACACACCAGCGAGCAAAGTCAGATAAAGTCCTTGGTCTCATGGAGCTCACAACCCAGTGGAGAGTCAGACAGTGCATAATCACACGAGCAAATACAAAATTATAAACAAAGTTAGACTCTAAAGAAAAGGTATGCTAGAGGAGTAAACATATTTTCTCAACTTTAAATCTGCATTATGTTTAATGACAGTGTGATTATCTTGGGAGTCTCTGGGTGGTGTAAACGATTAACACATTTGGCTGGTAACCAAAAGGTTGGAGGTTTGAGTCCACTCAGAGGTGCCTGGAAAGAAACGCCTGGTGATCTACTTCTGAAAAATCGGCCATTGAAAACCCTACGGAGGGAGGACAATTCTACTCTGACCTACGTGGGGTCGCCACGAGTCAGAGTCGACTCGCTGGGAACTGGTTTTTTGTTTGCTTGCTTTTAGTATTATTTTAACTGTGTAATAGCTCATTGTGTGGATGTACCATAATTAATCTCCCACTGTTGCGTAAAACTATATAAGTGGAATTTCTGGGTTTACGGCTATTCTTAGTGTAAATGTTAACACACTTCCAAACTGTACTCCATATATGTTATATTAATACACATTTTTAACACTTTAAGTGTGTATTTTAATCACCATGCGACATATTGGAGCCCTGGTGGCACAGTGGTTACGAGCTCAGCTGCTAACCAAAAAGTCAGCAGTTAAATCCACCAGCCGCTCCTCAGAAACCCTATGGGGTAGTTGTACTCTGTCCTATAGGGTCACTGTGGGTTGGAATCTACTCAGTAGCAACAGGGTTGGTTTTTCAATGCTACATATTTAATAAAAAGCAAATAATTCTACGGGAATTATGATAAAAACAAGCGACTTCTTGCCTTCTGCTTCCCACTCTCAATTACTACTTCCCACGAGCATTTTCAGCTCTAAGTGTTTCTGCAGTGTGTTAGGTCTGTATTTCTCAGTGGGCTGATACTGCCTTGTCATTATCTTTCAGTTTTGGATGTTACTTACTTCTTAACTTCTCCAAACTTCCTCTCGTCCCATCTTCTGACTATTATGAAATTTGATCAGAATAAAAGTCAGTGCTCACATTTATAAGACTACGTAAATATTATTCCCAGCTGAATACAGAAATATCATGACTACATTTCCTTTCTTGTACAACTTCTTTTTCCCTGGAGTTAAAATTTTCTCATTTCTTTGGAATTTGTTTTCAAAGCACACACCACTAATTTATTCTCAAACTTTATACCAGAAGCGTTAATCTCATTTCACTGTGTTCAAGCATCCAGCAATCTATCGATTACATTTCTTTCTTGGTGGCCCTCCTCCTGGCACCCTCTGTTCTTCTCCTCAGACCTGGACAGTGCTCTCCAGGCCTTCTGGTCTCTCTTCAAAGCCATCATGATGATGTCCTTCACCTATCTCTGGTGTTGGATGCCTTGTTTCTTACATACCATCTGGGATATACTCCCTCATTTGTGAGATGACAACATCCAGTAGCTTTATGATTAAGGGTAATAATAATAACTAAAAAATAAAAAACCCAATCCAGCAGCTGTTGAGTCCATTCCAACTCATGGAAACCCCATGCGTAATAAACCTACTGCTGTAGAGCTGATTCCAACTGATAGGGATCCCATAGGGTTTCCAAGGCTGTACATCTCTACCAAAGCAGACCACCACATCTTACTCCCGTGGAGCCACTGGTGGTTTCGAAACACCCACCTTTCGGTTACCGGTCAATTGCTTTAACCGCTGTGTCATCGGGGCTCCTCACGTGTAATAGTAGGTAAATTTTCTGACACTCTTCGTGTTTCAAAATGTCCTCTCTTCACACTTGGTTGATAATGTCAGTAGATACGGAATACTTAGTTGGAAGCCATTTTCCCTGAATATTTAGAGGACTATTTATTGTCTTATAAATCCTAATGCTGCTATTAAGAAGTCCAATGTCATTCTGATTCCTGATCCTTCCTATGTGACCTATTTTTATTCTGGAAGTTTTTAGAGTCTTGTCTTTGTCACCATAATTTTGAAATGCTGTGATGGTCAGTCTTAAGGCAGGTCTTTATTCATGAATTGAGCCAAATTGAAAATCTGGGAAACGTTCTTGAGTGGCAGTTTTTCATAGTGTGGTCCAGTGATTTCTGGAGGTTACTGAGACCTTTTGAGGAGATCAACGAGGTTGATATTTTCATAAAAATACATAGATGCTATTGGCTTTTCTACTTTCATTCTCTCATGAGAGGACAGTGCACTTTTCCAGAGTCCTCATGATGTGGGATATCACACCAGATGGAAAGCAGATATGAGAATCCAGCAGTTTTCCAGTACATCAGACTGTAAAGACATTTGTAAAAATGTAGAACAATTCCAAAATAAAATTTAGTGAGAAGAGTGGTAAAATTATTTTTCACAAAACTATGTGGGCTTATTAATATTGGATAAATTGATATTTCAACAATTTCTCACTTTCGCTTTGTTACATATTAAACAACACATAAAACATAAACAAAAGCTCTCTGTGTCCTTAGTAATTTTTAAGTGTGTAAGAGATACTGAAGGTGTGTCTGGTGGCAAACATGGTTAAGTGCTTTACTACTAGCCAGAAGCCTGGCGGTTTGAACCCACCCATGGGCATCCTGGAAGACAGACCTGGTGATCTGCTTCTCAAAGGCCACAGGCTTGAAAATCCTATGAAGCACAGTTCTACTCTGCACAAAAGGGGTATCCATGAGTCAGGATCGACTTGATGGCAACTAACAACAAATAAAGAGACACAGGGACCAAAAGGATTGTGAACCTCTATTCTTAGAGTTACGTTTTTGATATCTCTTCTTCTCCATTTCTTTTTTTTCTCTTTTTGAAGCTCCTATATTATCTGCACTTTGGATCTCCCAGTCTGATTCTCTTTTTTTTTTTAATCCTTTCTCTATTTTCTGTCTTCTCATTTATTGTTCTATTCCCTGGGAGATTTCATCAACTTTATTTTTCATCCCTTACATTGAATTTTTTCATTTCTACTATCTAATTTTTAATTTCAAAATCTTCCCCCCGCTCCCCTCCCCACCCCCTGGCTGTTTCTGGCTTATGTTTGTATTCTTGCTTCATGGGTGCAAATTCTTCCCTTATCTGCAAGAATTTTATTATTATTACATTTTTTAGACTTTCCAGCTCTTCACATTTACTTCTTTTTCTGCTGAGTTCCTTACTCTCTGATCATTTAAAAACAATTTCTATTGTGCTTTAAGTCAAAGTTTACAGCTCAAGTTAGTTTCTCATTCAAAAATTTACACACATATTGTTTTGTGACATTGGTTACAATTCCCACAATGTGACAGCACTCTCCCCCCTTTACACTCTGGGTTTCCTGTGTCCATTTGTCCAGTTTTCCTGTCCCTTCCTACCTTCTCATCTTGCTTTTGGGTAGGAGCTGCCCATTTGATCTCGTATATTTGACTGAACTAAGAAGCATGTTCCTTACCTGTGTTACTATTCTATATGCCCCTCGAATCTTTGTCTGAAAAGTGGGCTTTGGAAGTGGTTTCAATTCTGAGTTAGCAGCGTGTCTGAGAGCCATAGTCTCAGGGTTCCTCCAGTCTCTGTCAGACCAGTAAGTCTGGTCTTCTTCTGTGAATTTGAATTTTGTTCTACATTTTTCTCCTGCTCTGTCCAAGACTCTGTATTATGATCCCTGTCAGAGCAGTTGGTGGTGGTAGCTGGGCACCATCTAGTTCTTCCAGGCTTCGGTTGGTAGAAGTGGTGGTTCACGTGATCCTTTAGTTGTTTGGGTTAATATTTTCTTTGTGTCTATGGTTTTCTTCATTCTCCTTTGCTCCAGATGGGATGGGACCATTAGATGTATCTGAGATGGCCACTCAACACCAGCTTTTAGGACCCCAGGTGCTACTCACCAAAGTAGGGTGTAGAACATTGTCTTTATGAACTGTTATGTCAACTGACCTAGATGTTCCCTGAGACTATGGCCCCCAGTCTCAGCAACTCGATCCCTTAAGGTATTCGGATGTCTCTAGGAAACTTCTATGACTTTGCCTTTGGTAAAGTTGTGCTGACTTCCGCTATAATGTATGTCATCTTTCCCTTCACCAAAGTTGATACGTGTTTATTATCTAGTTAGTAATTTCTCCTCTCCACCTCTCCCTGCCCTTTTAACCATCAAAGAATGCTTTTTTCTGTGTGTGAACCTTTTCTTGTGTTTTTATAGTAGTGGTCTCATACAATATGTGTCCTTTTATGATTGACCTATTTCACTCAGCATAATGTCCTCCGGGTTCATCCATGTTGTGAGATATTTCGTGGATTCACCATTGTTGTTCACCACTGCGTATTACTTCATTGTGTGTATGTACCATAATTTGTTTATCCATTCATCTGTCAATGGGCTTCCCTGATCATTTTGGCTTCTGTCATCCATGTTAAAGGCTCTCCTCAAATATCTGGGAATCTTCATTTGTCCTTCCATATTTGAAGGTGCAATACCACAATGTCAATCATAAATTCTGTGTAGAGGAGGAGTTTATTCCGTGTTGTTCCTTACCCTAAGGCAGTGGTTCTCAAACATTTTGGAGTCAAAGCTCCTTTACACTCTCAAAAATTCTTTATGTGAGTTTTATGTATCAGTATTTGCTATATTAGAAATTAGAACTGAATAACTTAAAAATACATTTAATAACAATAAATCCAAGCACTCACTAATATAAATAACTTTATATGAAAAATAATTTTATAAGACAAAAAAAATTTAGCGGGAAGAGTGGCAGCATTCTACATCTCTGCAAATATCTAATGTCCACCTTAATAAAACACACCTGGATTTTCGTATTTGCTTCTGGGTTCATCTGCTGCAATCTGTTATTTTGGTTGAAATATATGGAAAAAATCCAGCCTCACGCAGATATACTACTGGCAAAGGGAGGTATATTTTAGTAGCTTTCTCAGAGAAGCATGGATACCCTTCTTTGATATTATACTGAAATTCAGGATGTATTTTTTTCTTAAAGGTTGGCTGGAGCCTGAAACCATACTAATGTACTATACCCTGTTACTTTAAAATCCGCTGGCCCTTTGAAAGGATCTTTTATCCAGGAACAACTTTAAGACAATCTCAGTTTCAAACGTTCTTTCCCAAACTTCCAATAAAAAGCTCCTGTCTTAGTTAGTTGTCTAGTACTGCTATAACAGAAAGATCCACAAGTGGGTGGCTTTAACAAACAGAAATCTATTTTCTCACAGCTTATGAGGCTAAAAGTCCGAATTCAGGGTGCCAGCTCTAAAGGGAAGGATTTCTCTCTCTGTGGGCTCTGGGGGAAGGTCCTCATCTCTTCTGAGCTTCTGCTCCCTGGGGAGCAATCTTTGTGTGGCTTGGCATCTCTCTTCCCCCATCCCTGCTTCTCTTGCTTGTTAGTCTCTTGTTTCTCAAAAGAGACTGATTTAAGACACACCCTACACTAATCTTTTCTCATTAACATAACAAAGACAACCCATTCCCAAATGGGATTATAACCACAGGCAAAGAAGTGAGGATTTACAACACAAATTTTTGAGGGGATACAATTCAATCCGTAACAACTCCCTCTGTAAGTTTCTTTTTCTTTGGAATGTAGAGTTCTTACATTTGTATCACTATCACTCATTAGAAAGATGGGTATGATTAAATAAGACAGTTGAAATCCAGTCACTGTGATTTGAACATTGGATGAGGTAAGGGAAAAGGTCTAAGAAAAATAGAAATACTCAGTGAATAAATAGCAGCCAGCATTTCCATTATAGGAGGATGGAGGGCTCTGGATGTAGATTTTGTGTCTAGTACTTTCAATATAAATCCTCTTTCTGAACAGAAAAGAAGTTCGACCAGAATCCATTATGTTACTTCTCATAATAGAAATACTCCTTGACAATGATCAATTCCCTGTGTTCTGAACTTTATGCTCATCAAGCTATTCTTTGAGCTATAATTTCATCTGGAGTAGACTTGCTACCCAGAAGCAAGTGTCTCAGGGACCCACCCAGGCTCCAGGTACATCTGCACCTGTGAATGAATGACTGGCATTCATCGCTCCAAAACCACAGTCTGGGGCAGGTGCTCAGACACCTTCCAGCCCCAACTCCTAATTTTAAGGTGAGGAAACCATGTATCATAAAAAGGAGGTGACTTACCTTAGGTCACAAAGCTAATAATGAAGGGCCATAGCTGGGTTAGTATTAGGCTCCTGAATCCCAAAGCTATGTTTCCTCATCAGGAAAGCTGAAGGCTAGACTCAGCATCATAGTGTCTTCAACATTGTACTGTCTACCTGAGAGGCCTTGTTTGAATCACCTGGATAGCTCTCCTCTAAAACGCTTTTCTAAAATCGGGTGAACACACTAAAAAATGTGAACAATGAGGGGAAAGTAATAGGATCTCTTTCAGGCTCTTGTCATCAGGGCTATTGTCCTTATACAGCTGTCCCACCCACCTTGTGCCCTCCATTTTTTGTTAGCTGTTAGGAGCTGTCGGGTCAGTTCCAACTCACTGTGACCCTATGTACAACAGAATGAAACACTGCCTGGTCCTGAGCCATCCTCACAATTGTTGTTATGTTTGAACCCATTGTTTAAGACCTTCAATGAGATGGATTGACACGGTGGCTGCAACAATGGTCCCTCCATTTAGCAAGTGTTTATTGACAGTCTCTCACATCAGGCATATAGGCACTATATTACTGTAGGCACTGAGGCTATCAGGATTAAGAAGATGGATAAAGGCCCTGCTCCATGGCACCTATGTTCCGATTAGGGGAATAAATATTAATAATAATAACACTTTACTGAGTAACATAAAGGAAATAAAGAGGGCCACGTGATAGAGAGTAACTGAGGCTGAGTGGGGGTGGACAGGGGCATGGGGCAGTCATGGAAGGCCCCGTGAGGAGGTGACATTTGAATGTGAGCAGGCTTGGCAGAGAAAGTCATTAAGAACTGGGGCTGCCAGTCTAGTGCAGAATGAGTAGCAGGGGTCCTGTGGCAGGAAAGAGCTTGGTCTGTTCTTATTTGACATATAGAAAGGAAGCCAGTGTGCCTGGCGTTTGGTAAGCAACAGGGAGTGTGGGGATCCAGGAAGACAACTGACTATAAAATGATATGCCATGCTATAAGAAGCCCTAGTGGTGCCGTGGTTAAGTGTTCAGCTGCTAATCAAAAGGTTGGCAGTTAGAACCCACCAGTTGTTCAGCAGGACAAAGATGTGGCAGTCTGCTTCTGTAAAGATTAACCGAACCAAACTCACTGCCATCTAGTTGGTTCCAACTCATAATGACCCCATGGGACAGAGCAGAACTTCCCTATAGGATTTCCAAGGCTGTAAATCTTCACTGAAGTAGACTGCCACATCTCTCTCTGGTGCAGTGGCTAGAGGGTTCGAACCGCTGACCTTCTGGTTAGCAGCCAAGCACTTTAACCACTGCACCACCAGAACTCCTCTCCATAAAGATTACTGCCTTGAAAACCTTATGGGGCAGTTCTAGCCTGTCCTACAGGGTCGCTATGAGTCGGAATTGACTCGATGGCAACAGGGACGGGGGCACAGAAGTCCTTGGGTAGTACAAATAGTGACATGCTTCTGAAAGGCTGGAGGTTTGAGTCTACCCATAAGTGCCTTGGAAGGAAGGATTGGCAATCTAAGACTGAAAACTAAACCACTGAAAACCCTGTGAAGCCCAGTTCTACTCTGACACATACGGAGTTGCCATGAGTTGGAGCTGACTTGATGGCAACTGTTTGGATTGGGGCACAGACAGGGCCATGGAACGCTGTGTATCAGTCACTGGAGATACTCCATAAAGACCAGAAACAGGTCTGTCCTTCTAGAGGGTTGCAGTCTAATGTGGGTAGGTAGGAACTAGGTTTCTCATTGCATCAGTACAACTAATGTATAACTGAACCCGTACATTAGGAGGAAAGAGTGACTCATGGATCGTGTACTCAAAGCTAAAATTGAGTCATCCTGTCGTAAGCATTTGAGTATTTTTCCTTTCATTTGACTATTCCAAATATTTCCTCCTTTTGAGTAGGTTATGGAAAAGAAAATCACAAGATTTCTTGCTTAAGCTCAGATATCTTGTTTGGGTGGGCAATTAGAGAAAATCCTGTCCTTTTTTACAGAAACATATTACATGCAACGTTTCTCTGATCACTGATGTGAACTTGAAGCAGGAACTGTACTATGACTTTGAAGATTCTACTGCTTTACGCTAGATAAGATGCAGGAATGGGGCCTCTCCCCTTCCGGTCTGCAATGAACTCTAAGCACCCCTTCCTTCTCCCACCCTCCTAATTAGGTCATCTGGTACTTTGACTTGTTGCATCCACAGAGGCATGTGTGCATGTGGGAAAAGACAACAGGTAAGGTTAATGGCACCAAATGCTCCATGTATTTCACTGATACATTAGCATTGGCCTGGAAAATATTCAGCTGAACAAAGGCTGAAGTTCCTGGGTGCCACAAAATGGTTAATGCCCTTGTCTACTAATCTAAATGTTGGTGGTTCAAATCCACCCAGAAGTCCCTTGGAAGAGAGGCCTGACAATCTACTTCCAAAAGGTCACAGCCATTAAAAACCCTATGAAGCATAGTTCTACTTTTAAACACAAGAGGTGGTCATGAGTCACACTCAGTGGTAATTTTTTTTTTTCTTCCATTTTACAGAAGTTAGAGATACTTTGGTGGTAGGACAATGCAGTAAAAGAAAAGGTAACTTCCCTGTCTTCCTTTACCTTGTTATACGTAACCCATGAATCACTTCCTAAGTAGAAGAAAACAAAACAAAACATGGTCCAAACAATGTTTTTGTCTTAAGACATATGTTACTTGCTCTGTGAAGCTTTCACTACCCGCCTCAGACAAATTAATGGCATGTTTCTCAGAATTCTCAAAGCATTCTGTTCATTCCTTGATTATCTGACTTTTTGCCAGTCCTGTACAATGATGCCATTCATCTTTATACCATCAGACCTAGTCCAGTGTGTTAAACACAGTAGTCCCTCAACATAGGTATACTGAATAAAGAGAGGGAGTTGAAAGAAAAAGGCAAGTTTATTTTGATTCTTTGAGGAAGAAAGATTGGATGATTTTAATATACTAAGAGACAATTTTATATGGAGCTCTGATGGCGCAGTGGTTAAAAGCTCAGCTGCTAACCAAAAGGTTGGCACTTAGAATTCACCAGCCGCTCCTTGGAAACCCTGTGGGGCAGTTCTATACTGTTCTACAGGGTTGCTATTGAGTCAGAATCAACTTGACAGCGATGGGATTTTTTTAAGGGACAATTCAAAGATAGAAATTCAATATGGAGCAATGGTCTCTACTTCTTTATACTTTATTCTTAAAGAAAGATTCAAATTACAATTAGATAACTCTTCTTTATTCCAAGAGAGGGCTGCTGTATAAAACTGTTGGTGCTGTTTTTCCTTTGGTTGTTGGGAGGAGGGAAGGGCTTGGGATTTCAGGGGGTACGTTCAAGTGGGGAAAGTGGTTTCTTTTGACTGACCCAGTTTCCTGACCACTTGAGGATTTAGTTCAGATACCAAACCAGAGACTTAAATTTCTAGGCTGTCATAGGGATAGTGAGAGAAAGAGAGATTCGGCTAATGAAAAGAAAACAAAAATGAACCCTCAATTGTATTCCAAAGCATTTCATGATGGAAGAGTTTATGAAATAACAAATTTAAATTAGGTTATATACTAAAATTGAACAAAGACAGCACAAGGAGAGACATCATATACTAATTTATAAACATACCTGAAAAAATACTTTAAAAAATACAAATGAATCAAATTCATGAATGCATAAATATATAAAAATCCAGGTAGGGTTTATTCCAGTAGTGTATACATGATTAAAATCAGAATATCTTTCAATGTAATAGACCACTTTATGAATAGAAGAAGAAAAACCATATGCTAATTTTACTAAAGGTAAAGGAAGCATTCAATAAAATTTAATAGTCATTCACACACAAAAAAAAACTTAGTCAAATAGATACCAAGAGTGTTTATCTAAATCACACAGAAAATATCATACTCACTGGCAAAATAGTTAACGCATTCCTACCAATGTCAGAAACAAGATAAGGATGCCAACATCTAATCAATGTTGCATGGGAAGTCCTACCCAAAGCAATAAGACAAGAAAAAGACATAAGGGGTAGAAGAACTGTAAAGGAAGATGTGATCATTAATGTTGTGTGTCAACTTGGCTGGGCCCTGATTCTCAGTGGTTTGACAGTTATGATGTAATTTGGCAGTCACATAATGATGTAATTACCTCCACGATGAGATTTGATATAACGTGATCACTTCCATGATGGAATCTGCTGTGAGTAGTCAATCAGATGAAAGGGAGTTTCCTTGGCGGGTGTGGCCTGCTCGGAATAAAACTGAACGCTCTGGCAAAGCTCACAGGCTTTTGCTCGCTCTGGATCCTGTAGTTGTCTCTTGTTCATCTGACTTCTGGTTCTTGGGACTTGAGCTAGGCAGCTTACCTGGGGTCTTGCCTGCCGATCTCGGGATTTGTTGGTCTTTGCAGCTTGTGAGCCAGAGCCCTGCTGTCTGACTTGCCAATCTTGGGTTTGCCAGTGCCTGTGGCTATGCGAATCAGGAGAAGCCTTCAGCCTGCCCCATGGACTTGGGATGTTCCAGCCTCTACAACCACGTGAGCAATTTCCTTAATATAAATTTCTCTTTCTATATATATATTTTATCAGTTTTGCTTCTCTGGAGAACCCAGCCTCTGACAGAAAGACAATAAATTCTCCTCATTTTCAGACAATATCATTGTATACAAAGAAAATCCAAGAGAATCTATACACCGTTAGAACTAGTGGGAAAGTTAAGAAAACTAGTTGGATATAATCTCAACATGTAAAAATCAAAAGCATTCTTATATGACAATAATAATTAAAAAAAAATTATGGTCAATGTAAAATCAAAAGCTGTGAGATATCTCGAAATAAATTAAAAAATGTCAGATGCATGAATGTGATAGAGAAATTATAAAACATTATTAAAAGACTTTCAAAAAGCTTGATTGAAAAGATATATAATGTTTATCAATAGGCCAACTCAATATTATAATGATGTCAATTGTACCAAAATTAATCTATAGATTTAATGTAATTCCAATAAAAAGCTCAACAGAATTCTCCATGAAACTTGACAAGCTAATATTTTTTAAAAAATCACTTGGCAATGCAAAGAACTGAGAAAAGCTAAGTCGATACTTATGAAGAACAATGTGGGCTTCACACTTAAGACAATGAGGCATTGGGGCAGCAATGTACAAACAGACCACTGAAACACAATACAGAGCCAAGAGACAGACCCACACAGATATGTAGACTTGATCTGTGAGCAACATGGAACTACAAGCCCGCAGGCAGAGGATGTACTTTTCAATAAGTGGTGGTGGGACAACTGGCTAGCCACATGGAAATAAGAATTTTGACTTCCTACCTTATATCACATCTCCATCAATTTTAGCTAGAGAAAGGACAAATGTGAAAAGCAAAATTTTATAAATTTTACAAGAAAAAATCAGCATATATTCATGATCTGAGGGTAGAAAGTAATTTTTTTTAAATGCAACACAAAATCCACATACTATAAAAAGTTAAATTTCTTATCGTCAAACTTATAAATTATATAACTTCTTTTTCAAATAAATCATCATTAAAGTTAAAAAGGCAAGTTCCATATTGGGAGATATTTTCAACTCCCATACTCCACAAAGATCACTGGCCAGAATTTACCTAGAACTCCTATACAGCAATAAGAAAAAGAAATACCCCAACAGAAAAATGGGCAATGGGGATAAACCACCAATTCACAGAAGAAATCTAAGTGGCCAATGAATATGAAAAGATGCTCAATTTTACCTGTAATCAGCAAAAGTTAAATTAATGTATCTTGCAATGGAATATTATATGGTGGCTAAAATTAGCAAACTTTGATATTAATTCTTCTTAAGAATTTTTCATTATATACCTTACATCAACTGGTTTCAAAGATACAACTATATGGCAAATCTACGGTTCCAAACCAAAACCAAACCCGTTGCCCTCAAGTCGATTCTGACTCATAGTGACCCTATAGGACAGACCAGAACTGCTCCATAGGGTTTCCTGGTGGATTTGAACTGCTGAACTTTTGGTTTGCAGCCATAGCTCTCAACCAGTATGCCACTAGGGTTTCCAATCCATGGTTAGTTAGGGCTTGTAATATCAAATTTTAAAGTTTGGAGTAGTGGTTAAGTGCTACAGCTGCTAACCAAAGGGTCGGCAGTTCGAATCCACCAGGCGCTCCTTGGAAACTCTATGGGGCAGTTCTACTCTGTCCTATAGGGTTGCTATGAGTGGGAATCGACTCCACGGCACTGGGTTTGGTTTGGTTTTATTGCTGGAATGCTCCTTGGAAGGGAGGATGGTAAGACTTTGTCTTAGGTACTCTGGACATGTTATCAGGAGGGGCCAGTCCCTGGAGAAGGACATCATACTTGGTAAAGTAGAGAGTCAGCAAAAGAGAGGAAGGCCTTCAACAAGATAGACTGACACAGTAGCTGCAGTAACAGGCTCAAACTTAGCAACAATTGTGAGGATGGCGAGGGACCAGGCAGCATTTTGTTCAGGTGTACACAGGGTTGCTACGAGTCGGAACCGACTTGAGTGCACCTGACAACAATACTGCTAGTTCAAGTCTAGGTTTTTCAACATAATATAATAATATGTGGCCAAGAAGGCAAGACTTAAATTCCTAAAAAAGGCAAAAAAAAAAAAAAAAAAAAAAAAAAAAATGGTGTAATGCTGGCCTGAAAAACTCAGCTGACAAGATTTTTTTTTTTAAAGGAAATATTTCCAAAATACAGAACATAGAGTAACATGATAAATACCCATTAATTCCTACTTCTAACTCTATCAAAGCCCCTCCTTGTGCTACATGCAATACTAAACAATGTTGAGTTAAAAAAAAAAACAAAACATAAAAGGTTGACACCATTTATGCCATGTTTCAAATACGTGAAAGCACATCAAAAACAAAAACCCAAATCTGTTCCCATGGAGTCGATTCCGATGTATAGCGACCCTATAGGGCAGAGCAGAACTGCCCCACAGGGTTTCCAAGGAGCTGCTGGTGGATTCGAACTGTTGACATTTTGGTTAGCAGCCGAGCTTTTAACCAGTTTGGATATTTTAAATAGATCCTTCATACTTATTAATGGGAAAAATCACACATGGGAAGGAAACACAACGTGTTGAATATGAGTTACAGTTACAGTGGGGGGCTGAAGCCAGATTATATGGTTTGCTTGAGCCAGTTCTGCACCTCTCTTCCTAATTCTGTTTGAGATCTGCTGTGATGGCAGTGTTTATACAACAGTAATTGGAAAACACTGTAAATCTTAGATTCCTCTTCCCCTGGATCCACCCAGAGAGCCATTCTGACAGCATATCACCGTGCCATTCTGTACAGAGTGGAAGAGGATTCAGTAGGGGTATACAGGGGCTTCAACTTTATTCGTAATGTCTTTCTGCTTCAAAAAAAATTGAAAGCAGATATAGTATGAGGAAAGTCTTTGATAGAGTCAGGGGGAGGAATTCATGGATACGTATCATGTTACTCTATCTTCTATATTTTGGAAATGGTTCTTTAAAAAAAAAAAATCTAGTCAGCTGAATTTTTCAGGCCAGCATAAAATCATTTCTTTTCGCCCTCTTTAGGGATTTAAGTCTTGCCTTTGTGGCCACATTATTATTATATTATGCTGAAAACCTAGACTTGAACTAGCAATAGAAACTTTAAAATTCATTATTTCAAGCTCTAACCATAGATTTGTGAGACAGTTGTATCTTTGAAATCAACTGATATAAGGTATATGATAAAAGATTCTTAAGAAGCATTGATATAAAAAGTCACATGAATACACTTACTTAAGCAAATATCGTAATACTAAAGGATCATGAACAGGTGTTTCCTCTTTGGGAGCGAATGAGTGGATTTGAGAAACATTTGGGCTCTAAATTAGACTCCAGATTTAAGACGAAGGAAATAAAAATGAATGGGGACAAACTGGCACAGACAATTTCAGTGGCAAAGGTTAAAGAAAAGGCTCACTGAAGGTATACTTAGTGGCATATTATCTCACTGAAGCTTCACAATAACCATATGTGCTAGATATTTCTTTATTTCCATTCATTCATTTCACAAAATTGTTAATGACAGGGCTGGGTTCTCTAGAGAAGCGAACCCAGTGAAGTGTGTGTGTGTGTGTGTGTGTGTGTGTGTACATATATCTCAAGGAAATGGCTCACACAGCTGTAGGGGCTGGCAAGTCCCAAGTCTCAGGGTCAAAGGTGTCAGGCTGGAGGCTTTTCCTGACTCACATAGCTGCAGAGGCTGAGGAACCTAAGACTGGCAGGTAAGACAGCAGGCTGCTAGCTCACAGGCTGCAGAGGCTGATGAATTCAAGATTGGTAGGTAAGATGGCAGGCTGCTGGCTCAAGTCCCAAGAACCAGAGGTCAGATGATGATGTGCGGATGCAGGATCCAGAGCAAGTGAGTGAGCTTTGCTAGAACGTCCAAATATATACTGGATGCAGGCCACACCTCCAAGGAAACTCCCCTTACAATTGACTGGCTAACTATATCAGATCACATCATGGAGGATGACTACATCATTACATAACTGCCAAATTACATCATTACATAACTGCCAAATTACATCATTACATAACTGCCAAACTATTGAGAGCCATGGCCCAGCCAAGTTGACACACAACCTTAACCATCACAACTCCTATAATGGGTCCAGTACTGTTTTAGGCACCATCGCAGTAACAGAACAGACATAGATCTGTGACTCTGTGGAGTGTTCCGGGTGGTGGTGGTAGGAAAGAACAATGAACATAATGTAAAAGTAACTCATATAGTATGTTAGGAATTGGTTAAGTGCTATGAAAACAAAAAAAGGAGAGAAGTTAGGAGGGTCAGAAGTGCAGGGGCATGTGCACATGTGTACATTTGTATGTATGTGTGTACGTGTGTGTGCATGCCTGCGTGCACGTGTCTCTGCATGCATGTGTGTATGTGCATGTGCACATGTGGGCTGCTACATTAAATAGGGTGCTCAGGTAAGCCTCAGTAAGAAAATAAGAACTGAGGAAAGACGTGAAGTGTGGGATTCAGTTACTTTCCTCAGTTTAAAGACTCACCCAAGGACACACACATGGCTCAGCTGCGATGCAAGCCCAGTATGTTGCACACCAGAGTCTGTACTCTTAACCTGCCGTCTACTTTGTTCTTCCAAAAACATCACAACGTATTGTACTAACTGATTTTCTTGCCTGTATACCCTTCAGCTCCCTGAAGCACAGACCTTGTTTGTCTTGTTTACTACTGTAATTTTCTTCATGGCATGACAATGCATAAAATTTTTTGAAGTGGAATCACAGATTACAGGTGATCAGTTATTTTAGGCTGCATTAACGTAAGAGAAATTCATAATGTTCCCACCTGAGAACAACCCCTTGGGGGTTAACTTACCTATTGAAGTGGTAGATATCCTGGATGTTTCCAAAAAGGGCTGATCTTTCTTCAGTGCCCAGAGGCAGTTTAGTTTGGTCTCTGATACAGTCAAGGTAATCCTGTGAAACCAATGAGAAGGATGTCTTAAATACTCTGGTCCTTTTCCAAGTTATCATTAATTATCCAAGATGACTCGTATTAGGTTCAAGTAATTATTACAGTAATGTGCTCATTAACTCTGAGAAAACAGAGCCACTTTTTAATTAATGATTACAATACTTACCTACTTACATAACAGGGAGTTTTAACAAGGAGAAAGAGTGTGATATATATTAGTGTATCCATCACCGAAATGGATCAGAACATTCCTAGATGGATAATATTAACGTTGCAAAGAATGGGAATTCCAGAACACTTAATCGTGCTCATGAGGAACCTTTACATAGATCAAGAGGCAGTTGTTTGGACAGAACAAGGGGATGCTGTATGGTTTAAAGTCAGGGAAGGTGTGCGTCAGGGTTGTATTCTTTCACCATACCTATTCAATCTGTATGCTGACCAAATAATCTGAGAAGCTGGACTATGAAGAAGAACAGGGCATCAGGATTGGGGGAAGACTCATGAACAACCTGTGTTATGCCGATGACACAACCTTGCTTGCTGAAAGTGAAAAGGACTTGAAGTACTAATGAAGATCAAAGACCACAGCCTGCAGTATGGATTGCACCTCAACATAAAGAAAACAAAAATCCTCACAACTGGACCAATGAGCAACATCATGATAAACAGGGAAAAGATTGAAGTTGTCAAGGATTTCATTTTACTTGAATCCACAATCAACAGCCATAGAAGCAGCAGTCAGGAAATCAAAAGACGCGTTGCATTGGGTAAACCTGCTGCAAAAGACCTCTTTAAAGTGTTGAAAAGCAAAGATGTCACCTTGAAGACTAAGGTGCGCCTGACCCAAGCCATGGTATTTTCAATTACATCATATGCATGTGAAAGCTGGACAATGAATAAGGAAGACCAAAGAAGAATTGACGCCTTTGAATTGTGGTGTTGGCAAAGAATATTGAATATACCATGGACTGCCAAAAGAACGAACAAATCTGTCTTAGAAGAAGTACAACCAGAATGCTCCTTAGAAGCAAGTATGGTGAGACTGCGTCTTACATACTTTGGACATGTTGTTAGGAGGTATCAGTCCCTGGAGAAGGGCATCATGCTTGGCAGAATACAGGGTCAGCAGAAAAGAGGAAGACCCTCAACGAGGTGAATTGACACAGTGGCTGCAACAGTGAGCTCAAGCACAACAACGATTGTAAGGATGGCTCAGGACCGGGCAGTGTTTTGTTCTGTTGTGCATATGGTCGCTATGAGTTGGAGCTGACTTGATGGCACCTAACAACAACAACAACAACCAGATGGACAGTATAATGGCCACAGCTACCGAGAATGTCAGCATTTTGGCATAACAACATCGTATGTTTCCTTGCCTTATTTCCATGACAAAAATATACTCCAAAATTCACAAAGTGGGAAAAAGGAATAAAAATTCTGAAATACGACAAAGTTGTTTTAAACGTAAACTTTAAGCCAGAAAGCTACCAGCTGCTAAGGTATAGAACTAAATTCTTCCTCAAATACCAATGTATTTAATTTTTTTTTCCTTTTTTTTTTTTTAAATAAACATATAAAAATTCACTTATGCCATCTAATAAAAAAAAAAAAATTTTTTTTTAGGCTGTGTTAATGAACCATGGGAAAGCTTAATTGAAATGATTTTATATGTTTTGTTTAACACAGAACCTACAGGTCTGATGTGGGTTCAATCTACAGCAAGTTAAATTTATGTGGCTTAGAAGCTATGTGAACCGCTGAGAAAGGGGGAAAACTGCTTTCCTGCCCCTGCGTGCTAAAGAGTTCATAACTGAGTGTTCCCCTTCCCCGCAGCAATGCTTGAAAAAAGAACTCTGTAGGAGGCAAGAAAACAATAAAGAAAAAAGCAAAAACAGCTGAAATAACGTAAAATTAAAAATAAATACAATCCGCTGCCCTGGCTGAACAACGCAGGATGGCTCCTGACCAAGGGTAACACGGCATTCTGGCACTTAGAGGAAGTCATCCTGAGAAAAGTCAGCCAGACCGGGAAGATCCTAGCGCTGTAACTGCATTCCAACATCCAAGAGCAAACACAACAATGTTCGGAGGCAAAGAATATTGAACATACTGTGGACTGCCAGGAGCACGAACACATCGGCCTAAGAAGAAATAAAACTAGGATGCTTCTTAGAAGTGAGGATGGTGAGACATTGACTAGCTTACTTTGGACATGCTATCAGGAAAGGTCAGTTGCTAGATGGATTAGCAGATGATCAGTAAAGCCCAGGGAAAGCCTCAATAAGATGGATTGACACAATAGCCACAACAATGGACTCAAAATTACCAACAATCATGAAGATGGCACAGGACCGCCATGTTTCATTGTGTTATACATGAGGTTGCCATGAGTTGGAGACAACTCGATGGCAACTAACAACAACAAAGCGCAAGGAGAAACAAAAATTTAAGAACCATCAGGTAATTGCTTCTTAGACTTTTTAGTAATTTCTATCTATTCCCTCAGGCTCTCATGTTTGTCAATTAAATATAGGTAGAGCTTCATCGACAACTTTATTAAATAGCACATTTCAGTCTGCATCAAATAACTTATCATTCTAGTCTTTAACGCTACCATCATTGTCACGCATGAACCAATGTTCCTAACTTTTTTTTACAAGCTTTGCAGTAATATCTTCTTGAGAAAGTGATTGTCTCAATAAGAAGCTAGATTCACAAGGGTTAAGTGTAGTTGATGCTAAAAACCCACAATAGCAAGACCTATTCTCCTTACCTTTACAAATGAAACAATGATAAGGAGCTTAAGTACCTGCATAGGATACAGAATTAATGCCCAAATATTAAAAGCTAACTTGAATGAAGGCTAGAACTGAAGTATAAGGACATTTTGAACAACATGTAAAACCTGTATTTCCTCAAAAAAATAAACGTACCCACTGATATTCTCCTTAAATTATACATGGATACAAAAGGATGGACCAGTACTCAATTTGCATCTGAATGCTTATATCTGATATAGTTTACCACTATCCGGAGTCCCCGGTATTTGTTGTTTTAGGTAACGTCGAGTTGCTTCTGACTCATAGCGACCCCAGGTGCAACAGAACAAAATACTGCCTGATCCTGCACTATCTTCACAATCGTTGTGATGCCTGAGCTCACTGTTGCAGCCACTGTGTCAGTTCATCTCGTTGAGGGTCTTCTTCCTTTTCAGCGACCCTCTACTTTACCAAGCATGATGTCCTACTCCAGGGACTGATCCCTTCTGATAACATGTCCAAAGTACGTGAGACGTAGTCTTGCCATTTTTGCTTCTAAGGAGCACTCTGGTTGTACTTTTCAGATGAATGGATGGATGGGTGATATCAATGATACTGTTCGATAATCTGCACATTCAGTTGGATCACCTTTCTTGGGAATAGGCATAAATATGGATCTCTTCCTGTTGGTTGGCCAGGTAGCTGTCTTCCAAACTTCTTGGCATAGATGAGTGAGCACTTCCACCATTCCGTCTGTTTGTTGAAACACAGTAATTGATATTTCATCAATTCCCGGGGCCTTGGTTTTTGCCAATGCCTTCAGTGTAGCTTGAATTTCTTCCTTCAGTACCGTCAGTTCCTGATCATACGATACCTCCTGAAATAGGCCCTGAATTCCCATTCTATTGTAATTTGTTATGATCCACATAGTCGAATGCCTTCACCTAGTCAATAAAAACACAGGTAAACATCTTTCTGGTATTCTCTGCTTTTAGAGGAGATCCATCTGATGTCAGCAATGATATCCCTGTTCCACACCCTCTTCTGAATCTGGCTGAATATCTGGCAGTTCTCTGCTGATGTACTGCTGCAACTGCTTTTGAATTATCTTCAGCAAAATTTTACTTGTGTGTAATGTTAATGAATCTAGTCGATTCCAACTCATGGCAACCTCATGTGTATCAGAATAGAATTGTACTCCACAGGGTTTTCGATGGCTGTGATCCTTCAGAAGTAGATCATCAGGCCTTTCTTCCAACGCACCACTGGGTAGAACCCAATCTTTCAATTAGCAGCCAAGGGCTTAACCGTTTGCGTCACCCACAGTATGACTTATTTTACATGTCTTTCTCTTTCACTCTCTTTTGAGTACTTAGAGGGACAGGGATCATATCTTCTTCATCTGCAAGTGTCCCCTCTTCACACAATGCCTAGCACATAGGATGTGTGCCCGAAAATATTTATTAAATACATTATAACAAAGCAATCGAATGGTTACAATGCAGCCATTATAAAGAATGAGAAAATTACGGATGACACTGTGAAGAATGGGAATTCCAGAACACTTAACTGTGCTCGTGAGGCACCTGTACTTAGACCAAGAGGCAGTTGTTCAGACAGAACAAGGGTATACTGAGGGGTTTAAAGTCAAGAAAGGTGTGCGTCAGGGTTTTATTCTTTCACCATGCTTATTCAATCTGTAGGTTGAACAAATAATCTGAGAAGCAGGACTATATGAGGAAGAGCACAGCATCAGGTGTGGAGGAAGACTCACTAAAAACCTGCGATATGTAGATGGCACAACTTTGCCTGTTGAAAGTGAAGAGAACTTGAAGCACTTACTGATGAAGATCAAAGACCACAGCCTTCACTATGGGTTACGCTTCAACATAAATAGAACAAAAATCCTCACAACTAGACCAATAAGCAGTATCATGATAAACAGACAAAAGATTGATGTTGGAAAGGATTTCATTTTACTTGGATCCATAATCAACACCCATGGAAGCAGCAGTCAAGAAATCAAACGAAGCATCGAATGGGCAAATCTGCTGCAAAAGACCTCTTTAAAGTGTTAAAAAAGCAAAGATGTCACTTTGAGGACTAAGGTGTGGCTTACCCAAACCATGGTGTTTTCAATCACCTCGTATGCATGTGAAAGCTGGATGATGAGTAAGGAAGGCTGAAGAACTGATGCCTTTGAATTATGGTGTTGGCAAACAATATTGAACATACCATGGACTTCCAGAAGAATGAACAAACTTGTCTTGGAAGTACAGCCAGAATGCTTAGAATTCTTAGAAGCAAGGATGGTGAGATTTCATCTCACATACTTTGGACATGTTTTCAGGAGGGATCAGTCCCTGGAAAAGGATGTCGTGCTTAGTAAAATAGAGGGTCACTGAAAAGGAGGAAGACCCTCAGCTAGATGGATTGACACAGTGGCTGAAACAATGGGCTCAAGCATAACAGCAACTTTGAGGATGGTGCACGACCTGGCAGTGTTTTGTTCTACTGTACACAGGTTCAGTGTGAGTCAGAACTCACAACACCACCACATTCATTAAGTGGAAAAAAAGAAAATTGTGAATGAAATATAGAACCCAGTTTTTGGTACATATAATTGTGCACCTTGCACCTAGCCCAGAAGCGTATATGCCCTGTTGTCAATAGCCGTCACCTCTGGAGAGTGAGCTTTGGGAAAAAGGGAGGTCCTCAATGAAGGAACTTCCACTTAGTACTTTATCTGCTCTGACTTGTTAGAATTTTATTTTCTGCAGCATAAAATGAAGCTAACCAGTGTTACCTTGGCTACTCCCTGCCCCGCCTTTATAGATGGTGTTCCCTGCTCAGGTTTCCTCTTTCTCCTGTCTCTCCCTTCACCTTACTTAGCTCTAACCATTGTCTTCTATGTTTGTCACTATTCTATACTGCCAGTCATCCCCCTCTTGTAATTCCAGGCTTCCTCCTTCCACTGTCTTTCCTACATGCCACAGTATTTGTTATTGAATGGGTGGGTGGGTGAATGGGTAGGTGGGTGGATGGTTGGTTGGATGGATGGGTGGGTGGATGTGTAGGTGGATGCGTAGGTGGATGGGTGGGTAGGTGGATGGATGGATGGGTGGGTGGGTGGGTGGACAGGTGGATGGGTGATGGATGGGTGATGGATGGATGGATGGGGGATAGATGGATGGATGGATGGATGGATGGATGGATGGATGGATGGATGGATGGATGGATGGATGGATGGGTGGGTGGGTGGATGGATGGATGATGGATGGATCCTCCCTGATCCTACATCTCTTCCAGTTACTACCCTACCACTCTCTTTCCCTTTATAGCCAAACATCTCAAAACTCACACTCATCTACTATCTCATGTCCAAATCAGTCTTCAAGCTCTATATGGTCATGGTACTTGGGGCATCCATTATCCCGTAACTTTCCCTGACACTATTTCTGGAAGAGGTGGGATGATCATGTCCATTCTTCCCTGACCCCTGTCATCTTGGCCCTCTGGCTCTGTGCTGCAAGATCCTTATGGCCCTTCGAAGCCCCTCCCTACTGTTTTCACAAGTGGGTGTAAACTTCTGTCTGTGTAGGCCACAGAGTTCTGCCGTGCAGAAGGTCTTGGCTTTGAATTGCTTTGCTAAACCTCTCTATGCAAGGGCTCTTTGCTGTTCTTGCTGAAATGGGGAGACACCTTGAAGCCATCTCACTGCTGGTGTGGTGGCCACCAGCTCTGTAGAGGTTGCAGTTTGCTAGCCATGAGATACGATGAAGCTGCTTTCTCCTGCCCAGGTGCTTGCTGTGGTCCTGGGCCCTGAATGTGGGAGATCATATTGGCGCCTCCATTCTGTCAATGCCTCATAAGATGGGGCCTAAAGCTGTACAGGATAAACTGCTCAGTGTTTCTTCCGAGACTCTGTGGCTATTCAACCCCTCCTTGGGAATATCCTAGAGTCGCCTCATCCTTAACATGTCCAAAGTTGATTCTCTGTCTTTACCCCCAAACCACCACCATCTTCAGCTCCCTTAATGAATGGGAAGAGAAAGTGAATAAGTAGGGATCAAGCCAGGGATCTACAGCAGCCTTAGTAGTACAATAGTCAAGCGCTCAGCTACTAACCAAACGGTTGGCGGTTCAAACCCACTCAGAGGCACCTCAGAAGAAAATGTGGATAATTTCTGCAGTGCAACGGATCGCTTTTGTGTGGCCTTTCTCACCATGGTCTTGTAACTCCTACCAAATGATTGGCTGTGATCATGCTAATAAGGTATATGAAACCCTAACAAGGGGATTGGTCATTTTTGTCATCCCACTAGGCTTAAGATGAGCCATCTGAGAGGTGAAAAAGAGAGGATCTCACCACCACCGAGAAAGAAGGGCCAAGCATGGAACACATCCTTTAGACCCAGTATCCCTGCACTGAAAAGCTCCTGGAACTAGGAGAGCAAGAGAGAGAGCTGTAACACTGAAGACAGATGGAGAGAAACAGCAGCAGAGAAGCAGCTGTAGCAGAGGCAGCAGAACCAGGAGACTGGCAGGAGACTGGTAGGAGATGGCGTGGTGGGCTTCCTGGCCCTCAAAAACAAAACAAAAACAAAAAACCAAACTCATTGCCATCGAGTCGATTCCAACTCATAGCGATCCTATAGGACAGAGTAGAAGTGCCCCACAGAGTTTTTCAAGGAGTGGCTGGTGGACTCAAACTGCTAATCCTCTGGTTAGCAGCCGTAGCACTTAACCACTACACCACCACGGTTTCTTCCTCCATGGAGCTAGAAAGATGCTGAATACCTTTGGACAGGTGGCTTGCTGGTGGAGTAGGGTTCCTTCGGGCATGTGGTAGGGCTAGTTTTTGCCAACCTACAGAACTGGAGTTAAGTGCCTTCGGATGAGGCTTACTGGCTGAGTGGGGTGCCTTGGTGCACTTATCAGTAGAGTTAAAAGAGTTTTGTAACACTTGCCCGAGCAGGGCAGAAGCTGAGGGGCCAGAGAGAGGTATGCCTGTTAGCACAACTGAAAAGAGGCTGTCTTGATGGAAGAACGGTACCCTGAGTGTTCCTGAACCTGAATTGTAACCTGTTACTTCCCTAATAAACCCCATGACCGTGAGTGCTGTCTATGATTTCTGTGTGGCCATTGCAGTGAATTATGAAACCCAGGAGAGAAGTAGAGAGTGTTGTGGGAAGAACGGTTGGTGTCAGAATTGATAAAGATGACGAAGAGAGGAGGCATGTCTGACCTCCACCTCATAGGAATTGGCCTTGGGCTGTTGATCTTGATTCTCCTTTCACCTCATGCAGTTAGAGGAGGTCAGATGCTGCCCCCACACCATTTTCACAATCTCCTTCCGAAAGATCACTACCACGGAAAATCCTGCGGAGCACAGTTCTACTCTGATACATTTGAGGTCACCATGAGTCAGAATTGACTCGACAGCAACTGGTTGGTTGGCTGGTTGCTTGGTTGGTTGGTTGCTTGGTTGGTTGGTTGCTTGGCTGGTTGGTTGCTTGGTTGGTTGGTTGCTTGGTTGGTTGGTTTGTTGATCAGTCATTTGGTTGGTCAGAGATCTATGATTCTGAACCAATCCTATGTCATGATGTTCCCCAAGGTCACTATTTACACAGAGGACAATGGTGTTTCTTCATAAAGCTTTGACCCTGACAAGACCGAGGTAAGCACAATGAGCCAGTGAAGATCGTCCCTTTCCTAAACTAGCCAGGCCAAAAGACACGCCTTGTTAGTTTTCACCAGAAACTCCCAGAGGTATCGTTAGTTTATCCTGTGTGAGGAAGTCCAGTCCAGAGGGCACCAGCCAGCCAGCAAGGTCCAGCACTGCCTTGCTAAGACCTTTGCAGTCCAGGGCAGCTGGAGCAGCCCTGAGTGAGTTTTAACTCACAGCTACTTGGGAAAGAAAACAGAAGGCTGGTCCTTCTTCCCAGAGGGAGCAGCCTCCCTCTCTCTACATTCCAGCCAAACAGAAGAGAAGTCAGAGGGGCTGTGTTCCCTGACTTTTAATCCCACTCGGTGTAACAGTAGATGGCAAAATGTCCTTGTTGTGACCTAGTGCAACGGAACCTTCCTCCTTGGGGTATAAATGAGAGAAAAGAACCCCAGGTATCCTTTGCCCAAAAGCCAGCATCATCACTCAAGCCCCACCACGCATCCTTGATTCCCTCACTCTCCACATCCAGTTAAATCTCTCTCCTCTCCATCACTGATGTGTAGGGTTTGGTCTGCACTTACCTGCGCTCTAGGGTAGTCTTCTAACTGGCCTCCCCACCTGTAGCTGTATAGCTTCTACTTTCTTTGTTGTTGTTAGCTGTGTCAAGTTGGCTCCCGGACTCATGGCAACCCCACACCAACAGAGTGAAATGCTGCCCTCCTACACCATCCCCATAATCAGTTCCCGATTGGTCTGTTGTGATCCATACGGTTTTCATTGGCTGATTCTCAAAAGTGGACCACCAGGCCTTTCTTCCTAGTCTGTCTTAGTCTGGAAGCTCCACTGAAACCTGTTCGGCATCACAGCAACACTCAGGCCTCCACTGACAGATGAGTGGTAGTTACACATGAGATGCAGTGACTGGGAGTCGAATTTGAGTCTCCTGCATGGAAGGTGAGAATTCTTCACTGATGCTTAAATGATCTTTGATCTCCTTGTACCCTTCATTGGTTTACCACCCCTCCCATGGGTTTGCTGCTCCCTCACATGGCAGGACACATCCTTCCTGACCGGCCCTGTCCCCCTCCTCCTGGCTCATCTCACAGGGCAGCTCTACCTTGAGGGCTGTGTGCCCATACACTGCTTGCTCAGCCAACCCCACCTGCTTTTACTTTCTCTTACTGTACCATGTTATTTCATCACCCTAGGCCTTTGCCTACTCTTTTCAGTCTTCTGGGTGTCTTTGTCTCCTTCCTTCTCCTTTCTGCATATGCAAAGTGCTAGTCATCCTTTAAGATTCGGCTCCACCATGGCCTCCTCTATGAAGCCTCTCCCCTTCCCTGGAAGAAAGCTCTTCCTCCTCTGCCTCCTCTGCTGATATACTGACCACGTGTCAGTCATGCCTGCAAAACACTTTACTCTTCTCCTTTGTTTACACCTGTCCTTTCAACTGGCTAGGGAGCTCCTTTGGGGAAGGGATCATGTTTTATTCTTTTTTTAAAATTCTTAGCTTGTAAAACACAACTTTGCACGCAGTCTTATACCCTCTCCAAAAAAAAAAAAAAATTTGTATGAGTGAATATGCTTTTAAACTCTAAATTGATATCCAAATTAAATTATCGTATCAATGCATCTCAATGTAATGCATGAAATTCGGAGGGCAAGTTTTTTTGAGAAACAGATGAATAGAAACCTTGGTGGCGTAGTAGTTAGGAGCTACGGCTGCTAACCAAAAGGTCGGCAGTTCAAATCCACCAGGCACTCCTTGGAAACTCTACGGGGCAGTTCTACTCTGTCCTATAGGGTTACTATGAGTCAGAATTGACTCAACGGCAATGGGTTTGGGTTTTTGGTTTGGGTACTTTTTTTTTTTTTTAATTAAGTTTTATTGAGCTTCAAGTGAACGTTTACAAATCAAGTCAGACTGTCACATATAAGTTTATATACATCTTACTCCATACTCCCACTTGCTCTCCCCCTAATGAGTCAGCCCTTCCAGTCTCTCCTTTCGTGACAATTTTTCCAGCTGGTTTGGGTATTTTTTAGAAAAGAAAAAGACGCTTCCTCTGAAATGACCACCAAAAAAAAAAAAAAAATCTCAAATAAGAGTTATAGCAAATGCCTTGAGATATGGAAGTGCTAACAACAGAAGCTTAGACCAAAAAGAGTGAACCACCAAACCACTAGGTAGAATTCTGAAATACAAGGAAGAAGGTTTAGAATAGTACTTCTTCATTTTGTTTCTATAATGGGTATATCTACATGTAAGGGATGAGGGAAAGGGTAGGAAGGATATTTAAAAAAAAGAAAAAAACAGTCGCCTTCGAGTCAGTTCCAATTCACGGCAAACCCACGTGTTTCACAGAACTGTGCTTTGTAAGGTTTTCTGGGGCTGGTTTTTTGGAAGCAGGTCACCAGGCCTTTCTTTCAAGGCACCTCTGGTTCAGTTCGAACTGCCAACCTTTCTGTTAGCAGCTGAGGACTTAACTGTTTGCAGCACCGAGGGACCCCTAAAGTATTGACAGACATTATAATTCTAGATGACTACCTTTTTTTTCTTTTTATGGTTTACCTGCATTATCACGTTAAACAAGTTATAATTGTAAAACATTTGCAATGTGACTTCAGAGAAAGTAGGGAGATGGTAGGCCATTAACTAAATTCTTTCAGAGCATCTTGTAGAAGAAGAAAAGTTATCAAGGGCTTGAAGTAGCCTTCCACCCCAGTTCTGGCAGCCCCCTCTCTACAGCAACCCTACTGGGTGGTTGTCCAGATCAGGGATTCTCAAACTATCTACGCTGAGGGACAGGTGGTTGTTTGTTTTCCAAGTCTATCATACACTGATACTTTCATAAAATGCAATAAAAAATGAATTAATCAAAAAATAGAAAAAAATCAGAAATATGAAATAGAAGTCCCAAATGTATTATTAGATTCTACAGATTATTACATTAGTCTGTTCAAATTTGATATGCATCTCTACATGCTCACTCTGTTTCTCTACTTACCTCGTTGTAGACATGTCACAGGATGCAAACAGGCACCTGTCTACAAACCACACTTTGAACAGCACCAAGTTAGACTCTACTTAGATATTTCCAATAACAGACTAGGAACCATGAAAGTAATTAGAGGAGGGCCAACCAAAAGCGAAACCCATTGCTGTCAAGTTGATTCTGACCCACAGCGACCCTAGAGGACAGAGTAGAGCTGCCCCCATAGAGCTTCCAAGGAGGGGATGGTGGATTCAAACTGCTGACCTTTTGGTTAGCAGCTGGGCTCTTAACCACTGTGCCACCAGGGCTCCAAAAGGAGGGCGTTGGTATACAAATCTTATAATTGGGGGAAGCTTAAGGACATAAACTGATGAGAAAATAAGTAGCTTAGAGGACCTTTAAAACTGGAAAAGAGAAAATCATCTGGAGTGAGGAAAACCTTTTTTTGTTGGTATCGGCCCCGCCTCCTCGCTCCCTAAAGTAGAGTGAGTTCTTTGATCCTTTTGGAGAATACTTGTTTTCCATGTTGAAGTTTTAAATTGATCCCTGACTGTCAACGGTAGGGTAGCCATAGGTGCTGACAACGAGCCAGTGAAGTGAATGAGCAGGGCGGCAGGCTCTGACAAATTTCACTGGAGTCTTCACTCTGTCACTTGAGCGCAGAATGGACTGTTATTATCACTGAGCTTCCAACCCCTCATTTTGGCTTCGGATGACTGCAGCTGCTAATGCAGTGCACGCTACAGTAGTCTGCAAACACTGGTGTAGGGTTAAAGCACCATACTTAAAAGGCTTCATTAGGATCAGTGCGGGGAACAAGTTGCGGCCATACGACTTTGATCTGTTTTCTAGAGTGGCTTTCAAAAATTCAGATGCCCAACCATCTATTTTTCTCAACAATTTCAGAAAATAAGCAGCTTTTAAAATCTCGTTTCCCTACCACGGACTCTGGGGTTTTGCAACTCTTTCAATTGGAGAGGGGCCATCATTTGTTGGAAGTAGGTCATAGTTCATTGTCTCAAGCTCCAGAAGAAATTCTTCAAGCCCCTTAACTCAGTCTTTCCCTCGCATGAAGAATTTAGTATCGGGTTTCCGCAAATGAGCAAGGTTCATACTTGAAGTGAGAAGGACTGTTCATTCTCTTGCTAAGCCCACTGCAGTCTCTGACGCCAGTCAGCCGCGGGAGTCTGGCCTGTGCACGTCATTCCCGTCCCACCTCTTATCCTCTGCCTTGGTGTGGATCACGCCCATCCATATTCTTCCATTTTACCTTTTAAATTCTCACCCATCTACATCCTTCTGCTTTACCTTCTTAATTCTGTATCCCATTTGTCCTTTTAAAATGTTGATGAAAGTACTGCTGCTGTTGTTAGTTGCCATCAATGTTTCATCCTGTTGTACACAGGGTAATTATGAGTCAAAACCAACTGGACGGCACTTAACAACATGACAAAATCTTTCTGGTAACATTGTTGATAGCAGGAGAGGAAAGGAAATATGGAAGAGGGGGTAGAAAAAGAGAGGGTGAAGAGGTGGGGAGAAAAATAGGAAAAAAGAGGGGGGCAGAAAAAGGGGTAGAAGGAGAAAGAAGATGAGTAAAAGAATCCAGGGGAAAGGTCAAGGGGGTAGAGAGGAGAGGGAGACAGGGGAGAGAAAGTGTGCGAGCATGGCATAAATTCAAATTAAAAGCAGCTTGTCTTGCTGATACCAAGTTTGATTTCAGAGTTTCATAATTTATGGTATACCAGCCATCTTACTGGCAATAGGTGAAGTCAGTTCTAACGGCTCTGAGATATTTGAGTAAAAGAATAATAAAAAGTTGGGAGGTTTCAGCTTCATTTACCTTCTATAATGCTTTTAATACAGAAAACATCAGTAAAAAATGTCAGGAATGCCCTTTTGTTGGACTGTGACAAATGATACATGTGCCTCATCAGCCACCTCTGTTGTTTCACTACTTCCTCTTGAAAGAGGGGAGAGAGGGCCCCTTCCAAGGAAGGAGGGAGACAGCTAGACCTAGAAGGGAAGGGAGGATTTGGCAGTTCTTCCCAGACAGAGACACTTGGGGAGGGGGGTGGGAAATAGGAATCTAAGGATGCTGAATAGAAAGGGAAATACATCTTTGCTTGGTGAGGACAACTGGGAGTCTTTGTTTGGTTTTCCCCAAAGACTTTAAGCAGAAAACATTTAGGAACTGGCCACACACAGCAACCTAATGATATGAGCAAGATGTTAAGAAAACAGCACTACCATTAATGACGTTTTGACAGCAGCTGGACTCCATCTTTCCCTATACTTCTGGCAAACATTACAGAAATCTATTTTCTTTGTTTATTTCATATGACTATCAGGAAAAAGAATTTGATCTATATAATGTAGATAAATATAAAGAATATTATAAGGATATTATAATAATTGAAAAGAAGGGCGATATAAATGTAACACTAAAATGATTGTCTTAGATTGCCTAAAAAATTTTTTTTTTAATAAGTACTAGAAAAGCTCTTATAAGAGTGCCTTGTATAATAACATGGCAGCAGAACTTAATTTTCCACTGTTTTGTTAAATACTTAATTTAAAAATTGTGCTTACGGGGCTTTTTTAGGACACGGGGCCGACGCTGTATGATACTGTAACGGTGGACACATGATATTAAGCCTTTCTTGAAACCCACAGGGCTGTAAAAGCAGAGAGTGAATCCTAATGCAAACTTAGGGCTTTAGTTAGTAATACCGTACCCGTAGCTGACGAGTTGATTCCAACTTATAGCAACACTGTAAGACAGAGTAGAACTGTCCCATAGGGTTTTCAAGAAGAAGCTGGTGAATTTGAACTGCCGGACATTTTAGTCAGCAGCTGAGCTCTTAACCACTGGGCCCCCAGGGCTCCTGTTTTGTTAGTAATAAGGTATCAGTATGGGGTCATTAAATGTAAGCAATGTACCGCAGGAATGCAAGGTGTTAATAATAGGAGAAACAGAGTGCCAGGTGGGGGATATATGGGAACTTGGTACTCTCTGCACAACTAAAAACTTAAGACTGCTCTAAAAAATAAAATCTATTAAAAAATTGCATAAAGAAAAAATCTGTGCTTACAGTTTTCAAATTATTTTGGTAATGTTCTCACATGCAAAAGGATTTCTCAAAAATTCTAAGAGGGTTAGATAGAGGGCCATGAAGAAGTCCTGTTACATACTAAATATCTTTTCATACTGACTTGAAACCTACCATTACTTTTTTCTCCTGGTACTCTTTAATCCGAACAGATGAAAGCATTCCTGGGATAATCTACGTGCTTATTAAATGCACATAAATATAAACTGTTTAAAAAAGTCAAAATAGGCAACCAGAGGGTTTATCAAAATTGCCTGGATAAGGCTTGCTCCCAAGCTCCCAGTGGGCACGTGGATAGGTGAGCAACAAGGAAGTCTATCATCCACTCACTGCCAGCCTTGAAAACCAACCCTTTAGCGGCTCCCCTTTTCTCCAGCTCTCCTTTTACGTTTTCCTCCTCACCTGTTAACTTTCCATAGCAGATTTATTTATTTACCAACGTACCTACCTTACTTCTTTACTCACTTCCTTACATTACTCCCTTAACTTACTCTCTTTACTAAACCGACCTACTTACTGGCTTGACTGGACTGACTTACTTACTTGATATACTTACTTTTTGCTTTTTGATAATCCATGCAGAGAAGTTTACTGGTGTGCACATGCTAACTATTGTTTAAGGGCAGTAGTTATTCTATACAATCTTTTTGATAAAATACACACAGTTCTTTACACTTCCCACTAACAATTTTCTAACCTCACAGTAGTAACACACTGTATACCATTTTCCTTAAAGGCTAATGTCTCCTAGCGAGGAATGTAGAGCTGCTGCTGTGCCCTGAGTAAGGGCAGTGGAGATCTCAGAAAAACCAACCAACAAACATGGAATACTGGGCTCTCCTGTGTGACCCCTGACATGGTTCTAATATAAAGAAGCTCTGAGCTGTGGCTGCTTCAAGTGATCAAGCCTAGACTGTGCCTTACTCTAGGAAATTAGCCTTGGTCAACAGACAGGCTAGAAAATACTTCTGATACAATCAATAATTTACTCGTGCAAAATACAAGTACTAGTATTGTGGGTGGGGGGATTGGTGGTTCGTGGTAGAATTCTTGTCTTCCACGCCGGAGACCTGGGTTTATTCCTGGCCAATGGACCTTATGCACAGCCACCACCCACCCGTCTGTCAGAGGAAGCTTGTGTGTTACTATGATACTGAACAGGTTTCAGCAAATCTTACAGACTAACACAGACCAAGACGAAAGGCTTGGCAATCAACTTCTGAAAATCGGCCACTGAAAACCCTATGGATCACAACAGTCCCAGCCGTAACTGATCATGGGGATGGCACAGGGCCGGGCAATGTTTTGTTCTACTGTGCACGGGGTTGCCATGAGTCAGGAGCGGACACAATGGCAGCTTATAATAACAACATGTGGAAGGTGCAGGATGTGGCCTTGAGGAGCCTACAGTTTATCTGAGGAGTGAGGTTATATGCATAAAAAGATAAACAGCTTCATCTCACCCCCCATCCCTGCCCTTTTTATGTCTGTCTCTCAAGATGCAAGAATCCACTGGGGCATCATAGCATAATTTTTTATGCTTTTTTTTACTTTCCAGGTCTCAAGTCAGGTAAGGAAGCAGACAGATACAATTAGACGTGGTTGTAATTCATAACGCGGAAAACGGCAATGCTTGCTCAGGTGGCGGAGAGACGTAATGTCTTGGCAGGAGTTTAAGTCCCCGAAAATAAGAAACTGATTCATCTCAGTTATAATCACGGTCCTGCTGGTGTAACGTGAAAGACGGTAATTAAGGAAAATTAAATACAAGCCGGAGGGTTCTATGTATGGGAAAGAAGATAAAATAAAAAGATCAATAAAATAAACCTACATTCTTAGCTAATCTGAAGTTTAACTCCTCCTTGCTGCTATTTATTATTATTTTAAGATTTACTGCTAGCTGTACTGAGCTCACTGCTCTTTAGGCATGATCTCACTTAATCTCCGCAGCAAACCTACGAGGTGGGTCCGTTATTTATCCCATTTTACCGGAAGCTGAGAGAGGTTCGGGCTCTCACCCAAGGTCACACAGACAGTAAGTGACTGGAGTCAGATTCAAACCAGGATCCACTGATTCTATAGCCTACATTTAAAGCCTACACGACCACTTCAAAGCTTTTATTCCTAACACAGTATCTTAAAACAGTAGGAGACGTTTGCTGCTGATTTGTTCTGGGGGCTCAATCTAGTTTTTATTGGGTATGGGATAGGCCTAATCAAAACACCCCCAAGGAGAGTGGTTAACAACCATGCTCATTTATTGGACACTTAGCAGCAGCCAGGTGGAGTCCCCGGTTGTACAAACGCGAAAGAAACTCCTGGCCATTTACTTCTGAAAAATCAGCTATTGAAAACCCTATGGGGCACAGTTCTGCCCTGACACAGGTGGGGTTGCCATGAGTTAGAATCGACTCAACAGCAGCTGGTTTTGTAACCACGTGCCAGGATTGCCACATGCTGTATCTGAACTGGGGACACTCCCATTCACGTGCGGCCACACATCTTTCATATTTTTATAAAAACACATCCAGGCCAGGCTTCTCCCTCAGCCATGCATATCAGCTTTCAACCATGTCATTTTACTTTCTCAAAGTTGACTCACGCCTTCCCTACTACGGTCCCATTTCTCTTCCTCCTTCACTCAGATGTTCAGCTCTCTACTCCTCCCAAACTTCCCTCTTCCCCGCCAGTCACCCATGGTTGGTCACTCCTTCCCTTTTTATGCCCCTGACATTTCACATAGCTCCACCACCCAAAGGAACTCACTGTCTCCCAAAGTCCGTACTGCAGAATCATGACAAACAGATCTTATTGTATGCTTAACGCAGTTACTTGCTGCACGGTAATTAACTATATCATTTATTTAATAAATTAGAACTTTCCCATCCACCTTACTAACATCGTTGTTGTCGTTAGGTGCTGTCAAGTCAGCTCCAGCTCATAGCGACCCTATGCACAACAGAACGAAACACTGCCTGTTCCTGCACCATCCTCACAATCATTGTTATGCCCATTGTTGTGGCCACCCTATCAGTCCATCTCATTAAGGGTCTTCCTCTCTTTTGCTGACCCTCTACTTTACCAAGCATGATGTTCTCCTCCAGAGACTGACCCTAGTAATATAGGTAATTCTCACAGTAATTGGCCTGTACACAGTAGGTGCTCAAATGGTGTTCACTTGATAGATAAGAAATGAGGACTTAGAGACAACAGCCTAATACTATTTTTGCTAAATTACTTGGCACCCTAACAGTGAAACAAAAGTAAAAGTTTCAACCAGCCCAAAAGGCAGGGGCTACCTGGACATATTAACTAAAAAAAAAAAAAACTAGCAAGAGGAAAAAGCTAGAAGACTTTTTAGCTCAACTCTTCATTTATTGAGCCACACAGATTGAAAATGATCCTTGAGGTCAAGGTATTTTAGTCAAACATTGCAACGCAACGAGGCTGCCAAAACCAAAACCCACTGCCGTCGGGTCAATTCTGACTCACAGCGACCCTATAGGACAGAGTAGAACTGCCCCATAGAGTTTCCTAGGAGCGTCTGGTGGATTTGAACTGCCGACCTTTTGGTTAGCAGCCATAGCACTTAACCACTACGCCACCAGGGTTTCCAGTGAGGCTGTAGATACTGAAATAAAGACTCTACATAAGGACCGACCTCTTCATGGCACTCTTTCAACGGGGATGAATGTAATTAAACTCTGGAGGCATTAGGTAGCACACTTGGAAATGCCTGTGCTCAACTATCCCATTCGTTGTACCAAAAACGATGAGCACCCCTAAGGCCAAACCTTACTGCTTCTTTGGCTATATTGTTGTTGATCTCATCAGAGTCAAATCTTCACCTGAGGTTAATGATACAGAAAACGTCATCAGGTTGGTTAGCTACAGCAGGAGTCAGGGACATCGCTCAGATTCTGACATGGGCAGATGACGTTGGGGGGGGGGGTCTCCTCAGCAGTGCAGGTGGACCTCATGATGGGATGGTCCCCAGAAACATGACTCTTTCGAGGAATGCTGGGCCAGGGGATACATTCAGAGATTTCCTGCTGTCTAACTCGAAGCCTGGCCCCAATTCATGCCTACAAGGTAAAACGTGTGACTTGGGGAAATCTGGAGCCCTGGTGGCACAGTGGTTAAGAGCTCAGCTGCTAACCAAAAGGTTGGCAGTTTAAATCCACCAGGTGCTCCTTGAAAACCCTATGAGGCAGTTCTACTCTTGTCCTGTAGGGTCGCTATGAGTTGGAATCAACTCAGTGGCAACAGGTTTGGAGAAATCTGTTTTTTCTCCATTCTTAAACTTAAAGCACAATATCCACGCACAGGTTATAACTTACAGTTGAAAGAAAAAGAGATATAGAGACAGACTGATAAAGAGAGACAGCGACAGAGAGAGAGGGTGCTGAAGAGACACGTGTTTCATGGGACAAGGTGATTTTTCCAAAGATTGTGTATGATGAATGTCTACAGCACAATGTCACCACCTGAACAGAAGAGCACTGTACGCCTTTTCTTGTAATAGATGCAGTTCCCCTTTGCTGCAGATTTTCCCAAGGCAGATTTATCTGAGGACTGAGCATGGCGCGGGCTCCGCAGGTAGCACAGTGGCAAATGCCCAAGCCTCGAAGTCAGGCAGCCTGGCTCTGAGACCTGCACTCATGGTGACCCCATGTGTCAGAGTAGAACTGTGCTCTGTAGGGCTTTCAGTGGCTGATTTTTTGGAAGTAGATGGTGAGGCCTTCTGAGGAGCCTGTGGGTGGACTTGAACCTCCAACCTTTCTGTTAGCAGCTGAGCGCATTAACCATTTGTACCACCCAAGGACTCCAATCATCACACAGTGTTAGAAAAATTTCTTTGAAGTTCCTTCTCACCCACAAAACTGATGTCAGTGATTAGCAGGGACGGTGCTTTACCGTGACCAGGAGGGATGTCTGTAGAATGAAGTGACTGCGGAATTCCTAAAAACTTGATCAATCTGCTCACAGAGAACCAGAGCCCATGGAAGGCAAGGGTTAACCAAGTCCCTGGTGGCTCTCTCCCAAGCTCTCCGAGTGGCAAGAGTAGTATTCAGTTGTAACCCAACCCAACACTCCCCTTGGCTCTCAGGGACAGCAGTTGTATAACACACAACCCCTTGACAGAGGACAAAGGTTCCTAAACTATGCATTCCATTTTTAACTCCCTCCCCACCCACCTAACCCCCGCCTTTGCGCAAGAAAAGAGGGCTCCTCAAATCAAAAGTAGATTAACTCTCAGCCTTTGCTGTCTGTTCATTTGCATTTGCAACGCCCTTTAGGAGGCTATAAACAGACCTCTGGGGTGAGTGATTTATCCACTGTTTCATGGAAACCAGGACAAAAGCAGCAGTCTTTTCTGCAATTGGGTATTTGTTGTAGGCTGCTGCTGGAGCAGGAGAGGGGCAGCCCCCCCCCTTACTGGGCTCCCACTTAAAGCTTTCGAAAGGTTAGCAGCATAACTTCCAGCCCCATTATAAAACTGAAGGAACACTTGTAACAGTCCTTGCTGCTCCAAAGAGAAAAAAGCCGCTTGAAAGAAAATATTTTTAAAATGTAGTTTAAGGAAATGGGTCACCCCTGCCCTCCCCGACACGCACACAAGTACACACACACACTTCTTGGTGCACTTCAGGCAGCATGCACAGAAAAAAGAAGCCTGGTTTTTTGCCTGGATGTGATTTTAACATCTGAGACAATGAATTCAGGCTGCAGTCCTTTTTTTTTTTTTTTAAACGTGACCTACTTTATGGGAGGAGTTGGTCGTTATTAACAAAGAATCTTAACATTTAGAATAAGCATTCCATTTTGCTTTGGTTTGGACAGGTTCTTAAAATTTCTCATCAGGCCTTTATTATTTTGATGGCACTTCCCCTTGCAGAGTCAGGATCATTCTTACTTCTCATTGTCATCTCATTTTTGTTAAGTGGTCAGTTATTACACAAATATCTTCTCTAAATAAACACATTTCATTCCTCTAAGTATTCAAAGTTAATTATAATTAAAAAGTCACATAGGAAGGTCAGGAATTCGATGATATGCCTTAGACGGCATACCGAACATAATTAAACTTTTTTCTTGCTATTTAGGTTCATCAGTAAGGACTTCAGTTCTGCCTTGGGCTGTACTTCACAGGTCAAAGCTACAGGTTACCGAGGTGTGGGTCTGCCCATTCTCAATGGCTTTATCTTACCTACTAAGGAGCCCTTTTCACTCCTTGGAGCTGTCGCCCGCCTCCCCCTACTCCCTCCATCTTCTGTGGGCCAGGAAGCCAAATAATCAGGCTTCTCTAAACATGTCGGGCAAACAGGCTCTCAGCCAGAGCTTGGGGCCCCTTTCTTGGGTAAAGACACAGGATTTACTGTTTGGATTTTGAATTACCTATTTCGGCTGCTTAAGGGATGTACTAATTTCCTGGTAGCATTCTTGAGCGCTGAGACTGTTGGAGATGTCATCTCTAGTCTCCTTAGATTTGGGCTTTTTGTTCTGGTGCCTGATGGATTCTTTTGTTGCTCACTTTCTATTTGTTCAAGTTGTAGGGACAGTTCTCTGATTTTGGCTCTTCTTTTTGTATGTGTGCATTTATCAATATAAATTGGCCTCTGAGCACTGCTTTTGCTGTGTCCCATAGGTTTTGATAGGAAGTATTTTCATTCTCGTTGCTTTCTATGAATTTCCTTATTCCCTCCTTGATGTCTTCTATAACCCAGTGTTTTTTCAGGAGGGTATTGTTCATTTTCCAAGTATTTGATTTCTTTTCCCTAGTTTTTCTGTTATTGATCTCTAGTTTTATTGCCTTGTGGTCTGAGAAGATGCTTTGTAATATTTCGATGTTTTGGACTCTGCAAAGGATTGTTTTACGACCTAATATGTGGTCTATTCTAGAGAATGTTCCATGTGCGCTAGAAAAAAAGGTATATTTTGCAGCAGTTGGGTGGAGAGTTCTGTATAAGTCAATGAGGTGAAGTTGGTTGATTGTTGTAATTAGATCTTCCGTGTCTCTATTGAGCTTCTTACTGGATGTCCTGTCCTCCTCCGAAAGTGGTGTGTTGAAGTCTCCTACTATAATTGTGGAGGTATCTATCTCGCTTTTCAATTCTGTTAAAATTTGATTTATGTATCTTGCAGCCCTGTCATTGGGTGCATAAATATTTAATATGGTTATGTCTTCCTGATCAATTGTCCCTTTTATCATTATATAGTGTCCTTCTTTATCCTTGGTGGTGGATTTAAGTCTAAAGTCTATTTTGTCAGAAATTAATATTGCTACTCCTCTTCTTTTTTGCTTATTGTTTGCTTGATTCAGTTTTTTCCATCCTTTGAGTTTTAGTTTGTTTGTGTCTCTAAGTCTAAGGTGTGTCTCTTGTAGGCAGCATATAGATGGATCTTTATCCAGTCTGTGACTCTCTGTCTCTTTATTGGTGCATTTAGTCCACTTACATTCAGCGTAATTATAGATAAATAAGTTTTTAGTGCTGTCATTTTGATGCCTTTTTATGTGTGTTGTTGACAATTTCATTTTTCCACATACTTTTTTGTGCTGAGGCGTTTTTCTTAGTAAATTGTGAGATCCTCATTTTCATAGTGTTTGACTTTATGTTAGTTGAGTCGTTACGTTTTTCTTGGCTTTTATCTTGAGTTATAGAGTTGTTATACCTTTTTGTGGTTACCTTATTATTTACGCCTATTTTTCTAAGTAAAAACCTAACTTGTATTGTTCTATATCGCCTTGTATCACTCTCCATCTGGCAGTTCAATGCCTCCTGTATTTAGTCCCTCTTTTTGATTATTGTGATCTTTTACCTATTGACTTCCATGATTCCCTGTTATGTGTATTTTTTTTTTAATTAATCTTAATTTGTTTGTTTTTGTGATTGCCCTATTTGAGTTGATATCAGGACGTTCTGTTTTGTGACCTTGTGTTGTGCTGATATCTGATATTATTGGTTCTCTGACCAAACAATGTCCTTTAGTATTTCTTGTAGCTTTGGTTTGGTTTTTGCAAATTCTCTAAACTTGTGTTTATCTTTAATATCTTAATTTCACCTTCATATTTCAGAGAGAGTTTTGCTGGATATATGATCCTTGGCTGGCAGTTTTTCTCCTTCAGTGTTCTGTATATGTCGTCCCATTCCCTTCTTGCCTGCATGGTTTCTGCTGAGTAGTCTGAACTTATTCTTATTGATTCTTCCTTGAAGGAAACCTTTCTTTTCTCCCTGGCAGCTTTTAAAATTTTCTGTTTATCTTTGGTTTTGGTGAGTTTGATGATAATATGTCTTGGAGTTTTTCTTTTTGGATCAATCTTAAATGGGGTTTGATGAGCATCTTGGATAGATATCCTTTCGTCTTTCATGATGTCAGGGAAGTTTTGTGTCAGGAGTTCTTCAACTATTTTCTCTGTGTTTTCTGTCCCCCCTCCCTGTTCTGGGACTCCAATCACCCGCAGGTTATCCTTCTTGATAGAGTCCCACATGATTCTTAGGGTTTCTTCATTTTTTTTAATTCTTTTATCTGATTTTTTTTCAGCTATGTTAGTGTTGATTCCCTGGTCCTCCAGATGTCCCAGTCTGCATTCTAATTGCTCGAGTCTGCTCCTCTGACTTCCTAGTGCGTTGTCTAATTCTGTAATTTTATTGTTAATCTTTTGGATTTCTACATGCTGTCTCTCTATGGATTCTTGCAACTTATTAGTTTTTCCACTATGTTCTTGAATAATCTTTTTGAGTTCTTCAACAGTTTTATCAGTGTGTTCCTTGGCTTTTTCTGCAGTTTGCCTTATTTCATTTGTGATGTTTTGAAGCATTCTGTAAATTAGTTTTTTATATTCTGTATCTGATAATTCCAGGATTGTATCTTCATTTGGGAAAGATTTTGACTCTTTTGTTTGGGGGGTTGGAGAAGCTGTCATGGTCTGCTTCTTTAAGTGGTTTGATATGGATTGTTGTCTCTGAGCCATCACTGGGAAACTAGTTTTTCCAGAAAATCCGCTAAAAAAAAACTGCAGTCAGATCCCTATCAGAGTTCTCCCTCTGGCTCAGGCTACTCGGATGTTAATGAAGCCGCCTGGGGAGGGTGGGGGAGGGAACAGAGAGATAGGAGAGTAGCACCTCAGAATATAGCCAGAGTTGCTTGTCTTGCTTGGAATGACTATTTGAGATTCCCGCGGGGCGCGTCGCCTATGTGTGCTGGCTGTGTGGAGATTGCCCCCGGGGGGTCTGGCCCGCTGGAGTCACGGTCAGATCCTCCGCTTCCAGCCCCACGCCCAGCGTCAAGGCTCCCCTGCTGGGACGGTGCACTCTCGACTCCAAAATCAGTCGCTGCCTCCCGGGGACTTCTCGTCCCTCCAGCTGCGTTCCCGTGCCGCCCCCGAGAACTGGTTGGGTCCCCTCCCGGGGTTAGTTCAGGTGGGTGGAGCAGCTCCCCGTGCTTGTGCCGTGACCGAGTGTTCCGGCTGGGATGCTGTTCTCCCTGCTCCAATACCAGTCGCTGCCTCCCGGGGACTTCTCCTACCGGCTGCATCCCACGCCGCCCGCCCGAACCAGCTGGGCCCCCTCCCGGGGTTAGTTCAGGGGGGTGGAGCAGCTCTCCGTGTTTATGCTGCACCTGCGTCCAGTCCAAATCCTGGCGGGACGGTTCCCCTGCTGGGACGCTGCTCTCCCCGTTCCAAGACCAGTCACTGCCTCCCGGGGACTTCTCCTACCGGCTGTGTCCCACGCCGCCCGTGGAACCGGCTGGTCCCCCTCCCGGGGTTAGTTCAGGGGGGTGGAGCAGCTCTCTGTCCTTGTGCTGTACCTGACTGGTACGCTGGCTTCAAGCTCTGAAAACAATCGCTGCTTCCCGGTATTAGTTCGTTCTCCGTCTCTAAATCTGTGTTTGTTGTTCAGGGTTCGTAGATTGTTATGTATGTGATCGATTCACTTGTTTTTCCGTGTCTTTGTTGTAAGAGGGATCCGAGGTAGCGTCTGCCTAGTCCGCCATCTTGGCTCCGCCCCCAGATTTGGGCTTTTTGAATTAGACTCTTTGACAGTCCATGAGCCCGAGGTCAGAGTGGTTAGGTATCCACGGTCATAGCATGGGACTAGAGACAAATACTCCAATGCCCAGACCAGTGCTCTGTCCATTAAATCAATCACAACTTAATTGGGGACAAAGCTAAATTCTGCAAAAATAATTCATTTTGCCATTGAAGCCCTTTATTATACTGGAAATAAATTCCAGCTACACATGTATGTGTCTGGTAAAATAAAAATCACAACAAAAATGTAACGCCTTTTTAAACTGTAAAGTTAAAATAATTTTCTGACAATATTTTAACACAGATTTAAAAGCACAATAATACTGTGATGCTTTAAAACCTACCAGAAATTGCTGGCCTTGTCCAAATGATATCGATCATATTTATAATAATTTAGTAATAATAATACCTCTGATTTGAATACTTACATGCCTAGCACTGTGCTAAGCATTTAAGTGGATAATCTTAAATTTAATTTTCATAACAATCCTATTAGTCTCATTTTACTGGTGAAAAAAACAAAACTTAGAAAAGTGTAGTAATTTGTCCAAGATGTTAAGTGGCAGAGCCAAGATTTGGATTCGGTTCTTGCTAATTTTAAAGTCTGTGCTTTTAGTTATTTTGTAATATTCAAGGGAGGGGGGTGGTGGCGGTGGTAAATTCTGCCTTTAAATGTGTTTGCTTTATAACAAATTAAAAAAAATCCTTTCAGAAGAGTGGATCTCCATGTTGCCTGCTGTAAGGGTTATTTTTACCTGCTAACTTGGCTTAGGCTAACCAGGCCAAATACTAGACGTTACTGAGAAGGTATTTTCTACATAGGATTAACGTTCAATCAGTTGAGTTTAAATAAAGGAGATTACCCTTGATAATGTGGGTGGGCCTCATCCAATCAGCTGAAGTCCTTAAGAGCTAAAACAGAGGCTTCCAGAAGGAATTCTGCCTCCTGACTTACTGTCCTTGGTATAAAACCAGCTGACCACCAGTTATGTGCTCCTTCCTCATAAGGAATTGTTACGATATTTTACTTTATTCCTATTTTTGATGTAGGAGTTTTCTTATAGTGGATTTTCTTACCAATATAGAAATCCTGCCCTATGAATTTTGGACTGGCCAACTCCCACAACCATATGAGCCAATTCCTTAAAAATCAGCCTCAGGCTCTCTCTCTCTCTGCATACATACGTGTGTGCAAAATTTAAATAAAACAGCTATCTTACTAGTTCTGTTTCTCTGGAGGGTCCTGACTGACACAGCTGCCTACTAGAATCTGGGAACTTAAAGAAATACCAACTCTACTCCCAGAGCTTCAGATCTAACCAACGCGGAGTGCGGTTTAGGGGGCAGGAGTTTTAAAAGCTCTTCCAGGTGGTTCTCCTGAGCAGCTGCTGCTGTTCTTCCTAACCAGATTTCTTAGGTGACAGCTTTCAATTGCTCAAGTAACGGTCCCTTTGAACCTGTTCAAGCGGGCTTACTGTCCTTGGCAGAAATCTCCTGAGGACCAAAGGTGCTTTCCTTGTAAAGGATCCTGAGGGTGTTTTACTTGTTCCTATTCTCGAAGTCGGAATTTTCTTATGGTAGATTTTCCTACCAAAATCTTTTGACCATTCTAGATAATTTTGAATATAAACTAAATTTACATACCTTACCAGTAGTCCCTTTTTCCTAATTCTTTTTAAAACAGGACTTAGAGCCAGCTCCCATTTCAGAATAGGAAATGGCGAAAGTTATTGTTGTTGTTAGTTGTCATCCAGTTGATTGCAATTCATGGAAACCCCATGTGTGCAGGGTAGAACTGCTTCATAGGGTTTTCAAGGCTGTGAGCTTTAGGAATAGATTGCCAGGTCGTCTTCCGAGGCACCTATGGGTGGATCTGAACCACCAACCTTTTGGTAACTAGTCTAGCACTTAATTATTTATGCCACCCAGGGACTTCTGATGGCAAAAGAGGGTTCCAGAATACCAATTGGTCTGTTAATGATCACAAGTGGACCAGCCCAAAAGGGCTCTCTTGTCTTGCAGGGTAGTGGGAGGCAATTTCTCACCCTCAAAAGGCTGCCTATACTTGGGTTAGGGGGGAAAAAAGGACAATTTCATGGATTGCTTTAGGCTTGTCCCAAGAAGTTACTAAGAAAGTGGCCCTAATTATTCCTTCTTCCCACTTGTATAACGGCTATTGTTTTGTCTGAACTATGTTGTGATGGTTAAGGTTGCGTTTCAGCTTGGCTGGCCCATGATTCGCAGTGGTTTGGCAGTTGTGATGTAGTCTGCAGTTATGTAATGATGTACTCAGACAGTTACATCATGATGTAATCAACTCTATGATGACATCTGCTATGAGCAGCCAATCAGCTGAAAGTGTGTTTCCTGGGTGGGTGTAGCCTGCCTCCAGTATATAAATGGACATTCCAGCAAGGCCCTGGCTCTGGATCCTGCATCCAGGTCATCATCAATTCTTGGGACTTGAGCTAGCAGCTTACCTCCTGATTATTGGATTCGTCAGCCTCCACAGCCTGTGAGCCAGCAGCCTGCCATGTGACTTGCTGATCTTGGGTTCATCAGCCCCTATGGCTATGTAAGTCAGGAGAAGTCACTAGCCTGACTCCTAACCCATGAACTAGGCAGCCTCTACAGCCACATGAGCCATTTCCTTGAGATAAATCTCTGTGTGTATATATATATATATACACATACATATATACATATATATATATACACACATACATAAAATACACACATATATGCGTCACTGGTTTTGCTTCTCTATAGAGAACCTGGCCTATATAATGGCTGAAAAAACCACCTGCCATTGAGTTGACTGCAATTCATGGCAACCTATGTGTGTCACAGGAGAACTGTGCTCCACAGGGTATTCAATGGCTGATTTTTTAGAAGTAGATCACAAGGCCTTTCCTCTGAGGCACTTCTGGATGGACTTGAACCCCTAACATTTTGGTTAGCATCTGAGTGTGTTAACCTTTTACACCACCCAAGGACTTGACAAGGTCTTCCAGTCACACATGCCCATGCGCAATTTCATCCTTCTCCGAACTGAGATGTAGAAAACGGGGCAACAAGAGTAACACATTTCCAGAAAATTTCAGTCAGAAGTATTTACTGAGGACCCACATTAAGTGGTATGTAAGAGGCACTCAATAAACACTTCTTAATTTTTCACAGTTATTTCTAAATGCAACGGCTTGGAGACAGAACTAGGATGTAGTCCTGGCACTGCCAACAATTAGTTGCAGGGTCTGGGGTTGAGCAGTTATCAATTGTTGAGTGCTTACTCTGTGTTAGGTCTGTGCCGAGCACTTTGTAGACTTTTCCTCATTTAACTGTCACAACACCTACATGATAGGCACTAACTTCCCCATTTTAAAGATGGAGAAACCACAGGTTACAGAAGTTAAGTAATTGTTCAAGATCAAAGGCAGCAAGTAGCAGAGCTAGGGTTTGCATTCACTTGGAGAAATTCTTGGTTCTCTAGATCATGTGTAAACAGGGTCCAAAAAACCGAACCCGTTGCCATTAAGTTGATTCCGAATCACAGAGACCCACAGGACAGAGAACTGCCCTATAGGGTTTCCAAGGAGCAGCTGGGGGATTTGAACTGCTGACCTCTTGGTTAGCAGCCAAGCTCTTAACCACTGTGCCATCAGGGCTTGGAGTAGATAATTTATCAATCAAATATCTACTGAGGGCCTATGAAATGTCAGGTACATGCTGAGGAAAAGGAAGACTGAAGAAGAATCAATGCATTTGAATTGTAGTGCTGGTGAAGAATACCGAATATATTGTGGACTGCCAGAAGAGCAAACAAATCTCTATTGAAAGAGGTACTGCCAGAAAGCTCCTTAGAAGCAAGGATGGTGAGACTTGCGTTGCTTATTTTGGACAGGTTATCAGGAGAGGTAAGTCCCTGGAGAAGGACATCATGCTTGGTAAAGTAAAGGGTCAGTGAAAAAGAGGAAGGCCCTCAATGAGATGGACTGACACAGTGGCTCCAACAATGGGCTCAAACATAGCAACGATTGTGAGGATGGCAGAGGACCGGGCACTATTTTGTTCTGTTATACATGGAGTCGCCATGAGTCAGAACTGACTAGACAGCACCTAACAACAACACATGCTGAGGGCTAGGAACATCAAACTTCCCAACCCTCTTTGTCCTTTCAGGATCTACAGTTGGTTAGACATCACTGAGATATCTTCCATAGCTAAACATTGGTGTGATTCCACTAAATACAAAAACTCCAAGCAAGCTGTTGTATAGAACAATGCCATTACTCTCAAGTAGCAAAATAACCTCGGTGGGGAGAGGAGAAAGTTAAAACAGAAATGCCCAGAAAACAATCATATGCAGGCTGACAAGTGCTGCATCAGTCCCAGTTGCCTTTTCCTTTTCTAGGGGTTGTAGTACAATATTGCCTGGACATACACATCTGCTCTCAGTGTAGCACACAGCCTGGGCAAACCCTCCTAAGTGATTAATTTCACAAGGTGCAGTAATTCTTTTTCTTTGGAAGAAACGTCAGGCCAAAAGAAACTTCTCCCAACTGAAGGTTGGTTTGTTTAGAACATAGTGTCCCAAATTCTAGAATTTTCTACCCACTCAGTATAATTTAATATTCAATGTGGTACGTACTTAAAAAGCAGCATGGTCCCAACTCAACTGAACAGGACCTGTTTTAGCAAATCTTCAATAGAATTTTGCCCTAAAGGGTGTCTTAGAAATATACTAGCTGTTTTTTAGCAAACCAGTAATAGCTACTCAGTCCCTGAGTTAACTTTTGAAGTCCATTTTCATTAAAACTCAGTGTTGCCTTAAAAAAAAAAAACGGCTAATAGAATGAGAAGAGACTTCTTACTTGTGGACGACTTTGCAAGCGCTTGCTCACACAAATGAAATGAACGTGTCTAGTTACGGCTATGGAGCTCTGGTGGTGCAGCAGATAAGAGAAAGGCTGCTAACCAAAAAGGTCAGTAGTTTGAATCCACCATCCACTCCTTGGAAATCCTATGGGGCAGTTCTACTGTGTCCTATAGGGTTGCTATGAGTCGCAGTTGACTTGACAGCAATGGGTTAGTTATGACTATGAAAAGTATATTTTCTACTTTTTTCCTCCAATTACGTAAGTCTGCCCTTTCCTTTAATTCATTATCTAACTTTGAATCTGCAAAATGCGGTGGAAAATGTTATTCTAAAATCTTAACATCAGAAACACACTATTTACCCCTTAGTCGCTTCCACTGTATTCTAAGAATTTCATAGATAGGAAATGCTAGAGTTCAGGAAGGAGCATCTGACCAAATCATGCAAGTACTTTGAGTAAAATAAAATTTCTCTACAGCTATTTGTATTTATAAGTAATCATATTTGTTCATCTAAGATTAGGGTAAAAAATTTGGTAGTTTTCAGAAATATGAATAATGTTTCCAATTACTAAAAGAGTTTTATTCTTTTTCTTATAAGGTGGAAATAAAAAGGGCATTTCTCATAGAAATGAATATTTCTCACCATTTTTATTAACCTTATCTAACATAAATAGAAGACAACAGTTTCTGAAAATAGGTACAGTATTCTTCAATCGTCTAGTCTGAGCTAAAGGGGGGTGGCAAAGTAAGACCTGTTTGTAACAAGTCATAATAAGTACACTCAGTTCTGCTATAACGTTTGTTTTAAAAACATGAATTTGTTTCAATACAATTGGCATATGAGGGAATGATGTGAACTTCAAATTTACGAATTCTTCATTTACTGATGCAGGATTTCATCCATGATGAAATGCAGAAAACCGTATCCAGTCCAAGAAGGAACACAGAAATACAAACACACACGCGAGCACACACGGGCACACACATGTCCACATGCACACACTTCAAACATCTACAGCTACCTGAGCTCACCATGTGCCCTGTGAGCCACATCTACCCACATCTGGCGTTAGCACCTTCCATGTGACTTCAGGTAGCCTTCCTGCCCAATCACTCATAAACTGTAATCCTGAAAATAGCCACCACCTTGGGGCCTGTGGCCTTGCCTCTCTTTAATTCCCCCCTTTCCTCTTCGCCTATTTTATACTTTTTCTCTCAATTCTCAGCTCTTTCTCTCTCCCTGTTGTTCTCTTCCTCTTGCACTCAGGGCAGTGGGTCTGGGAACCAGGTGGGTAGGTGGCGGGATGGCAAGGAACGCGTCCACAAACAAGCTCAGGTGTTTTTCATGGTGAAGTGTCCTGTTTACTGTAGTACGCTTGTATTTTTTAACCATTTAACATGTATAAAACTGTGCTGCCGTTTTTACTTGATTCTTATCTTTTGTTGATGTGTTATGGATGATGCATCCATGTTCCTAATCCTATTTTTCCCACAGATTCCTTCCCCCTGATTAGTTTTCACAGCTGAGGGCTTTTGGAACAGATTATGTTGCACTGTAGCAGAAGTGATGGCAGGCACTTTGAAACCCATACAGTCCTTTCCCTCTCTCATCTGTACTTCTCCCTTTCTTGGGTCTCAGACATCTGATATGGCAGTAAAAAGAATCTCTATCTACAATCTATTCTCAGTCATGTATTCTTGCAATCCAGTGAAGTAGTCCCCAAAGCCCTGACTCAGGGCCTTCAAAACCCCAGACATTCTTAGAGTGATCTCAACTATGCATCCTATCCCAAGTTTCCAAGAAGCAAGTCACCAGTCAGGATGTCAGCAGTCAAGCATGGCCTTTTCATGGTCTGAGATTTAGCCTTTCTCAGTAGGCACCAACGAGCGCTACCGCACCCAGAATTACCACACCAATTGGTTACCATTCCACTATTGCCACAAAATTTTTAGTAATTTGCAAACTGCACCCAGGCAAAGGTTACCAGTGAGCTCAGACTATTTACCAATGGTAAATTTATTTCCTGCAAGTTACCTCTGACAAGACGCATGCTCACTTCAACTTCTTCTGCAAAAGCATAATGATGTCAGTTGAACTGGTGAGTGCAAGAACTTAAGAATGCACTACAACAGCGTTAACAATTTGTTTTTTCAATATCTACTTTTTCTTCAAGTGCCTGTAACTCTCATTTTGGTTTCTCAGAACGGTTGGTTACAGAAATGAGTTTAAAAGAAGGGCAGAGCCGTCAAAAGAAGGGCATACAATTTTCTTACAAACTTTTTATCAGTGTGGCAATAAATGTGCAGCTTCCGAGCATCACCCCGTGAAGCGTTTGACGGCTTTTAGTCCATTATCTCCATTGATTCCCTTCCACTCACAAGGTTTCCAGAACACCAGCGAGATAAGCATAATCCCTGCCTTTGAACTATGCTAGGCCCAGAGAGCCTCTTTTTAGTCTGAAACACTAACGATGGTGTTACATAATTTCAAAGAGCCCTATTTTCAGGTCATACAGGTAAGAATGAGTAAAACAACAACAACAAAAAAAAGGGGGGCGGTAATTCACCCGTGAGTTGGAATTGACTATAAGGCAACTGGTTAATTAGGAAAGATGGGAGGAAAGGCAAGAAAAAGGAGTAAAGGAGACACGTAGGAGGGGAAGGAGGAGAAATCAGGAGCTACAATTCATTTACAACATACTACAGGGAGCCCCTGGATGATGCAAATGGTTACATGGTCAACCACTAGCTGAAAGGCTGGTAGTTGGAACCCACCCAGAGGTGCCCAGGAAGACAGGCCTGCAGATTTGCTTCTGAAATGTCAGGGTCTTGAACATCCTATGGAGCAGTTTTACTCTGCATATATGGGGACACTATGAGTAGGGATTGACTTGGGAGCAACTAACAACACAGGTTTATTTAGTATTCAGAGTAGCTATAACCTCAGTATCACCAAAAACATTCTTGCCATCTTCCATTTCTTGGTTTTATTTTTAGTGATGCTGGTTGGGGATACAACGGTGTTTATGTTTTACAAAGAGAACGTCTTCTTATACATTATGCATGGTGGAGACTGCCAGTTGTTCTTAGAAGTGCTTCCTACCTTGTTCGGGCACACAGCTAGGTTACATAGAGTTTGGTATGACCACAGGACAAGATTTTCACCAATGGAATGAGAGAAAGGATGTGAGCAATGTCTATGACTGGCTCAGAAACCTTCCCCATGCATACCTCCATGGCCTATCCCCCTTCTAAGTGATGGAGATGGTGAAGACCACAACAACCTTGGAAGCCACGTGCTGAAGATGGCAGAGTCTCCATCGGCTTGGGTCCCTGAATGACTACATGAAGGAGCACACTCCCACTAACCTGAACACTCACCCAGGATTGTTACAGGAGAAAGAAAGAAATTTCTATTAGATTAAGCCACTACATTTTGGAGTCTAATTGTTTCCTTGGCTTAGCCTACCCTTACTAACACACTATGTGCTCAAAATCTCTAGAACAGTGGTTTTCAACCCAAGCAATACTTGTCAATGTTTGCAGACATTTTTTGGTTGTTGCAAAGGGGGATGGTTAAGGTTCTTTTGGCACCTAGTGGGTAGAGGCCAGGTTTGCCGCTAAACATCCTACAATACACACGGCTATCCCCCCCCGACAACAAGAATTATTTGGTCTAAATGTCCATGGTGCTGCCATTGCAAACTCTGCTCTAGAGAGCTTAAGAATAGGACTTAAATTTTGGGACCTTCTGCTGGATTCTAAGAGATTTGGGATAAGTAGGTGAATGGTAAAAAAGCAGTAGGCTTTGTAGTCACACCTGGGCTCCCATTCTAGCTCTACCACTAACTATCTATGTGACCTTGGACTTGTTATTTTACCCTCTTTATGTTTTAATATTCTCACGCTAGAATATGAAATTATAATAGTATCCACGTGATGGAGCTGTTAGTGAGGCTATAAGTGATCAATCTAGTGTTCATATAGGATAAGTACTCAAATATTATTTGCTGTTAATGTTGTTTTATTATTATTAAGTGTTTTGGTTGTTATTGTAGCACATAAACTAGAAAATATAGACCCGCTGCCGTCGATTTCAACTCATAGCGACCCTATCTAACAGAGTAGAACTGCCCCATGGGGTTTCTAAGAAGCAGCTGGTGGATTCCAACTGACGACCTTTGGTTAACAGCCAAGCTCTTAGCCACTGTACCACCAGGGCTCCAAGTATAGTTAAATGCTCTGTTTCTGGCTGTTGGGAACCCTGTATTGAAGTGATGAGAATGGTCACAAAACTTAGGGTGTCACAGTGGTAACACTATCTACCATGCTTCCCAGGAGAATTGACCAATATAGGTAATTTAAATGATTTTTCTAAGTTTGACTCTAAACTTGGCCCTGAAGGTCGAGCAAATAAGCTGTGCTGACTTGAGCCATTAAGTACACATGGACACCTGTGGTGAGCAGCCAACAGTCACCTTTGCGTAGCAACTCTGCCAACCTCACCCTGCTGTGCTCTTACCAAGTGCTGCCCACCTTGAACCACATTCGTTGTTTGTTAACAATAGATCAAAAAGGATTTACAAACTATTCAAAATAAGCAAACCAATTAGGAATGGAAAGAGGTAAAAGACCAGGTTTCTGTCTTCCCTCCTACATTAGATTGCAATGAATCAAAGAGACGCACGCTCAAAATCACTTAGCGTTGCTTCTTTATACCTTTTTGTTGTGGTGGTGCTTATTCTTGTTGTTCAGGTGGGGAGAGATGAGGGTGAGAAATAGGGTGGGAAAGAAGAGGGGGAAGAATACCTTCTAAATAAGCAGAACACTATCAAACAGCTTTGCCCTTAAATTATCACAGAACTTAAGGGGTTTTAAGAAAGATCTCATTCACCCATTATGATAAAAGCTCTTGGAGGGGAAGAAAAAATAAAATAAAGAAGCACATTCACATAAAAGTTCTCAAATGCTATGTAAAAGAAAAAGTACATTAAATTATGCCAAGTGCTACAGTTTAAGTTCTTTATGAAATCCACCCACATAACAAGTCTTCATTAAAAACCATTCTTGCCAAGTCCTACACTCCAGCCTGGACCACATTTTCCCCTCAGTCTTCAAAAAACTTCAGTCTAAATGAGCCTGTTAAGAGAGTCGGTATATGTTATTTAAAGTGAAGGGAAAGTACAGTGAGGACCCTGACAAATAAAAAGAGAATAAAGTCTATGACATGTCACCTCTTCACAACCACTTTCGCCCTTGATTCAAGAACTTCTCCTTTTGGTTCAAGAACTTCCTCCTTTTGTCAAATGCCCTGGCAGTTGTGGGCAGTCCAGAGAAAACCCACACAAAACCATGCTTTTACGGTGGCAGGGGGCAGGGGAGTAGGGTGGGGTGGAGAATAGCAGTACGTGAACTGTCCTTTCCACACCAAGCAATTTTGTCTCTCCAAAGGGACCAAATGGGATGCCAAGCTTTATCAGCAACCACCTTCAAACTCGGCAGTGTTGTGCTTGAGGGAGGGGTACGCAGGACAAACGCCAACTCAGACTCCTTTTTATCCAATTCATAGGCATCTTGCAAGGCTAATAGCTAAATCTCCGGGCAGAGTACGTGGTGAAGTCACTCCACATGCTCACTAGGCCCGGTACCTGAGATTCCTTTTTTTCACTCAACGAAAATTCGGGAGAGAGCCTGTGTTCCATGTGTAAGATAGTTCTCCTTCCAACTAATTTGATCCCACCAGCACTAAGAGTAACGTCTTCTCCAGACAGTTGCAGTGGGGCAGAATCACTCCAATGTGTTTCAAGTCACTAAACCAAAAGAAACCAAACCAGTTGCCACTGAGCTGATTCTGATTCATGGCAACCCCATGTATGCAGAGTAGAATTGCTCTCCATAGGATTTTTAATGGCTGTGAAATTTTGGAAGCAGATAGCCAAGGGCTGTCTTCTGATGTGCCTCTGGGTGGGTTCAAACCACCAACCTTTCAGTTAGTAGTTGAGTGTTTAACCATTTGCCCCACCCAGGGGCTCTTTTCCACTTATCCTGTCACTCTCTATACGCTCTCTCTACAGTCGTGCAATGTAATGGCTTTGGCTCTTTACATTTTAAACAGTAATGCTTTATACCCACTTCTTTTTTAGCACACAGGTAAAGGAGTCCTGGTGGTAGAGTGGTTAAGAGCTTGGCTGCTATCCAAGAGGTCAGCAGTTCAAATCCACCAGCTGCTCCTTGGAAACGCTATGGGGGCAGTTCTACTCTGTCCTGAGTCGGAATCGACTCAACAGCAACAGGTTTAGTTTCTTAGGTTTTGATATAGACAAAGGTGCTTGGAAAGGATTTTAGGTCTCTGGCATAAGATCGAAAAAAAATAAAATCATATGTTATACTTAACATTTTATCTACTTTTTTCTCTACATACATGTCTTCAGCATCCAGAGAGATGGTTCAGCTTAGCCTGTCTTGCAGTTAGTTCAAAGACGCCAGTTTGCAGTAGGGCCGTAAATTCTAATTACACAGCATTATATCGCAACATGAACGATTTAAAAACTTTTCAAAAAGGTTAAAATGGGCCATAAACTGTATCTGGGGCCAATCTTATGAGGTTGTCAAAAGCTCTTTTACACATCATTTAGGAAGATTAAAGAAACCCACTCTACCCATGAGAGTCCCTGCTCAGTCAGTCTAAGGTTCCATCAAACATGAAAGAGATCCTTATTTTCTATTCTCCAACTATGCATTTTTATCGCTTCACAAATTATAACATTGGCCACCTTACTTTTAACTCTTAAAACTGCTTTCATATTTATCATCTCATCTTATCTGTAACACTCTTAGCAGCCATATATAGAAATGGAAATAACAGCCCCATTGTTCCTTTGAGCATGGGTGACAGTCAAGACTTCATGTCTCTCTCTCTAAAATGTCAAGTGTACAAAAGTAAATGCCTAGGATGTTGGGCAAAGGAGCAGAGGACGGAGGAACCATGATGGGGGTAGGGGACCCAGAGAAAAGGGTCTGGGAGAATGCAAGGAATGAACAGCTATAGGAACAAGAATGACAACAGCTTTTAGTTAAAATGTCAGAAAGCATTAGGGATTCATTTCCAACTGAGAAAAATGGTATGGAGAAAGGGGGGAATAAAAAAAAACTACATACTTGGGATAGTTTTAATAACATTTCTCTATATCTAGGAAATGAGAGGCATATAATTTTCTTCACAAGTGTAACCAACATCTGTGAATCTGATCGTCCAAATAGATTAGAACAATCTCTTCTTAGAAATAAGCTACTCTGATGATATTTGGACCATGTCAAACATGCCAAATCATCCTTGTGTTAATATCTGGTAATTTAACGTAGGTATCAGTGATTTTTCACAAAACTATTGCTGTTTACAAATTCTAAAATAAAATCTAAACCTGAGCTTTCGGTTAGCAGCCAAGTGCGTTAACAGTTTGCACCGCTCACACGTTCCTTCTGATAACCTAATCTAACTCTCATAATAATGCTATGGAGCAGGTACTCCTTTATTAGTTTTATTTTACAGTTGATGAAACTTAAGCACAATTTTATAGTCTTCAAACAGGAGTCAGCAGACTGTGGCCCTAAAGTTTCACTGGAACACAGCCACTCCCATCTGTTCCTGTATTTATTGTCCAGGACTACTTTTAAGCTACACAGGCAGAGCTGAGTTGTGGCAGAGAACCAAGGGCCCAGAAAACCGAATATATTTACTGTCCGGCCCTTTGCAAAAAAGTTCACCAACCCTCAGTGTAAAACACGGCTTGCTGCTGTAAACTGCTGCACGGTCAGCTCTGATTCACGGCTGTGTATTGAACTCATGGGCCAAAGGAAAAGGCAAGTTTATTTGGACAGCTTGGAAGAGAACTTAAATCGAAACTTTTGTAGAAAAAAATACTGTCTTTATCTGATTTCTTTCATTCATACCTTGCTTTATGTCTTCTTACCCAAGGTTTATCAAACAGCCTCTGGAAAAAAGACTGCAGAACACCGGTTCAGTAACTAAAGGTGTCTCTCTCAGTACGGTGAGTTTTGATTAGGTGAAAAAGCTTCTATGAAAGAAGGAAACAAACAAACAAAAAAAGCACAGACCAAAGAGAGCTCTGGCAACCATAAGTTTCCTGAGAGGCTCTAAAATTTTTGGCAGGTTCACAGGTATTTCTTGTCAAGTACAAATGACATCATTATTGAAATTAAAAAAAAAAAAATTGGCTGGTTTGTTCTACATTTGGTACCACATATTGTTTTGTTTGAGCATCAACTGACTTTTCTATTTTTACTGGGAGGTTATGTCATAACTATTTTTAGTATACCATGTCTGGTTCTATCGTTTGTGGAACTCATAGCACACAATAACCCTTTAGATTTTTTTTTTCCTAAAGCTATAAGAATGTATGTATTTAGTGGAGAATGTGCTCATCAGCAAATACCCTATTCCATTCTGACGCACATTTTTGATTAAAAGTCAAAACAGGAAGTAAGTACTAACACAGGAAAGAATCTGGCATTATCTTACCAACCAGCAAAGCTGCTTTATAATAAAGCTATATATAATAATGATACATAGCTTTACAATATAGAAATTTGCCCTTTAAGTATTACTATTTTAAATCATATACTAAAGATGAGTTAACATCTAGGCTTCTTAATTCTTAATTTATCCTTAAGAACCTACTTATAAATCAAAGGCAAATTAAGCACTGAGTTTCCAGAGTGTGTGGTCTGGCACACAAGCTGAGCTCCATTCACACGGAGTTCGATATGCAAAACCGTTCACCATAAAAGTAAACAGAGTAAATGCCCAAGAAGAGACAACACCCACAGTTGTTTCCCTACCCTTTACCTCCGTCCCCACCAACCACGAACCAATGCAGAAAACAGCACAGAACTGTGGTTCCCCAGACTTAGCTGCACCTTAGACTCATCTGGGAATGTTTTAAAATTCCAACGCCCATACAGCACCCCAGACCAATGAACTCCATCTCTGGGGGCAGCATGTGGGTCTCAGTAATTTTTGAAGCTACCCACATGGCTTCAGTGAGCAGACACAGCACAGTAGTGATCAAGGTAAAGATAGCCGGATAGGCACAGACAGGATCCACCTGACACCTTTAAGTCAGGAGTCTAAAGGTCCTATTCCAGCCTCAGCTTACACTGTCTGTGGGGAACTCTGAGATCCCCTGCTGAACGATTATTAACGCAAAATACTCGTGTGACCACGGGTATTGCCATTCTTGGATTCTGTGGGTGGTACAAAAGGTTAACGTGCTCAGATGCGAACTGAAAGGTTGGAGGTTCAAGTTCACCCAGAGGCACACTGGAAGAAAGGCCTGGTGATACGCTTAGGAAAAATCAACCACTGGAAACCCTACGGAGCACAGTTCTACTCTAATATACAATAGGGTTGCTAGGAGTCAGAATTTACTCACAGCAACTGTTTTTTAATCATCATTCCTGCTTTTAAACACATAATCAAACTGTTCATGTAAATATTGAATATGCCGTGGACTGCCAAAAGAATGAACAAATCAGTCTTAGCAGATATACAACCAGAATGCTCCTAAGAAGTGAGGATGACGAGGCTTTCGCTCACTTACTTGGGACACGTCATTAGGAAAGATCAGTTGCTAGAAAAGGACATCATGGTTGGTGAAGTAAAAGATCAGTGAAAACAAGGGAAGCCCTCAATGAGATTGCCACAATAGCCACAACTATGGGCTCAAACCTACCTAGGATCCCGACGATGGTACAGGACAGGGCGACACTCCCTTCTGGTATACAGGAGGTCACCATGGGTCGGAGCCACCTCCACGACAACTAACAACGACCCAGCGAGGGCAGCCCTGGGGTTCTCTTACATCACCTCCCGCTGTTTAGACACAAACACCACTTCTGCATCTCAGGATATAACACACCTCCAACCCCTGGCTTTGCTCTTTGTTTATTCTGCGAGCATCTTTATCCTGCGTGATAAACTTTAAAGACCAAATCGGTCTTACCTCTACGATGCTTTTTAAATCCTGCACGTATGTCCTTTCCGTCTCCAGAATTTCTTGCACCACTCGATCCACATAGAGGAGCTTGGGGCTCGAGGTGGATTCTGTGCTGGCGTCGGTGGCTCCGTTGGCTTCCACTCTCCGCTGTGCCCACAGCTGCCTCTCTCCGCTGCCCTCCGCGCCCTGCTGCTCGGCTGGGATGGCCCTCTGCAGCTCACTGCTGGAAAACGGCCTGGCTGGAACCAGCTCCAGCCTGATAGCCCCGGCCTCCTTGTCTTGGTTAAACAAGCCCAGGTGGCTATTTGAAACCAAGGTCACCCTGCTGCCGAAGGAACCATGGCTGTCCCGGGAAGAGGCCGAGGAAGACGTGGAGCCAAAGCTGACGGGACGGTCACTGTCCGAAAGCTCCATGGTCCTCAGTTCTTGGGAGCGGGGATGCCTGGCTGTCTTGGGGAGATGGTTTGCTCTCTTGGAATCTGGAATTTCTGTTAGAGCTGATGGGACTTCAAGATGTAACTGGTGCTCATCTACATACGTGAAGAGAAAATAAGAATAAAAAGGACAAGATAAGCAAGAGGGACAAGTAAGCTTCATAGGAGAGGTTACAACCTAGCCTAGATGTGTACAGTGAAAACCAAAAAGGTAGCAAGTTTGCTGCAGAAGGAAATTCAAGGGTACTTGTGGTAGATGGAGCAGCAGCATTAGTTTCTAAAGCATTGCCTGGGAGCTTGCTAGAAACGCTGAGTCTTAGGCCTTACCCCAGACCTATGGAACTTGCATCTACAGTGTAACAAGATCCCAGCATGATCTGTATGCACATTCCAGTTTGAGACTGACCGCATCCATTTTCACCAAGTATGGTCACCTGGGGTGACTATCTGTAGATTAATCCAGTTTTACTAAATTAAAAGCTTGAAGGACAGGACTTAAGTGATTCTTAAGTACTTTACTGTGTTCTTGTTGAAAATATATACAGCAACCTCCCCCCCGCCAAAAAAAACGAAACTCTTGCCATCGAGTCAATTCTGACTCATAGCAACTCTAGAGGACAGAGTAGAACTGCCCACAGAGTTTCCAAAGATTTGCTGGTAGATTCAAACTGCTGACCTTTTGGTTAGCAGCCAAGCTCTTAACCACTGTGCCACCATGCTCCATAAACACCAAGACATACACCAATTAACAGTTTCTACATGTACAGTTCAGTGACATTGATTACATTCTTCGGGTTGTGCAACCACTCTCACCCTCCTTTTCTGAGTTGTTCCTCCTCCCATTAACATAAGCTCACTGCCCCCTGAGGTTCCTATTTAACCTTTCGAGTTGTTGTTGTCAATTTGATCCCATATAGATAGATCTTAAAAGAGCATAATGCTCAAGGCAGACGTTCTTTATAGTTAAGCTAAACCAGTGTTTGGGCTTCAGACGACTTCAGGGGATATTTTTGGTTTAAGGTTTAAAGATTATCTCAGGACAATAGTTACAGGGGTTCATCTAGCCTCCATGACTCTAGAAAAATCTGGAATCCATGACAATCTGATATTCTGTTTTACATTTTCTCCCTTTTGATCGGGATTCTTCTATAGAATCTTTGATCAAAATGTTCAGTAATGGTAGCAGGGCACCATCTAGTTCTTCTGGTCTCATGGCAAAGAAGGCAGTTTTTCACGGAGGCAACTGGACACACATTCCATTTTCTCCTCTTTTTCCTGACTCTCCTTTGTCCCCTGTTGCTCCAGGCAAATAAAGACCAACTGTTGTGCCTTAGATGGCTGCTTGCAAGCTTTTAAAATTCCAAACACTACTCAATGAACGAGGAGGTAGAACAGAAGCACTGAACACATTATTAAGCCAATTAACTGGGACATCCTATAGAACCATGACCTAAATCTCCAAATGAAAGAACCACATCCCATGAGGTGTGTGGTTGTACATAAACAGCCTCAGTAGCTACCTTTTTTTTTTTGGTCATTGTAAATATACCTATCACACAATTTTTGCCAATTCAACTTTTTATCAGGGCTTCCAACCAGTTTGTTCTTGTTCAAACCCTGCTGAGAATCTGCATTTTCATCCCAGATACACTGAATTAGAATCTACAGTTTAACAAGATCCCTAGGTGATTCATTTTTTTTTTAATTGTTTTTTATTATGGTACAATATACACTTTAAAACCTCTGCAAATTCAACAGTTCCTACACGCACAATTCAATGGCATTATCACACTCTTCATGTTGTATAACCCTCACCCCATCCTTTTCCTAATTATTCTACAACCATTAAACTCAGTGTCTCCCAAGCAAAACTCCCCTTTTCCTTCCCCCTCCCACTCACCCTTGGTAACAACTAATCATCTTTGGTTTCTACATATTTGCTTATTTCATATAAGTGAGGCCATACAAGATTTGTCCTTTTGCGACTTATTTCACTCACTACAATATTTTCTAGGTTTACTCACATCGTAGCATGTATCAGGACTTCATTTCTCTTAAAAAAAAAAAAAAAATTAGTTTCTCATTCAAAAATTTATATACGAATTGTTTCTTGACATTGGTTGCAATCCCTGCAATGTGCCAACACTTTCCCCATTTCCACCCTGGGTTCTTCATTTCTATTCGTCCAGTTTTCCCGTCACGTTCTGCCTTCTGCTTTTGCGCAGGTGTTGCCCATCTGGTCTCGTATACTTGTTTGATTTAAGAAGCATGCTCCTCACATGTGTTATTGTTTGTTTTATATTAAAAAAAAACCGTTGTCGTTTAGTCAATTCCTACTCATAGCGAACCTATAGGACAGAGTAGAAGTGCCCCACAGGGTTTCCAAGGAGCAGCTGGTGGATTTGAACTGCTGACCTTTCAGTTATCAGCCGAGCTCGTAACCACTGTACCACCAGGCCCTCACTGTTTGTTTTATAGGCCTGCCTAATCTTTGGCTGAAAGGTGAACTTCGGAAGCGGCTTCAATTCTGAATTAGAAGGATGTCTGGGGGGCCATAGTCTTGGGGTTTTCCCCAGTCTCTGTCAGACCAGTAAGTCTGCTCTTTTCTTGTGTGTGTGAATTTGGATTTTGTTCTACACTTTTCTCCCACTCTGCCTGGAACCCTTTATTGTGATCTCTGGCAGAGCAGTCAGTGGTGGTAGCTGGGCAACATCTAGTTCTTCTGGCCTCAGGCTGGTGGAGGCTGCGGTTCATGTGGTCTATCAGTCCTTTGGACTAATCTTTCCCTTGTGTCTTTGGTTTTCTTCCTTCTCCTTTGCTCCAGACAGGATAGGACCAATAGATGTATCGTTTGCAAGCTTTTAAGACTCCAGATGCTACTCATCCCAAGTAGGATGTAAAACATTTTCTTTATGAACTGTGTTATGCCAATTAACCTGGATATCTTCAAGACCATGGTCCCCAGCCCTCAGCTCCTGTAACCTGGTCCCTCAAAGTAGTTAGATATGCCTAGGAAGCTTCTATGCCTGTGACCCCTGTGTGCTCTATTACACATATGAATAAAAAAATTAAAAAAAAAAAACCAAACCTACTGCCGTCGAGTCGATTCCAACTCACAGTAACCCTATAGGACAGAGAAGAACTGCACCATAGAGTTTCCAAGGAGCGCCTGGTGGATTCGAGCTGCTGACCTTTTGGTTAGCAGCCGTAGCACTTAACCATTACGCCACCAGGGTTTCTATATATATGAATATACATATACAAACACGTATGTAAAAATATCCACAGCCTAACCTATACACGTATGTGGGTATACTCCTATTCTCCCTCCTTACCTTATTGAGCATGTGTATCTGCCTGTAAGTTATTTATTTTTACTGTCGTTGTAGGGTTGTATATGCTATAGTATTTAATATGGTTGCCTTTCTTTTTTTTTTTCCCTTGTGTTTCTCTAAGTGTCTTCCTTTGCCCCCAAAGGGTTTTCAAGGCTGTAATTGTTACAGGAGCAGACTGCCACATCTTTCTCCCATGGAGCGGTTGATGGGTTCGAACTGCTGACCTTTTGGTTAACTGCTGAGCACTTAACCACTGTGCCACTAATTATACAGTCAGATAATATAGAACTAAATTATGAGAAAAATTATATATATTTTTAGAAATGGGGCTGTTATTCTTTTCTTATACCCTATTCTAAAGGCTATCTGCAAAGCAAAGATCACTTTAATATCCGTAACACTTAAATATGATACTGGTTCCAAAAAAGTCCTCCATGAAGTTTAAACTTTCAGGAATTATTTTGGTAGGACACCCAAATTTCCATCTTTTTCACTGACAAGGTGGTATCTGCATTTTTTTCCCCTAATGAGATCCCAGGTTTATAGAAATGAAATGTTTTGCCATGAAGAGTGTGATTAATGAAGAAATTTGCTTCATTTTGGCTGGTTAAAAAGACTGGTTACCTTAACACCAAAATTCATGTTTATGGGTTTTGTCAGAAAAGTAGAAGAATAAAATTTACATTTTAGAGGTTATACTACGACAATACATAGAATATTATATTCTTCTATATACGTAGGAGCTCTGGTGGTATGGTGGTTAAGAGCTTGGCTGCTAACCTAACCAGAAGGTCAGCAGTTTGAATCCACCAGCTGCTCCTTGGAAACTCTATGGGGCAGTTCTACTTCATCCTATAGGGTCGCTATGAGTCGGAGTCGACTCCATGGCGAGTTTGGTTTTTTTTAATATACGTGGGAAGAGGGTGCAGTGGTTAAAGTGCTTGGCTGCTTACGGAAAGGTTCGTGGTTTCAACACACCAGCCACTCCATGGGAGAAGGATGTGGCATTCTGCTCCCGTATTTACAGCCTTGGAAACCCCATAGGCAGCTCCATTCTGTCCGATAGGGTCACTGTAAGTAAGAACTGATTCGACGGCAGTGGTTATATACATAGGATATATACGCGAATATAGATTAATGACAATTTTCCATCAGGAATATGAATTTAGTTTGAATATAAAATAAAGATCACCAAACAGCTGGTTCTAATATTTCTAGAATATAAAGAATCCAACAAGTCTGTATCTGTCAACATACTGACTTTTTCTAGATAGGTTATATTCATGCATATATTAAGACAAATTTATAATGCAAACATTAACATTATAAATAAAAAATACAGGAACTTAGGGTCAACAAGAAGGAATGGTAAGAAATGTGTAGGAAATGAGTAATTTACCAGCATGACCACTACCACATGGTATAGTTCGTTGCAAATTTTTAAAGCTTCTGCAATATTCTTTTTGCTTGCTCTTTAACATTTTGGGCTGCCAGGGTAATAGTACCTTTTTTTTTTTTTTAAATTGTAAAAATATAGGTAACACAACATTTGCCAGTTCAACATTTGTCACTTGTTCAATTCAATGAAACCAATTACGTCAGCCATGCTGTGCAACCATCACCAACACCCATTGCCATGTTCTCCATCCCATAAACAAACTCAATGCTACCTAACCAGAGTCCCCTCTTTTCCCTTCCCTTCTGCCCCTGGTAACCACTGTTAAACTCTGACCTCTATATATTTGCCTGATAATAGTGCTTTTTAAAGATACTTCTAAAGGTGGGAAAAAGTGGGATGTGAAACTCAGGTCAACAGAGGATGCCTCTGTGGGTAAATCTTAAACAGCTCCATGAAGCGGGCACTGTTCCAAGGTAGACTTCATAAGTTCTAATAACAGGACAAGTATTCTAGGCCACTGGGACCACCCTTATTCTTCTAGCTGCCAAGCAGGCACTTTATAAAACAGAGTATTTCAGATGTTTGGAATCTGTAGTATTTAGTCAAGCCTTCTGCACCAAACTAAATATCTCCAATTATCAATGACAGAGTAAAACATTTAAAGTCAGGTCATATAGTGGTCTGTAATAGAAGACTGCACTTGCTAATGGGTAGCATTTTTTATGTTGATTTGCTGCTTAGAAGATAATTATAGTTTTTCTCACATAAGGAAATATACCTCATAAAAACTGTCCAGTCTTGTTCTCACCTCCCACAAAATAATTTAAGATTTTCACCCTGTCTGGCCTCCTTTCTAATACAACTCACCAATTATTAATATTTATCATCTAGAGCTGAGCTGTTCAACACGGTTGCCACTCCCAACATGTGGCTATTGAACACTTGAAATGTGGTTTGTCCACATTGAGATGCGCCATAAGTGTAAAATACATACCAGATTTCATAGGCATTGTCAGAAACAAAAACAGAAAATATCTCATTAATAATGTTTTCATATTGATTACATGAAAATTAAAAATTACATATGTCGCTCTCATTATACTTCAGTTAGACGATGTTGATGTAGAAGTCTTCTAGATAATTGCATTATTCTATGAGATATAAATTGACTTCCTACCAGTCCTTGTTCAAATAACAGTGAATAAAGAGATGCATACAATTTGACTTTTTCCCTCATTCATTAACTCACAATATTGTTATGGATTAGCAAAAATAGAGCCGGGAGACAATCACTGTGTATTAGCTACGGGGGTAACTGATTTTCCATGATGAACTGGAACACGCAGAGGGCTACAAAGGAAGACAGCTTTCTCCTTCGCCTTGAGTGAAAGATGTAGGCAGGTGGTAATAACATTTGGGTAATGTGTTGTTTTCCTTTGCTTCCTCTAACTTCTTTCTCCCCAAATCCCAAACACTGGCCGATAATATAACACCTTCTGAGAACTTCTGGCCAAACATTGCCAACGGCCCACATCCTGTGGATCTCCCCCTCCCACCCCCCACCCCGCCCCAGGAGACACTGAATGTTTACTGAATAAAGAACACAGCAAAAACAGTCTGTACCAGTCATGGGAGCTCTCTCCAAACGTGAAAAGTAGTCCCCAGGGAAGAAAGCACTCTGTTGTATGGGTTGGGATCAGTTGGAAACCAGGTTGAAGGCACCTGGCTGGTATCCATCTTTGCACCAGGGGATTCAGATGAGCTTGTTGTCTGGGGTTCCAGGCCTGGCACAGGGGTGAGGAGGGAAGGTGGTGGGCCCCTGGGTGGATCTCCCCACTACTTCCTCCAAGGCAGCATGTTCATAGAATGTGCCTAGCTGCCTGTTCCTCCCCTTCTCCACCAACAGTCACTACTGCTGTCCCTGCTCATACCAGAGGGAAGGGCAGGAGGCACAGGCAGCCAGGTCACATCATGCAGATCTTTTGACCACGAACACCCTAAAAGAGGCTGGCTCTATCTTCCTTGAGATTCCTGGTCAATCTGATCCTTGGTGAACCTGGTGGTGGAGGAAGCGCATGTAAGGGGCCCTGGGAATCCCACTCCTCCTAACAACTAGAAGTACTGTTAGCTGAAAACCCATCGTAACACCATACTCCTTTTGGTGCCATTCTCAATAAGAAGAAAAAGTGACTACCAGCTCCACGTAGATATGCTTTCACACTTTTAACTTCATAAGCCCGTCTCCTGAATTTTTTCTATGCTAAAGAGCTCCGATTCCTTGGCTTTTCTCTATTTACTCTTCAAACTCTCACTATTCTAACTGCTTTCCTTTGCAACTTCACTGCCAGAATCAAAACCAGCACCTCGTGATTCTAATTAGTGTCTCAGCATGATTTAGGTTTGATACAGAACTTTCCATGGTAGGTTAAATCCAGGCTTCTGGGACGATGTTACATGTAGAAGAGGGGACTTGATGGGTTCCACTGGTTAGTTCTCCTTGTCGTAACTCTCAAGGAGAACCTACTCTACAAGGTAAAGCACAAACTCTATTCACAGCAGGGGTTCAAAGCAATCAGGGTTTCCAAATTCTGCTCATTGCTATTCTAGACACCAAACGCTAGTCTGAGTCCATTGGCAGGATGATCACGGAAATCAAGAGAAAGTGCCGTGTTCAATATCAACAATAACTAAATTACATAGTTCCTGATTTTTTTTTTTTTTTTGATTATACTGCCTATGAATTACCCTCAAGGAAGGGGAGGTAGCAGGAAGACTTAAGTGTAAGCAAGAAGTTACTCTATGAGACTGACTTGATTTGTATGCTTTCACTTAAGGCAAAATAAAAAAAATAAACAAAATTAAGACTCTCCACTTCCATCTCTAGTTGCCACCTACTTCTTTTAAATCAATTTTATTGAGGTATAATTTGCATACAATAAAATGCAATGCAATATTTTAAGTGTATAATTCAATGTTTTGACAAATATTTACATCCTTGTAGCCACCACCATAATCAAATTTTATTCATATTTTCTATTTTGTCATACATCAGTCTTTCAAGAAATTTCTCCACTTCATGCAACCTGTCTGATTTTTTTTTTTATGAGCCAAAGTTATAAGAAAGACATTTATTTCAAAGGCAACATTGGGTATTTGAAAAGCATCCTCCTACCCTACATACCCCTGAGGTAGTGCACTGCTCACTAGTTAAAAGCCATCGGATAGCAAAATGGATTTTCATCTCTTGGTTTTCTGAAATACCACGCCGACTTCCTGTATTAAAGGCAAGGCCAGGACTATAATCCCACATGTTCTTTAATGCTTGGTGTGTTCAATCTAGAGAAGGTGATTTTCAAAGTTATTCGTAGCTGTTTGGTAATGAAGAGGCAAAAAACAAACAAAAAAACAAACTTGTTAACCGTTAATTCCTTAGTTTTTAGCAATGTGCTGTGATTACACAAGACATCGACATTAGGGGAAGCTGGATGAAGAACATATGGGAGCTCTGCACTATCTCTGTAACTTTTCCGTAAATTAAAAATTTTTTCCAAAATAAATAGTTGAAAAAAATAATCTTATTATCACTGAAGAGACAGTAAAGCAAGCGTTCGCACAAAAAGATCAAGGATAGGAAATGACATTTTGCAGAATTCTTGTGCAAATGAAAGGTAGCCGGTTGAACAAGAACACAGATTCCTTCAAGTTGTAAAGTGTGACACTAAATACTCAGATAACTTGCTAATGGCTTCCTATGGCAGTCAGTGGAAACTAAGCGGTACAATGGCGCCTCAGCTGAGAAAGGATTAGACACTTAATGCAGCTGATGGATCAGATAAGCCATTTTAGCTAAGTGGTGACTCTAGACTTCCTACATTTGAGGACTAAAAAGGGACCTAGGGGACTTCCCTAAAGGCTTTTTATGCAAATGTTGCTGTTTTTACTTTTATTGTATGCTTTTTTGTGGTGACTTGGTGTTGAAGGTGAGGGAGATTGGGGGGACAGGGCTAAAACCTACCTCAAACTAGCCCTTGTGTGGCCACTTACAGAGGGGATCGACTATTTGTTGTTCACCAAAATCAACTCTGCCCTTCCTCCTCAGTGAATAGTTTCAGCTGAACACACTCCCAGCTTCATTTGCCATTAGACATGGCCATGTGGTCAAGTTCTCACCAATGGAATGCCGTTTGGGGCCCGTGTCTCAAGACATTAGACATGGTCCCTTTATATTCTTTTCCCCTTCCCATTGGAACCCAAATATGGCAGGAAACTTGCATCAACCATGAAAATGGTATCAATGCCCTAGAGTTTGGCAGGGACTTTCTGGGTGGCGAAAATGGTTAAGCACTGGACTAGTAACCAAAAAATTGGCAGTTCAAACCCATCCAGAAGCATCTCAGAAAAAAAGCCTAGAGGTCTGCTTCTGAAAGGTCACAGCCTTCAAAACCCTAGGCAGTACAGCTCTACTCTGCTCTGAGGTGGAACAGACTCAATGGCAGCTAACGACCACAGAGTCTGGAAGGATATCAAGGTAGAAGGGAGCTTAAAATACCTAGGGCTGGACCTGCTCTGAGCCACCATTTAAAAAGCCTAGCCATCCTGATGCTGGAGTCCCTGAGTGGTGCAAGTAGTTAACTCATGCAGCTGCCAACCAAAAGGTTGAGGTTCAAGTCTACCCAGAGGTACCTTGGAAGAAAGGCCTGGAAATCTACTTCCAAAAAATCAGCCACTGAAAACCCCATGGAGCACAGTCCTACTCTGGCACACATAGGGCTGCCGTGAGTCCGAGACAACTTGACAGCAACTGGTGGTTATCCTGAAGCTGACATCTGGAGAGACCATGTGATGAGACCACAATGAGACAGAGAGGGACGCCAGATGTTGTGGACCCCTGTTGTTTGAGAGTTTCCTGCCAAGGCACCAGACCTGTAACTGTGAAGTCTTTGAGATGACCTCAGCCCAGTCACGTCTGACTGTAACTTCCTGAGCAGCCTCAGGCCAGAACCACCTGGACAGCCTCTCCTGAATTCCTCACTCTCAGACACCCTGAGAGATTATAAATGACTGGTGTTGTTTTAAGCCACTGAATTTTGGGGGGACTTGTTATGCAGCAAGAGATAACCCAAACAGTCTCTACCGTAACAGTTTAGAATCACCCTATGCACCACTGCTAAACAAAACAAACAAAAAACAAGCTCAAAGTTCCTTCATATGCCTCATTAGTTTTTAGAAATTTTATAGATGGGAAAAACCAAGAATAGGGTGGTTGGGTCACATCGTGCTCCAAGCTGAATTGTGAATCAGAAAATATGGTTTCCGATTTCTAGTCAATCATTCCTTCTACTTGGATCTAGATTCATAAAATAGGGTAGATAAAGAGCTCATAGACTAGAAAATGAAGGAACAATCTATTTGTCTAAAGCACATGGTCCTACCGGCCAAAAAGACCTACAGTAGTATGTGTGTTTGTGTGTGTACAAAGGTATGAATGTGTGGTCTAACTCTGCGTAGAGAAAGAGCTCAGAGGACCAGCCACAAAAACAATGATGACATAATACTCTCCCCTTTGGTCAGAGGATTTGCATTTTTGCCCTGGATCTGCACCAGCAAGGTTTATATTTGAGTCTTTGGTTTCTTTGTGCTCAAGTGAGCCAGCTGGACCAGGTGACTTCCTCAGGTTCCTTCCAACCTTGAACAGATGAGCCCCACCCTGAAATAAATAGCAAATCACTTATGCCACCCATTCCTACCTGGAGTCACAGCAGAAGCAGTAACCACCTAATAGCAATTTTCCCCTACATCCTACATGCCAGGCCTTGGATGATGAAACATGTCATTAACTTTGCCAAGGGCTTGAAAAAAGACCCTCTATTTTCAGTTTAAATTAAATAATAATCTATGCTCTGTCTTCACTTTGAACAGTACCTTTTTGTTAGTGTGAAAATAAAAGTCTTAGAGCGATAACTAAACAATGAGAGTTAGGTATCTATGTTCCCTCTTGACTGACTACATCAACTCCAGAAACATCTCTGTACAGCTGGGAATAAGGAGTTAGGCTAAATAACATTTTCTTAAAGAAAACGGAGGAGGAAAAACAGGAGAAATCCCAGTGAATAACAACAGCACTCTGAGTAAATAAATCCACCCATAAAGCACACGAAACATTTTCTCACATAAAAGGAGGAGGAAGAGAACTTAGTGCGGCAATAGAGACCTGGGGAAAAATTCATCTCTCAGGCACAATATGGAACTGTGCAACGCCCTGTCCTCTCAGATACTTAAGGGCATAGAAAATGGCCATAACGTACCACTGAGTAAAATGGGTGGTTTATAAAATATGTGCACAATGTGAGCCCATGAGCCCAACGTGAACTTAAAATACCACTCATTATTCCACATTAGGCAAAAATCGAAAGGATTACAATAAACTGTTAACATATCAGTTTAAGCAACTAGGAGGATAAATAACTTCTTGCCTTTGATGTTTATTTCTACTTGAAAATTTTTCTTCAGTAAGTCTATTACTTTTACAATGTGGAAATTAAAATCACAATCTCAAAATTATATCACATATTTAAAATTTTTAACTTAAAATTGATTTTTATGTTCAATATATGATTAATGATTAATTACAGAAATGCTGAATATATACGTCTTCTTTCAAAAATCAGTATCACTAATTCAGACAATAAAAATAAAATCAGACTCTACCGGACCACAGCATGAAGGGCTGTCTGAATACAACCCTCCCCTCCTTCTGCCCAGTCACAAAAGTATTTCCTATCAATAAACTCTCCAAATGGAAACTGCATTGTGACTTAGTCAACTTTGGTTGCCACCAGTCTCAGACTAAATCCCAGCACTGCAGTGGCTAAGCATAAAATTTGCAAACATTTATCTTGTTCCTCCAGCTCAGCCTGCATGAACCTTGCAAGGAAAGCACGCAAAGAAAGCACGCTGAAGTATTGAGCATTCAAGGCACAATTCATGCCTGTAGATTTCTCCCCTGAGTCACAAACATCAGCTCTCTAGATGTTTCAACCTCACGTTAAGGACAGGTCAAAAGCAAAACCAACCAAACCTAAACAAAAACGATATAAGACGGACTCCACTGCAAAGGAAGGAAAAAAAAAAAAAAAAAGAATCACGCCCCCCCTCCCCGACTAATTCCATTGTGGGATACCTCCTTTCCCAGGACGTCATCGCGTTTGTAAGAGAACAGCTGTAATCTTTCCAGCAAGCTTCTGTCCCTGCACCGTCCGGTGAAGGAAGCCCCCCGCCCCAGTTTCTCACCGCGGCCGGCAGAATGGCTCTGGCTCTTCAAAGACCGAGTCCGTCCCGCAGCAGTTCTTGGGGTACAGTCAACTTTGCACCCACCTGTCCTCCACTCGGGCTCAGCCCCACGCACGCCACCCCAGCTGATGCGGGTGATCTCACTGGTAAAAGCAGCCCGGACGAGCCTGTGCAGCGCCTTCCGTGGAAATATTGCCTGAGTCAGCTTTTATCTCTCAGAACCCAACGCACAAAGGCTTTACAAAAACCTGATTTGCAACTTTCTCACTGCCTTCTTCCCCCTAGTGCGCAGACCACAGCCTTCAGCATCACTAAGAGCCTTAAATGAAACATGACATCATTCAATTGAGAAACGGGACAATAGACACCACTGTGGGTGACTGGAAAACGCACACTTCACTGAGCAACACCCTGCCACTTCCATTCTTTTGTCCACATCAAATGCAACCCCCACTCGCCCACAGCTGCCGGGCTTTACCTTCCCGGCTCCGTTCCTGGTTCTCATTAAACGCCACAAAGTAAGTGAGATCTTTGGCGCACGGATATTTCCAACTGCACTTCCTGAATTAGGAGTTTGTATCCTTTTTTTATCCAATTACAGGGACACATCTTTAACCGAAGTTTTAAAGCAGAGTCGAGACTGGGGGTGGTGGTGATGGTCGTCAATGACGCGCAGTTAAAGACAGTTTGGAGAATTCCGTTCAGTTAACAAGACATTTAATAAATCTTTTAAGCAAAGTTAAACAAGAATACATTGACGCTTGATTTTTTGAAAAAAAAAAAAAGTTAAAAAAAAATCTACCTTAAGACAAATATCTAAAATCTAAATTTATTTCTTTTTAATGTATAGGCATTTCTTAGAAAAAAGTTAAGTTCCCTGATTTTATATTCATAAATATTAAATAAATACAAAAATGGTTTAACTTCCACCAAACTTTAGTAAATAACTTTAAATTATTTGGGGTTTTGACTAAGGCCACCTGTCCTTCTTAAAATGCAGTATCTATTTTTTATATAAAGATTATAAAAGGTTCATATTTGAAAAACGGTATCAAGTTCTTTAAATGAAAGTCTCTAAAAGTACAAAAACATGGTTGTAAACTGATACTAGTGCACCATGGGACTAAAACTCCAAATATGGATATATCTTGTATTGACACCTAGAACTCAACCATTTCAAAGGGTGAAAATCCTTTAAAATAGAAGCTCCACTCAGAGCATTCATTTGTGGTTATGAAAAAGAACAGTTGATCATCTTTAATGTGGCTATTTCTATCACGCCTATGAAGTGATTTTAAACTAACAACATAATAGGATAATTTATTTTAATGCACATTTCCTTTCAAATAAGGCTGAACATAAACAGAGCTACTTAAACCATTTTGATGAAAATGAACCTGTTCAGAAAACAACTTGGGATGATTTCTTCCCCCTCAAATTCACCAGGTTGATGGAAATCACTAAAATCATAGATGCTGGCATCACAGATGCAGAAAGGGCAGTTTGAGAGAGAGGGCCCTCTCCGGGCAGTGGGGACTGAGTCTCAACTGCCATCCCCCAGCCCAGCTGAGCTTCTCCTCCCCCTCCCCCTCTCAGCTGGGAGCACCAGCTCAAATCCCATAAGCCACCCACCCAACCTCCCACAAGCACTCTAGCCGAAGCTGCCTGGTACCCTTCTTAAATAGCTGTCTATTACACTTAGAGTAAGCGTCACATGGTCTCATGTTTAATAATTTTCTAATTATCTTCTCTCTCCTACCTTGGATTGTAAACTGGGGGAGGGGGGGTACGGCAGGGAACTCTCTGTGTGTATATTTGATACTCACGTGCAAGACCCAAACCAAACCAAACCCACTGCTGTTGATTCGATTCTGACTCATAGTGACCCTATAGGACAGAGTAGAGCTCCCCCATAGGGTTTCTAAGGCTGTAATCTCTATGGAAGCAGACTACCACATCTTTCTCCTGTGGAACAGCTGGTAGGTTCAAACCTCTGACCTTCTGGTTAGCAACCAAGTGCTTTAATCACTGCACCACCAAGGCTCCTTGCGTGAAAAATACAAAGACTAAATTTTCAGATAGGGGAGTGTATATAAAGGCTCTTGGATTCTTCCTGACTCATTGGTTTTCTGTGTATATCCTCAGTTCACAAGTTAACTACTTTCATCTTCCAACAAAATGTCATTGTGCATGGATTTTTTCTTTTTTGGCCAAGAAATATTTTTAAAAAGTTATTTCTGAGAGCTGTTATGTATGTTACAAGCAGACAAAAACAGCAAAGCTGCTCTGAGTATGGATGGTGGGCAATCTGCTAGGCTGACACACTATACAAGTGATTCAGTCCTGAAAGATCAAACGGCTCCACGGGATAGTCATTTGTTGGTTTATATGTGACTCCTGCTTCAGCTATGTCATCAACTTGTGTGAACAAAGACCTTTCATATCACCTGCAAATAAAAAAAGCCACCATATACTACATCCACAAATATCAAAGGTTTAGATTTTTAGAATTAAAGGTTTTTCTAGAGCAGAAATTTTTTTTTATATAAACCTGCTGCACTCGAGTCGATTCCGACTCATAGCGACCCTATAGGGCAGAGGAGAACTGCCCCATAGGGTTTCCAAGGAACTGCCAACATTTTGGTTAGCAGCCAAGCTCTTAACCACTGCGCCATCAGGGCTCCGTATGTATATATGCATATACATATTTTATATATGTATATATATACATACATACATTTTTGCATTTATATTTATCTCAGCACCAAATACGTGCTGAAAGAATTAAAAAGAAATAGTGCATGAGGCCTGGGAAGGGATACTACAGACACGTAATGGCAGAGGGGAAAAGAAACGGAAGAGATCACTGCATTTCCTGAGCGACATCCAAGGATCTTCCACACCTGAGAGCAGCGGAGCCTTCTGAGTCTCAGTATTTTCTCAAGGTGCTGGCTGGCTCCACCTTAGCTCGGTGGTGGCTGTGCTCTCCAGTCCTTCCCATCTCAGAGTCCACACCCCAGCCACACTGGAATGCTAACTGTTCCTGGAGCTGTGCTGCTGTCTCCTGCCACTGTACTCTTACACATGCAGTCAAATCAGTCCCAACTCACATAAGGCAGTGGCTTCCTTGCACTGCTCGCTGCATAAGTTATTTGCTAAAACAAACCAAAACAAACCCAACCCAGTGCCGTCGAGTCCATTCCGACTCATAGCGACCCCACAGGACAGAGCAGAACTGCCCCATAGAGTTTCCAAGGGGTGCCTGATGGATTCGAACTGCTGACCCTTTGGTTAGCAGCCGTAGCACTTAACCACTACACCACCAGGGTTTCCTATTTGCTAACAGAGGGGGTGAAAAGATTGCTTTTGCTCAGCAAAATTTCTTCTTAAATGATAGTGAGATTGGCCACAGATAAAATGCACATATATACCTGGTAAGTGAAAGATGCCCTTATTGGAAAGCTGCTCTTTTTAATTTCCTCCCAGCACTGGTTATACAACCAGGAAATAGGGGAGCTATTCACAGTATCCCACCAGGAACGAGGAATCAAGGGGTAGAACGACAACACATACAAGTGACATGTCCATTGCAACCAGAACACAAACCAGCCAGCAAAGAGTACAAGGCCAGCCTGGTGGCATAGCTGGAGGAAGACCAGAAAGTCCCTGCCGTTTAAAAACATCTCTTCCCAGAAGTTGGCCACAAGGCCTGGAATTCCACTACTAGAAGGCGACTCTTTTTGGTTTAAGGCAAAAGTCATCAGTTGAAACTCTAATACCACCGGGGAAGGGTGTCATTAACACTGTAGTGTGAATTAGTCTGTCCAGCCTTCCAAGAAATTATACAGGGTCTTTTTAGGAATGAAGAGTCCCTGGGTGGTACAAATGGGTAATGCACTTGGCCGCTAAGTGAAAGGTTAAAGTCCACCCAGGGGTGCCTCAAAAGAAAGGGTTGGTGATCTGTTTCTGAAAAATTAACCACTGAGAATCCTATGGAGCACAGCTCTACTCTGACACACATGGGGCTGCCATGAGTCTGAATTGACTCAACAGCAGCTGGCTCCTGGTTTTAGGAATGAGACCACATTGCAGTCTTCTAATAGGGCTGGGGAGGATAAGGGAAGGAGGCACAGGGCAAGCAATGCTAGGGGCTTCACAAGGTCTGACCTAACTGAGACACTTTGCTGACTCTGCAGCCAGGCAACGGCTCAAAGAAGCTGGGCGGCGAGGATGAAAAGATGGCCAGGAGAAAGAACAGGGGCAAAGGCACAGCTGAGGGGCAGCATACGTTTGTGGGTTCAAGGACAGATTTTGCTCCATATAACCAATACTGGATAAGGCAAATCTAGGCAATCATTTTACTGGAAGTTGTAAGGGGCATTTCAAAATGCAAATAATATCTTAGACACGGAGCATAAGAATGTAAATGCTGGGGCAGGGTGGGGGGGGGCGATGGGGACACTGTTTATCGTGTGATTTATTTAAGAAACTACCATCGTGACACGTTTCTCAAGGCAAATGGTAAAACAAATTATTTTCTGAAGCACAGGCCATCGACAAAGCATTTTTATTATTTTTTAGTCTATTTAAGCTTTTTTTCTTTCTAAGATGTATTTATTACTCCAGAGCTGATGTCAGGATCGAGGTGTGGCCCGTGAGAATTACAGGCAATAAACAATTGCAGAAAATGAAGGCCTAAGATCACATTTTCTAGGAACATACCACAGAATCAATGTGATAAATATGCAAATCCATTACCTGCCAGCAGGTGCTGCACACCCTCAGTGACCTCCCTTTGGGGGGGGGACACACTGACCTTCGTTCTGCAAGTGCCACCTAATGTTCCAACACCCCAATGCTGCAGTTGTCGATCATTAAAAATCTACACGCACTCTCAGAGTCCGCTCTGAACCCAGAAAACGCCACCAACTACAAACTCTGCAACGCTATCATTATACAAGAGTCCCCGGGTGCTGCAAACCCTTATCGCGCCCTAATGTGCTAAAATGTCAGTGTTGAGGCATGGTTCAGAGGAACTGTAGACAACAAACAATCCAACAGCCCTCTCACTGTAAGGGGCAGGCCTGCCATCATGACCTGCCCTTCCCTGCAGTCCAGTCGAGACGTCCTCACATACCAGCTCTGCCATACAAACCATCCTGCATGGCCTGGGAGGGCCCTCACTCGGCCTCTGAATCACCGCTCTGCTCCAGGACTGCCTCCACGGCTCTTTCTCTGCTCCTCTGATGACCCTCAGCTCTATTTTTCTCCAATCCTTTAGCAGGCTATTTTGGTCTTCATTTTCCAGAGATGATGAAACCCAGCCCTAATTATTTCTAAACTGAACAATTTTTAGATATCAAGCAAACAATATGTTACAAATAGTCTCTTGCTTTCAATAATGTCAGTAACATCTTTAAGGCCATCACTGGAGCACTAGCTGTGCTAAGCACAATGAACTAATTATCCCTCTAAGAATGCCGTCTGTTTCCAGACCCATTTTTCTCTAGGAGATAACCCACATCTAATCCGTTCACAACTAGAGGCATTCAATACAATCTATACTTTTTTAAAAACCCCAAACCAAAAAAAAACCCAAGCACTCTAAAAAATGTACTTGAACTTGTAGAAGGGGCTTGGATGCTCTTTTGAAATCCTGTAGCAGTATTTTCCAAAATATTAATTAAGGCAAGGATCTATTATAGTTTTAGAGTAACAACCACTGAGGCGCATAACCTTTATGCCATGCTTGTGGAGCAATTTCATGTCCTGGCAGTGGAGACACGATTCCCCATGCCAGCCCTTCTTCTTTTTCAGGCATAGCTCCAGGACAGTGGAGCTGGGGGAAGGCTCAGTTTAACGTTGCCAGCTGCCTCTCCTTTGTAGGCCCAGTGATAGTGGCTACAGAGCAGCAGTGATGCAAAGCAGTGGAAGTGAGGATATAAGATCGCGAGTGTGACATAAACAGGCTGAATCAATCTCTGAACCGGTTCTAATCCTCCATCCCACCCCTGGAAATTACAATCATTTAGGATCATCTCTGCCCGTCTTCTTCTCTTACTCCCAAAGCCATATTCAATGTCATAGTGGCTGACAGCTTAACTTCTACGAGAGCAAGTGAATTTCTCAATGGTGACTTTCCTCAACGGAGGCTCTATAATTTTAGAACTGAAGTGGGTGGTCTGAGTTTATATTCATTTGGTCTCTTGCACCAAGTCACAAGACCAATCCCATTTAGGCAGAAATTTATGAAAGGCCAAATCTAGATTCTACTCCGGGAAAGCAGAACTTATTGCTCTCTAAAAGCATTGAAATGACATTACTTTCCAGGATTTTTTTTTTTTTTAAATAAAGAAGGCAAGAAGGATAGCAGGCCTTAGGTATATTGTCATTGCTGTTAGTTGTCGCTGAGTTGGCTCTGACTCATGGTGACCTCACGTACAACAGAACAAATTGTCGCCTGGTCCTGCGCCATCTTCACAATTGTTGTTACGCATTGTTGCAGCCACTGTGCCCGGGTGGTGAAAACAGGTAAAGCACTTGCCTGCTAACCAAAAGGCTGGAGATTCAAGTCCACCCAGAGATGCTTCAGAAGAAAGGCCTGGCCATCTACTTCAGAAAAAGCAGCTATTGAAAACCCTGTGGAGCACAGCTGTACTGTGACATACATGGGGTCGCCATGAGTTGAAATCAAAATCAACTCAACGGCAACTTTTTCTTTTCCAACCTAGGGGCTCATCCTCCAGTACGATGTGAAACAATATTCTGTTGTGATCCATGGGTTTTCATTGGCTAATTTTCAGAAGTGGACTGCCAGAGCGTTCTTCCTAGTCAGTCTTAGTCTGGAAGCTCCACAGAAACCCGTCCACCATGTGTGGCCCTACTAGTATTTGAAATACTGGAAGCATAGCTTCCAGCATCATACTAACAAGAAAGCCACTACTACAGTATAACACACTGACAGATGAGCGGTGGTTACAACGGTCTTGAAATACCCATCTGTTACCCAGTGTACTCATCTTTGCCTTTCAGGTCTTGCCACACACCGCAACAACCTGCCGATCCTTCCCCCTCACACCTTCCCTTCACTTCCACTGAGGGCATCAGCCACTTCCTCATGCTCACTGAGGGGACCTATTAAACGCCAGGTCCTGTGATGGCGCAGTGAAGAGGATATGGGCCTTGCCATCCTCAAGCTCGTGTCTGGTAGGATTTGACAAGAATCACATAAATAAGGACAAGTGTTACAAGTGCTGGAAAGGTGTGTGGGGCGCTGCGATGTAAATGCAGACAAGATCTGTGTACATAAGCATTGGCTCTATCTTCTAAACCCTCTTTCCCCCATTTTCAAACTATCTTTAAACAATTTTGGTGTTGACAGTAAAACCAAGCTCAATCAGGTCGCCTTTATTTATATTTCCTTTCCAATTTCAGAGGGTAAGCCTGGTTGGGTTCATCTTTCATCTTATATTTAATTACTTGCTATCCAGACGGAGAGCCAAACTTGCTGAAAGTTTCTGTGCGTCTAAACACTTGAGTAATTCCCAGCTCCCACAGAGGTGCATGAAGTAACTCGTTTATGTTAACAGAACAAAGGAGAAGCAACAGAGCTCTCTGTTGAGAGGACAGGTTTCATCTTAATTAGGCCAAGAAACAAGTGTAACACAATTTATTTTGCTTTATCCTGAAGCAAAATGATTGAGTCCTTTACAAGTACATGAAAGAAGGAAGGAGAGAGAGCCAAAAGATTCATACTGGCTGTTTGAGAAGTGGGATTGTGAGCGATCCCCCTCACTGCTCACTTCCATCTAGTCTCCACAGTTTCTTTAATGAATATGTATCATTTGCATAATTAAAATATAAGAACAGAATAAATTCGGGATTGCCTTAGTCATCTAGTGCTACTATAACAGAAATACCACAAGTGGGTGGCTTTAACAAACAAATTTATTTTCTCACAGTTTAGGAGGCTAGAAGTGGAATTCAGGATGACGGTTCCAGGAGAAGGCTTTCTGTCTGCTCCGGGGGAAGGGACTTGTCTCTTTTTAATTTCTATTCCTAGGTTCCTTGGTGAGCATGTGGCCGGAATCTTCCCTTCTGTTTGTGCTTGCTTAATCCGCCCTTTTATATCTCAAAAGAGACTGACTTAAAACATACCATACACTAATCCTGCCTCATTAACATAACAAAGAAAACATTCCCAGATGAAATTAAAACCACAGGTGTAGGGGTTGGGATTTATAACACATATTTTGGGGGGTCACAATTCAATCCATAACAGGGATGGTTATTTCCCATGTGCTCACCACCCAGCCCCCATCTTTCTGTGCCCTGGAGGCTGACCCCTAACTGGCTGGCTTCCAGTTAGGTTTGCCTAATGAGAGGCACCAGTATCACGGGGCAGGAGGACAGGGATACAGGGGCATTTCTTCCCTGCTCCCTGGCTGATTAGGCTCTGGTGTTTATTGGTGGTTGTTTCCAAGGCAGCCCCCCTCCACAGCCTGGCTCTCCCTGGGGATCCTTAATGTTATTTGTCCCCCACCCTCCCGCCTTGGAGCCCTGGTGGCACAGTGGTTAAGAGCTATGATGGTTGCTAACCAAAAGGTCGGCAGTTTGAACCCACCAGGCTGCTCCTTGGAAGCCATATGGGACAGTTCTACTCTGCCCTATAGGGTCGCTATGAGTCGTAATCGACTCGATGGCAATGGGTTTGGTTTTTTTTTTTTTGTTTTGGTTTTCTTGGACTGAAGCGGGGCTGAGGCCTCCTGCTGCTGTTGCCACCAGCTTCAAGTCCCCTTCTGGCTCCCGTAGCCTTGCCCACACCTCTGTAACCAGCCCCTTCACTAAAGTGTTCATTTAAACCATCTGAGCAAATTCCATTTCTTACCAAGGTCACATGAAACAATTTGATACCAACTCCAAAATCCTCGGTCTAAAAAAATTTTAGAATGGTCTGATAATGGTTTGACTTCCACGTTTAGTCAGAACATTGACCCTAGCCTTCCGTTTGGTGGCATACTGCCAAATTCTAGCCCCTTTTTGATTTAAGGCCGCTAGATTCAGGTCAAACCAGAAACAAATTCTGACTTTACTGTCCACTGATATACCCTGGTGGCACAGTGGTCAAGTGCTACGGCTGCTGACCAAAAGGGCAGCATGAGTCCACCAGGTGCTCCTTGGAAACCATGGGGCAGTTCTACTCTGTCTTATAGGGTCGCTATGAGGCAGAATCGACTCGACAGCACTGGGTTTGGTTTGGTTTTTGGATATATCCACTTATGCAACAAACATTTATTAAGCAGCTACTATGTTTCAGAGGAGCCCTGGTGGCAGAGTGGTTAGGAGCTCACCTGCTAACCAAAAGGTCGGCAGTTTGAATCCACCAATCACTCCTTGGAAACCCTGTGGGGCAGTTCTACTCTGTCCTACAGGGTCGCTATGAGCCAGAATCGACCTGGCAGCAAGGGGTATGCTCCAGACACTGGCCTGGGCAGGCGAGACACAGCAGAAAGCAAAACAGATAAAACTCCTGTCCTTAAGGAGTTTGTTTTCTAACGGAGGTCACAGAACTGAAAACCTACACCAATAGCGTGTGAAGACTGGAAGACAATTCAGGGTTTTCTGATCTGACTCCTTACCTGGTGCTGGAAGTACCACTTACAATACCTTCACCATGTGTATCCAGTCTCTGCTTAGATACTTCTGTTATCAGCAGTCCATCCCTGCTCAGATAGTCTATCCCATCTTAGGACAATTCTGATCTTTAAAGGACTTTCTTACATTGAACTGAAGGCGTTTAAGAAACACTACAGGGTAACTACAAGACAAATTGCTCCCCAACTCCATTTTTTAGTTCTGTTATTACTGGAGGTGTGCTATCAGGTCCGCATATGTATTCGCCTCTTCGTTCAAATATTTATTGGGTGACTGCCCTAAGCCATTCCTGGAGGCAGGGTTCGACTAGGGGAGGGTTGCCCCTTGTGGTGGTGGGGGCGATGAGGCAGTACTTAAAAATGGTACCACCCTCTGATCCCCTTCTCCGTGTGTCTCAAGATCTTACTTTCCCACTACTTCCACCAATGTGTTTTCAGAATCTTAATGATCCTTATGCCAACTTACTACCATAAAAAATTGTTGAGAAGACACCAGTTTTAGAGACCATGCTCCAAAGTCATACTTTTTGGTGTAGCAACAATGCTCTGCCCTTGAAGAGCACAGGAGACACGGAGCCTTATGCATATAAGGGGTTCACTGTATTGAAGACATATACTATGTGGGGAGGAGTCCCTGAGCTGTGCAAACGGTTAACAAGCTCCGCTACTAACTGAAAGGTTCGAGTTCACCCACAGATGCCTTGGAAGAAAGGCTTGGTAATCTACTTCTGAAAAATCAGTCATTGAAAACACTATGAAGCACAGTTCTACTCTGACACGCATGGGGTTATCATGAGGCAGGGTCAACTGGTTGACTGGTTTACTGTGCAGGGAAGGCACAAGATGTCTTAAAAACATGTAAGAGAGGGGCCAGGCCTAGTTTGGGGGTGGTCAGAGAAGGCTTCCATGAGGAAGAGCTATGGGTACTGGCATCTGAAGACTGATGAGAAATTAACTAGGGGAACCCAGGCAAACAGTTCTCTTACAACTGCCCAGGCAGCTTTGCTTCCTGTAACCATACTCTGATGGAACAGCTAGCATTATGCCAACTGCAATTATCCTACCCAGATTTTTTTTCTAGACAATCTCATTTGCAAATATACTGTCTCATGCCACAGCTAATAACTACGCCCCTGTAATAATGCCCCTTTATTAAACTGTCTTTTAGTTTCCTTCTCCGCTCTGGCATGGCCCCCATACTCTAATTTGCATATATCAGTCTTCTCTCTTCTCAGCTTTTTCTTCTCTCCAGGCACTGGGCAGAGCTGTTTGGATGATAACCAGGACTCTGTTCTTGGCCAATCACTTAGACTGCACCCCCAAAAGAGAAAAAAACCAAACCCACTGCCATCGAGTTGACTTTGACTCACAGGGACCCTATAGGACAGAGTAGAGCTGGCCCATAGGGTTCCAAGGATTGGCTGGTAGATTTGAACTGCTAAACTTTTGGTTAGCAGCTGTCTTGGTTATCCAGTGCCGCTATAACACTATAATGATAATATTATATATTATAATATATAATAATGGTTTCTCACCATCTGCACAGTTCCCAGTGTTAACAGTTCTCCTCACTTCCTTCTAAGTCCTCTATCCATTCATAGTTTCAAAGCTGCTTCCACATTTTAGGTATCTGTTAGAGCAGCACCCCACTCCTGGTACCAAATTCTGTCTTGCTTATCTAGTGCTGCTATAACAGAAATACCACAAGTGGATGGCTTCACCAAACAAATTTATTCACTCACAGTCTAGCAGGCTAGAAGTCCAAATTCAGGTCTCATCAGCTCCAGGGGAAGACTCCTCTCTGTTGGCTCTGGAGGAAGGTCCTTCTTGTTAATATTCCTCTGGACTAGGAACTTCTCTCCTCAGGAACCCTAGGTCCAAAGGTCCAAAAGGTCCAAAGGATGTGCTCTACTCTCTGCTTGCTTCCCTTTCCTTTTATCTCTTGTAAGATAAGAGGTGGCGAAGGCCACACCCCAGGGAAACTCCTTTTATATTTGATCAGGGATGTGACCTTAGTAAGGGTGTTACAATCTCACCCTAAGCCTCTTTAACATAAAATTACCACGAAATGGAGGACAACCACACAGTACTGGGAATTCACAGCCTAGCCAAACTGACACATATTTTGGGGGGACACAATTCAATCCATGGCATTCCACCCTTTGGTCCCCCCAAATTCATGTCCTTCCTACATGTAAGACACATTCACCCCATCATATCATAGCAAAAGTCTTAAACGAACTCCAAGTCCAAAATTCAAAAATTTCTCTTCATCTGTGAAATCCAGAATACATGTTATCTGCTTCCAAAGTACAACAGCAGAACAGACACAAACTAGACATTTTCATTATAAATGGGAGAAACTGGAGGGAAAGAAGGCATAAGAGGCACCAAGCAAGTCAGCAGAACACATTACATTAGCCCTTAAAGCTTTGAAAATAATCCTCTATTCTCTGAGACAATTTACACAATGGTCCTGCCCTGCAGATTCTAGGTATTGGGCACAATCTCTGGATTCTAAGTGGAGGCCCCTTGGCTCTGGGCTTGAACTCTGCCTTCCAGGCCCACTGGGACAGCAACCGTGCCCCCTCAGCTTTAGGTGCACCATTCTCCTAGTGACGACTCCACCCTTAGAAACACCAGAGGCCATATCTTTTCAGACTGAGGCAGCTCAGCTTCCTGTGTTCCTTAGCCTCTCAGTCCTCGGGCCTCACACCCGCATCTGCCCTGCTGGGGCAAGTGTTCCAAAGCTCAGTTGGTCTACTGATAAGCACCTGGAGGCACCTCACTCCTCCAGGAAGCCTCCTGCGCACAGACACTCAGCTCTCTCACTCTGTGGGTTGGCTCCTGGTTCTGCTATTGCCAATTTGCTGCTGCTGCCAGTCCTCTGCTGCTGTTTTTCACCATCTGCATGGTCTCCAGTGTTAACAGTTCTCCTCACTTCCTTGTGAGTCCTCTATCCATTCACAATTTCAAAACTGCTTCCATATTTTAGGTATCTGTTAGAGCCGCACCACACTCCCAGTACCAAATTCTGTCTTGGTTATCCAGTCCTGCTATAACAGAAATATCACAAATGGATGGCTTCACCAAATAGAAGTTTATTCACTCACAGTCTAATAGGCTAGAAGTCCAAATTCAGAGCATCAGCTCCAGGGGAAGGCTTTCTCTCTCTGTTGGCTCTGGAGGAAGGTCCTTCTTGTCAATCTTCCTCTGGACTAGGAGCTTCTCTGTGCAGGACCCCTAGGTCCAAAGGATGTGCTCTACTCCCAGTGCTTCTTTCTTGGTGGTATGAAGTCCACCTGTCTCTCTGCTTGCTTCCCTTTCTTTTCATCTCTTGTAAAGTAAAAGGTGGTGCAGGCCACACTCCAGGGAAACTCTCTTTACAATGGCTAAGGGATGTGACCTTAGTAAGGGTGTCACAATTCCACTCTAATCCTCTTTAACATAAAATTACAATCACAAAATGGAGGACAACCACACAATACTGAAAATCATGACCTAACCAAGTTAACACATATTTTGGGGGGACACAATTCAATCCATGGCAGCAGCTGACCTCTTAACCACTATACCACCAGGGCTCCAATCACTTGGTCAGGGCCCTTTATATGGTGTCATTCCAGTAAATTAGTAAACCTTCCTGCCCAGCATTTTCATCTAGGTATATCAAATTAAAGGAACCCTATGAGTTGGAATTGACTCGATGGCAATGGGTTTGGTTTGGTGGTGCAGTGGTTGGGTACTTGGCTGCTAACTGAAAGGTCAGCAGTTGGAACCCACCAGGCGCTCTGTGGGAGAAAGATGCGGTAGTCTACTTCCGTAAAGATTTACAGCCTTGGAAACCCCATGGGACTGTTCTATTCTGTCCTAGAGGGTTGCTATAAATCAGAATCAACTAGATGGCAATGGGTTTTTATGTTAGATTAAAATACGCATCAAAGGTAGCCCTAAAAGGAGAAGGGATCATGAAAGGGCTGATTTTGGTGGAGGGGGATCCCCTCTACTCAGTTTGTTTTAGTATTTCTAGAGGCCTTACAACCTGAGCGTGTGCATTTGAGCCTTCATTATTTCCCAGTACCAGTTGGTTGCCATTCCCAGGGGACCTAAAGCCAGGGACAATGGCTCCAGTTTTCCACCATGGCTCCAAACAGAGGACATCTGCTTAGGAGTCCACACAAATTAGGACACAACAAAATGGCAAACCCCAGTGAACCTAAACTGCTCTCTGAGTACTGGGGAGCTATCAGCTGTCACAATGGCTGCTGGTTTTCAGCCCGGTGATTTAAGCATAACGGCCATGCCCAAAGCTGAACTTGCTTTGTTCAATATAAACTATTGTTCACTGCTCATGTCAGGATGTGTGGAAAGGACACAAGGGCCAGAGTTGAGATGTGCTGAATCTCAGCGCTCTTATACCATTTTGTTATCTCGGGCAAGTCGTTGACTTCCTTAGGTTCCAGAATCCTTCTAGATTAGTAAAATGAGAGCTCTTTCCAATAAATCTACAGACTCCATGATTTTGGATGATTTGTCAACACTGTGACCCACTTCCTAACTCCATGCACAGTCTCTCTTGAGGGTCCCATAGAACTTTAGGATTTTAAAAGCGGCCCCACTATTATGGTCAGATAACCATGAATTGATGCACAAACCAGCAGGACGTGGGCTTTGTAGAAGGAAACTGCTATGATTTCTTAGGTGACAGAACCCGTGGTAGATTCCTTAACTAAATTATTACCAACAGAAAGATTCCCCATGAAAATTATTTCTTTTTAAAAACATCACCAGACGGTAAACCAATGCCCAAAGTCTACATCATGGTTTTTACCTATCTACTGAAGTCATCTCCACTCTTTGCAAAATTGCACTCTGGAAACCAGCTTATAAAGTTAGTTACGAAATAGCTCAGTTTCCCACGGGGGTATTGTCATAATTTGGGGTTGCAGCCCAACCAAGTACTTCACATAATATACCCCTGGAATAGCAGTAACATAAAAGTTGAAGTAACTGTACAACTGTGAAAATTATGTACCTATAATATGCAGATAATGTAAAGTACGGCTTGCCCTAAATTATAAAAAAGGGTGCATATACCTTAAAGTATACATGCAGTTAGGAAGATTAGAACCGGCTCACAGAACTGGCATTCTGGTTGAGCCTCTGTGGGAATGGGGTGGGTGAGACTGGGAGACTCTTTGTGGCTGTCCCCCCAACCGGGTTTACTTGCTTGGACCGATTGATTGATAAGGGGCCTGTCTACAATGCTTCCTGGCAAAATCTACAACTGGGCTTCAGATATCTTCAGGCATGTATCACAGATTCTATGTAGGAGCTGAGAGTACACTGGGGTGACAGATCTGATGGTAAGTAAGGAGTTGGTGGCCCAGGGAAAGACCCTGAGGAAGGAAGTCTGGCTCAATAAACAGAATTACCAAACGCACATAAGGGCCAAGGGAAGCACTGGTCTCTAATTTCAGGTGTGGCAATTACCCAGACTGGCCTTGCCCCAGCCATCCTGGCAGCCTGCGAAGGCCCTGGAGAAAGAGGCTGGGTGGTAAAAAACAAATAAATAAAATAAAAATAAAAAAGTAAGAGATTTAACAGCTATAATATCCTAAGCAGCTCAGTGATGGGAACCTTCAACCCTGCTAAAGAAAACATAAGAAAGGGAGCCTTTTTCCCACAAAGAGAAGAGAGGAGAGAGCAGCGGCAGCGTGGGTGGGGGTTTGGATGGCCAACCAGGTGGACACCCACAGGAGCTTGGGAACTCCAAATTATCTCAGAGCCAGGCCCTGGGGAGGGTGAGCAGCCGGAGGCAAACAGCAGTGATGGGGCAGGCAGAGGGAAGGGGAACCAGGGAGGCGCTTCCCGGGGGTAGTGGGAGAGAGGGTGAAGTGGCCTTATGTGGGTGCAAGGGGGCAACTGAGTTGGTGAAGCTGGCTCTAGTAACATGACTTTATCTGTACCCAAAGGGATGGTGGGGCCTGGTGTGAGTTGAACATTCTTTCAGAAGTTGTCAACTGAGGCTGGGCAGGGACCGTGTGACCTGCAGACCTATTGTTTGGTCAACACTGGGTTTAAAATTTCTTTGACTTGATGACCCAAATTAAAAAAATCAGATTATTTCTCATAAAAATGCAGATTGTTTTGGTTCGGTGTGTGTGGTGGGGGTGAGTACCAAGAAAAAAAGAATAAAAATCGAACAACCCTAGTCTTACATTGCCACTCAGCAGTGATGTGTGGAGCTGCTAGGACCTGCATTTTCCAGTTTGCCGCAGTCCCCACCGTTCCCTGCAGTACTACCTGTCCTCCTTCACTCATTTACACCATCTGCTTGGCCCTTGTAGGTATCCTGGGTTACACGCAGGGATTACTACATGGTATACTACTTTAGTAGTCCTAGCAGGCATTACTAGAAATAATGTGGCAAGGACAATTAATTCCTCTTCAAGTCTGTGAGCCACATGAAAATGAAACTTAACCAAAAAATGTCACCTGTTACGCTACACAAGATTATGTAAAAAAGTGCTATAAAGATCAGAACAACCGGAAAGATTTGGTAAGAGGAGAGGAGGAGAATACAGTTTACAGCAGAGGGGTGGGGAGGAAATAATTGTGGGTCAGGAAATTTGAATTGCCCGCACCATTTAGCCTCTTTCCTTCTTATTTTCAATTTTTCCACTCTGAATGTTAATCAAAGTCTCTCATCCGACTAGTTCTTTCACACACTTACAATGTTTCAACGATGATAATGTTTATTACTAATGTTACCACTACTACTGTTAGCCTTGGTAACCCTGGTGGCACAGTAGCGAAGAGCTATGACTGCTAACCAAAAGGCTGCCAGTTCAAATCCACCAGTTGCTCCTTGGAAACCCTACTGGGCATTCTACTCTGTCTTACAGGGTCAATATGAGTCAGAATCGACTCGATGGCAATGGGTTTGGTTTTCGTTTTTTTAGTGTTAGTCTTAGTTCAGAGTTTCTGTGACAGAATTAAAACAGAAGCAGCAGTTTAATGGATACTTCTGTCAAGCCAAAACAGCCAAGTAACTGCTGTCATAATTTTTAACATTTCAAAATCCTGGGACAGCAAGACAAAAGCCAAGCACCTGAAGAATGACACACTGAGTTGGCCGAAAACTTCAGTTCCTGCAATCTATGACCTTTATATAAGTATCCACATGGGGGTTCATTCTTGATGATCTTATGAAAACCAAGCCAAGATGAATTATAAACATCAAAATTGACATATCATACCCTAATTTTATAAAACATTACTTTCGTTTCACTTTGTTTTAAAATACTAGACGGAAGTTAGGACTCTGAACTGGAGATACAAGCCCCGTCAAAATAAACAATGGCTGGTTTATGGGCAGGGGAAAGAAATAAAATAAAAGGATAAGTAGTCCCCCAAACTTGGAAGAGCATTTGTGCATTTTAACAGTCATCATTTATGAAGACACCTAGAGGCATTATTTCATCAGTAGCATTTTTCCTAGAAAGGGGAATAAAAATTGCATTCTGCACACAAAACCAGTGTTTATTTCTTTTTGAACCATCTCAAGATAAAAATGTTAATACAGAAAGGTCCTCAATGAGGATTAGCAGACTTACCCTGTCTTCTGAAGAAGAAATTTCTCTGATATGTGATATCTTCCCTCGGGAGTATGTAGAGGAGCGGGGCAGAGAAACAAAGCCAGCCACTTCTCCCTAATCCTGATGTGATAGCAAAAGCCAAATGCTAAAAGCTTCCCTCAGGGAAAGAGTGACTCCAACTTGGAGATGGATCAAGTGGGTCTGACAAACTTCAGCCTACTTAACCACTCAGGTTTCTCTTCCCCATTCTGAAATTTGTTTGAGAAGCTGTCACATGTTTTAAGCACACTCGCTTACAGGCCACTGGTGGTCAGGCTCAAATGATCCGGGCACCCACAGTAAGTACCAGAACGGGCTGGGAAGTCCCACTGGGTCCACAGGGAGCAGAGACTATCACCAGGTTTTCAGCTGGCATGCTCCCTGCCCGTGTCTCTCTGGAAATCTAACGACCAAGAAAGTGCTAGAGAGTAGGGGATTCCTTCTCTCTTCTGCATGGATAAATCCCACACTGTGGTTTTATTAAAAAAAAAAAAAAAACTCCTCTGAAGATGAGCTAAACCATTTATGAAAATGAGTGCTCTGATGGCACACCTTCAAATTATACTTTGCATTTCATTCTTTTGTAGATATTTAGAGATCTCAGTCTATTTAGACATTTTAATCCATCAGTTAATAATGGTGGTATAAACCAAATGCTTGGTGAATGAGATTGGTGATTGTTAGTAGAGACTCTAACCCAGCATTTCTCCAGGTGTGGTTTAATATTTCCTAAGTCACCATCAGCTGGATTTCCAACCAGATTGCTGATCCTTGCCCACGAACTCCTAAATCGGAATCTCCAGGGATGGGCTGAGGAATAGGCATTGGTAACCAAGCTCCTTGGGTGATTTCTGCGCACAGTAAAGGCTGAGAGCCATTGCTCCGGGGGGGGGCCCAGGCTGCCTCCAGCCCTCTAAGCCCCTCTCTTAGCCTTGCCCTGCCTCATTCCATTACCCCAAGAAGAAGCGCTTTGATGGGGTCAGTGAAGGGACCCTCAAGGATTTAAAACTAGCCTCCTCAAAAGATTATAGAAAGAACTAGTTGGGGTCCAGAGTAAGGTATGTAGTGGGAAAAGCCACTCTTTCTCTAGATTTGGGCTTGTTTTAAGGGTAAGAGGAGTTCTTGAGACCCCTATGAGATGCTGCCCACCTCCTTTGGAAGGAGAGCTGATGAAGATTCAGGTCTGAAGCCAAAGGTAAAATTAAGAGTGCATTCGTGCCGTGGATGTTCCCTATTCTCAGAGGTCTAGTGTGGACATGGCTGGCTGGGCAGTAGCAGGCTTGCGTTTGGGGTTCTGGTCATATCCTCCCTCGCTTCAAAGAATCAGCTAAGGCTGAATTTCAACGTTATAACAGATAAATAACGGGGCTGGGCCATAACCATTGATGATGCTTTCAACTCTGAAATTCGAGGGCCCATAGAAAATAATAATTCACTACTGTTATGCTTTCGGTCTCTAACTTCTCATGAGAATGGATACCGAATCTTTACCAAAGTGAAGATTCTACTAAGTCAGCCAAACTGAAACGACTCGAAATTAATTTAGCTGTATTTTCAGGGACAATTACAGTATATAAGCAAATTCAAAGGTATCAAGTACGTTCGACTATGTAAAAATGATACATAAAATCCCACAAGTCTTCAAAAATTAAGGTTTTAAACAGTCATGAAACATATTAAAAAAAAAAAATAGTAGATTCCCTGGGGGAAGACCCATGCACTAGCATTTTCTTCTTAAAGTGATTCTTAACACGTCGCCAGATTGAGAGCCACGGCTGTGCCGCAAGAATATTGGTGTACCTCCAAATTAAGGTAAAGTGCTATCAAAAAAAGCAAAGCATTTTCTAGATTGATTTTTTTATACTACAAGAAAAAGTCGCTATTCAAGTAGAATACACTTACCGGTGGACAGAATAAAATTATATTTTAATTATTAAGTGACTCAAACTTTAAGAACTGCCAGTGGACAATGTGTACATCCCAACTGGTTTTCATTTTGAATAATAAAAAGGGAGGCAGCTCACTGTCAGGGGAAGAAGGAAGAGGGTGAGGAGAGTGGTAATAAAGGAGAGTAGGATTTTTTTATTGCGAGACTGAAAGCCTGGGTTTGACTTCTCCCCGGCAACTCACTTCTCTAAGTATGCTGGCCATTTTCTCATCTAAAGGCCTACAAGGTAGAGGGAGAAGGAGGAAGACCAAAACCCAGGCCCAGGTGAGGTTCTTTGCTTTTTGTAGGAACAAACAAGAGAAGAACTATTGATGGTGGAAGGTTCCCCGTGCCCTGCAGAAGGTGGTCCATACACGGCAGCTTCTGGCAATCACTGGGTTGTCCAGCTGTGTTTCTGAAGTAGCAAAAGCTGTCCATGCATCATCTACTGAAAGTTTAGCTTTATATTTGAAACTACTGACACCAAATGGTGAGTTATGGAAATGAGATACATTTAATTTCAGAGTGTGGACCTATGACTTAATATGATCATTTTCTGATTATTTGACTTCAATCAACCTCGGTCTCTTTAAAATCAGGGAACCACCTTTGTCCCACAGAGTTACCGTTTAGCTTAAGTGACAGAACACTTACAAACATCCATCGTGGTGCCTGGCTCCTGACAGGTAGCCAAGCGCTTAACCACCGCACCACCACAGCCTCTTCCTTTATGGACAGTCAATATACAGACTGATGGTTAAAAAGAACCTCAAATACACAAAACTCTAAACTTTTTAAATTTTAAAATTGATATTACTTTACGTTATATTTGGAAACCCTGGTGGCATAGTGGTTAAGTGCTATGGCTGCTAACCAGGAGGTCAGCAGTTCAAATCCACCAGGTGCTCCTTGGAAACTGTATGAGGCAGTTCTATTCTGTCCTATAGGGTCGTTATAAGTCGGAATCGACTCGACGGCAGAGGGTTTGGTTTGGTTTTCACATTATATTTTACATATTATAAATTTACGGCTGCTAACCAAGAGGTCGGCAGTTCAAATCCACTAGGTGCTCCTTGGGAACTCTACCGGGCAGTTCTACTCTGTCCTATAGGGTTGCTATGAGTCAGAATCAACTCGACAGCAGCAGGTTTAGTATAAATAATTATATATATTTATATTATATGAAATATAATTTATATTATTTTTTTTCTAGCTGCAACAAAGAAGCAATCACAGGTCTCCCATATATCAGTATTGTTAGCTTTGTAACAATCACCAATGTCTTCCTAAGGAATTATGGTTTATTCCTTAAAAATTCAGGTTTCTGTGCCATTATCCATAGACACACCCCAGTGCGGGGCCTTCCTATGGGCAAAGTTTTTAACACTATTGATTTATTACTGTATTTCTTTAGCAAGTGCTTAAGAGCTTTTTAAAAAATATACAGCCTATGTAACAATGCCGTACAAGCTGTAATTCCAGTCCTCAAAGTTTCAGAATTTTTTAGGAAGAGACAGAAGTATGCTAATAGCTAATGTCTGAGTACGTCCCACGCATTAGGCATTGTTCTACCTGTTTTAGGTGAATTTCTCACAATCTCCTTAGGATGTAGGTGTTATTATCTCTACTTTATGAGTGAAGGTCATGAGAGATTAGGAGGTTGCTCAGATGTACAATGCTACTAAGCGGAGGCACCAGGCAGTCAGATTTCAGAGTCTGTCCTCTTAATCGCGGTGCAATACTTCCAGATTGTAAATTTATGTCACTAATTTATAGCACTGGAGAGCTTGGGATATGTGGCTTGGGGTAGGGTAGGGGCTTAAACCAGACCAAACCCAGTGCCGTCAAGTCAATTCCGACTCATAGCGACCCTACAGGACAGAGTAGAACTACCCACAGAGTTTCCAAGGAGCACCTGGCAGATTCAAACTGCCGACCCTTTGGTTAGCAGCCGTAACACTTAACCGCTACACCACCAGGGTTTGGGGTAGGGGCTTAGAAATAGTTTATTATAAATATTTCATTTTATAGAAGAAGAAACTGGAGCCTAGATAGACAGCCCAAGGTAATCTAGGCCAAACTAAAAAATCAAACCCGTTGCTGTCGAGTCGATTCCGACCCATGGCAACCCCGCGTGTCACAATACAGTAGAACCGCACTGCATAGGGTTTTTTCTTGGCTGTGATCTTTATGAAAGCAGACCAGCAAGCCTTTATTCTGTGGTGCCTCTGAGTGGGCTTGAACTGCCAACCTTTCAATGAGTTGTTTTTATTGCTGCCGTTGTGCGCTGTCAAGTCAACGTCCGACTCACAGTAACCCCACGTGACAGATTGGTGCTTCCCCAGAAGCTTTTCTGGGCTGTAATCTTAAGGGGGGCAGATTGCCAGGTCTTTCTCCTGCAGAGCTGCTGGGTGGGTTTGCAACTACCAACCTTCCAATTAGTAGCGGAGTACAAACCATTTGCGCCACCCAGGGTCCTTTACAACCTAGTCCAGTGGCTCTCAAACGCTAGTCTGCATCGGAATCACCTGGAAGGCTTGTTAGAACACGGGCTGCTGGGCCCCACCTCCAGAGTCTGCGATGCTGTGGGTCTGGGGTGGGGCCTGAGAATTCTAACAAGTCCCCAGGTGGTGTCTGTCATGGGTTGAATCGTGTCCCCCAATATATGTGTCAACTTGGTTAGGCCATGATTCCCAGGATTGGGTGGTTGTTCTCCATTTTGTGATTGTAATTTTATGTTAAAGAAGAGTAGGGTGGGATTGTAACACCCTTACCCAGGTCACATCCCTGATCCAAAGTAAAAGGAGTTTCCTTGGGGTATGGCCTGCATCACCTTTTATCTCTCAAGAGATAAAAGAGACAAGTGGGCAGAGAGACAGGGGGACCTCATACCACCAAGAAAGCAGTGCTGGGAGCAGAGCTTGTCCTTTGGACCCGGGGTCCCTGCACAGAGAAGATCCTAGCTTGGGGGAACATTGATGATAAGATCAAGGGAGAGAGAATGCCTTCCCCTGAAGCTGATGCCCTGAATTTAAGACTTTTAGCCTACTTTACTGTGAAGAAATAAATTTCCCTTTGTTAAAGCCATCTGCTTGTGGTATTTCTGTTATAGCAGCACTAGATGACTAAGACAATGTTGACACTGCTGGTCCCCAGAACACATTTGGGAAAGCAATGGCCTCCTCAGTCAGTGGCTGAGCCAGAATGAGGCTTCTGCTCTCCCCACTTTGCCTCTTCCAGATATGTAGTGGATACCAGCTGATACCCTACAGTGAGAGGCTGAGAAGGCTGGTCAGCCTGGAAGGGCAGCCTTGAGCACAAGAGATGCTCTCCTCCTCCCAGTTCAGCTGAGACACCTGGGAAGCTCCGATCTGCACATTCTAACACGAGAACCTCGTTATAACTTCCTACGTCTGTCCCAGCCCAGAGCCAGATTTAAAACAATATGGACTTCTTTACTGCCAACAGTAAATATTATTCTCACTGTGAGTTATTTACTAAAAATTGTGATCTAGAATTTGGTTCTATCAAGGCTAAACACAGCAGGGGTTAGCAAAAATAGCAGGAGTCATGGATAACTGCCAGTATTTACTCTCAGAAGGGACAGATAATTAAACAATTTCAAAGTTTTTCTTTTGTTTACATTATAATTCAAAAGGAAATTTTTTTGTTTGTTTGTTTAGCTAAGAGGATTCACTGCCTTCACTAAGGCCCCTCATAGAGTAAATTATTTTGAAAGTAGGGGCGTTGTTTAATTATTGTTTAAACTTACCATGTTTATAACTGCTTGATTTTCATGACCTCATAGGATGTTCTGAGGCTTGAGTGATTTAATGTGTAAGAGATTCGTAACTAAGCCTGGCACACACTAAGTGCTCACAGAGCATCGTTTAGCTCTCGCCACTCTTCCTCCTATTATTTAGTAGAGCCAGGGGTCGGCCCATTTGCAGGGGTGAGTTGCTGCTGTAGCTGCCTTTGAGTTAGTCCCCGACTCAAGGCAACGCTATGCACAACGATACAAAGTGCACCCGGTCCCGAGCCATTCCTGTGACTGGCCGCGGATCGGACCACTGTGGTCCACAGGGTTTCCACTGGCTGTTTTTTTGGAAGCAGATCTCCAGGACTTTCTTCCTAGTCTGTCTTAGTGTGGAAGCTCCACTGAAACCTGTTCAGCATCACTGGGAGGCGTCCACTGACAGATGGGTGGTAGCTACTCATGAGGTGCACTAGCTGGGAATCAAACCTGGGTCTCATGCGTGAAAGGCGAGAGTTCTACCACTGAACCACCGCTACCCTGCATGGGCAAGTAATGGGGCCAAATGGTATGACCTGAAGTGAGTTCACAGACCTCATACTCAATAAGCTCTCTTCTCCATTAACAAGGTGACTCAGAGACAGTGACCCTCAAAAAGCGTTTATGGAGCACCTGCATCTACAAGGCAATAATCTGTTACATGGACAAAACCACCCAGGGCTTCATATCTGGCAGTCACTTAACACTGAGCCAAAGAGTCTTTCCTGAATACCTGCCAGACAGCGATGATCTCAGGTAAGGATTCCTGAGAACAGTTACTTTTTGTTTGTTTTAAATTTGTGTTTTGGACTAAGTATAAATTCATAGAAAACTGTAAAAACAAAAAGTACAAGGAAGTCTCACGTAACTTCACCCAGTTTCCCTCACTGTTAACATCCTGCGTAACTATGGCACAACATCAAAAACAGGACATGGACATGGGTAAGCTCCAGAGTACACTCAGGTGTCACCTGTTCCAAGGACAGTTACACTGTGATTGTCCAAACCCAAAACCCAGTGGCCGCTGAGTGGATTCCAACTCATAGTGACTCTGTGGGACAGAGTAGAACTGCCCCACAGGGCTTCCAAGGAGCAGCTGGTGAATTCAAACCGCCAACCTTTTGGTTAGCAGACAAGCTCTTAACCACTGTGCTACCAGGGCTCCGTTCTGATTGTGAAGGGCAGAAAAACAGAGAAGAAAAAGGGAAGGGTAATGAACACATTCACCAATTTCATGTTGTTACTTTTAAATCTGCCTTTGTACTAGTTATAAGAAAAAGATAAATGTTTAGTAACTTTATTATATAAATGAGACTCCCGGTACAGGGAGCACTCACAACTTTTTCAGAGATTGAGTTAAAAATTATAATCAAGCCAACCTGTTCTTATCTGTAGGTCAAAACATTCAGTAAAGTCACTTAGCCATTCTAAAGTGAGAGGAACCCGAGATTTGATATACACTGATCTTAACCCACCCACACCTGCCCCAACATGCACAATCTACATGACTGTTGTAAAAGAATCAGTGAGGAACGTCACGATGTCACACATTGCCTGGCCTAGAGAGGCATGTAGTAGACACCAGGGTTTTGTTACACTTGCTCAGAGAATCTTTAGAAGCTCCCATTACCGTATTTGTTACAAGTCTTGCCAGTTTATTAAAGGTTCCCAAAATATTCTTTCTGCAGCATACTCTCTTTCTTATATATATTTTAAAATACTAAAACTGAATGCCTCAATTAGCTGGAATAAGAAAACAAACCCATTGCTGTCAGGTAGATTCTGACTCACAGCAAATAAAACTGAATGCCTCAATTGACTAGAATAGATAAGGTTTTACTCTGCATCTTATTTTCATAATACATAGTCAGGTTAGGGAGTCAAAACCATTAATATGCTAACAACAATCTTTTGGGATTGGTACAACAGAAAGTAGTTCTCAGTTGACTCCCTGGTTTGATGCATTGCCCACCATTTAGTCCTTACTTGGAACATAAAACAAAAACAAAAAAATAACAACAAAATAACCACTGGAAGAACAAAATGTCTTCAGAAGCTCTTAAGGAGGAGATTCTCTAGGTCTACCGAACAGGACTAGAATTACTTTCCTAAGCCCATAACTATGTGGGGACATTTTCGATTCTTCACCACAAGAAAGCTGCTCTGGTATTAGGAACCAAAACACTGCATTTTCCCTCTGCACAGTAGGGAACTGTCTGTGTCAATCTCCACCAGTGATGCTGGCCAGAGTAAACAGATGTTCCAGTGGGTGGAGAAGCCAAGCAAAAGGCCTCCCCTCTAGCTATATGCAAAGAGCTGACGACCCTGCTGGGGTCATTTGAATTCTGCATGACCAAGCAGAACTTTTGCGAAGGGCTCCCTCCTTCTAGGGCCAGCCCTAGGCAAGATTCTGAAATAGGAGAAGCTTGTCCTGGACCACACTGGTGCCACCCCTCCTCAAGCTCCAGGCACCCAACTCACCTCCCAGGTGAGTGTCCTTAAATCTCCTTCACTTCCCTTCCTGCTCAGGGTTGGGACATCCTTCAAAGCTGGGACCCTATGCTGGGCCACCCCATAAAGACTCAGAGACACAGAGAAGAGCTTAAATAACCTGCCCAAGGCACCCAGCTAGAGAGGTGCAGGCTGACCCATGTTCAGTGCTCTTGTCACTGCCCACCACAGGTCACGTTATTCTATAGGTTTGAGTCATTAAAACTTTAATATTTTATCCACTTGAAGAATCAAATCATCACATACATTCTATTTCAGCTCCTGAAAAAAAAAAATTTTAATGTTTAAAAATATTCATATATTTAAAAGTACTTCTGATACCCACTGCTGTTGAGTCAATTCTGACTCCGAGCAACCCTATAGGACAGAGTAGAACTGCCCCATAGAGTTTCCAAGGAGCACCTGATAGATTGAAACTGCTGACCTCTAGGTTAGCTGCTGTAACACTTAACCACTACACCACCACGGTTTCCACAACTTCTGATTGTAACATGGTTTCCAGTGAACCTTTTTTTGCAAAATGTTGTTGTTAGCTTAGCTGCCATCGAGTTGGCCCCCTGACTCATGGTGACCCCATGTGCAATGGAGTGAAATACTGCCTGGCCCTGTAACATTCCCATTCCTGTGACATTCCCATGATTGGCTATGGATCAAACCATTGTGATCCATATGGTTTTCACTGGCTGGTTTTCGGAAGTAGATCACTTAGGTCTTTCTTTCTAGTCATTCTCTCTCTCTCACAGACAGACATACAAATATATAAAATTAAAAACCACCAAAATAAGGAAAACCAAGGAATTTTTTTAAAACCTTATTGCATAATTTTTGCATATTTTTTTATTGGTAATTCAAAAGTAATTTTATTCTTTAAAACAGAAGGGCAAAGTCTTCTATTTCATGGATAAGATGTACAGAGACAGCCACCTCTGTAAAAGCTTTAAAGTTTGATTTCTAAAACCGCCATGAGACTACCAGTGGACTCAAAGTCTCAAGCACTCAAAGAATAGTTTTAATAAATATTTACCTTGAGACCTTTTTCCTTTGCATAGCTAATATATCTCTGGACTTAAAAGTGCTTGTAAAATTATGCCCATGAGTCCACTTATTGACTTTTCAAATTTTGGTGGACTGAACATTGCTTCCATGTGTTCTGCATAGAATTGCTGTTTTGGGGGAAATACCCAGAAGTGAGGTAAGTAAGGCTGAAAGCAGGGAGGCTCTTGGAACAAACACTTCATATATCCCCGAAGAAGGGAGAAAATATTTGAGTGCACGTGTGTGTGTAACTGGATATCCAAAGTGTTTAACACAAGATTAACAAGTGTCCAAACGTCATCTTCTGATTTCAAATTAAAAACTGCAGAGTTTTCCCCAGAGCTGGCACCCTGCCATCACCGCAGGCCTTCAAGTGTCTTGGGCCTTCAGGGATGGGAAGTGCAGACATCACTCAAAGAGCCTCCCACCCACCCCACCATCTGCGGCATGACCATAGGTCTCTTGGTCTTAGTAGGAATTCCACTGTCAGGCTCCCTAGGCCTCTCCACTTAAGCTAAAAAAGATATAATTTAAAGGATATGTGGACAGGTCTTTTAAAAATATTTCAAGAGGAAAAACATTCTAAAGTATTTTCTGTGATCTGAATTCCTCCTGATTACAATCCTGATAAAAAAGTCATGGCTTCTGACAAATTTTTAGGCTAATAAGATTTTTCTGTACTGTCTGTGTAACTTACATAAAGACTGCCCAGTGTTCACGTGACCTGTCGTCAAAGTGGGCAAGGAAGTGGTAAATTAACATTTTTTATGGCAAAGATTGTAAAATTGAATTGTTGGAATTAGAATTTCATGGTGTTATTTCCTCTGACCAGTAATGACTTGAATAAGCACACCTGGTCACTTTCCAAATAGTTACGCTAAAAAATCTCCTCCATTCAGGGAAATTTTTAAAAATTTATTTATTTTTATTATGTTGTTATTATTGAGAATATACACAGCCAAATATACACCAACTCGACAATTTCTACGTGTACAATTCAGTGACACTGATTACATTCTTCAGGTTGTGCAACCGTTCTCACCCTCCTTTTCCGAGTTGTTCCTCCTGCATTAACATAAACTCACCACCCCTTAAGTTTCCTGTCTAGTCTTTTGAGTTGCTATTGTCAATTTGATCCTAGATAGATAGATCCTAAAAGAGCGTGATGCTCAAGGCAGACATTCTTTACTAGTTAAGCTAAAGTATTGTTTGGTTTTGAGTCAAGGAAATGTTTTGTTTCAAGAAAATTTTAATGACCAGATGTAGCACATAACAGAATCTTTAGGGCCAGACTCTGCAAAACAACAATGATTAACATTTGAGAGCTTGTATGTGTTAGGCACTGCTGTAAGCATCTTACCAATTCATTCAGTCCTCATAAGAATTCTATTATCCCCATTTTAAAGATGGACAATTTGAGGGTTAAGCAAGCAAGCTATGTAACTGGTAGCAAAGAAAAGCCAGGTTTCTCTAGATCTGCTTACTTTTGAGCTAATGTTCTTAACCACTGCCCTATTTCAAGGAAAGGGGACTCAGCTCTTTTCTGTATAACAGAGACTTAATGCAGTCTAGGATCTTAGTCTGTAGAATGGAGATATGTTTCTAGAAGATTCCAAACATTTTCTCCACTCTTATCTCAAACTAAGACCAACTAAAGGCAATTTAACATGTAAAATTAAAGGAAAATGTGCCATCTCTAGAGCGTTTAGGAAGTTTTTAAAAATGATAAAATATAAAAAATTACATTTGCCAAAAAAATCAAGTCGTGGAACCATATAGCATTGAGCAACCTCTCTCTTAAAAAAAATGGAAAGCTGGGTGAATTTTTCAAGTAGGACAGATATCATTCTTTGGAGCCAGGATTTGTTACTGAATCTGACCATGGAGCAGGGACTTGTTACTGAATCTGACCATGGAGCCAGGACTTGTTAGTGAACCTGACCATGGAGCAGAAGGCTTATAAACTTCTGAAAAATGTAAGGCTCGCACGGAAACAAAAACACAGCAGGAACTCCAATATGGGGACAAACAGATGCTGCATTTCTTGGCAATTCTTTAAAAGTCATTGTTGGCTATTAAAAATGGCAATGTAGGAATAATAAAATACCAACAATTCTTGTTTTCTAGGAGAAACGGTTATGCTGAGGTTTTTGAACTTTGGTTTTAGAAAAATTTACTAGCATAGAAGGCAGATGGAAGTGATAATCTGTAAGGATAAGGCAGCTCAAGTTACTAGGAAATCACTAGAAGACAACTAAAAGATGGGAATCCCTCAGTCATGAGGACCACATAATAACAACTACTAATTATAAAAAAATAGCTAACATTTATTGAGCAGTTATTACTTGCCAGGTACCATTTTAAGCTTTTCCTGAAAAATTAACTCATTTAATTGTTAAAACAACCCCATTAATATCATCGCCATTTTGTACAGGAGAAAATTGAAGCAGTGAGAGGCAAGGCAACTTTCAAAGTCACTCAAGCAGTGCGTGGGGAAACTGGTATTTGAACTCAGACACTCTGACTCTGAGACTTAAACTTTTATTTTCTCTTCTGTAATAACCTGTGCTGCAGAGTCCTGCATGCAGGGACAGGGACTGTCCCCATGTAACTCAACTAACAGCAGATATAAAACAGGAATTCTTGCCGTATTCATTTGAAAAAGGATCTTCTAAACTAGATTGGTGGGGCCTCTCTATGAATGGTCCACAGTCCAGTTAACAAGTCAAAGTTCCCCAGGTAAACTAACAGGAGCCATGTAGAGAAATGACATAGTAACTATACAAAGTGCCCACCAATTTGGTTCCGAAACCAAAACCAATTTCAATTTCTGGTGACCCCATGTGCTACAGAGTAGGACTGAGCTCCACAGGGCTCCAGAGGATAAGAGTGACTTCTAAAGTATCTTGTGACATAGCTTCCACTTTCTAATTTGCATGTTTTACCATTTCACTCTGCCTTTCAGGGTAGTCACAGCATCCTGAGGTCCTGACCTGAGCCACTCACAGCCTCTGTATCCTCCCATGGCCCTGTGCAACAGTGGGTTTGGCTTTTTGGTATGATGTTAATCAGGCAGGCATGTTAATGAGGCAGGACTTGATCTGCAGGATTAGGTTGTATCTTGCATCAATCTCTTCTGAGATATAAAAGAGAAAATTCAGCCGAGGGGAGGGGTACTCCCTACTATAAATAATGAAGAACCAAGAGGGGAGAGTGTCCTTCGGATCCTGGGTCCCTGTTCTGAGAAGCTCCTCAATCAGGAGAAGACTGATGACAAGGACCTTCCCCCAGAGCAGACACAGAGAGAAAGCCTTCCCCTGGAGCTGGCACCCTGAATTCGTACTTCTAGCCTCCTAAACTGTGAGAATACATTTCTGTTTGTTAAAGCTATCTACTTGTGGTATTTCTGTCATAGCAGCACTAGATAACTAAGACAACAGGTAATTTGAATCACTGGCTGAGGATATGGGGAAGGAAGGGATCTGCTGAGGACTTTATCTGTTACCACAAAAGCTTCCCATTCCCAGGGAAAGAATGATCACAGAGAAATAAGGCAAAAGTGAGAAGAAATTTCCAGGAAGAGGAGGACAGTGACTAACTCAGACATTTTTGTTTTTTTTTAAAATGTGCTCAGTGGTAGTCCATCAGTATACAAATACCTATGTCCTTACAAAGAAAGACAGAGAGACAGTGAGCCACAGAAATCCACCTCTGTTCCTTAACCCAGTGAGCTCTGAGAAGGCTTCCACAAGTTTCCGTCACTCTGCTTTCAGCAGGACTGGTCTGGCGTCCCGGGTCCACAGTGAGGAAGAATAACCAGACAGACAGGATCACATACAAAGGAGCAATAATGAGTAGCAGAGGGTTGGAGATGGTGAGGCCTAGGATTGAATCCCAGCTCCAAAAGTCATTATTACTTGTGTGAACTTGGGCAAGTTGTTGAACCACTTTGGGTCTCAGTTGCCTCATGTGTAAAACAGGGACAATTTAGCATGTACCACAGATTTCTAAAGGGATTAAGTGAGAGAAAACATAGAAAGCACTTAGCCCAGTGTTCTGATACACTGATAGAGTCCAATAAACAATACCCATAACCTTCATTTAGATCATAACAGAATCAATTAACTCTGTTTATGTCTCTTATATCTACCCTTTCTATCTTCACTGCCACTTCCATAGTTTTTGCCTGAATCACTGTAATAACTTCCTTACAATGTCTTGCTAAATTCAGTCTCCTGCTTCTTCAAGCCACTTCTCTGCAAAGCTATTTTCTAATACATAGGGTGTAGGTTACCCTCTTCCAGGAGAGCTTGATATAACTCCCTGTGGTCTATAGGTCAAGTCCAAGATCCTTACCTCAGCACTACGGCTTCGTAGGCTCTGGCCCAGAAATATAGCTACCTTGGACAACTCAACATTCCCCCGAATACCTTTTTCTTTTCTTTAAAGTTCTTACTGAATTTATGACCCCTTTCTTTAGGGTGACCTTTTTTTTTTTTTTACAGCAGTTTTAGGTTCACACAAAAACTGCCATTGGTGGCACAGTGGTTAAGAGCTCAGGTGCTAACCAAAAGGCTGGCAGTTGAAATCTACCAGCAGCTCCTTGGAAACCCTATGGGGCAGTTCTACCCTGTCCTATAGGGTCACTATGAGTTGGAATCGATTTGACGGTAGTTGGTTTTTATGCCTTTGCTAACTGAAAGGTTGGCAGTTCAAACCTACTAGACACTCTGTGGGAGAAAAGAGCTGGTAGTCTGCTCCCGTAAAGATGACAGCCAAAGAAACACTATGGGGCAGTTCTACTCTGTCCTACAGGGTGGCTGTGAATTAGGGCTGATTTGATGGCACACAACAACAACATGCCTTTGCTCATGCTAGTGCCTGCCCTTGGGATGCCCTTCCCACTGTTCTCTAAATACGAAAATCACCAAATGCACTTGGTGCCTTTGAATATGCTTGTATACTACAACTGTCCCTGAAAATATAACTAATTTCAAGTCTTTTCAGCTTGGCTGACTTGATAGAAACTTCATTCTGGTGAAGATTGGGCATCCATTTTCATGAGTTAAAAAAGACTGAAAGTGTGACAATAGCAAATATTTACTTTCTGTTGGCCCTCAAAGTTCAGGGTTGAAAGTACCCTCAATGGCAGGGAAAACTCAGTTCAAGTTCTCCTTCCTTGGGAAACCCTTCCCTGTCCCTTACTCAGAATTAATTATTTCTGATATTCATCATCACTTATTTTATTCTATTCCGTATTATATTTGTTGCATTTGTTTACATATGTCTTCTTTAGATTATGAACACTTTTTGGGGTCAAGAATCAACTTTAGTAATTCTTTTATCATTCCTGTATGCCTATTAGTCTTACACATAGCAGCTGCTCAGTGAATATTTACTGAACAATGAGCCTCAGTCTATTCTATTAAGACAAAGGGGTTCTTATTAAGTAGTAATTACATAGTTAATCATGGGAAAATATGAGAAAAGGATTATATAGCTGATCTTAAACTAAGTAAAATTTAGATAAATGAGGGTTTAACAGTCTATTAAATTCCATCGGAAAACAGTGACAAATAGATAAAGGAAATTCTTTGAAAGCATTATTGTCATATTTGGTCATTACCATTAATTATAAAGTGGGGTCAATTTTATTTTTAGTCTATAAAGACAAATACTCTTAGTGTATATGCAAACTGGGCACCAAGCTGTGATGTGCAATTTCTCAGTGTTCATGCTCTCATGTCTGAAGTTTATAAACCATATATGGGGTGAGAGAATTCCAGTTGAGATACATGAAGTGTAACTAGACTACCTCATGGACTGCCAGAAGCACGAATGTATCTATCTTGGAAGAAGTACAGCCAGAATGTTCCTTAGAAGCAAGGATGGCAAGACTTCATCTAATTTGGACATATTATCAGGAGGGATCAGTCCCTGGAGAAAGACATCATTCTTGGTAGAGGGTTAGCAAAAAAGAGGAAGACCCTCAATGAGATGGATTGACACAGTGGCTCCAACAGTGGGCTCAGACATAAAAGGACTGCGAGGATGGCGCAGGACAAGGCAGCGTTTCGTTCTGTTACACCTAGGGTTGCTATGAGTCAGAACTGATTTGCTGGCACCTAACAACAACAATAGACTACCCCAAGCAGTTCACAGGTCTAATGAAGGGAATGGGCCATATCCTGGCTGGATAAGAACCCAGAGCTATTCCTGCTCTCCATTCCTTTAAGATCTTTGAAACTAAACAAGGAAATCAGATTTGGGTAGGACATACAACGACTCAGTCATATTCTCATTAATGGCTACCTGAAACTTCTCCCAGGTCCTCAATAAATATTTGGTGATTATGTGCTTTTTAATCATCTGACTTTCCTTTCAGCATAGCTGTTGAAAAAGAAAGTTGGTTGAGATTTACAGCTATTCCTTCTCACTATGTGGGTGGTTGAGCTTGGGAAGGAATGAGAATCATCCCATTGATATAAGGAGAAGCTCTTCCCCATACTACACAGTGAAGGAAAAGGGTGATTTAGAAAGAATCTTCAAAATTACTTGAAGACAATTACAGGCTGTCACTACGAAATGAGGAAGGAAGGGCTTTCTTTTCGACTACAGGGTATACAGCTCTACAGTCAGAAATTATTATATTTAGGCCAATGGTACCCTGTATGCCTTTGAAATATAAAAAGCAATAATAAAGCTTAAGTACCTGGTATGACCTACAAAGCACCAAGATGGTTTACACACAGGCCATATATGAAAAGCAGGCTCCTTACTTTATAACATTTGACATTTCATGTTTCAAATACTGAGTGCCTACTCTATGTAGGGCACTGGACATGGTAGATTTAGAGAATCAGGGAATGGAGATCATCTAGATGGGGGGAGGGCCAGGGAAAGCAAGCAGTACATGTGGCATATACTGAGTTGTGAATGGGTGACACAGTCAACAAGTCCTTCAGGTGCTCACAGAAGGGAGGGAGGGATCTGTGGACTGGAGGAAGCTTCAGGGAGGAAGGAGAACAGAATTCTGAAACAATCAACGCATACACCAAACAATCACGATTCCACTGAACAGAGCAAATAACTTGGCTGCGATTTAAAATCTGCAAATGTTCACTCTTGATTAAAATCTGCCTCATGTGGACTTCGATGAGCATGCTGGATAGGTATCTTTTCATCTTTCACGCTATCAGGGAAGTTTTCTGCCAACAAATCTTCAACAATTCTATCTGTATTTTCTGTTATCCCTCCCTGTTCTGGTACTCTAATCACTCATAAGTTATTCCTCTCGATAGAGTCCCACATGATTCTTAAGGTTTCTTCATTTTTTTTAATTCTTTCATCTGATTTTTCTTCAAATATATTGGTGCCAAGTGCTTTATCTTCAAGTTCACAAATTCTGCCTTCCACTTGCTCAATTCTGCTCCTCTTTCTATTGAGTTGTCTAATTCTGTAATTTTATTGTTAATCTTCTGAATTTCTGATGGCTATGGATTTTTCCAGCTTATTCAATTTTTCATTATGTTTCTTCAACTGCTTTATCTGTGTGTTCTTGGCTTGTTCTGAGTACTGCTCGATTTCCTTCCTGATGTCTTGAAGGGTTCTGTTTATTAATCTTTTGTATTCTGCACCTGGTAATTCCAGGAAGGCACTTTCATCTAGAAGATCCCTTGATTGTTTGTTTTCAGAGCTTGTTGAGGCGATCATGGTCTGTTTCTTCATGTGACTTAATACTGACTGTTGTCTCTGAGCCATCTATAAGTTATTGTATTAGTTTATTTTATGTTTGCTTACTGTATTGTAGCTTCTTGCTTTGTTTTGTTTTGATATGCCCAAATGGGTTGCTTGAGTGAGCCAACTTGATTATTTTCGACTTTGGGGCTCTGACGTCCTGTCCCCAGCTGGCTAGAGCTGTTATCAGGTATATCAGTCTAGGAGTCCATTTACTTTTCTTGTATGAATTCAGCTCAGGTGTCCAGGTAGCTGATCATCAAGTGTGTGGTACAGGCTCTGTCCTACAGTCTTAGAGGGGCAGGGGTGATTGGTGTATGTACCAGTATCTGGTTGCAGTAGGGGTTCACTCTCTGAACAAGGCAGGGGGCTGAGAATCATCCCTCAAGTGTCTCTGAGGAAAGCATGTCCCTGTTCCCTAGAGCGTACAGGTGGTTGGGTTCTGCAGATGGACCATGGACACCCAATGTTTTTGGCTGTAAGGACTGGGAGATACCAGTTATCCTTGGAACCCTGTCGCGGGTGGCTGGGTGACCTGAATGGAGCCACCAATCCTTAGGCCCCTGATGTGGGTAGGTGAGGACCCTGTTTAATAGGCAAAGTGGTGTCAAACATCAAACACCCACTTCTCCACCACACAGGTGAAATAGCTGTAGTCTGCCAACAAGGGCCTATTCTCCTGAAATAGGCCCACACAAGTCCATGCAGAGGGGAAAGGTATTCAAAGTCCACGGACCATTATGCCTGGACAGGAGCCGCTTCTGTCCTAAGCTCCCTCGGTTAGTGGAGCTGGCAAATTATCTTTTCCCCCAATTGCTAATTTATTTCTTCTCCAAGGCCAGGAGGATGGCTCTAGGCACTCAACAGGGCCTATCTGAGGCCCAGGGAAATCAACAGCTGCTGAAGCCAGCTTGGGGGTGGGGGGGCGCAGTAAAATACATGCAAGTACTTAACTTTTGCTGAGAACACCGTTCTTCTCTGGTTCCGGAGGTTTGAGTAGGCTGTGTGGCTGGCTGCTTCTCCCTGAGGAAACTGCAGCCAACCGCTAGTACCAGCCCACTGCAGCTGCTCCCGGGAATGGTGCCTGAGGGCTCCTGGCAATTTAGGTCTGGTAATTCCTCTCTGCTTCTGAACCGTCTCTTCATCCCCCTGCTGCTCAGTTCATTTTCTAACTTTGCCTTTGATGTTCAGGGCTCCTAGCTTGTCATAAATATACTCGTTTCACTTGTTTTTTCGGGTCTTTGTTGTAAGAGGGATCGCCAGAAGTGTCTGTCTATTCTGCCATCTTGGCCCTGCCTCTCTATTTGCTCTTGATTAGATGTTTGAGAAAGTGGGTGGGCAATCATCTATCACAAAGGTGTCCTTTGATGATTCTCAATTCACCATCAACGGTTTTATTTTGCATTCCTCATTCTTCCTCTCGTATCACCTACTGAAGGTGTCTAAGCACAAGAACTTTTTTTTAAGGTATGATGAATGGTGGGCTACTTATATAAAACACATGGAAAAAAAAAAAAAACCCAAAACACTCACTGCCATCAAGTTGATTCCAACTCATAGCGACCCTATAGGACCAAATAGAGCTGCCCCATAGTGTTTTCAAGGAGCAGCTGGTGGATTTGAACTGCTGACTTTTTGGTTAGCATCCATGCTCTTAACCACTGTGCCACTAGGGCTCCAAATACATACATCCTTACTTTATTTGAAGAGAACTGGCAGGAACATAGCTACGTTTTGTATCTGAAGATGAAGACTGTGAGCCACCCAAATCCACCTTTGCCTTCACTTTCTTTATTCTAGTGGGGGCATAAAGGGCTCCTAAAAGCTGTAGCAGCTTCTGTTTCAGTATGACTGCTCTCAATTCCTGAACACAGCACTAGAAAGAATAATCAGGTATAGAGGACCAAGGGTCGTTACGAGTTTAAAAGATTTGTTTCAAGTCACATTGCTTAGCAGCTGGGATATCCTGACCTCCCTCAATTATAAACATTACTAAATAGCCACTAATGGTGTAAACCGGGCATTATCAGATTTCTTGAGTTAACTTTTGACATGTCAGGGTGAAATATTCATATTATGTAACACACCGCCTTTTTATATTCAGCGATTCTACAGAGTATAAAACAATCACAGCTAAAAAGTGTTATGTCAAAAGAAATTACCATTGCTCCAGAGAATAAAGAACTAAAGCATAAAGAAGACATTGGTTTTTATTTAAAATCTCTTTCCTAATACCTAAAAGTAAAACCTTCAACACCGCTCATCTGTCTATCTCAAGATATATTTATTATTCGTGTCAGGCCCTGGACTAGGCATCAGGAATAAAAAAAATTCATCAATGGACCCTGCCTTTAAAGAAATAACTGAATATAAAATACCTCTCTAACAGTCTCTTCACATTTAAAGAACTTAATACAAGTAAGCTGAAAATACCCAAAGAACTTCATAACCAGTTTGGAAATTTGGTATATCCAAAAGAGGTGGAGGGAACCCTGGTGCTGTAGTGGTTAAGTGCTACGGCTGCTAACCAAAAGGTCAGCGGTTCGAATCCACTAGGCGCTCCTTGGAAACTGTATGGGACAGTTCTACTCTGTCCTGTAGGGTCGCTATGAGTTGGAATCGACTCGATGGCAACGGGTAAAGGAAGTAGAAGGGAATCAAAACAGGACATCTATCACGTTAGCCTATTGCTTTGCACCTAGCAAGACTCTGAATGTTGTTAAATAAATTGGCCAGCAAAGCATGGGATGGGGAGAAGATGCTGGATTGAAAGTTTGGGAAATGTGCTTCTGTGCCCTGTTCTGCCACTTATTAACTGGGTCCTGAAGTTTACTGATCAGCCTCCCTGGGTTCTGCTTCCTCATCTATGAAACACAGGAGCAGAATCAGGTGATGCATTTTTGAAATCCTATGATTCATACTTCTTATTGAATGCCTAAGCTTTACAAATAATCACTAATCCTTTTGGCCATTTAGAACACAGACTAGCTTTCTATCCTTTGGATACCTGGTCAAATAATATACTATCTTGCAATGATTACTTATCAGACTATTTTCAAGGTAATTCCTTGGCTTGATTTTTCTTGAAAATAGCCAGTTAGCCTGAAAGTATGGTTGGAAACCACCATCAGGACAAAACAAAGGAGAACATTTAGTTTTTGCAACTCTTAAAAGTAGGTTACCCATAGATTAGAGCATGCCAATACCTACAAAAATGCCGGGCCCATATTGGTTCTCATTATATATTTGTTTAAATGAAAGAGGATGGTTGCATTTGCTGCTTAGGAAGGTCTCAGGGCTTTGGGCCAGATAAAAGCCCTTTGAGGGCAACAGGCCAGCTCAGGAAGCCCCTGGGAGTTTATGACTTCTGGGCTCACACTTGCTTCCTCAGCTGGCTTTGTGCTCTTCCCATAGCTCAATCATAAGCAAGACTAAGGAGATCCATTCTAAAAAATATTATTAAGAAGCCCAAGGTCTAGACAGAATAGAATGAAGTCAAAGTATTTCATTTTAATGAAAATTTATTCCAAAAAAGGTGACAATAACCTTTTGAATTAAGTTAACAGGAGGACTACGTTTCTTGTCACGAGTTCTATTGTTGCCACAAAACAATGGTAACAAAACAAATAATAAAAATAATGAACGGGGAAACCCAGAAGGTAACTGTTTTCACCATTTCCCATACCAGAGGAAATAAAATGATAAGACTTTGGTCAAAATTTGCCAAAAGCAAGTGAATCTTTTCTATCCTACTAGCCAAACACAGATACCGGAGAACAAGAGTAATACCTTAAAATAAAAGCTTGTGAAGGAAAAGAGGATAAGGCTAATTATCTTTTACTGTGTGGATGTGTGAGTTGTCTACATCTTTGATTGGGAAAATAAACCTCCCACAAGTAAGTTAGCCATAATTTATAATAACCTGACAAGAAAAACAGACTTAGATTTGTCAATTCTACTTGAGAGGGAAAACACTTGTAAATGCATTATCACCTTCCCGAACTCTTAAAAAAAAAAAACTCATATAATCATATCAAGATGTCACAAACATACCCTGAGTCCGCATCGCTTCTGTGCTCTGTGAAATTACAAGTTTGGATTCACTCCTTCGAGGAGAGCTTCGGTTCCTCCACCCTCTGACCAGAGTCCCCACCATAGCTGTCAACAACACACTCCCCAGGCAGCTGTCACCCTGCTGGTTGGGGGCAGGGAGCCCAGTCAGGCTGCCACAGTCAGGAGAAGAAGCACGTCCTCCCTGGACAAGGTGCTACACCCAAGGCAGACAGGTCGGGGCAGTTCCTCCCACCTTGGTCCTCCACCCACACTCTCCTCCTTGTCTTAGGCCTCCCTAAGTAAGAGGCTCCAGCAAAGTTTGGGAGATGAGACGAGAAGCAGCAGACAACAGCAAAAACAAAAAATGAGAGACATGCATTGTCAATCAATAGAAGAGCAGGGCCAATATTACACAACTGCCAATCTCCTTTAGATCAGGGACTTTTTCCTTCCGTTTTTTGCTTAAAGGAGGCAAGTCTGATTCTTCAATATTCAAAAATGACTCTGTGTTTATGGAGAGGGGGCATATACCTATTTCTCTTTTCCCAGCCTATTTTCTCTCCTAAATTGGAACAGCTTTCAGGTGACTGTTTTTCCGAAGAGAACCATTCAACCTACACTGACAGAATTTGTTTATTTACAGCATATAAAAAGTATTTCTAACATTCTGAGGGCTCACTTCACAGAATTATATCAGTTTCTGTGGATGAGGAAAGTTGATTAAGGGACTTAATAAAAATTCACAGTCATGTAAACTCTCAAAGGACTTTTAAAAATTAAGGATGCAATGGCCTAATTCTTTTTTCTTTCCTGTTGAGCTAGTTGGAGTTGCCCCATTCTCAGTAGGCGGTACCTGGGTGTCACTCATATAGTAAACTGCTCACATATGCTCCCTACTGGTCAAGATGCCATGTGCCCATTGAATAGAAACCAATGACTGTATTAAAGTTGTGGGAGGTGCAAGTAGTTTTAGAAAGTTCTGGAATCACTTGAGTATCTCTGTATGATATATATACTTGTTCAGCCTGGGTGGTAAAGACTAAGATTGAATTAATTGTAGGTAGTCTGAGCGGTTTTGATATTATAACCTTTATGGATTATACAGAAACCCTAGTGGTGTAGTGGGTAAGTGCTACAATGACTAACCAAAAAGTCAGCAGTTCGAATCCGCTAGGCACTCCTTGGAAACTCTATGCGGCAGTTCTACTCTGTCCTATAGGGTCGCTATGAGTTGGAATCCACTCGACAGCAGTGGGATGGGTTATACAAGGTGCCCTGGTAGTGTGGTGGTTAAGCACTCAGCTGCTAACTGAACCTATCAGCTGCTCCGTGGGAGAAAGATGTGCCAGTCTGCTTCCATAAAGATTACAGCCTTAGAAACCCTATGGAGCAGCTCTACTCTGCCCTTTATATCTGGTCACTATGAATTGGAATCAGTTCAATGGCAACAAGTCAGTTAGTTAAGGATTGTGCAGATAGAATGATCCATATCTGATTTCACTCTTTTTTGTCCCTTCACCAGTTCACCTCATTTAAGAAGATCAAGGTTGTTTTTGCAGGAAGCAGGTGTTTATCTCTTCACCTTCATTTCTCCCAACCTCCTCCAATGGACTGCAATTTTTAAAAAAGCTTAGAGTTGTGATAAAATGAAACACTGCTTTGAGAACACACGCTTTACACATTCATTTGATTGACGTTTCCCTTTTAAGTTGCTCATTATTTTGACACTTCGAAGGTTTTGAAAAACTTTTGTATCACAGTGGATTGGGGAAAAGAAGAAATGGAGAATAGGAATTTAAAACGGTATTAAGAGTTGATTCTACTCCCTCTGCACCCCAGCCTCAGAGGGATTCAGGCATGCATTAAGGGCAGAGTGAGCGACCATCTTGAGGGGGGAGGGCACGGCATTTGAGTCCAGGTTCAAGTCCTTTTCCTCCTTGGGGTGTGCTTCTCCTTCCTCACTGGAGGGGGTTTCCCTTTCCCATGGGCCATTGGACAACACAGGGCTGAGGAGAGCTGCTCAGGGACAATGCTACCTGCCCTCTGGGGAAAAGCGCAAGGAGGCTTCAATAATCTCTCTGTTCCTGTCATCCCAGCACCACAAGGATAGGCTGAACCTGCCTTCTACTGGGGACACTCCTGTGGCACAAGGATGGCTTCTGGGGAAAGGAGAGTGGAGGAGCCAGTTACTCAAGCCTGGAGTCTGGCCCAAGGCTTAGAGGACAGGGGTTAAGGAGCAGTCTTGAGGGAAGGCTCAGTGTTGCTTGTCAGGGTATGGCATCAAGAGGTGGTAAAATGCAAGTGCTTTTACCTGGAATCCTCTCTCTTAGGAACTTTGTGTCCAGTTGTAGGAGACTCCATGGGCTGGGAATGGGGGATGGTCAGATTCCAGGAAAGGCTCTATCAAGACAATCAGAGGCTGCCACCTTTCGCCCCATCCTTAGGGTGGGAGGATAATGTAACACCAATACTGAAAGCAAAGGATTAGGTATGAAGACTGTAAAGAACCCCTAATGGAGTTCTTTGAGACCTTGATCAGTACTGCTGCCAGGTATCTGAGAACCCTATAAAACAATACACACCCATCTCTGGGAGGCTAATCTAGAGGTTCAAAGTAGAGACACAGGACTTGTGGCCACAGCCATAAAAAAAAATTTTTTTTTTTTTTTTTTTTAAGCACTGCCTAAATCCAGGCACTGAGAACCCTGCACAGCTATTGTTATCAGTCACAAGAGGTGATATACAGGTGTGCGAGAAAGGAGGTAAATGGAGTCAGTTAATTCCTGACCTTGACTTATGACGGTAGGTACACTTCCTTCAGAGGACATAAACGGTTCAGCGGTAGAATTCCTGCCCTCCATTGGCCAGAGCTCAATTCCCGGCCACCGCACCTCATGTGGCGGCACCACCTGTCAGTGGAGGCGTATGTGTTGCTAAGGTGCGGAACAGGTTTCGGTGGAGCTTCCAGACTAAGACAGACTAGAAAGGCCTGGCAATCTACTTCCAAAAACCAGCCAGTGAAAACCCTATAGATCACACTGGTCTAATCCTGAAGGGATCATGGAGATGGCACAGGAACCTGGCAACATTTTGTTTCTTTCCTTGTGTATAGGGTCACCATGAGGGCAGCTAACAACACCACCTCGTTTATGTTCTTGTAGTTTTCGAGGCACACAGTCACAGCGTTTCTCACACTTTCTTAAAGATCTACTTATGGTTGTCTCACTCAACCTGCTATCCTCAAGCCTCACCGTGCATCAGAAGCACTTTATAAAGTACAGATTCCTGAGCTCGCCCTGAAATGACTGCTGCACTGAGTCTAAGAGAGCACCAAGGAACCTGTGATTTTAAAAGCTTCTCACACGTTTCTTGCATTGCCAGCCTGGGGTCAAAGGGTAGTATTAGGAAACCAACTTACTAAACTGTGAGTTTCCTGAAACCAGGGTTTCAGGGACCATTGTTTTTATCTTTATACCCAGAGCTCAGTGTGTGTACCCAACACAGAGTTTATTGCATGAAGAAAATCAGCACTGTGGCCGGGGCCTAGCAATATCTACCCTCTTCTACACAGTCTTATCCTTCCACAAAGCCCCCTTGGCTTGACACTACCTCCAAAAACACCCTGGCTGCACGTGCCATCTGACAACGTCACCTCCTTTTCCTTTCCCCATCCAAGGCTCCTCGGTATTTCTCTCCCTCTCTGTGTATACACACACACACACAATCGACTCACATGTATGTGAAAGCTGGACAATGAATAAGGAAGTCTGAAGAAGAATTATGCATTTGAATTGTGGTGTTGGTGAAGAACACTGGATATACCGTGAACTTCCAGAAGGACAAACAAATCAGTCTTAGAAGAAATACAAACAGAATGTTCCTTAGAAGCAAAGATGGTGACACTCTGCCTTGCGGACTTTGGACACATCATCGGGAAAGACCAATCACTAGAAAAGGGCATCATGTTTGGTAAAGTAGAGGGACAGCAAAATCAAGGGAAACCCTCAGTGAGATGGACTGACACAACAGCTGTAGCAATGGACTTAAACATACCAATGATCATCAAGATGGCACAGGACTGGGCAACATTTTGTTCTCTTATACCATAAAGTCACCACGAGTAGGAGTGGACTTGATGGTAACTAACAACAACACGTATGTATGTGTGTGTGTATGTATGTATACATATGGGGAGCCCTGGTGGCACAGTGGTTAAGTGCTCGGCTGTTAACTGAAAGGACAGCAATTTGAACCCACCAGCCACTCCTAGGGAGAAAGATGTGGCAGTCTGCATCTGTGAAGGTTACAGCCTAGGAAACCCTATAGGGCAGTTCTGCTCTGTACTACAGGGTTGCTATGAGTTGGAATCAACTTGGTGGCAATGGGTCATATATAAGTTTATGTATATATATTTTCACTGTGGTAAAATACATGTACAAAATATTTGCCATCTTAACCATTTTTAATCCCATGACATTAATTACAGTCACTGTCAGCATTGCTGTATTTCACTCACCTACGGTGCAGGACATGATTTGTCAAGGTGACACATTTCCTGGCCCTTACACACCGTAAGTGATCTTTGCTTCAGAACTGTCCCTTGCTCCCCACAAAGGATGGCTCCACCTTTGCTTTGGATGTCATAGGACTTGGCTACTTCTGAGAGGGGATCAGTGTGTGAACTCAGGGTTCAGGTTTAACGTCAGCATCAAATGCTCTGTTGTTCTTCGTTTGGCAGCTGTGACAGGTGTTGGCTCGTTACCCTAGGCCTTCTCCAACAGGAAGCTGAGCAGTGGCCATGACTGCCGTGGGAACACGGACAGGAAGAGGAAGAAGAGGCATGTCCTGCCTGTGGGGGTCAGCTCCGCCCTTCCCAACTCAGACAAACAGACTTCCTGAAACAGCCCCATTCCGGGCCAACTGTGTCCTTCCACCAAGTGGCTAAGAGAAACAGCCCAACAGCAAGCACATGAGGTCATTTTCCCCCAAGATCTGTCTTATTGTGAGATACTCTCTCCCCTCCTCTCAAGAAAAGGGACACAATGAGAAAGGAAACATCTTTTTCTTTAGACAGGACATCCAGAAAACTAGAAATTGTTCCAAAGTCTTTTTAGAGGCCAATATAGCTCACGACAAAATTCATTCAGTTCAGAGATGTTTGCTTCTGTTTCCTATGGTGACTGTGAGTTACCAGCTATCTCTTTAAATTTCCTGAATATAAATACTGTTCATGCTCACCCCCAGATAATATGAGGGCTGAATCCGGCTATGGGCTGCTCTGTAATCTCCCTCACAGAAGGCTCTTAGCAAATGGTTATTGAACAAATGCATGTCAAGCTGTGATGATGCGGCTGTCACCTGTTAAAATGTACATTAAACCATCAGACTTAGGCATGACATGCATCTCTGTAGCACATATTTGACCTCCTAGTATTACTCTGCAGCCCTGGAGGCACAGTGTTAAGTGCTTGGCTGCTAACTGAAAGGTTGGCGATTCAAACCCACCAGCAAGCTCCATGGGAGAAAGATGTGGCAGCCTGCTTCCAGAAAGATTCACAGCTTTGGAAACCCTATGGGGCAGTTCTGCCCTGCCCTACTGGGTTGCTATGAGTCAGAGTTCGATTTGACAGCAATGGGTTTGGGTTAATATTACTCCAGGAAGGAGTTTTTGGGGTGCAGGGTGGGGGCGTGTGTAGAAGACTTCTTCCCCACTCCTGACCTTTTCTTCCATCTGGGGGGTGTGCCATGAGCTCCTGGCCTCTCTCCAGTCCCTCGCACACACTCCTCTTGGGGGTAGAAATCAGAAATTTTACTGGTAAGTTTAGAAGGGAAAACTGGGTACGCGTAATTCAGCCGTATCCTTTTGCTCTCTTACTCTCTTGGCAGTGAGCTACCCACAGGTAGCGCGCACTCTGCCTCACTTTTTAGTGCCACAAATCTGACATATGTAAGCTCCATTCTTGTGTCGGGAGGGCTCCCCTAGTTCAGCCCGCTGAGTGGCACGGCTTCTGAGTGAAGGATCAGGACACCTGCCTGCTCACAGATGTAAGACGCAATCCCCAGCGTCTGCAACGTGGGAGTCTGGTCTCCATCTGCCTTACCCTCCTGTTTTAAATTGGTTCAGAACCTGCGTAGGAAGAGAGGGTCTTTACTGCCCTCCTCCCAAGCCCCAACATATGGTACATTGGTCTATGGTCTTGGCATTTGGGGAACATAACAACCCCTAAAGATCGATTCTTCTGGCAGATGCTGTACTGAGTGTGGGCCATTTCTTTTTTCACAAATGACGTAAACTGTTCTGTGCCACTGTTAGCTTCTACAGTCATGCAGTTGGCTTCTACTGTGGCCTGTTGGGCAGCTTTAAGCCTTACACCGCATACAATTTCTACTTTGGCAACTGACTCAGCTTTAGATGATACCTGTGGATGCTGTCTACAGGTGAGTGGCTGTTGCTAGAGGGGCAAGCTGCATGCATCAGGCCCTCACAAGCAGGGCTCAGGCCTCGCCCCCGTAAGCAGACGCCTAGGTGGCCTCAGCAGTGGTGGGACCTCCGTTCAGTGGTGGGGCTGTAGGAGGCAGGCTGCCACAGCAGGTGTAGGTTTTCCTAAGCAAGTGTACTAAGGCACCTTGTCAACTGCAGGGAAAGGAGAGTCCCTGTGTCCTAGACATCTGGGGTGGAGCAAGTCTGCTGGCTTTAAACTGGAAGGCTGTGAGTTCTGTGTATACTACAGGAGGGGGTTGTAGTTTTAATCACTGTTGCCAGCCTTAGCCAGGCAGCACTTGATTACCAAAAACCAGCTGCCATTGGACCCTGTCAGAGTACAACTGTGTTCCATAGTGTTTCTCAATGGCTGATTTTTTTCCTAAGTTGCACCAGGCCTTTCTTCCAAGGCACTTCTGGGTGGACTTGAACCTTCAGCCTTTCAGTTAGCAGCTGAGTGAATTAACTCCTTGCACCACTCAGGAACGCCAGCACTTGATTACCAAAACCAAACCCTTTGCCCTCTAGTTGATTCCAACTCATAGTGACCCTATAGGACAGAGCAGAACTGCCCCGTAGGGTTTCCAAGGTTGTAAATCTTTATAGGAGCTGACCGTTACCTCTTTCTCCCGTGGAATGGCTGGTGGGTTCAAATCACCAGACTTTCAGTTAGTAGTCGAGTCTTTAACCACTGGGGCACCAGGGCTCCTTAGCATGTGATTATCTCCTCCAAAATCCGTTCTGAATTCAAAGCCAGGAGGAAATAGAGGAGGGGAAAAGTTTGGTTCAGGTGGTGTTACGGATTGAATTGCGTCTCCCAAAAATATCTGTCAACTTGGTGAGGCCATGATTCCCGGTATTGTGTGGCTGTCCTCCATTTTGTAATCTGATGTAATTATCCTATGTGTTATAAATTCTAATCTCTATGATGTTAATGAGGCAGGATTAGAAGTAGTTATGTTAATGAGGCAGGACACAAATCTACAGGGCTAGATTGTATCTTGAGTCAATCCCTTTTGAGACACAGAGACGCAAGCAGAGAAGAGAGGGACATCATACCACCAAGAAAGAAGCACCAGGAGTGAAGTGCATCCCCTGGACCTGGGGTCCCTGTGCCGAGAAGCTCCTAGACCAGGAGAAGATTGATGATAAGCACACTCCCCCAGAACCAACAGAGAAAGAAAGCCTTCCCTGGGAGCTGGCACCCTGAATTTGGACTTCTAGCCTCCTGAACTGTAAGAGAATAAACTTCTGTTTGTTAAACCATCCACTTGTGGTATTTCTGTTACAGCAGCACTAGATACCTAAGACAGGTGGCTAGTCCACAGGCTCGAGAGTCTCCTTGCTCCCATGGGGCCTCAAGTTGGCTCTAGATTGGTCGACTCTTTCAGACAGACTAAAGTTCTGCCCTGGACTTGGCAATGGTCTTTGAATCAGACAAAGTACTGCATTCGGGGAAGATAGGTTGTGTCTCAGCTGACTGCTCCAGGGGATGAGAAAGAAACTTGTTTCCTAAATTTGGAGGGTGTGGAGCTATTTGTGTATGTATAGTTCTCAACATGAAGAACATTCAGGAAATCCCATAGAGTTTAAAAAAAGAAAGATGAAAAGAAAAAGATGATGCTCTGTCATCACTTCCTTTCTCTAAGAGATAAACACAACCCAGGCTGAATTATTCTGAATTGGTTGTTGTACAAAAATCAGCCAAGCACTAGACTAACTCCCATACATTATACTTAAGGTCCTTAGCATTACAATTGTCCCATATAGGAGAAAACCAGGGAAAGTACTGACACATTTATGGTTTCTGCTAATATAAGCTAATTCCTGGAAATTTTATTTGTGAGTTCATATAGAATTTGGATTCTCACATTTACAAGCAGGTCTTCCTCTCTAGAGATGCTCATTAGCTGTCAAGGACATGCATCTCCTCTCTATCTGCCCTAAGGTGGGTAAATATTCTCAAAATTCACCCACCTTTAGAAGACTTTCCCTTCACTCTACATTATGGGTTGAATTGTGTCCCCCAAAATGCTATGTTTCAGTCCTAAGCCCCAGTATCTGTGAATGTGACCTTGTTTGGAAATAGCATCTTTGAAGATATTATTAGTTCACACGAGGTCGTGCTAGAACGGACCCTAATCCAATATGACTGGTGTCCTTATAGCGAAGACACAGGCACAAACACAGAGGGAAGACAGCTATGTGAAGACAGAGGCACAGATTGCAGTGATGCACCTACAAACCAAGGAACACCAAGGATTAGTGGGAGCCACCAGAAGCCAGAAAGCAGGAAGGATCTTGCCCTAGAGCCCTTAGAGAGAGCATGAACCTGCTGACACCTTGAATTCATATTTCTCTCCTCCAGAACCAAGAAACTTCTGCTGTTTTAAGCCACCCAATTTGTAGTTCTTTGTTATGGAAACCCTAGGAAACGAATATGCTCTCCCTGTCTTCTCCTCTGGCTAAAACTCTCTCCCCTTCCCTTCAGAGGTAGAAATCACCAGTAGCTTACCTGAATCACATCTTCGTTTCTCCCCCAACTCACTCAAATCTGGATTTCCCCTCTCCCTCCCTCTATCAAAACACCTATCCGTAATATGATGCAGCTTAATCCAAGTCTCTTTCTCTTCTTGGAATCCTCTGACACTTCTGGCTACTCCCTTCTCCTTGATGCACTCTCTTCCTTTGGGAGCCATGGCCCCTAATTACCCTGAGTTTCCTCCTATCTATGTGGACACACCTGTTCAGTCTCCTTTCAGGATCATCCCTCCCATGCCGATGGCTTCTCAGCCCAAACATCTGAGCTCCAGACCAGTATATCCAGATGCCTACCTGATATCTCAGAGCCCTGGTGGCGCAGTGGTTAAGAGCTCAGCTGCTAACTGAAAGGGTGGTGGTTCAAACGCACCAGCCACTCTGTGGGAGAGAGAGGCGGCAGTCTGTTTCCATAACTATTACAGCCTTGGAAGCTCTATGGAGGAGCAGTTCTACTCTGTCCTCTAGGGCTTCTATGGGTCAGAATTGACAGCAACATTTTTTTTTTTTTTGGTTTATTTGATATCTCAGCTTTGCGATTTCACAGGAAACTGAAAGGTAATACACCCAAAGTGAAAATCTTGCTCCCACACCTGGTTCTCTCCCAGTGAATGCCACTATCATCTGGGCAGTCTGCCAGCCAAAAATCTTGGAGCCGTCCAGATTTCCCACCCTTTCTCCCTCACTCCAGGTATTCAAATCATGATCACCTCCAGTCTGTTTTACTTCTTAATTCTCTCCCTCAAATGTCACTTACTTTTCTCCATCTCCACCCTGGTCATCTTTCATCTGTATTAGTATAATGTCCTCCTACGTTCTCTTGGCAACCACTATGCAGCAGCGATCTTTCCAAATTGCAAATCTGATGTCACCCGACCCAATTACTCCATCAACTGAAAACTCCGTCATGCCTTTTCAGGTCTTCTAGGATGATCGTAACCTAACATGGCCTCCAGTGCCCCACAGTCCCGTCTCCTGCCTCCTGGCCAACTTTTTACCAGGCTTTCCTCTTCCACTGCTCTCCCCTTCTCTAAGGTGTCCCTACTCATCACCCTTCTCTGAGCTCGTCTGGGGATCAGGGTCTCTCCTATTAAGGCCGTTGGACATGGTTTTCTTTCCATAAACAACCCGAGCACAGCTACTACCGATCTACCTGGTCGCAATTCAGTCTCCCCTCCTCAGGACAACGCCTGTCCTTCTTCCTTTCTAGCACTTACAACTTGTAATGAATATTTGATTATAGACAGCTCCCCTACTAGTCTAGTCTACAATATTGATGAGGGTGGAGCCATGTGTTTTTTGCTTGTCATCAAGTTCCCAGAGTTTTGGAATAGTGCTTGGTACATAATAAAAAACTAGTTAGCCTTAAGTCAGTTCTGACTCATGGCAACCCCGTGTGTGTCAGAATAGAACTACACTTCACAGGGTTTTCAATGTCTGCCATTTTGGAAGTAGGCTGCCAAGCCCTTCTTCTGAGGTGCCTCTGAGTGGACTTGAACCTCCAATCTTTTGTTTCAGCAGCCAAGTGTGTGAACTGTCCTACCCAGGGACTCTAGACACATAGCAGATACTCAATAAACACATGCTGAATGAACAAATTAACAATGAGAGTATGCTGGGGACTTTGTTATAATGTGATATTTCTATCATAGGTGTTGTAATTAAAAAAAAAAAAAATTGGTGGTAATTGGATACTAAGTTATGGTAAAGAAAGTAGCCTGCAATTACGAACTCATTCCTATGGGGAAATGTGACCTGTTTTAGGATACCTACTTCATCTGAAGGACTCACCAAACAGAGTACTGTGCTGAAAAGCGGGGCTGCCTGTATTTATCTCCTGTTTCGATTTAACGTTCACATCCTCTCTGCCCCAGAAATGCTACATTGCTCAACAAAGCCATAACGCTTCATTCAAATAACTAAATGTGTCTTTGCCGGTAATATTCATTTTAAGATCTAAACCTAGGACTATATAGAATAAAACCTGTTAAACTTACACTTTATTAAAAACACAGTGACTTAGAAATAAAGTTATGGCAGATGGGCCTTCTCCTGACAACCCCATAAATTACTGCAAAAATTATTTGCAAAGTTAATTTTCTCCTCTGCATCAAAGTAAGGCAAAATCATTATATATTAGCATACCACCTTCACTTACATATGCAATTTAGTAAGAGTTGATTTAATATATTTTGTAGAAGATTATTCACTAGATTTTTGTCCTTTTATATTTTCGGGAATTTAGCATTTATTTTCTCAGAGATAAATGGATAAACTTGGGCCAATTTCCAGTTATAATTAATTTGTATTCAGAGACTTCAGGCTTTAAAAACGGCAATATCCATGACAGCCTAATATGATGCTAAATCCCAGATTTTCTAACCATATTTAAAAGGCACCTGGAGATGTTTTGTCTTTAATTTACACACTCATTCATTTGCTCATGGATGGTTAGAACAGATTCCCAGCGAAATCTCAACATTTGGCAGCTAAAAATAACCATCTGCTTTAGCAAAGCCTTTGTTATTTGTAATTTCACCCTGAAACTCGAGCCCTATAAAATTCTAGAACGCTGCATTCGATTGGTGCAGAGCCTTAAACCAGAGAACATGCCCACATTTCTCCCTCTCTTTCAGAAAGAGTATGTGGGTTAATTACAAGGCGCTGATTGACCTGGATTAGTCTTTATCCTTGTCTGCAAAAAATTAAGTCCTACCGTTTACATTAATTAGATTGGGTCAAGGTGGGTAATTCAGGCTGAACCTAATATAAAAACTGCTGTTTACAGGCCATCCCAAGTTAACTAGGACATGTGTTCAATAATTCCTATTTACATGTGTGCAGGGTTATTGATGGCATAATGAGTTTATTTAATATATTATTTGATATGTTTCAATATGTTCATATTTTAGAATTGTTGAAGCTTGTTCAAGCAATGTTGAATTTAGTTGTTTATAAGAGTCTTAAAACACTTGATGACAAAAAGTGGGGAAACATTTACCTTTGTTGCCCCATTTTGTGTTTAAGCACTAGGTAATACCCATTCCAGCATTTAACAGGTCACAGATACTATTTACATTAAAGACAAGGGTTGAAAAGAACTTACAAGGCTTTCCTCTCTTCATGAAAACATTTGATATTAAACTTAGTAATCAACAGTTGGCTAACTGGGTTTTCTAGCTAATGGAATTTGGGCAAACCCTGATTTAGAGGTACTTCTAGCCGGGTGGGGCACTGGTGGCATAATGCTTAAGCATTTGGCTACTAATTAAAGGTCTGCAGTTTAAATCCACCAGTCACTCCTTAGAAAGTCTATGGGACAGTTCTACTCTGTCCTGTAGGGTTGCTATGAGTCAGAATCGACTCAACAGCAATGGGGTTGGTTTTGGTTTGGTTTTTAGCCAGGTAGGGGCCCTGGTGGTGCAGTGGTTAAGTGCTCAGGCTGCTAACCAAAAAAAGGTCAGCAATTTGAATTCACCAGCAGTTCCTTGGAAACCCTATAGGGCAGTTCTACCCTGTCCTATACGGTCGCTTTGAGTTGGAATCAACTCAATGGCAACAAGTTTAGCTGGGTAAACTCCTGATTTCTTGTGGTGACCTTCTTTTTATCCCCCAATGGTCTAAACCTCTCACTTGATGCCACTGGAAATACCCCTGCCCTCCTTCCTCTTCTGCTTTTGTTGAAGGCACCCAAATCTGAGTGTCCCAGAAACCAATTGTAGCTTCTGCATCTAGAAAGAACCTGCGCATAGAAATACAATTCTTACACATAAACTTAAATGGTTGTTGTTGTTGCGTGCCATTCAGTCGTTCTGTCTCATAGCAACTCCATGTCATGGAGAAGAACTGCCCCGTACGGTTTTCTAGGCTATAATCTTTACGGAGCGGGGAGGGGAGCCCCAGGTCTTTCTCTTGTGGTGCCACTGGGTGGGTTTGAACCACCAATATTTCAATTAGTAGCTAAGCGCTTAACCGTGGTGCCACCAAGGCTCCTTAAATGGTGGTAGCTAGCCACTATTGCTGTTTTTGTTGTTGTTAGATGCCATCGAGTGATTTCCAACTCATAGTCAACTATGTACCACAGAACGAAACACTGCCCAGTCCTGCGCCGTCCTCACAATCATTGCTATGTTGGAGCCCATCGTTGCAGCCACTGGATTGCCATCTCGTTGAGGGACTTCCTCTTTTTCGCTGACCCTCTACTTTACCAAGCAGTCCTTCTCCAGGGACTTGTCCCTCCTGATAACATGTCCAAAGTATGTGAGATAAAGTCTCAGCATTCTCGCTTTGTAGGTGGCTACTACTAATACACTAGTATAAAAAACAGTATCACGATTGGCCATATTTGGGATTAAGCAGGTTAATATATCTTGCCCCACGTAAAACAGAAAGCAGACTGTTCAGACAACAGATTTCAGAATTTAGAATTTGTTTCTCAATAGTAAGTCTTCTACATGAAAGGCACGTGTCAGGCTTTGTGGTGAACTTAGGTGGGCCCCCTAACCTAGTTTTATGTCTGTGTGTGTCATGAAGGGGCACTATATCATGAAGATTTCCCTCCAGGAGATGATACATGAATTGAGTCCTGAAGAACAAACAGGAATAAAGAGGACTCAGCCAGCCTGGTGCTTCAGGATATGGTAAGGGGTGGACACAGGCATTTTAGGCAAGGAGGTTCCATGGGCAAAGAAGATCCATGATGCTTATTTGGCGGAAGTGCAAGCAATGCAGTAAGGTAGATATCATAGGGGTGTGTGTGTGTGTGTGTGTGCGCGTGCATGTGTGTGTTACATGGAAGTGTGTTTTTAGAAAGTATAAGGTGGGGGAGGAACGAGAGACAAGGCTATAGAAGTAAGCAAGAACCAAACCATGAAGCATCTTAGCTATCCTAGCAAAGACTCTGACTTCATCCTGGAGCAATGAGAAGGCTTTTAAAGGTTTCAGATGGAGGCATGCAATAATCAGACCTGTGCTTTGACAAGATTTTCAGTAAAGTCAGAAGACAGATCGTAGGAAATAAGAATGCAATTTGGAAGACCCGCAAGGGGATGGCGGACGCCTGGGAACAGGCAGCAGGAGTGGAGATGTCATGGCTTGGGACTTGCTTGGATGGGTGCGGTGTGGAGGAGAGGGGGATGTGAGGAAGAGGTGAAGGCCTTGGTTGGCACTGCCATCACTGACAGCGTGGGCAGACAAACGGGGGTTTTGGTTGTGGCGTGGTGGTGACTCAGGAGAATAATGAATTCTCCATCTTTGGACACGCAGGCTACCACTAAGTATTTTCTCCCATTATAATTAATCCTGTGAAAACATTTTTTTTTTTTTTTTTTATCTCCTTCTTCATCACCATTTCTCACAGCTTCTAGCACCCTGGTTGCTCAATGAATACTTGTCTCAGGATACCCTTGGGATAAATTCCCAGGGAGGGCACTGCAGGTTCAAAGGGTAAGATATAATGATGCCTGTAATACACTGCCAGGATTCCTTTAAAAAGGCTGAGTTATTTTACATTGTCAGCAGTAACGTAGGAGTTTATCTGCTTCCTCCCAACCGCCCAGCACCGGCCTTTGATTTTTGTTCATTTGGTTAGTGTAAAATGTTGTTTTCATTTTAAAATGTATTGAAGTTGAATATTTGTTTATATTTGGCTTCCTATTTGTTTTCTTTTGTGTGAAATAGTTGTTTGTATCCTTAGACCAGTTATCCAGTTGTTGTTGTTAGGTGTCATTGAGTCAATTCTGACTCATAGTGACTTCGTGTACAACAGAACAAACGCTGCCTGGTCCCGCACCATCCTCACAATCCTTGTTATACTTCAGGTTCCAATTAGGATCTGAGACTGTGCTCACGTTTATATAGATTCAGATGTGTTCATTTGTGTCTGTATGTATGTGTGTATGTTACCAAGCCTCTCAAAGGGTCTATGTATATTCTCCTGTTTCGTTGCTTTCATTCTGTTTTTTTGTTTTTAAAAGGTTTTAAATTTTATTTAAATACACTTGTCTATCTTTTCCTTTACAATTTTCTTTTCCTTCAACAAAAATTTCTCCTGTACAGCTGAAACTGTGCTATTCCTAATCTACAACTCCAGTTCGTCGAGAGTTCACTGTGGTACATATTATATGGTATGTGGTCAGAATCTTGGATGTTTTTTGTTTTGTATTATATCTTGTGGTTATTAACTTTATCAGACTTTTATCTTTACTACCTTTTTGCCTGATTCATACCTATTTTATAGGTATTTGGTCATGATATCATCAAGGAATATGTGTGAAGTTTCATTTTTGCTATTTATATCATCTTTTTAGATTGAAATAATCCCCCTGCTTATTCTCCCCCTAGGAAAAAGAAGTCTTCTCAATAAATACCAGAGGTCAAAATAAAACTATCTGAGGAAGGGGGTGAAAGACTGAAGACCCCCAAATATACTGGGAATGGGAAAAGCTGGACAATGAGGCTGTAGGAAAAGGACTACCCCCCAGAAAACATGAGAGAAAGAACAACAACAAAAGCAAGAATGTGTGAGCACATGTGAGAATACGCATGGAGACACTGCACATGGTGAAAGGCAGGTGCTTTGGTGTCTGACAGACCTGGGTGTGAGCCCTGGTTCTGCCCCTTACGACTGTGTGACCTTAGGCAAGTTCTTCAATCTTGCAAGTTTCCCCACCAGTGAGTTAATAAATGGTGCAAATGGAGAATGGATTGAAGAGGATGAGAATAAAGGCTGGAAGGCCAGTCAGGAGCTGTTATCGGAGAGTGGTCTAGGAGAAACGGTAACTTACACATAAAGCCCTCACCCCATTGTACCTGGCCTGTGGTAAGCTCCCTAAACGTTGCCCGTGGTTATTAAATATCTCTTAGCTAGGCCACTATATTATTTCATATGAAACTTTTTAGAATAAGGAACAGCTTCCAACTTGTGTGAACCTTTTCTAGGAAATGTTTAAGATATAGTTTGGCCTTATGCGACCTGAAATAAAAGTGAAACCTAGGTACCATAAAAATAGTTTTATAACAATAGTTTGAACCTGGATGACTGCTGTGCTTCACTTAGGTGAGTAGAATTCTCAGACAAATCTATATAACTCTCTGGTTGCAAGCTGATTCTGAGGAAGCCAGGGGGACTCTGAGGTCATTAGTTCAGTCATCATCAACAGAGTAAAATAGCAATAATTATCCAAATCCCTCCAGAGATGAAAAGTTCTACCTAACTGAACTTTCTGGTAACTTCAGGGTTAACAATAAAACTTTCTTTCAACCCTTGTTAATTTTTTTTCCTCAAATCGGTCAAACGAGTTCCCACTTCAGTAAGTACATATTAGTCCAAGTACTACAGTGTCCAGCTTTTCTCTGACAATTCAGAGCCTTTCTTGGCTTCACAGTCAACTCTGTGAACAAGTAGCTCTAGCACTGACTCTGGAAAGAGAAGAGATGGCTTCGTGCAGATATATATGATGACATACTTCAGGGAATTTTCCTTTACTGTTAAATAAATTCCTTATGTCTAAGCACTTTGTGTGTTCTGGGGGAGGGATTATAGACTTTCCTCTATAAACCGCATTAAAAAAAAAAAAAAGTTCATGATGGTTTCTGGATTATTTGAGTTTGGCTTGACTACAGGTATATATAACGTCCTAAATGAGGATCTAGTGATTTGAGAAATGTTCTTGAATATATTTAATCATCCCATAGCCAGCATCGTCTACAGAGAGGCAGAAGAAAATCAACACTGTCAACTGGGATCTTCCTCTAAACGTCTAAGGGTCCATCGCTGACTAAGATGGGTGGGGCTGGGTCAGCTACAGCTCTGCAGAGACAACAAATTACCCAGGATGCTTTAAAATAATGCAGTACTAGGGAAACACACAGAAACCTGTACACCGATGTCCAATGGAGTGCTTTTCACAACAGCCAAAACATGGGAACCACCTCCACACCCACCAACAGATGAATGGGTAAACAAAATGTGGTATGCACATACAATGGAATATTACTCAGCTGTAAAGAGAAATGTAGTCCTGATGCACGCTACATGTGATGAACCTTGCATACATTATGCTGAGTGAAGTAAGTCAGTGAAAAAAGGACAAATACTGTATGACCTCATTTCCATGAAAAAAGCAAATACATGTAAACCAAAGCTTATTAGTGGTTCCAAGGGAGGGAGGGAGGGGAGAGGAGAAGTGTTTGCTTGGGGCTGCTGAGCTTATGTTAATAGTGGTGAAATAATAAGCAAAAAGATAGGGATGGAGTCGCACAGCGTAACCAACGTCACTGAATTGTGCATGGAGGAACTACTGAATCGGGGAACGTTTTGTAGTATGTTTTCACCACAATTAAAAAAAACCCAAAACTGCAAAAGATAATGCAGTATCAGAGAGACGGGCACATATGCTTCAAGCTAAAAAGGTCTTTTAATAGAACGGCGCTCACCTTAACAGTTTTTTTAGAACCGGATCCATGACGATCTGCTCCTTTAAAGAAGATGCAAAAGGTTACTTTTCTAAGGCATCAAGGCTGCAGGTAAATACCAAAATTCTATCCCCAGACCTAAAGTGTATAATCAGAAATAGGGCATTCTAATTGCACATCAAACAGTCTCGCTCTCTGGCAGACTGAAAAAAATCAGTTTGAATGTTTGAAGTAGGCATTTGTTTATATAATGCAACCAACGACGACTGCCAAACATAATAATTAAATGCTTTAACAAGGGAGAAAACTTGCCAGAATATGTAATTTGAGGGGGGAAATAAGCAGAGAGTGGATATGTAGCAGAAAATGCTGAATTACTTATCCCATGCTGCTCAGTGGCTGACCCGCCTGCTGGGAGTCTACCTGCAGAAACGCTACAAGAAAAAAGAACGTGAGTTGAAGGGGCCAGGAATTTCATTTAAACTTTAGTTTTCTTTTTAAGTGTACATGGTACTCCTTCCTCTCCCCCAAACTCGAGAAATGAGGACTTCTCACCTTCCTTTCATTGTAAAATTACTTGTGTGGAAATGAAATTAAACATCTACAAAGAAACAATGAACAACTGTATTTTTCTCTTTCCATTCCTTCAATTATCAACTAAAAAAATCATACACTTTGAGTTGTGTCTGTATGTCTCTCCTGGATAGCAGGGATCAGGGTTTTCTGAGTCCAGGATAAGTGAGGGGCACTGGTGGTTAAAGAGCTTGGCTGCTAACCAAAAGGTCAACAGTTCAAATCCACCAGCAGCTCCCAGAAACCCTAGGGCGCAGTTCTACTCTGTCTATAGGGTCACTATGAGTCAGAATCGACTCGATGGCGATGGATTTTTTTTTTTTTAAATGGTATTTGCCCACTGCTGTCCACTCGATTCCAGCTTGAAGCAACGCTATAGGACACAGTAGAACTGCCCCACAGGGTTTCCAAAGAGCGGCTGGTGAATTTGGCCTTTTGGTGAGCAGCTTGAGCTCTTAAGCACTTCTCCACCAGGCCTCTTGTATATGTGTACGTATAGGTACGTGTATATATATGTATATGTATAAAATTCAATATGTACCTTTATATATACTAGGAATACCTGGGTGGCAGGAACGGTTAAGCCTTGACGACTAGAGGCTTAACCCACCCAGAGGTACCTCAGAAGAAAGGCCTATGGGTCTGCCTCCAAAAGGTCACAGCCTTGAAAACTCTATGGAGCAGTTCTACTCTGCACATGTTGGGTCACTGTCATGGACTGAATTATGTCCCCCCAAAAATGTGTATATTAACTTGGTTAGGCCATGATTCCCAGTATTCTGTGGTTGTCCTCCATTTTGTGATTGTAATTTTATGTGAAAGAGGATTAGGGTAGGATTGTGACACTCTAACCAGGTCACATCCCTGATCCAATGTAAAGGGAGTTTCCCTGGCGTGTGGCCTGCACCACCTTTTACCTCTCAACAGATAAAAGGGAAGCAAGCAGAGAGTTGGGGACCTCACACCACCAAGAAAGAAGCACTGGGAGCAGAGCGTGTCCTTAAGACCTGAGGTTCCTGCACTGAAATGCTCCCAGATCAAGGGACAATAAGGACCTTCCTTCAGAGCTGACAGAGATAAAGTCTTCCCCTGAAGCCAGCACCCTGAATTCGGACTTCTAGCCTACTGGACTGTGAGAGAATAAACTTCTCTTTGTTAAAGCCATCCACTTGTGGTACTTCTGTTATAGCAGCACTAGATAACTAAAACAGAATTTGGTATGAAGAGAGTGGGGTGCTGCTCTAACAGATACCTAAAATGTGGAAGCAGTTTTGAAACTGTGAATGGATAGAAGACTCAGAAGAAAGTGAGGAGAACTGTTAACACCAGAGAAGGTGCAGATGGTGAGAAACAACAGCAGTGAACCAGCAGCAGCAGAACCAGGAGACCAGTGCCAGACAGGGCTGGAGCCGACCCACAGAGTGAGAGAGCTGAGTGCCTCTGTTCAGGAAGCTTCCTGGCAGAGTGGGGTGCCTCCAGGCACTTATCAGTGGAGCTACAGAGCTTTGGAACGCTTGCCCCCGGCAGGGCAGGTGTGGGTGTGAGGCCTGAGGAGCCAAGAGGCCAAAAAAAACAGGAAGCAGAAGCTGAAGAGACAAGGAACACAAGAAGCCGATCTGCCTTAATCTCAAAGGGTATGGCCAGGACCTCTGGGGTTTCAAAGGGTGGAGGCATGGCCTCTGGTGTTTCTAAGGGTGGACTTTCCACTCAGAGGGACTAGGAGGATTATTCGCCTAAAGCCGTGGGAGCAGAGCTGCTGTCCCAGTGGGCCTGGAAGGCAGAACTGAAGCCCAGGGCTGGGGGCCTCCACTCAGAATCTGGAGAGTATGGCCAATACCTACAGTCTGGAGGGCAAGGCCATTCTGTGAATGGTCTCAGAGAACTGAGGATTATTTTCAAGCCTTGAGGGCTAACGTAATGTGTTCTGCTAACTTGCTTGGTGCCTGTTATCCCTTCTTTCCCTCCAGTTTCTCCCATTTGTAACAGAAATGTCTAGCTTGTGCCTGCTTTGCCATTGTACCTTCGGAAGCAGTTAACTTGTATTCTAGATTTCACAGATGAAAAGGAATTTTTGGATTTTGGACTTGGAGTTAAGACTATCGCTATGATATGATGGGATGAACATGTTTTACATGTTGCAAGAATGTGATTTTTTGGAGGCCAACGGGTGGGATGCCATGGATTGATCTATGTCCCCCCCAAAATGTGTGTATCAATTTGGCTGGGCCATGATTCCCAGTATTGTGTGGTTGTCCTCAATTTTGTGATTGTAATTTTATTTTAAAGAAGATTAGGGTAGGATTGTAACACCCTTACCAGGTCACATCCCTGCTCCAATATAAAGGGGGTTTCCCTGAGGTGTGGCCTGCACCACCTTTTATCTCTTAAGCAATAAAAGAAAAGGGAAGTAAGCAGAGAGTTGGGGACCTCATAACACCAGAAAAAGCAGCACAGGGGAAAAGCGAGTCCTTTGGGCCTGAGGTTCCTGTACTGAGATGCTCCCAGGTCAAGAGAAGACTGATGATAAGGACCTTCCTCCAGAGCCGATGGAGAGAGACAGCCTTCCCTGCAGCCGGCACCCTGAATTCAGACTTCTAGCCTACTGGACTGTGAGAGAATAAACTTCTCTTTGTGATATTTCTGTTATAGCAGCACTAGATGACTAAGACAGTCGCTGTAAGTCGAAATTGACTCAACAGCCACTAACAATAACAACATATACATTAAATAGTTTATACTAGTTACGTGTACATGTGTCAAGGCAATAATGATTTACTTTTTTTTTGTATTCTCCTATTTTGCTGAAATAAAATGTTTGGTGAAATATAGCATCAATTTAATATAGTTTTATAGTTACAACTAACAACTAATTAGATTTTTTCAAAGGGTTGAACTTTTAAGACAATTATAAAATCATCCTTAATTTCGATGTTCACTCATGACCAGGATCAAACAACATAAACACCCTCTGGCTTCCCCCAGGAAATCAAAAAAATGCAGAGGAGGCAGCAGCAATTGCTTGAGTCTGCATAGTACTTCAAAGCCCCTAGCAATACTACTTTATTCATGTGGATATTCACGGAATCAGTCCCTAATTTTCTCCACTGTATAGAGATAACCCAAGCAGAGAGAGTCCTTGCACAATTTATAAAAGGTGAGTTAAAAATGAGAAATATTGGGATTAGGACTTCTGGTATCATTTTTTTTTTCCCACTTACCCAAACAGTGGTTCCTTGATACTGTCTGCACATCTTTTGTGTGCCGTGGAGGGTAATTTCTTTAGTATCTGGGATTCCCTAGTCCAAAGAACCATTTGCTCTAGACTGGCCTACTACGAAGGGTTCCTAACTCGTTGTTCACTCTTACTCTGTGCAATTCATTCTCTACCCAAGAGACAGAGTGAACCTTCAAAAAGCTAAACTGGATTACCCCACTCTCCTGCTTAAAGAGGAAAGGGCAAAGCCAATACAGGTAAGAAGGAACCAAAGCCCAAGACAGTGGAGGAGTTGATCAAGTCAGGAATTCCTGCCTGTTTCACTTCCTCAGTCAGGCTTTCACGAGGCCAACGTTTATGGAAGGGCTTCACATGCCACGCACTGTGGTGGGTGTTGAGGATTTCTACTGCTGGTTGCCAGTGAGTCAGCTCCGACTCATAGCAGCTTTATGTGTAACAGAATGAAATGTTGCTTGGTCCTGTGCCATCTTCACGACCATTGCTGTGGCTGAGTCCAGTTGCTATCTATAAGGTTTTCTTTGGCTAATTTTCAGAAGTAGATCTCCAGGCTTATCTTTCTAGTCTGTCTTAATTGGAAGCTTTGCTGAAACCTGCTCACTATGCGTGACCCTACTGGTATTTGACATACTGGTGGCATAGCTCCCAGCATCAGAGCAACACGCAAGCCACCACAGTATGGTAAACCTACAGATGGGTATGTGCCAGGCACTGTGGTCAATGCCGAGTATGCAGTGGTTAAAAAGAAGTTACACCTACACGGAGCTTAGAGTCTAGTAGAGCTGAGAGATAATCATCTTCAAAGCCATAATAACTGCATAATTACAAATTGCGGTGAGTGCTATGAATGAAAAGAACAGAGTACTCTGAGAGTGTGGATTTTAGTTGACAGGAGGATACCAGGAAAGGCTTATCTGAAGTTGGAACATGAATGAATGAATGAATGAATGCTGGAGAGGTGAGGGGCTAGTGAGCATGGAGAAGTGGGACAACGGGATGGGGTTGGAAAGATAGACAAGGGCTATATTGTGCACGGAGCCCTGGTGGTACAGTGGTTAAGAGCATGGCTGCTAACCAAAAGGTCGTCAGTTCAAATCTACCAGCTGCTTCTTGGAAAACCTATGGAGCAGTTCTACTCTGTGCTATAGGGTCGCCATGAGTCAGAATCGACTCGGCGACAACAGGTATATTGTGCACAGTCTTGCAGGCCATGTTAAGGAGACTGGCTTTTATTCGAAATGCAATGAGAACGTATTTACAGGTTTTAAAGGAACATTCTTTAGGATGGAGGAGAAAGAAGTAACATGAGACAAGCAAGGTAAAGACCTGTTAATATTATGTCATTTGCCTCAGCCTATTTGGGGTCAAAAGACTAATAGGCCCTCCCTTTTAGCTATGTAGGGCTGTGTCCTCTGGGGTTCCCCTATTGTTCCTGGGATAGAGAAGCCAAAAGTTTTGCTGAATGAACACAGGAATGCAAAGCATTTTTTATGACCCTTAGCTCTAGGGCTAGCATTTGGCACACCTCCAAGGGGCCTCGTTCACAAAGAGGTCGTGAGCACCACCTCTCAGAGTTTGCAGAGCAGGCATAGGTGGTCCCTGCTTGGCTTCTCAACGTTGTCATTCTGGATTATTCTTACAGGTCAATGCTCTGCCCCTACGTTTATTCTTTGTTACAAACCCAACATGTATCTTATACATGTCTTTAAAAATATAATTAAATGGATCATAGACCTTACAAAGTCAATGAAATAAAGGTCAGTGAGAGGCTATGAAAAGAAAACTGACTAAAGCCAATTTTTTTTAATTACAAAAAAATCCCAACATTATTGATTTTTGAAAATTGATTCCTCATCGTTTATTTGCTTTGAAAACAAAAGCACATGTGAAAATATTGTATAATCAGTATTGTTCTTCTATTAAAATCCATGGGGCCTATGAAGAAAAATAAACAACAATTTCATTGAGGGAATAAGAGTAAAAATTAATAAAGCCACTGTTTTCCTTACATACAAAAATCCCTTAGTCATCTCAGGAATGGTTTTGAAAGGAAATTAGAAATAACATTCTAAGGTCAAAATCCTGGCTACAGTAATATCAACGAGAAGAACACTTTTGGTAAGAACCTGATTGAAGTCTAAGAATCATTCTTTGTAATGGTCCACAGAGGATGCCAAAAAGTAACTCAGATCAAAATTTAACCCCAAAGAGCATCTCATGATTTCATATGTCAGTTAAAAGGTTAATTCTCCCTTTAGAAGGAAGCCTTATGGGCTGAAGCATATCCAAGAGTCAAGACATCACACTAGGTCGGAGCGTGGCTTCTGTAGGTGCTCAAATGCCACCTCGGAACCTCTGCAGCCCCCTATCGATCCAGCCAGAAGTCATCCCTTCCTCCTCTGTGCTCTGACTGCACTCTGTGCAACAGAAACACACCCCCAGATGCCCACAACTGAGGGCCTCGCCGGCTGTCTTGCTCCTCTTGTTGAAGGCTAGCTCTAAAGTCAGGAATCTCCCTTCATGTTTCCTGAATCCACAGCATAGCTGTTCAAATGTCTGAGTTAAAAAATGAGCGTGAGTGTTTACGGTGATCTTATTTTAGGCCATCCTACAGAATCTGATGGAAGGAAGACAAAGAAGCACCAAAAAGAGGGCTCAAGTTAAAATATTTAAAAAAATAAAGGAGAGTTAACAATTGCTTTGAGTCATTCCTACCATAAAACGGAAAGATTACTGCCAGACTCATTAAATAATTTGACTCCTGTTTTATTTACATTTAAGGTCAAATAAGACAAGCTCTTTTTTTTTTTTTTTAAATTACCTTGTTAGAGTAGGGGGACTACAGAAAATGTGTTTTTTGTATCATGCGATGATTAAACCATTTTTCCAGGAACAAACTGAAATTTAAATAAGTGAAAGAAACACAGCATTTTCTACCTTCCCTTCCCCTTCCCCCAAACAATCAACTTATTTTCAATGCTTAAATGTAAAGCATTCTGATTTTAAAGTCCTTTGTGCTCATACTTCAGGTCAGGCCTTATTAGAAGTACTGAATCCAGCTGACTGGAATGCTGAACTTTTACTTGGTCATCAGTCAGGAAGAGCCCATGGAAACTGCTGTGTTCCAAAGGCTCCAAGAAGGGTTTAGCCCTCAAGAATCATCCCAGTATACCCAATAGAGAATATGCTCAATATGGGTACCATTTCTCAAACAGACCATTAAAGTTTATTGTAGGAGAACTCAAAACTTCACAAGAAATCCAGAGATTTGCAAAGGGGAATGCTGGCTCTCAAAGAAAACCGTAACTCCTTTCTTGGAACTGGATGACAGGGAGTTAAAAAATAGGTGAAAGGGCCATAAAGAACCAAAACCCTCTGCACTCTGTTCAGATGGTGCTCTGGTTGTTTGCGGCTCCCACAGTAATTTGTTTTTAGTAAAAGTTACAGGTAGAGACCACGGATGCTTTTTATCTTTTCTTGGCAGGAACAAATAACAGTGAGGTTCTTATTCTAAAAAGTCCACGTACGGGCACCGAAAAACAGCAATAATACAAGGGCACATGAAGCCTTCCCTAAGTCTTGGGAAGCTCTCACACACAATAGCAACCAGCTTAAAAACACAGCAACTAGACTTTTAGAACCAATTTTTACTTTTATATTCCTGGAAAGACTTATTTGTATGTAAGTATTTTAGCCACCCTTATATACAAGTTCCTCTTCAAATACTTTTGCTCTCTCTCTTTATACAACCATCGCACAAATAGAGATCTCGAGCCCTTTTATGCCAGCAAAGTGGTTGAGAAATTGTTTAAAGGAACAAGTAGCACTCTCCAACAACAGTATTTTTGCTTGTTATTGTTGATGGATTTAATTCTAAAGGAAGGGTCAACTCTGCTTTTCATCACTTCATTTCTTTCCATGCCTCTGAATTCAGCTTCTCAAAAAGTTCCGTAGGAGCACAGAGGCCATCAGAAGAAAACCATGTTATATTTTTCCTAGATAATTTTAATGCCAACTCAATGCAGGTTAACATTTATGCTTGAATTTATAAAATACATTGTTTGGAACCATCTGTTGCAGATAGGAAAAACCAGGTTTCTGTAACAAAAGGAAAGTTACCACATCATGTGAGGTCGTCACTGGAGTCTGTGCTTCAGACTGGTCTTTTCGAAGAGACTTTATAATGTTAGACATGTGTCACAAATAAGTCCATTCTACCTCAAACCATCTTAGTGTCAAATCAAGATAGTATAATGCTGTCTCTTACAAGTCTGCTGAAATTTAAGACTTGACTGAACAAATGACAGAAACAAGTCGCTTTTATAGTGTAACTTTCTGTCAAAGACTATCCATAAAATCACATGTAGAAAAAAATTTTTTAAATTTGTCTACAGCAGTGCAAACACTAGACTACTAGCCAAAAGGTCGACAGTTCGAGCCCACCCAGTGGCACACCGGAAGGTAGGCCTGGCAATCTGCTTCCAAAAGTCACCCTATGGAGTACAGTTCTACTCTGCATACGTGGGGTTGTCAAGAGTCAGAATCGACTTGATGGCAACCAACAACAGTAACAAGAGCAGTGCAATATTTAAAAAGACTGATGTTGTAACATTTTTGGGGATGCTAGCAACTTGAGAGCTTCCTAGTCAGACACGAAAGGTGATGTAAAGTCAGCCCTGATGTATGTTTAAGCAGGCCTAATTTTTAAATGGTTGGCATCCCTGACTCCAGACAGGCTAATTTAGCAAATCAGTTTAAAACATTCCATCTTTACTGTTGCTTATCATTGAAAAAAAATTATAGAGGGCCCCTTTGTGTAGAAAATAAAGCATCTTACCAATGCAGTTGATATCATGGCAACTGTACTAGGCTAGAAGACGAGATATGTGGGTTCCAGGTCAGTCTCACACTAATTTGCTGTCCAAATTTGGTAATGTCACCAATTTGTTCTGGGCCTCAATTTTCTCATCAGTAACATGAGATATTCCGGTGTAGGTCAATATAAGGTCTTTTCCACATCTAAAATAACACTTAAATATATCTGAGACGAGCAGAAAGAGTGGTACAGACACCAGGTTGCCTGGCTATCTGGAAGGCACGATTCTGCCCCAAGTGCAGAAGGGCATTTCATGTTTGCGGCACAATGACAAACAGACTCAAGTTAGTAATGAATGGGCCAGCATGGCTGAAGCTAAGGGTGGGGAACTGACAGGAGATGCAGCTGCAGAGCCAGACCCTAGGGAGACTTGAAGACAGAAGCCAATGTTATCTTGGTATCTACCCCAGCTCCATGAGAGCACAGCCAGTGTACCCTTCTTCCTAAGCTCTGTTCCCTGGGCAATCTTCCAATATAAACTTGCTGATTTACTTCAGACAACCACGACCTGATAGGACAGCAGAAAGAGGAACATCTGACCTTTTCACTATATTTTACCTACCAAGTTGCATTTATATAACTTGCTGCTTTTACCCAGAGTATTGCCAAGATGGAGGGAAGACCTGGAAAAAACCACATATCTCTGTTGCAGTGTTTTATTCAACAGGGATTTCTTACTTAAGGAAAGGTACTCCTGATGTGGAAAGAGACATCGGACCACCTACCGGATGATGGTCCACCTGTGGGTTGGGAGGGAGGCAGTTATCATTGGAGACAGGCTCGGAAGCACCTCATTCATGCACCACAGATTCTTTCGACTTTCACTGTATTTTTCTCCCTACTTCCTGAGCTCTGGAGTCCTCAGATGGTACAAATGGTTAAAGTGCTCAATAGCTTACCAAAAGGTTGGAGGTTCAAGTCTACCCAGAGGCATCTTGGAAGAAAGGCTTGGTGATCAACTTCCGAAAAATCAGCCATTGAAAATCCAGTGGAGCACAGTTCTATTCTCATATGCATGGAGTTGCCATGAGTCAGAATCAACTCCACAGAACTGGCTTTTTTTTTTTTTTTTTCCTTGAGCTCCAGAATGGGGCACCCCATATTACCTCAGCCAACTTCTCTGGTTTGCCAAACCTTAAGGAATAAGGTTCATTTAACTTGGATCCACAATCGATACCCATGAAAGCAGCGGTCAAGAAATCAAATGATGTATTGTATTGGGCAAATCTGCTGCAAAAGATCTCTTTAAAGTGTTGAAAAGTAAAGATGTCACTTTGAGGATGAAAATGTACCTGACCCAAGCCATGGTGTTTTCCATCACCTCATTTGCATGAGAAAGCTGGACAATGAATATAGAAGACCGAAGAAGAATTGATGCCTTTGAATTATGGTATTGGCGAAGAATGCTGAATATACCATGGACTGCCAGAAGAACGAACAAATCTATTTTGGAAGAAGTACAGCCAGAATGCTCCGCAGAATTAAGGATGGTGAGATGCATCTCACATACTTTGGACATGTTATCAGGAGGGACCAGTCCCTGGAAAAGGACATCTTGCTTGGTAAAATAGAGGGTCAGTGAAAAAGAGGAAGACCCTCCACAAGACGGATTGACATAGTGGCTGCAACAATGGGCTCAAACATAGCAACGATTGTGAGGATGGCACAGGACCGGGCAGTGTTCCATTCTGTTACATACATAGAGTCGATATGAGTTGGAAATGACTTGATAGCATCTAACAACAACAGCAACAAGGAATAAAGGAGCAAATGCCAAAACCACAACCAGCTAGGGGTTTTACCACCTCTTTTTTTTATAGCTGAGGGAAACCCTGGTGGAGTAGTGGTTCAGTGCTACAGCTGCTAACCAAGGGGTCAGCAGTTCAAATCCGCCAGGCACTCCTTTGAAACTCTATGGGGCAGTTCTACTCTGTCCTACAGGGTTGAGTTGGAATCGACTTGATGGCAGTGGGTTTGGTTTGGTTTGGTTTTTGGTTATAGCTAAGAGCAACAAGGGCCTTTCCCCAGTGACCTGTGCTGGTGCCTTGAAGGAACTGAGAAAAATGGTCCAGCAAAAAGAAAGTCCAGCCCAGCCCTGACATCACACACAGCCCCAGATTATGACAGATTCACATTTCTAAATCTGACTTTACGTCAAATTTGTATGTAGGTTGGAACAGTTAGGTATGGTTCGTATCTAACATCAGTTAGCCAAATGTTTGTTTTAGTATATAGTATAAAGTATACCCTTCTATGCATAAAAAAATTAAAGAAACACTAAAACGTCTTTAAGATAATACAGTAATAATAATAGTGTTTTGATGTGTATCGCAAAGTAGCGCCCTTGTTATGAACCATTGTATGTACCTTGAATTTTTAATATAATAGGCATTATGGGGGTTGGTTCATAAGTATCAGTATATACAGACGTTCCTAACCCAAGGACTGCCTGTAATTATTACATTAAATCATTAAAGCCTTGACTCAGACAGGAAGAAAAGGTCTGGTTCTGCTTTACCTAAAGCTTTCTTTTTTAGGGACATAGAATCACAGGAAAAAATGGACTAAGGGGAATTTTGACTGGCAGGGATACAAGCATAAAGGACTGTGACTTATTTAAGTAGCTTGCAATGGGCACACAGATTGTACTCTAAATCATTCTGAGTCCAGACTTGAAGTCTGGAACACATTTCCCCATAGACATAGCATTATAAGGATAAATAGGTTCCCAAATCACCCACATCTGTCTATTTAACTTGGGCACTAAGTTCCACAGGGCCTGTCCTCCTGGATACAACCTCATTATTCCACCCGCTGTCTATGCCAAGAATGTGGAAGCCATTCTTGGCACTCCATCATTAAGCCACTTGTTCTCCATCCTCGTCCCCATGGTTGTGTCTGAGTCCTAAACAGAGAGGAATGGAAAGCAGAAGGGAATTTTTAACAGGTTAATTTTCCCTTAAAACTCCCTGAGATATTAGAAACATCTTTCCCAGTTCTGCACAGAATATAGTATGGCTCTGGTATACTACATATGAAGGAACCATGGTGGTGCAACAGTTAAGTACTCGGTTGCTAACCAAAAAGGCTGGCAGTTTGAACCCACCCAGAGACTCTGCTGGAGAAAGACCTGGTGATCTGCTCCCACAAAGATTGCAGCGGAAAAAACCCTATGGGGGCAGTCTTGCTATGTCTTATAGGGTCTCTATGAGTCAGAATCGACTCAACGACACACAACAACAACTGGCACATTGAGGCTTTAAAGAACAAAGCACCAGTTGCCCCAGGGCAGGCTCTGGTGCATGAGTGATTCTGGATGGCAATGTCACTGGATTGCAGGCATCTCCGGTCATGAAGACCCCAGCAACTCAGAACAGAGATGAAGACAACACCACTGCTGTTTATAACAGGAGACACCCTTCCCTCACCAAGGGACTAAGAAACAACTAGGTGAACCTAATAAAAGGACGGACAGTCTGCAATAGTACATAGGGATAAGAGCCAAGGATTGGCAGAGTATACTCAGAACCATGTTTTATTTAGAAAATAAAAAGAATGCCACAATCAAGTTGTAGTTTACTACAACAAGCCCACTTTAAAGAGCACTGCTGGCTGCTTGCCCGGCACCTATTCTCTCCTTCTCTTTTTCCAACTCTCTTAGTAACCTAGTGGTGCTGTTAACAACAAAAAAATCACAGATGGGTGGCTTTAAAGAACAGAAATCAATTTTCTCAATGTTCAGGAAGCCAAAAGTCTGAATTCAGGGCATGGTTCTAGGGGGAGGTCCTTCCTTGTCTATTTAAGCTTGTAGCTGTGGCAATCCTTGGAGCTCCTGGGCTTGTAGACGCATCTACTGTGTGTACCTGTCTTCTTATGGTGTCTTCTCCCTGTGTGTCTGTGTCTATTCTGCTCTTTTTGTAACTTGTGAATGATTAGGTTTAGGACCCACCCTACTTTGATATGACCTCATTAACGTAACAAGGGAAACCCCTATTTCCAAACAGATCAAATTTACAAGTATAGGGGATACAATTCAATCTATAACACCAATGAACCTTGTTTTGTGGAGTTTTCTATCTCCTCACCCTTGTACTCAGTCACATGGTTTAGGAGCAGCTGACGCCATGCCAGCTGTACAGGTGGATCTTGATTAATCTAAGCCAAGAAGCACATGGCATTCCTTAGTACTGTTATTTGTCTCCATTATGTTAATGGTATCATCAGACTGAAAGAAGGGACTTCCATTATATGGCTCGGGAGAGATTTCTCTTTCTCCTGGTGCATTCAGACAAGGGAATCTGTTACTCCGTTTGTGTTTGGCAGCCATCTTGGACCATTTAGGGAAGCCCTCCTGAGGAAGAAGCCAACACCGAGAATGGCAGAGCAGAAAGATGGAGAGAAACTCACTCTTGGGTGCCATTTCTGAGTCACACAATAAATTTGAAAGGCTACTCACCCTCAAGAGTACGTATGTAATCTCTTTTTTTCTTAGCAAGTTTGAGGATGCGTTTCTATCACAGCTGAACGCGGTCTATCTGATAAAGCACCAGAAAGCACGAAAACGGGGTGCGGGGTGGGGAGCATGAGATAAATGATGTAATAAACGTGAACATACTTCCAATGTTAAGATAGTTCTTTCTTCCTGAACATATACTCGCCTGTTAAAATAAAAGTTCTTTAGGATATAAGTTTTGTCTTGGGTTTCTAATTTATTACAAATGTAAGATACGATATGTTTACCTTTTGCTTCAAATTTTCTACTTGTGAACCACATTTTCCTGAATCCAGGGACCATATTATTTAATGCACTTACTCATTGGAAAGCTATCTGAGTTACTGTTGAATACACAAGAATAAGCAAAACTAAATAACTTGCCTTTCAGTTTAAAACCTGGTGGGAGGAGAGATAATTAATTCTCTCTCTACAGAAATATAAACATTTGATATTTAAAATTGGTGCTCCCAAAGCACGGATGATTTATTTGTAGGTCTGAATGAACTTCCCAGAAGTAGTTGGAAATAATTAGAAGAAAAAAGTTTTCTTGGCTGTCTTTCAAGATGGTCAGAAGAACAAGCATGGAGGAAGAAAAATAATGCGTGCAATCTCTCACAGTAGGTCAGCAGGCCAAGTAACAAACCCCTTACCATCTGTTTTTCATATTCTGCAGTGACCCCATGAGGCCATAAGCATTTTCGTAAGTGTTTAAAGGTTCTCAGATAAGAAATAGCATGTTCATAAAAACTCATAAACATGGACAGGTTTCTAATTTTATTTTGTGTCTAAGAAACACATAGTTGAGACTGGTCTATAGGTGTACAAAGTAGAAGAACAGGTCATTGAGTTCCAAAGGAAAAAGCTCTACATCCGAACAAGAACCCGGCAATTTACTATCTTCTTGGGCTCACTCAACTCTATAAGTGCTGGCAGAATCAATTTAAAAATGGACCCTGATCCAAAAGACTCTTGGTAAGACAGTTGTTTATTTCTACAGGAAAATATGTTCCAGGTTCCAATGGCATCTATGATTCCCAGCCTTGCCTATAACAGCTCTTTAACTCATAACGTTCCTCCAACATAGGATCTAACCATAGGTTATCAATGTTTTTATAGAAGATAGTGTCCAAGATACCGGGGTAACCATGGTCAGGGCAGATTGGGAGTTGCAAGGGAGAAGGGAAAGGTAAAAATTCCTTATTCCTCTCTTCTTCTCTCCTTCAACTTAACACTATCCACAAATAGTAAATTCTCACCTTGGGAGCACAATTCCTCCACCTGCCCAAGAGGTTATACTGGCCACTGTTCTTATTCTTACCTCATCCTCCTCTCATGATCCTAGGCCCTTTCTTATTTTTCATTTCAAAGCATTTCAACTCAGCTCTTACCACAAAATAAAGATGCCTAGGTCACAAGAGTTTCAAAATTAAAACTGGGACAATCTATAAAATCTTAAAGTGCTTTTATTATACCTTAGATGTTGAAGCTCTCCTGAATCGTTCTCATACGTGGTTACTCATTTCTATGATATTACTATAGTTTTATAGCTAATATCCATATTTCTAAACCCCAATATCAGGATACTTGACTTAATAAAAAATGTTTATGCCACATTCTCTAGTTGTAAGAAGTACTCTAAGAGATGAGGTTTGTCCACAAATATTGGAATTTAAATCATTTATGGGAACACTAAGAGAGAATTTGGTAATCGGAGCTGGCCCCTCAAGTTGCCTGAATATAGTTCAGGTACCAATAAACCAGTTGCTGTAAATTCCAACTCATGGAGACTCCATGTGTGTCAGAGTAGAACTGTGCTCTATAGGTTTTCAATGGCTGTAATCTTTTGGAAGTTGATTGCCAGGCATTTCTCCTCAGGTGTCTCGGGTTGACTCAAACCTCTAAGTTTTGGTTAGCAGCCAAGCACATTAACCATCTGCATTACTCAGGTACAGCGTGGGTTAAATAGGGTCTGTTTGCCTGAGGACTCACCATGAATAGCTGTACGTCTAATGAGGAAAAAATACACTTCAACAAATGTTCTTCAAATGAACTTCTGGAGAACCACTAGGCTTAAATTAAAGACGGCCTGCACGTGGCCTACGCTGTGTGCGCACTTGGTTTGACTCGCTGAAGCCTTGTTACTTCATTACAGAGTCCTAGTTTTGAATGTTACAAATATTCTTTGAAAATGGACCTGGAATTTTCATACTTACCTTTCAGAAGGCACTTGTGCCGGGAGACAGACTTTGCTGGGTTCCAGTGGTGGTCAGCACCACAGCATCCTGGACCTCTGCACCCCCCGTGGCTTTATCGGCATCATCACTCAGACAAATGGCGAGACTGAAGGCACAAGGCAAAGAATCCACTCCTGAGCTCCTGCATTCCACAGGAGGGCACCTTTCCACAGGTGGCAATCTGGTTTCAAACCATTCACTCCCTTTCCTTGACCTGAGGGAGAACAATGGCATTGCCCCAAGAATGGGCTCTTTCAAAGGGCTGCATGCCATAGCACAAGGGAACAGCTTCAAGCCTGGCAGCTCAAGAAGGCTTCTTTTTTTTTCCCTTTGATATGTTTTCAACAAATAACTTTTTATAGGCAAAACAGTGTCAAAATTAATGATATGAATTTGTTTAGAAACTCACTTTGTACAAATGCATGTAAATGTGACTTTAGGGTGAAACACACATCTTGGCAGGTGAAACCTTGACCACGACTTGTTTCAAACTATTTATCATCCACTAATCCCCATATTTTGTTTTTAATCCCCATATTGGGACCCTGGTGGCAAAGTGGTTAAGTGATATGGCTGTTAACCAAAAGGCTGGCAGTTTGAATCCACCAGCTGCTCCTTGGAAATCCCATAGCGCAGTTCTACTCTGTTCGATAGGGTCACTATGAGTTGGACCTGACAGCAACGGATTTAATCCCCATATTGGAGCCTTGGTGGCACAGTGGTTAAGAGCTCAGCTGCTAACCAAAAAGGCTGGCTGTTCATATCCACCAGCTGCTCCTTGGAAACCCTAGGGGGCAGTTCTCCTCTGTCCTACAGGGTTACCATGAATAGGAACCGACTTGACAGCAATGGGTTTTTTTTTTTTTTTTAAATCCCCATATCATTTAATGAGGGGCTTTAAACCCTGAGGGGTATTAATGTTGGAGAAGGGATAAAGTCTAAACTTCACCTCCTCAGTTAGAATTATAAAGCATGGAGTTTTAAAAACCAGACCTGAATATGGGGTGATTAAATAAAACAAAAAAGCCCAATAGTCAATAAAACTATTATTTCAGTTTTAAAAGTGCCACCATGTTTTTATTTCTAAAAAAATCTTCTATGACTCCTGCTCAGGTATATCTTCACGGCGCCATCCACGCCACCAGACGTTCCTGAGGGAAACTAGGTGGGGTGAGGGATTTTTTTCTGGATTCAAGAGAGAAAAATGAAAATCTACCCAGGAAAAAATGTAAGCCTGGAAAATAACAATTAAGAAAAAAAGGAAAATATTTTCTAACGTAGAGGCGTTGTCAGCTGCCGTAGAGTTGACCCCCAACTCATGGTGACTTCGTGTACAACAGGATTGGACCACCGTGATTCAGAGGGCTTTCACTGGCTGATTTTCAGAAGTAGGTTGCCAGGCCTTTCTTCCTAGTCTGTCTTACTCTGGGAGCTCCACTGAGGCCTGTTCAGCCTCGTAGCAACACGCAAGCCTCCACTGACAGATGGGTGGTAGTTGCACGTTAGGAGCATTGGCTGGGGATCAAACCTAGGTCTCCTGCATGGAAGGTGAGAATTCCACCCCCGAACCACCACTGCCCTCTATTAAGAGTTACTTTAATAACATAAACATACCTAAAGACAGGCCTGAAGATTAACCAGGGTTTAAAAGACAGTTTTATCAGAAATACTGGAGGGCAAAATTTCTCAGAGTTTTTAAAATTTCCTCTGCAATACTTTTCACGTTCAGAATGATGAACAAAGAAATCTGGGCTAAACCAGCTAAATTTATATACCAGCCTATGAACTTTCTGTACTTAAAACCAACTCAGCTTATTTTGTTTACGAAAGCCTGTGAAATTTCTTCATTTCAAATCAACAAGGTTTAGGAATAGTTACGTATGAGGCACCAGGCTCTGCAGCATGGGTAAAATCCAGTCCTGTCCTCAATGACTGGGGTCCTTGAGAGCAGGCATTAATAACACTCAAGAAAAACAACTATGTAGCCATTTCTAGAAGGATTTTTAAAACCACAACTGTGGTCAAAGGCAATACATAATTAAAGCAGCTACATGAATTGTTCAGAGGCTAACTGATACAGCAACTTAAAGGAGGGGGCAGATAAAATCAGGCTGGAGTAATTTAAAAAGGAGGAGGAATTTGAACTGAGTTTAAAAGGACAGATAAAGCTTTGATAATATTTTTACTGCTGCTGCTGTATGGCTCCATTTGAGAGCATGCCAAGGCCAGGCATGCACTCAGGTGGGTCCTGTATACGCACTCTAACACTCCCAACTCAAGTGCAGTGAGTTTATCATCATGATTTTACAGATGAGGATGTTAAATAACATGCCCAAGGTCTCCCAGTTAGGAATGAGTCATGATTCCTGCTGATCCTCAAAGCCCACCCTCACCCTGTTTCTCCAGGAAGGGGCACAGAAAGTTCTGGGCAGTCACACAACTTTAACTTTTCCCAGAAGTAGAAAAAATCAGATAAGCTTGGGGGAGATGGTACAAAATAATACTATTCTAGTACAATTGACTTAAAGATGAAAAGAAAACAGGTTGGCTGTCACACAGCCTTTACAGAGCAAGCAACAACGTACTGGGAATTTTAGGCCAGACACATGACAGCATCAACCCAGCACTCTGGGAGGATCAGAGAAGGAGGACTCAGTCCTTCAGACCTGGAGGGATGGCACTGGAGTGAGCACCAGGGTTGGGCTGCAAGGGGCACCTCACGGCAGTGAAGGAACACTGGACTTGGAGTGGCACTTGGTTATTTATACCTAGTCTCTTTCAAAAACTACTAGTTGTATGACTATGAAATTACATAAGTTTCTGGGGGCTTCAGTCTTCTCACCGTGAAGTCCAGTTAATAACTACACAAGGCTGAAAGAATTAAATGGAGAAAAAGCATACAGTGTGTTGTTGTTGTTAGCTGCCCCTGAGTCGACTCTGACTCCTGGCAACCTCATGTACAACAGAATGAAACACTTCCTGGCCCTGCATCATCCCCATGATCACTGGCACGTCAGAGCCCCTCCTTGTGGCTATTGTGCCAATCCGTCTCACCGAGGGGCTCCCACTCCCTCATTGCCCCTCTACGTCACCAAGCATGATGTCATCCTCTAGTCATTGGTCCCTCCTGATGATGTGTCCAAAGCAAGCAATTCAGCCAATGTCCTGTTGTGATCCATAAGATTTTGACTGGCTGATTTTCAAAGTAGATCACCAAATCTTTTTTCCTAGTCTGTCTTGGACTGGAAGCACCGCTGAAGCCTGTCTACCGTGGGTGATCTGGCTGGGATTTGAAATACGATCGGCAGAGCTTCCAGCATCACAGCAACACGCAAACCACCAAAGTATGACAAACGGATGGATGGATGGCAGATATAATGTGTACCTTTGATAAACACTCAAATGTTAATTTTTTTCTTTACTCAAGTAAAGTGGTGGCAATGAAAATGGAAAAGAAAGGCTGAGCCACAAAGTGAGGTAATTTAGTGAGATTCAGCGACAAACTGAATACTGGGGGCAGGGTGAGGTGGGAAGGAGGAGGGGAAAGAGAAGCCAAATAGGCCCCTGAAACCATAAGCCAGCACAGGAATAGCTTCATGGCCTGAAATAGGAGCACGATGACATAGAGGTGAATTTAATATTCAGTGACCTTAGTAGTGACAGGGAGGTTCCCAGTCGAAACACCCAGTTGGAAAGGAGACATGGGGCTTAGGAAAAAAAGAAAACCAGAGGGAAATGATGGGGCAACCGTTTGACTAAAAGCCAGTTGCTGTAATATCCCATTTATGAGGACCTAGGAGATGGCTGAGTTTCATTTTTCTTTGAATGACTGTACTCTAGAAATCAAAGGAATAAATACGAAGTTACAATAGTTTAAGAAACTAGACCTCACTTTTTTTTTAGGACAAAGAATATTAAAAGAAAATACTTAATACAGAACTTAAAATTAATTGCAACCCTGTCTCTATTTTAAAACACAATGCTTGTATTAACACCCTATTTAACTCATAAAAAGCCTTTATCGCAGACGTACTTTTCCTCCAGAGCAGGCTCTCCTTATAGCCGAGGACAGGCATGACGGTGAAAGGCAATAAGGCCCAGGCTTCTAAAAGTATGCGTACCCTGGAAAATGCAATTGAAGTGGCAATAGTTGGGATATGGGGTGAGACAGAGAGAAAGGGGACAGGAAGAGGGGGAGCTGATACTGGCTTTAGTTCAGTCAACAGGAATTCAGGCCTTGATGGATAATTCCATTCTACTGATTTCTTAAGTTTGGTGAACCTGGTTCAATGTTTCCACAAGTTTCTCAAATATAACAATAACTGTCTGTTCCAGACATTGGATTCATTGTCTACCACTGCTGAAAACAGATCTGGCACCATTGATTGTATTTGGGTCTTTTGACATTTTACGAGACGGCCTTTTAGTCCCTACTAGAATGTTCCCTGAGCAAGACCTGGCAGGTGTGTCCACGGTTCACCATCAGCTGTGGATGTTAAAAACACAAAACTTTCAGTAATCCTCCAACATGATCCCATACCTCAGGGGGATATGACACTTTATCTGGCTTTTAAAATACAACAATTTCCTGGCATCTAGCTATATAGTAAGTGAACAATTTTGAACCTTCGTGTGTCTAAAACATAGCCTTGGAATACATAAAGGAAAAAGTAGATAGAACCAAAAGAAAAAATTGGCAGTCCATGAACACAATGAAAGTTCTAAAACAGCTCACTCAGAAAATGACAAGTGACACAGAGAAGAAGTAAAAATATTGACTGGAATACAATAAAACAATTTGGGTTTAATTGGTACCTCTGCACCTAACCAACAGAAAATCATTTCAAAGACACAGAACATTCACAAGTAAACAAATATGTCAGCTTTATCTTTTCTTATCTAACTCCTTTGGTCCTTTAAATTTCTGATTTTGCTTTTGTCACATGCTGCTTTGCAGAAGGGCAAACTGTAGACATGTTCTACCTTCTCTTACTTAGTTCATAGGCTCTCCAAGGACAGAAGCCTTGTCGCCTTAACTTTGTATCCCTCGCAATACTTAGCTCCATGCTTTATACAAAGTAGGCATTCCATTCATTCGGAGAATGACCATCCTGAAACAGTTCACTTTTACCAAACAATTGTCATCAACACCAATTTATACTGTGTAATGATGTAAATTTTTTTTTTTTTTAATGATGTGTTACCGCTTTTCCGATAATGCACTGCATAAGGAGCTCATCAGAATCCAGCAGAATTTGAAATAGTGAATGTCATTCTTTGCCAATCCTTGAGCCAGTGTCTTAGCTAAATGCTTCCTGATGCCCCACAAGTTGTATACAAGGAACTTCCAGGTCAGTCTGAGGGGAGAGCAAAAGGCAAGGAACTCTCTATACTAGCCAACATGAGGGCTGGCTCCATTACTGGTTACCTGGTGCCATGTGTGGAGCTACTGTAGAGAGCTTTGCTCTCCAAATGCCCTCTCTCTGAGCATCTCCTACATGCCTAAGTCCCAACTATGCCATCGATCTGTCCATGATTCTATCTCCAATGTCTATATTTGTGCTAGCTACTTACCTTTCTATAAAACCAAAACCAAACCTGTTGCCGTCAAGTCGGTTCCTGCTCATGGCAATCTCATGTGGTAGAGTAAAACTGTGCTGCACAGGGTTTTCTTGGCTATCATCTTTACAGAAGCAGATCTCCAGGCCTTTCTTCCATGGCACTGCTGGGTGGGTCTGAACCACGGTTGAGTGCAAACCATTTACACCACCCACCCAGGGACCTTCTCTCTTCTGTACTTAACCTTAAATCTGCATTTACCAAACTCTCATCCACAGAACACTATAATAATAATAATAATAATAATAATAATAATAAGTTAATAAAATTAGAAGGTAGGGTGTAGGGCAAGGACAGGAGATGGTATTCTGTGCTTAAATAACTTTGGGAAACCCTGCCTAGAGCACCTCCGATTGGAGACACACAGTTCACTGTAGCACAGTAAAGGCTCTGCAGAAACAGGGACTACCCTTGCTTAAATCCCAGACTTACTTAACCACGAAGCCCCCTTCCCCCCTCCTTGTTTTTGACAGAAACCTATCACCATAATTCCACAAAGCTGAGGACATGCTGTTCCAAGAATCCCCTAATTCTCAATGCCAGGAACAGGAACTAGTTCCGCATTCCAAAGGTCATCTCTTTATAAGAAAACAAGTTTTGTTTTGTTTTTTTTTTAACTGATATCCTTTGTCTCTCAAGAGTGGTTGGAGACCCCCTCCTACCCTTCCCCAGCTATAACCGAAGGGTCTACAATGAGGAAGTCTCCCCTGCACAAGGGGTGCCCACTGTCTATACCAGCTGAGAGTATGCAAACTTCCAGTAGGCAGTTTTTAATAGGAAGGAGAGAGAGTCCAATCCGTACCTCTTTCTGAACGCTGACATTTTGTGCTGAATTTTTGTAACCACTGTATTTAGTCTGTATAACACTTTTAATCTTTAATTATATATTTTTAAAAATCATTGTCATGACCCCACTGTGTCAGGAGATAATCGGGAGGCTCTGCAAAGGAAAAAGCTGGAGGGACGCACTTAAGCGACTTTTGAAAGCTCACACAACGCATTAAGTCTACGCCCTCCAGTGTTCTGCCAAGACTGCGGCCCGATGGCTATGTCATTACCAACGTCTAGGTCAATACAGCAAGTTACTTATTCATAATGTGAATCATTGATGCTGTAGCCGCAGATCACTCTATTAGCTGCCTTCCAATCAACCCACCAGCCCCAAGTAAGAGGCTCACAGGGCACTGGGGACACGGCAGCAAGGTCACAGCCCCAAGTAAGAGGCTCACAGGGCACTGGGGACACGGCAGCAAGGTCATCTACAAGACACAAGAAGGGGTATCTATTTCCTCACCAGCATGGCTTTGTTGTATTGAGTCTTAGGATAAGATGCCACTACATTCCAATCTCACAAAGCCTTCAGCTTCAAGACTATGTTTTTGAAGCACCACAAAAACAGTCACGGAGCCAGAGGAGCTTGGCGTGTGGTCCTTGTGTAACTGCTCCTGAAGGGCAGTAAACAGGCCTCTGAGAGGACTGGGTAAACCTGAGAATGGTGCTTAGCCTCTAGAGAAGAGCAGGCCCACGTAGCAGGGCCGTGAGGCACCCTGGATCACAGCGTACTGCTACACATTGTAATGGAAAAATCTAGTGGGGAAAACACCATTTTTAAGCTTGGAGATCTCCACTAAAAAGCATACTGCTATCTTCTTACTGGAGTCCTGGTGGCGTAGTGGTTAAGAGCTCAACTACTAACCAAAAGGTCAGCAGTTTGAATCTACCAGCCACTCCTTGGAAACCCTAAAGGGCAGTTCTACTCCGTCCTATAGGGTTGCTACGAGTTGGAATCAACTCGACTGCAATGGATTTGGTTTTTGGTTTCATCTTCTTACCAAGGAGTCCTAGTGGTGCAATGGTTAAGCACTCAGCTGCTAACCAAAAGGTCAGCGATTCAAACTCACCCAGAGGCTCTGTAAGAGAAAGACCTGGCGATCTGCTCCTGTAAAGGTTACAGCCAAGAAAACCCTATGGGACAATTCTACTTGGTCACATGGGGTTGTTATGAGTCGAAGTCAACTCAATGGCACCTAATAACAATAATCTCCTCGCCCAGGAAGAAAGGCTTGACTCTACTGAAAATTAGTGAAAATCTTAGGGATCACAACAGACGGGGCAGCACTTTGTTCTGTTGTGTGTGGGGTCTCCATGAGTGGGGTCCGGCTGTATGGGCAGCTAACAACAATGCCCTCACCTGGCTCTACAATGTGGGGTCTCTGAAAAAGCTAGCGAGGACAGTAAAAATCAGGACGCCCTCATAGTCCAGCACATGGTGTGTCTCTTGGAGCACAGAAACGGTATCTTCCAGCTCTTCGGGCAGCTCTAAGCTTTACACTCCCAGCAGCAGCTCGGCCCTGAGATACTTTTATCAAAGAACCAAACCAAAGGAAAAAAAAAACCACCAAACTCACTGCCACTGAGTCGATTCTGACACAGCAACCCCATAGGGCTTCCAAGGCTGTAAATCTCCACGGAAGCAGACTGCCACATCTTTCTCCCTTGGAGCCGCTGGTGGTTTTGAACTGTAGACTCTTCAGTTAGCAGTTGATCCCTTTAACCACTGCTACACCAGGGCTCCTTCATCAAAGAACAGGGGTAGGTAAACCCTGGACAAGAGGGCACAGAGACTAAAACGGGGAAATTTTATTCAGAAACAGTTATGTACATATGAGTACCACCACTCACCTGTCAGTCTGTCATACTTTGGCGGCTTGTGTGTTGCTGTGATGCTGAACAGGTTTCAATGGAGCTTCCAGACTATGATGGACTAGGAAGAAAGGCCTGGCAATCAACTTCCAAAAATTAGCCAATGAAAACTCTATGGGCCACTATAGAATATTTTCTGATATAATGCTGAAAGGTGAGTCCCCTAGACCTGAAGGTACTCAAAATATACAGTGGGCAAAATAATTCTATTATGAAAACATTCTGCATCCCACTTTGAAATGTGGCGTCTGGGGTCTTAAATGCTAACAAGCGGCCATCTAAGATGCATCAATTGGTCTCAACCCACCTGGAGCAAAGGAGAACGAAGAACACCAAGGTCACACGACAACTAAGTGCCCAAGAGACAGAGAGGGCCACATGAACCAGAGACCTACATCATCCTGAGACCAGAAGAACTAGTTGGTGGCCGGCCACAATCGATGACTGCCCTCACAGGGAGCACAATAGAGAACCCCTGAGGGAGCAGGAGATCAGTGGGATGCAGACCCCAAATTCTCATAAAAAGACCATACTTAATGGTCTGGATGTGACTAGAGGAATCCCGGCAGTCACGGTCCCCAAATCTTCTGTTGGCCCAGGACAGGAACCATCCCCGAAGACAACTCATCAGACATGAAAGGAATTGGTCAGTGGGTGGGAGAGAGATGCTGATGAAGAGTGAGCTAATTATATCAGGTGGACACTTGAGATTGTGTCGGCATCTCATGTCTGGAGGGGGGATGGGAGGATAGAGAGAGTGGGATGCTGGCAAAATTGTCACGAAAGGAGAGACTGGAAGGGCTGAATCATTAGGGGGAGAGCAAGTGGGAGTACGGAGTAAGATGTATAAACTTGTATGTGACAGTCTGATTTGATCTGTAAACGTTCACTTGAAGCTCAATAAAAGTTAATAAAAAAAATATATATACAGTGGCTGCCACAATGAACTTGAGCATAGTAATGATTGTGAAGATGCTGCAGGACTGGGCAACATTTTGTTCTGTTGTATGTGGGGGTCACCATGAGTTGGAGCCAGCTCAACATCAACTAATAACACGTACACACACATCATACCAACAACAAAAAAATGCATTCCTAGTTCTTGCATGGTCAATAAAACAAGAGTTTGTGCAAAATAGGTTGTACTTCTTTGATTTTTCACCAAAAAATGTCTGCAGATTAGGATCACCTAATAGTACTGGAGCACTGGTGGCGAAGTGGTTAAGAGTTCAGCTGCTAACCGAAAGGTCTACCAACTAAGGTCAATTAATTCCTTTTGTTTATATCCCCAGTCTTCTGTCTCTCCAGCTAGGGGGAAGGGACCACCACTGGGGAATGTTCTTGCTTTCCTAGCTTAATTTGATTAAGTGGTATCTACTGGCTTTGTGATATCAGACCATACACTGGTCTGCTACCCCAGGGAGGACCGCCCTTATTTATACAGTCTGTGGGTAAATGACTGGTATCTTACATTGATATACCATATACTTTTATGTAAACAAGCCCAGAAATTTTTAGGCATTAGTGTAATTTAAAATAAATTGAGATAATAAAACATGTCAAGAGAAGTTGTTACAACTGATACCTCCAGCAAACCCTACCTGACAGACTATATGACGGTGAGTCACTGAGTGGTGCAAATGATTAACATGCTTGGCTGCTAACCGAAAGCTTGGAGGTTTGAGTCCACCCAGAGGCACCTCAGAAGAAAGGCCTGGTGATCTACTTCCAAAAAATCAGCCACTGAAAACTCTACGGAGCACAGTTCTACTCTGACATATGAGAGGTTGCCAGGAGTCGCAGTGGGTTTGATGTTAACTGGTACTGGATAAAGTTACCAGTCTTAGAAATAGAGGTTCAATAGTTCACCTTCAGTGCACTTCAGAAGTATAACATGACTTTTCTAAAGAAGAAATTAGCTCATTCATTCTTTTATTCTTTCAACAAACATTTGCACTTCTCTTGTACGTCTGGTTTTTTGTAGAGTATATCTCAGTGAACAAAACAAACAGAGATCCTGGCCCTCAGGGAGTGCATATTTTAGTGGGCACCTATTTTGAAAAAGAAGTTCCTCGGACATGCAACATGCTTATCTTAAATCAACAAGTGGCTTTCAGGAGATATTTTTTGAGCACGATTTATATAAACCAAAACCCAGGGCCGTCAAGTCGATTCCGACTCATAGCGACCCTACAGGGCAGAGTAGAACTGCCCCATAGAGTTTCCAAGGAGCGCCTGGTGGATTCCAACTGCTGACCCTTTGGTTAGCAGCTGTAGCACTTAACCACTACGCCACCAGGGTTTCCACAATTTATATAGCTACTGAAATTAAAAGACTAACAAAAATATTTTCTCCAAAATTAGTCATGGCTTCAGAAACAAACAAAAAAAACCCAGATCAGTCAAGGTAACTGAAAACATTATATACTCAGTAGTACAGATGAACAATTACAGATGAAAGAAAATTCTAGACTCTGACAGCAACAAGGAGGCAGGACCAGTCACAGCCCTGATGGAACACACACCTTAGGTAAAACACTTGTCCAAATTGGAGCCAGAGGACCCTGGGTCAAGTCTGCTTCTCCTTTCCTTATTTTCTGTATCATATTACAAAGCAAACAGAACACCAATGAGCCTCTGGAGGGAAAGAATGTTTACTTTATTCGAAGAAAACAGAATGAATAACCAGTTTTCTCACCTAACAATATGTAATTCCTTTCTTTCTTTGTAGATTTAACTATGGGTCTCTCTGATAAGCAGACTTGTTGATGAATTCATGGTATTCACGGCTAAAAAAGAAACATCTACTCTTCTTAAGGAGTCCCTAGGTGGTGCAAACAGCTGCTAACCAAAAGGCTGGTGGTTCGAGTCCACCCAGAAGCACCTCGGAAGAAAGGCCTGCTGATCTGCTTCCAAAAAAATCAGCCATTGAAAACCCTACTCTGAAGCACATGAGGTCACCAGAGGTTAACGTTGACGCTACAGCAACTGGGTTTTTTTCATAAAAAAAAAAAAAAAAGAGTATTCAAATGACCGAATTTCACACACACACACACAAACACACACATACACAGAGTGCCCAACTGTGACCCAGGCAGGGCCGAGTTATGCTTTTGTGGGCCCCTTCATCCATAAAAAATATTCAAAATATTTTATGACTGCACTGGTATAAAGACAAATCTAAGCTAAGCTGGCTTCATTATGATGTCTTCATTATCATCACATTCATTTTTTTCTTCTGCTTTTCAAAGACATTAAAATTACAAGATTTTCATGGATCACTAAGAGTGTCATGGGCCCTGGGCACTGTGCCTAATGGATACGTTGGACAACCTTGATTGTTAACCTACTCGGCATTCGAGTCCTAAGTTAGGCAAAAGAACGTCTGAGACTTTCTTGCCAGTAATGAGAACCTGCGGTAAAAAACCACTGCTTTCCCAGTTAATAAAACACTAATGAACTCTGACACAGCAAAGTAATCTTTACTCCATCAAAAAATGATTCAACTTAGTAATAACTTTAAGTACTCCAAGAAGAATACTTGAGTGTATCAAATACTACTCCAATACAGCATTACTTGTTTGCTAATGAAAAGCAGTGAAACTATAACCTATTGTCCTACTTACGCTTTAATTTTTTTTTTTTTTTTTTACTGTTTTTGGTTAAAACAAGGAAGATCTGATATAAAACTGAAAGTATAAACTTTTGTAAGTATAAAATGAGACCACTACGCTCATTAGTCTAAGTTTCTTCATATCTTCCTACCATTCTAGTAAATACCAGACATGTAATTGAGTAATGTTAGTTCAACATTTCAGGCTTTGACAAATAGTCTATAATGTGGTCAGAGTATGACAAATTCCTTAGCAAAGAAACAGAATAAAGTAATTGCTTGGACCTAAGAAAAAAGCATAGTCCCTTCCTCTGCAATTTATCATTCATTATGGTTTTTCAAGTACCAACGTCACAAAATTGGAATGAGGTTTTAAATAGTGAAGAAGTTAAAACGGACAAACAGAATGTTTCTGACCAATGAAAAACATTTTAAAGATTAACTAAAAGACTAAAAAACTGATTAATACTAGAAGACCAATGGGAAGAATTAACTCCAAATGTATTACGTCATGGTTTGCTTCTGACGCCATTTTTATTCTCTTTGTGTGTTTTTTGAGGTATGCATTTTCTCTCATATTTCATTGTTTGGTTACCATATTTGTTATTCTGTCTTATAAAACGGTTAAAAACAAGAAACTTTTTTTTTTTTTTTTACCTACAGATATAGAGTCTTATCCCCAAAATACCCAACGAACCTAAATTATGATTATAAATGTGTTCATTTTTAACATGTTTCATACTCAAGTAGCAAAAACTGAGAAAACAAAACTCACTTTTATAGTTGAAGCCTTTCCAATGTCTTCACTCATAGACTTCCAACATCAGTCTTCACCTGTAACAGAAACATAAAAAATAAATTGCTTTTTTACTTAAATGTCACTTTTCACTTACTTAAATGGAACATGGATATCAGGGTTAATTTTAACTGTCAAAAGGAGGAACAGATACCAAAAGGCCAGAACTTTCCTAGGAAAGGGCCATATCTGTACTCCTGGTCTCTAATAGTTGCAATAACCATAAGAGTTTAATTAAAGAAAAAAAAAAGATTTATAGGATATGCTGTTAGAAAATTACTGATCTCAATCAACACCCCATCCCTGACATTCTCTTGAAATACTCAGAAAATTCAAAGGAGACGTGAACTTTCAAGAGCACTAAAAACTAAGGAGTTCAATGACTTGCCAGAAGCCAGGAAGAATTTCCACTAGCGGAAGGAGACAGGAAACCGAGGCAGTGAAGCAGAGGAGAGGAATGAGGGCGGACAACTCCGATCAGTCTCAAGCCCAGTATCACAACCTCAGAAACACAAACGCTCCATAGGATGGGAACAATTTTCTAAAGCAACATGGCTACTGTATCCCAGAATTCTTCTCCATGACTGTATCCCATAATTCCTCTCAGTTTCCATCTTTGCAAAGAAGTTGGGGAGTAGAAGTTCTGGTACGATTTGGGGTCATAGTCTTTCTGGTTACTATTTTCAAAAAGAAAGAACCACAGAGTACTTCAGACCATTCTAGAATAAACTTCACTCCTCATTGCAAGGTAATACCCAAAACTAAACCCAGTGCCATCAAGTTAATTCTGACTCATAGCAACCCTATTGGACACAGTAGAATTGCCCCATAGAGTTTTCCAAGGCTTTTATCTTTATGGAAGCAGATTGCCACAGCTTTCTCCTGCAGAGTGGCTGGTGGGTTCAAACCACCAACCTTTCGGTTAGCAGCGGGGTGCTTAACCACTGCGCCACCAGGGCTCCTCAGCAAGGCAATAGCTGACTGCATTTATGGCAAGCAAAGCTATAATGGAAAAAAAAAAAAAAAAAACTACAGAACTGAACTGATAATTTGGCTGGGAGAGAGGAATATGACCCAGCTCCCCAGACCAATATCTAAAACGATACTAATAGGAACCCACTAGAGTAAGATGAGACCCCTCTCCACAAAAAATCCCACCCAGTTTACAGGTAAACAGTATGTTACAGGCTCAAATTTCTCTATTAAAAGGAACACCAAAGACATGTAACCATAACATTCAAGATAGAGTAGGAACCTATTATGAAATAAGTTTACTGTAAGAAAACAGAAGAAAAATTAGAAAACAGGTATTTTCTTTTCTAGATAAAACTGAAAAAAAAAAGATTATGTACAATTGGCTAAGACTAAAAATGATGGATAAGGTATGGAAAGATGGTAAGGAAATAAGAAACTCAACAGCAGGACTATAATCAAACAAAAAGAACAGTAAAAATCAGAAACACTAAATCGATTTGGTGCTTCCTTAAAAAGCTAGAAATAGAACTACCACACAATCCAGCAATCCTACTCCTTGGAATATATCCTAGAGAAATAAGAACTTTTACATGAATAAATATATGCACACCCATGTTCACTGCAGCACTGCTAACAATAGCAAAAAGATGGAAGCAACCAAGGTGCCCATCGATGGATGAACGGATAAATTATGGTATATTCACACAATGGAATACTACGCATCAATAAAGAACAGTGATGAATCCGTGAAACATTTCATAACATGGGGGAATCTGGAAGGCATTATGCTGAGTGAAATTAGTCAGTTGCAAAAGGACAAATATTGTAGGAGACCAACTCTATAAGAACTCAAGAAATAGTTCAAACAGAGAAGAAAATATTCTTTGATGGTTACGAGAGTGGGGAGGGAGTGAGGAAGGGGGGTTTTCACTAATTAGATGGTAGATAAGAACTAATTTAGGTGAAGGGAAAGACAGTACACAATACAGGAGAGGTCAGCACAACTGGACTAAATCAAAGGCAAGGAAGTTCCCTGAATAAACTGAATGCTTCGAAGTCCAGCATAGCAGTGGTGGGGGTTTGAGGACCATGGTTTCAGGGGACATCTAGGTCAAGTGGCATAATAAAATCTATTAAGAAAACATTCTGGATCCCACTTTGGTGAGTGGCATCTGGGGTCTTAAATGCTAGCAAGCAGCCATCTAAGATGCAACAATTGGTCTCAACCCACCTGGACCAAAGGAGAATGAAGAACACCAAAGACACAAGAGACATAAAGGCCACAGGAATCAGAGATGACATCAGCCTGAGACCAGAAGAACTAGATGGTGCCCGGCTACAACCAATGACTGTCCTGACAGGGAACACAACAGAGAATCCCTGATGGAGCAGGAGAGCAGTGGGATGCAGACCTCAAGTTCTCGTAAAAAGACCAGCCTTAACAGTCTGACTGAGACTAGAAGGACCCCGAAGGTCATGGTCCCTAGACCTTCTGTTAGCCCAAGACAGGAACCATTCCCAAAGCCAACTCTTCAGACAGGGATAGGACTGGACTATAAGATAGAAAATGATACTGATGAGGAGTAAGCTTCTTGGCTCAAGTAGACACATGAGACCATGTGGGCATGTCCTGTCTGGAAGATGAGAAGGCAGAGGGGGACAGAAGCTGGCTGAACGGACACAGGAATACAGGATGGAGAAAAGGAGTGTGTTTTCTCATCAGGGGGAGAGCAACTAGGAGTATATAAAAAGTAGCAAGGTGTATATAAATTTTTATATGAGGCTGACTTGATTTGTAAACTTTCACTTAAAGCACAATAAAAATAAAAACTGAAAAAAAACTGAAACGCTGTAGCAAACGGTATCTATAAGATGATGAACACAGATTATCTGGAATACAGAAAAAAAGGAGATGAATCAAGGAGCGAGAGATTGGAAAGGAGGAGAAAAAGTGGACAAAATAATAAAAGAAACACCTGGGTCTGCTTATTAAAATGGATCTTCTACGTGCACTAGAGAGGAGCCCTGGTGGCGCAGTGGTCAAACCGCTTGGCTGCAAATAGAAAAGTTGGTGGTTGGAACTCACCAGTGGCTCTGAGGGAGAAAGATGTGGTACTCTTCTTCCATAAAGATCATAGCCTTGTAGACCCTATGGGGGCGGTTCTACCATGTCCTATACGGTTGCTATGTGTCAGAATTGACTGGATGGCAACTGGTCTCTTTTTTTTTTTTTTTAATGTGCCCTGGAGAAGTGTGTCTTGTGCTGTTGTTGGGCGGAGTGTTCTGTGTAGGTCTGTTAGTCTGTTAGGTCTAGCTGGTTGCTCGTAATGTTCAGGTCTTCCATTTCCTTACCGATCTTCTTTCTAGTTTTCTATCCACTATTGAAAGCTGGGTATTAAAGTCTCCAATTATAATTGTAGACCTATTTCTCCCTTCGATTTACTCAGTGTTTGCTTTATATATTTTGGGGGTTCTGAGATAAGGTGCATATGTACTTATAACTGTTATGTCTTCTTGATGAAAAACACAATATACACAGCATAGGACAAGCAGAAATATGTGATTTAGGAACAGGGTCGCTATGAGTTGGAATCGACTCGGCAGCAGTGGGTTTGGTTTTTTTGGTTTTTTGCAGTGTAAACTATCTCACAGGCAGATTCCTGGCAATACTAGTTTTAAATTAAAAAACAAAACTAGGATTAGAAGAATTATTATACCACAGACATGTTAAAGATTTAAACATTAAGAATGCTATATAAAAATATTGTTGTGAATAAATTTTAGTATCTCAGTGGAAAGAATTTTATAAGGTGATATTTAATTATCAAAACTGAACCAAAAATAGAAAAGGTGAAGAACCAATAAGTATGGCTTAATTCAAGAATTAGATAATTCCTAAACTATATAATGTTTTTCAGGATATAGAAAAAGTGAGGTTCCCTCATTTGTTTTATGAAGCTAGCATAAGCCTGATAACCAAACCAGACAAGGTACAAAGAGAGAAAAGCTGGCTTGACTTAAACGAGATGCGAGAATCCTAAATAAAATGCTCAGAAAACACAACTGCTCACATACCAAAACGACATCAATAAAAATATGGATTATTCTAATCCACCTATCTGTCAGTTGTTGTACTGTGGTTGTTTGTGTGTTGTTGTGATGTTGGAAGCTATGTGATCAGTATTTCAAATAGCAGCACGCCATCTACGGTGGATAGGTTTCAGCAGACCTTCCACACTAAGGCAGATTAGGAAGAAAGGCCTGGGATCTACTTCTGAAAATTACCCAGAAGAAAATCCTATGGATTACAACAGAATACTGACTGATACAGTGCTGGAAGATGAGTCCCCTAGGTTGGAAGGCACTCAGAATACACAGTGGCTGAGCATACCAGCGATCGCAAAGATGCTACAGGCCCGGGCAATGCTTTGTTCTGTTGTACATGGGATCACCATGAGTCAGAGCCAACTCAATAGCAACTAACAGTGCTTTAAAAATAATAATATATAGATTTATTATACCATATCAATATATATCGATAGGTCACAAGAGATCAACACATATTCTTATCTTCAAAGACGCCAAAATGGCAGGTGACAGACTCAACAGCTGTATCTGCTAATCTCTCAGTAACCTCGAAACAGGATATATTTCACCATGACTCTTAAAAAGATCCAAAACCAACAGACAGTATTTCTATTCAAGAAGTCAGGAATAGAAGAAAGGATGCTCACAATGCAATAATGAAAGGAAAAGAACAGAGCAAACTCCCACTATCAGCAGGTGACAAGGTTGCAGACCTAGAAAACTCCAGAGAAATAGTTCTTTAAAAAACTGGAAACAGCAAAGATGCCATAAGATGACTGAAAACACAACATGTAAAGGGCAATGGCTTTTGTCCAGTGGCAGCAACAATGAGCTACAAACAAGTGAAAAAGTCTGAAAATAGATCATATCCAAAAAGATTATGCTTACAGTAAAGAATCCGTCTAGAAAACATTTCAGGGAATTAAGGACAACGGTTTTTTCATAAAAAATGATGAAAAGGACAAATGTGCTTTTTTTTAAAAAAGAAAAAAGTAGCACCTCATCAGGACATCCAGTATGAGGTAAACCAGTGAATCTACATTTTAGGGGCTGTGAAGTGCTATTACAGAAATATAGGAACACAGGAGCAGTAAGAGGGCTTTTATAATTAGCGATGTTTATTTATAGGTGGACAACTGAGATCCTCAGAGGCTTTTCTATAAATTCAAGATACGATTTTTGAAAAACAAAAATACATTAAGGATATTTGATTATCCAGCCCTAAGTGCAAAACCCACTAAGATATTCTTGGAGCATCAAACACAAATAGAATTTTATGGTTTTAAAAAACCAAAAAACTTCATTATGCTTCTGAAGATGGAGAAATGCTGTAAATAGCCATCGATGTTTTATCTTTGAAAACGATATGCTGATTGCACATCACTAAATGATGGCAAAATAGGTCACGTTTTATGGCTTTTGGTTCCAGAACAAATGCCATACTTATAGGCTGGTGTATAGGCAAGGTGGCATTTAAAATAAGTTCTAAAGAGCTAAACAACACTAACGTGAGTTTGAGTATAAAAATAAATAAAATTTCACAGTTAGTTTTGTAAAATGGACACATCAGACCAATATATCACCATGTCTTTTTAACTACAGTATCTAAAGTAAGCTTACCTTTAAGACAACAGTCAAGGTGAAGAGAGGAGCTAAAAGTTTCATGTCTATGATAATAACTAAGTGATCAATTCTAGTTATTCCAAAATGAATATTAACTAAAATTATCCACAAAAGGAATCGGCTTTCTCCTTTCACGTAGGACAAAATAAAAGGTTCGTTAGCTTTAGAGGACAATGCCCAGTGTGCTCAGTAAGAGCAGTTTTTCATGGTCTGAGTTGTTGTGACGTTGGCTGCTATCTGGTGACCTTAGGAACACCAGGACAAAACGTTGCCGGGTACTGTGCCATTCTCACAATTGCCAGCATGTTTGAGTCCATCTCACTGAGGGTCTCCTTTGCCCTCGCTGATCCTCTACTTCACCACACATGATGTCCTACCCCCTAGCGGTTGACCCCTCCTGAAGATGTGTCCAAAGCAAGCGAGTTGGACAGTGTTCTGCTGTGATCCATAGGGTTTTAATTGACTAATATTTGGAAATAGATTTCCAGGCCTCTCTTCCTAGTCTGTGTTTGTCTGAAAGCTTCACCGAAACCTATCCACCTGGGGTTACCTGCTGGTATTTGACATTTTGGTGGCACACCTTTCAGCATCATAGCAACACACAAGCTACCACAGTATGACACACTGATGGGGGTGGGTGGTTTGAGTCAGGTGTGGTTTTAACAGGAAATGACTTAAAGGATGTCTGATAATCCTAGTAACACTCTTACTTATGCTAATAACTGTGCAAAGACCCAAAGCATAAACACTTTCTCTAAAATGTCAATTATTTGATATACAAGAGTCCCAAAGATTTGTTGATAAGCAAGATATTTGTTAGTGTTATTTCTCAGGGAAAACACATGACCTTCAAAAATGAAACAAAGTGAGAGGAGAAAACTGTATAAGGGGCTATTCAAGATCCCAGGACCAGTGTGAACTATAACCTAATAATAATAATGCCAAAAAGGGCAAACCTCCCAATTTTCCTTCTCTAGAAAGTATTCTATAAATCAGTACCATAGTGGTTCAAACCAAAAAACCCATTACTGTTGAGTTGATTCCAACTCATAGTGACCCTACAGGACATAGCAGAACTAGGCTGTGATCGTTACGAAAGCAGGCTGTCACATCTCACTCCCACAGAGCGACTGGTGGGTTCGACCCACTGCGTTTTTGATTAGCAGCTGAGCCCTTAAGCACTGTACCACCAGGGCTCTTTATAGCTGTTCAAGTAGACAAAATCAAAGTGGTATTTTTGAGACCACACAAAATTTGTTCACTTTAGTCTAAAAAGAATCTTTGGATTTGGCCCAGACTCCTACTTCTGCCCTACGCCTGCCGTTCCACATCTGCCCCTTTTGATTTGGGAATGCTAAATAACTCGTGGCCCTATGTCCACTGCAACATAAAAAGTTCTTTATTGCTTCTACCTGTCCTTCTCTAAGCAACCTCATTTCATTCATAAACCGTAAGCAAGTGACTGTTATAATACACACCTTCTTAAATCTGTTCTTTAGAAGCCCAACAACCACCTGTCTTCCTTCTGGCAACCACACTAGCATTTTCCTCTCCCTTAAAAAAAAAAAAATTTCTTTTTTTCCCCCTACTCCCAGCTCATGTTCTCTGACTGTTCTCACTGAGGCTAAGCCATTCATCATGCTTCACCCTTCTGATCACTGATTCGTTTGAGGATGGGCATGCAGCTCAAGACAGGCCAATCAAGGTCAAGGAACCCTAATTTTGGATATTTTATTCAAATTACTAGGGAAACAGACCTTTTCCTGCCTCTCAATTTTTTTTTTTTTTTACTGGACATGGACAATAGAGGGTTTAAAGCTTGACACCGCTGCAGTCATTCTGTAAACACACGGGGCCTGAGAAGGAGCCAAGGTGGAGGAACCCCAATCTGGTACATTTAGTCCACTTTTGAACTACAGAGCAGACATCCTCCAATGTAACTTACTTTCTTCCATCCAGTATCGTGTTTGTGATATTTCTCCATGATGTTCTGCTAACTATGTAGCTCAACTGTTTGCACTGATGGATAGTGTTTTATTAAATTGGACAGTTTGTGGTAAGTTTATATGCTCACTCCGTTGGATAATTTGTGGTAAATTTATATGCTCAATCATTGGTCATTTGGACTGCTTACAATTTTCTCCCTGTTACAAGCAATGTTGTACGTGCTTTCACACTGTATTCACCTAGAATTGGAATTTCTGTTCTGTACACCACACACATGTTGAACTTTACTGGCTACTGCCAAATTTTTTCAAGAGTAACTCTACCAATTTATACTCCATCCTCAGTATACAGGAGTTCCTCTGACTCCATATTATGGCCAACACTTGAGACTATAAAATTTTAATTACAGATATTCTGATGGGTGAGAAACAGTACTTATTGTGGTTTATATTTGAATTTTCCTAATTACTAATGAGGTTAAGCATACTTTCGTATGTGTTGTTTGCTCATGTTTCCTTCTCTGTGAAGAACCTGTTCATATGTTTTCCCCATTATTCTATTAAACTTTTTTTTAATGAATTTGTTAGAGTTCTTTATATACTCCTCAATTCTAATCCATACATCTGTTATGAGTTGTTATTTATCAGTCTGTCCCATGACAAACAGAAGTTAAGATGATGTAGCTATATGTGTTTCTAAGGTTTAATATTTTTTGTGTCTTATTTAAAAGATTTCTTTCCCTATTCCAAGTATGTGAAGATATTCTTCTACTTTGTCTTCCTTTTTAAATTTATATTTGTTAATGTGGTAACTTTATATATAACAAAAAATGTGTCATTTCAACATTTTTTTACTTGTGTAATTTAGTGACAACAATTACTTTCATCATTACAACCATTACCACTATCCGTTTTCAAATTTTTCCATCACCCTTAACAGAAACTCAGTGCCCCCGAAGCAATGACTTCCTATTTACCTCTCACCCCTGGTAACCACTAATACTTTGGTCTCTCTCTATCTGCCTATTCTAGACATTTCATGTAAGTGAGATATACAATATTTGTTCTTTTGTGACTGACTTATTGCACTCTGAATAATGTTTTCAAGATTCATCCTCTTTTAAAGACTTTATAATTGTGCCCTTCACATTTAAGTCCTTGATTCGTTTGAAATTGATTTCTACGTATGCTGTGAGGTAGGAATCCATTTTTATTGTTTGCATAAAGATAAGCAGTGATCCCAGCATCATTTATTAATTAACCCTTTCCACTGATTTATAATGCCAGCTTTGTCACATATCATGTTGCTATATAAATATGGGTCTGTTTAAGGTCTACGCTTCTATTGCTCTATTTACTTATACCTGTTGCCAAAACCACACTGCTTAAATTACTATGGCTTTATAATAATGTAAATAACACAGGTAAATATTTCCATCTCGTTCTTCTACATGATTGTTTTGATATTAGTTCTAGGATGCTATATATTCACATAATTGTTCATACACAAGCAAGGAAACCCACCAGTTAAGAATTCATAATAGAAACTGGTTGACTGAGGTGGGAAGGGGGAACACTAAGATTAACATTTTAGGACAAGAATGAAAAATAACCATATACATTTTTCATTCATGCAGGTGATTATTTTAATACTTCAGAATCAATTTTTGTTTATTCATTCAACAAGAACTTAAGGGTCATTATACGCAGATATACATTTCTATTCTCTAACAGACCTCTAAACACAAATACTCTATAATTTCCTTGCAAACTCAAATCAATTTCAATTTTTAATTTGATATCTCTAATTGGCCAATTCTTCAACCCAGTGGGCATCAAACATCATTAAAACAACAAAATACAAACAAACCCTTAGAATTTAGAAGTGCGAACTATGGAGAAAGAGTACAAATCTTTCAGTACCTAATAGTTATTTATCTTTTAACCAACAAATATAATTTTACCCATAATTTTATTCTGTTACGAATTTAATGCCAGGTATGAGGTTAAAGTGAAGAATGCATGGTTTGTTTGAGAAATGTATCTCACTTTATAAAATGGATATGTTCTTGAGAGAACTACATAAATAAATCAGTCTTTTAGTGGTGTCTTTACAGACATTTTTTTTTTTTTTTACATACATTAGTAGGAAAATTTGTCAAAATAGCACCCAAACCCAGATGTTCTAGATCAGATTTGGATGCTCCAGCAGGTACTGTATGTTGCAAATAAACAAAATTTATGGAATGACTTGAGATTTTAAGACAAGTTCAGTTTCTGGTTTGTATCAATTCCTGGGTTCAGTGGGATCCTACACTAATAGTAAGTAGGATCAATTAAAGTTCTTAATACATTACTAAGATCTGTTATGCTGATATCAGACACTTCTCAAATCTGGACTGCATTTCATGGCAAGTTGCCTGTGAGCTTGTAAAGAGGGAAATGAAAAACAGAGAACCAGAGCTTCATACACCTGGTTTCAATGATCCAGATCTTAGGCTTTCCCGTTTCCTGCTTTTCAGGAGATTAATGGCTGACATAACTAGTTGACGAAGATAGCTAATTCTAATATTTAGTCAGAGATTAGCAGTTCCAGTAGGTGACTCCTTGACACTTCCCTGTATGTCCCTCTCTTTTCAATAAGAAAAGCTGCCAAATAGACTGGGGAATTCCAACACCATTTTCCTTCATTTTTCAATGTCAGAGGTGACAATGGGCAAAACTGTGAAGTAGTAAACGTCTGTTGAATGAATCACCTATACCTGAAAATATACTCCATCAACGGCACCGTCACAGGCACTAAAAAACCAAAAAAAAAACAAACCTGTTGCTGTTGAGTAGATTCTGATTCATAGTGACCCTAGAGGACAGAGTAGAACTGCCCCATACGGTTTCCAAGAAGCACCTGATGGATTAGAACTGCCAACCTTTTGGTTAGCAGCTGTAGTTCTTAATCACTATGCCACCGGGGTTTCTAAGCACTAGTGTAACAAAAATACAGAGCCTCTGCCCAGGACATCACACTCTAAGGCAATACATACCATCTTCTTCTTCTTTTTTTTTTTTCAATTGTGCATCAGGTGAAAGTTTACACAGCAAATTAGTTTCTCATTGAACAATTAATACGCATATTGTTTTGTGACATTGGTTGCCAACCCCACAGCGTGTCAACGTTCTCTTTCTTGACCTTAGGTTCCGCATGTCTATTTGTCTAGCTTTCCTGTCCCCTCCTACCTTCTCGTCCTTGCCCCTGGGCTGGTGTGCCCATTTAGTCTCATATACATGGTTGAACTACATGCGTTACCGTTTGTTTTATAGGCCTGTCTAATCTTGGACAGAAGGGTGAACCTCAGGAGCGACTTTAGTACTGAGTTAAAACGGTGTCCAGGGGTACATACCACCTTTTGGTTAGCAGCTGAGTGCTTAACTACTATGCCACCAGGGCCCCCTGGAAGCTATATTACAAGTGCTATAATGCAGTTATTAACACTCTCCTGCCTTCACTTTTCTATCACCCAAGTAACCTGTGCTACTCCTAAAATGCCTTGGTTGCATCCAGCATTGGAGCACCAACAACGTACCAGGCCTCAGTGCTGAAAATACAGCAGTAATGGGGACTGATATAGTCCTTGCCCTCACGGGACCTCTAGCCAGTGAGACGTACAGTGGCGTTTAGCTAGCTGGAGACGATGCCCAGAGGCAGCGGCAGTTATGCAGTGAGTATTAAAAAAAAAATTATTGTGGTAAAAACATTATATATATAATAAAACATTTGCCATTCCAATCATTTTTACATAAATGATTCAATGACATTAATTATGTTCACCACATTCTACAACCATCACCACTACCCATTTCCAAATTTTTCTATTAACCTTAACAGAAATTCAGTTCCCCTTAAGCAATTACTTCCCCATTTCTCCCTCCCTCCCATCCCTGGTAACCACTAATAAACTCTGATCTCTATGCATTTGCCTATTCTAGATTTTTCATATAAGTGGGATCACACACTATTTGACTTACTTCACTCGGCATAATGCTTTCAAGGGCCATCCATGTTGTAGCACGTACCAGAACTTCATTTCTCTTTATAGCCAAATAGTGTTCCACTGTATGTATAGACCACATTTTGTTTATCTAGTCATCTGTTGATGGACACTTGGGTTGTTTCCACCTTTTGGCCGTTCTGAAAAATGCTGCAATGAACTTTGGCATGCAGGTATCTATTTGAGTCCCTGCTTTCAAGTCTTTTGGGTATATACCTAGGAGTAGAACTGCTGGGTCATATGTAGGGTCGCTATGAGTCAGAATTGACTTAACAGCAACAGGTCTTTTGGTTTTACGGTAGTTCTATGCTCACCTTTTTGAGGAACTGACAAATTGTTTTCCACAGCGGCTATACCACTTTACATTCCTACCAGCAATGGATGAGGGTTGCAAGCTATCCACATTCTTCCCGACGCTTGTCATTTTCTGTTTTTCAGATAATAGCCATCTTAATGGGCATGAGGAGTCCGAGTCGTGCAAACAATGTGCTCAGCAGCTAATTGAAAGTTTGAAGGTTCAAGTCCCCCCGCAACTCCCGCCAAGGCACCTCAAAAGAAAGGTCTGATGATGTACTTCCAAAAAATCAGCCATTGAAAACCCTGTGGAGCACAGCTCTACTCTAACACGTGGGGTTGCCGTAAGTCAGAACTGACTTTATGCAACTGTTCTTTTTTTTTTCTAACTGATAATGGCTAATGACATTGAACATCTTTTCATGTGCTTATTGGCCATCTGTATATCTTCTTTGGGTAAATGTCTATTCATGTCCTCAGCCCATTTTTTGATACAAGTTGATAAACATTTCTAAACAGAAAAAAATGTATAAGCAAAAGCTTTTATAGGTTAGACTAATATGAAGTCCAAGAGCTTCTTTCAGCCTTTATCAGTACTGGAAACAATTCAGAATGTGTTAGCACAAACAGCTAAAACTAACCATATTAACACAGTGAAATTCTCTAAAATAAACAGAATTCAGATGCCTGTGCTTTTGAAAGTTAAAATAGATTTTGGCAAAGCTCAACAGAAGATATCATGTTTATCATGCTAGTTATTTAATAAAATTATTAATATTTGGGGAGATAGACATCACAACAGCCAAATGGTGGAAACAACCCAAGTGTCCATCAACAGATGACTAGATAAACAAAACGTGGTCTATATATAACAGTGGAACACTATTTGGCTATAAAGAGAAATGAAGTTCTGGTACATGCTGCAACGTGGATGGCCCCTGAAAGCATTATGCCGAGTGAAGTAAGTCAAATAGTGTATGACTCCACTTATTGGTCACTATTTAGCAGTTAAGAGCTACGGTTGCTAAAAGGTCGGCTGTTCAAATCCGGAAACCCTGGTGGCGTAGTGAGTGGTTAAGTGCTATGGCTGCTAACCAAAGGGTTGGCAGCTCGAATCCGCCAGGCGCTCCTTGGAAACTCTATGGGGCAGTTCTACTCTGTCCTATAGGGGCACTATGAGTCGGAATCGACTCTACGGCACTGGGTTTGGTTTGGTTTGGTTTTTGTTCAGATCCACCAGCTGCCCCTTGGAAACCCTATGGGGTAGTTCTACTCTGTCCTATAGGGTCCCTATAAGTCGGAACTGACTCGACAGCAATGGCTTTTTTTTTTTTTTAATGGGATTTACTTAATGGTGACACTTTTTTTTTTTCAATCAGCCTTCTGTAATAACACTACTTCTATTCAGGCAACATATGGGAAAAAACATTAAATCACTTTTAAAATGTTATATTTAGAAAGGTAATTTCCTTTTGCTAAGGGCCTTTTTTCACCTTTCTACATCAGTCAAGAAAAACAGGCTTTGACATATCAGTCTTCTAGGAAGAAATGAATTACTGAGTATTTCACAGGGTTTTGTTTAACATCCATCTTGAGGCTATTTCTGTGAACTTTCAGGTTCAGGAAGGAAAAAACAAGAAAGAAAGAAAAGACACATGAATACGGAGGGCAGACTTCCAATAAAACATTTTATAGTTACTACCAAACAGTGATTTATTCATCAACAAGTTCCTCAGTGTTACAGAAACTAGCACTTCCTGGAAATCTCTGGTTTTGCTAATGTGAGCTGTTTTTATACAAAAAGAGAGGAAAAGCTAAAATCAAATTATATAGCCCACGAGGAAAGCCGAGGCCCAAACCAAACCTGTTGTTGTTGGGTTGGTTCTGACTCATATATAGTGACCCTATAAGACAAAGTAGAATGCCCCATAGGGTTTCCAAGGAGCAGCTGGTTGTTTCAAATTGCCAACCTTTCGGTTAGCAGCTTGAGCTCTCAACCACTGTGCCACCAGGGCTCCCGGAGAAAAAAAGAAGGGCAATATTTGACATATGCAGAGAAACTTTGTCATTTTCAACAGGTATTTGAGGAAATGATTTCTCATTTTATTAAGCTTGCCATTAGCATATCTAATGTTTGGCTGGATAGTTTTTTTTGTTGATTTAAAAAGGCTCAAAACTCAATACGATTGCCATTTCAAAAATATTCTAGAAAGTCTGAATTTAACAGATAATTCTGCATAATGCTATTGGTTTCCTTCACAGAAAACCAATAGGATTTTCTTCCATCTATCTTGCAATTTTTGACTATTTTATATGTAGTTTATTTTAGAATAAGTTTTACAATAAACAGTTTCTAGTTTTTAACTTCGTGAGCAATTAATATCTCTTCAGATTCTGTTAATGCTCAGACAATTGGACATATAAAAGATTGCTGTTCTTAGCAGCCACCAAGTCAGCTCTGACTCACGGCAACCCCATGTACAATAAAATAAAACGCTGCCTGGTCCTGTGCCATCTTAACGGTCATTGGTGCACTCAAGTCCAGTGTTGAGGAAACTGTGTTCTGAATGCGTTCCAACCTAGGGGGCCTGTCTTCCAGCTCAATGTTTTGTGGTGATCCATGGGATTTCCACTGGCTAATTTTCAGAAGTAGATCATCAGGCCTTTCTTGCTGCTCTTTCTTAGTCTGGAAGCTCCACTGAAACCTGTCTACCATGGATGACCCTACTGATATTTGAAATATCACTGGCACAGCTTCCAGCAACACAGCAACATGTAAGCCACCCCAGTACAACAAACTGATAGATGGGTGGTAGATATAAAAGGTAAATAGCCTATAATAGGAAACCCTGGTGGCATAGTGCTTAAGAGCTACGACTGCTAACCAAAAGGTTGGTAGTTTGAATCCACCAGGTGCTCCTTGGAAGCTATATGGGACATTCTACTCTGTCCTACAGGGTCGCTGTGAGTCAGAATCAACTTGACCACAGTAGTTTTTTTTTTAGTCTATAATAACATTTGGTAGTGCAACGTTAGAATTAAATTCAGAGTAACACGGCAGGACTCTGAAGTAGTGTGTACGGACAGAGAGAGAACACACTGCCACAAGTTTCATTATAAAGTATAAAAAAAAGTGAAATATAGTACCTGCTGCCAGAAAATTAGTTAGAACTGCACTTTCCCGTCTATATTTTCAGCAACTACCGATATCTGTTTGACATGTTTCCCTGTTAGAACATGTGAGACCTGTTTATTCCATGTGACCCAGTATGCCCCACCCCCAGCATGTGGGGGTGCTTACGAGTAATTGTTAAACGAACAACTGAGTGAAATGTGCTCAGTTAATAAAGAATAAAAACACAGAATGCAACAGGAATCATCTTTACTGTCTTGGTCCATGTCTTTGTTACTTTCCAACACAGATGACCTTAAGGGCCTCCCCACTGGTGTGACTCATATCCCACTTCCGACCCGCCATCTGTAAGACAGGCCTCTTTGCTTCAATCCTTCCAAAGATTCCTGTCACCATCTGGGATGAACCCAGACTCCGCAGTTAAGCCCAAGAATTCCTTCATCATCAGATTCTTACCCATCTCTCTTGCCACCTTACTCACGGCCTCCCTGGAGTTGCAGCTGCAAAATAGATTTTCAAGAGGGAAAAAAGAGAAATACAGGGCTTTTTCTATTAATGCATAAAAAAAATGAGGGGTAATCTACCCCCACACGTACCTACTCTCTACTCGAGTGACATATGGATTGTTACGTGCTATTTGAAGACAGATAGTCCAGTTAAAAATCAGCATACTTAGACATTTGGGCCAAGCAGTTCACAGTAGCAATAGTGAGAATTTGGTGGCTACGTTAAAACATACTAAAGTGAATTCCTTTCACTTTTCAAGGTGAGTACAATGTAAGTTAATGCCTTTCCAAAAGACACGAGCTTTCCAGAGGAAGCGAACAAAGGCTATAAATAACATCATCCCAGTCATTAAAAGAATGGTATTCAACGATGTTTACACATGTGGTTCTCTCTCCTTAAGCTTCAGTCTAATGCATTTTAAAGGCTGTAAGTAAAGTACTAATTTACTGAGGCCAGACCACAAAGAAATTTCAGGAATGAAGCCAGGTTATATAATTCTATTCCCTGCTATATAAAGAGGCTTCTAATAGCTTCTATTTTGGTCACCTATTGACTAATTCTTACTTAGAAGAATTTTAGAACATAATTTGAAAAATTAAGTGTCAGTCCAATGAAGTTTCTGGATGAGAGGTAGTAATGTAAGCCCCACCCACTGAATAGCTATGCTAGACCAAGTAGCACTAGCCACAAGAGCCCCTACCTGCTCACCAAAACTTCCCATCCTCTCCCTGCCACACTTGAGCATCTTCTTGTCCTCCTGACGCCCTTGTTTACTTTTATTTCAGGAGTCTTACTCTAGCTGGGGTGACCTTCAGCAAGATAGAGGGCGGGCAATCAGATAGAGGGAGAGGCAATTACAAGAATGGTTTGAACAAGTGTCAATGAAAATTAAGAGAAAAGGGAGACTGTTCCTGGTTGGGTGGGGTGGGTGGTCCCATAAACTTCTGTGTAAATTGGTGGAAGGGGGGGATAGAATAGCCATTAGGGAAGTGTTCAGAGATAGAAGGAAAGATATTCAAAAAATAGTAAGAGAATGTAAACAACAAAAAAAAACCCGTTGCCGTCAAGTTGATTCTGACTCATAGAGACCCTACAGGACAGAAAAGAACTGCCCCATAGGGTTTCCAAGGAGCGCCTGGTAGATTCGAACAGCAAACCTTTTGGTTAGTGGTCTTAGCTCTTAATCACTACGATACCAGGGTTTCCAAGAGAACATAAGGAGGTAGAAAAGCCTAAATTTTCTAAGTTCCGAGGGATCCCAAGACAATTTAACAGGAGTAGGGGGTTTGGTGGGAAACAGTAAGACATTGTACACAAAAATTGATAAATTAAAGAAGTGTTTGATGCTGGAAGAAAAAAATTTTAAGCAACCCAAGCAAGTTACCTGTCGAGAACGACACCTTCTTAAAATCTGGAACAATATCCATAGATATCCACTGCCCTCTTATAGAGGGAACAAGAATGGAAATGTTCTTAGATTATTAAACAACTTAACTACGAAAACAGAACACTCAATGGACTAAATAATAGAGTTTATACAGCTAAAGATGCATCCAGTGAGTGATCTGCCGAATTTAGGCCAAGAAAATCTCCAGATCAGACAGCAAAAACAAAATCAAGTAAGATATGAAAGACAGAGAGAATACATTCCAAGAGATCTAAAATCATCTACTGGAGTCCTAAGCAAAGAGGGCAACAATTACGGTGAGAGAAAATATCCTGCGCTAGGTAAGACTTTGGCTCATAAAGGCCAAAAAAGAATTAAAAAAAAAATCATTGATGAAATTAAGGATACAGTAAAACAAAATCCTAAGAGCTTCAAAGAGGTAGGTAGACACAGAGAGAGAGACAGACAGAACCAACTAAGTTTTAAGAATCAGTCTAGCATCAGACTTACTGGCTACACTAGATTGTAGGTATCAGAGGAGCAATGCTTTCAGAGTTGAGGAACGGTAATTTTGAATCTAGAGTAAAATTACCAATCAAATGTGAAGGCAATATCAGACGTTTTCAAACATGCAGTTAACAGAGCTCACCATCCCTGTGTATTGTGTATAAGAAGTACTCAAAGGGAACAGTCTACCAAATGGAAAGGGTATCTATGGAAAAGGGCACATGGAATATGATAAACACTAGAAACTGAGGCCAACCCAAAGCAGAGGAGTGCCAGCAAAGAAAAGAAGCTGGTGGAAAAATCACCTTCAAGCAGAAAAACTCACTGATAGGGAATTGGGTATTTTCCTCTGCAGATCTAGCTATATTACTTGGCTTCACGGTGAATATTGGTGTATTGGCTTACAATTCTTAGAAACAACCCATAGACAAAACAAAAATATATTTGCAGTTACACTGTAAAAATAAGTATTACGAAAGTATTAAACTATGACTCTGTAAACATTATAGTCTAAAAAATTGGGAGATCACAGGTAGGGGACCAGCCAACCATCCTGGGACGGAGGGGGTTCCCGGCACATGGAATTTTCAGTACTAAAACGGGGAAAGTCTTGGTTAAACAGAGGCTAGTTTGTCACTTGAGTGTAAGGGAGAAGAGCTGAAGGAAAGATGCTAATATCCTCATTTTTCAGAGCAAGGATTCAACAGATGCTGTGGAGACCTAAGCTGGTAACAACCGACACTAATACAACAACTGCTCGTAGTGGCTGCCCTTGAGCGATGGGGTTTTTATATTTCATTTCATTCCCTTCCAAACGATTTAGATTTTTTAAAAGAATACATGCATTTATTGCAGGAAAAAAATCAACTCTTATTCCTGAGGCATCTACTTCTAACAAAGGGAATTTTTCAAAATCAGGGAAGCCTGGAACTCTAAGCATATGAAGCTGGCTAAAAGTGATTAAACAAGGAATTTTTATCTAAACTCTGAGTTAAAAACAAGGTTACAAACACAACCAAGGACAGGAAGATCTGTCCCCTTGCCAAGGGACAGTGTCTCTACTCTCATGAAGAACAGATGATCACAACTGGGAGGGAGGAAAACTCAAAGAATAAAAAACACAGACCAAATGAGCTATGTTAATCACAGTAAAAGGCCATTAGATTCATCACAGCCATTAGGGTGGCCTTGGTACATCCACGTAAAAGCTGCTCTAAAGACATGCTGCTCTCTAGGTATGGCTGTTTATGGATTATTATTATTATTATTTTTTTTTTTTTGGTGTGGCTAAGACATTTTATTAAACTAAGTATGTAAGTATGTAAAAATTTTCAATAAAAATGTACAGAGTTAACAGCAAAATTACATTTTTTATAGTATAAATAAAAATATTTTGTTTCTGATATGAACCAAAAATCAAACCCACTACCATTGAGTCTATTCTGACTCATAGTGACCCTATAAGACAGGGTAGAACTGCCCCGTAGGATTTCCAAGGAGCGGTGGGTGGAATCGAACTGCTGACCTTCTGGTTAGCAGCCGAGCTCTTAATCACCGTGCAAAATTTTATAATATATGCTCCAACCGTAACAGCTGAAATATTGTATTTTAATGAGACATCTCATGGCTAATTCAATTATTAATAACAGGTTCATCATTTGGACCATAAATATCAAATATCCATTTTGAAGGAGAATAATAATAAAATTTGTCATCATATCATGTGCAGTCACAAAGGACCCTTCAGGATGTGGACGTGTTCCAGCCTTGTTCCTCTATTCCTGCTGCACTTTCTTCTGCTTTTATATGATCTTGATCTCTTACCTTTTGTCGCCCTACATTATGAGTCTCAGAGATTAGCGCTAACTTTTTTAAAAAACATGATTTGCCATGACCCAACTGTTATAATGAAATTGTTCCTCATATTTAAAAACAAAAAAAAACTTCAAAGTAGGGTTCTTTTCATGAGTGCTAACACTTTGAAGTTTCCCTAAAGACCCTGAAGGGGGATTTACATCTACAGACAATTTTTTTTTTTTTTTAATGTCTTTAAAGAGAACCCAAATCTGAGGTATTCTGACTCCGCAACTATTTGCACAGGAAGCCATTAACTTATCTACAAATGATAACTCAACTCTAAAGATAATGATGGCTTCATTCCTTTCAACTTAAGAACACCCTCTGTTAACACCCAAAAGATATAATACGTATTTTAAATTTTAAAGAGAAAAAGCCCATAGTCCTGCTTTCTGTAAGCCACTAACTGTCAAGCACATAATCAAAATCCTTCACAAGTATTGTTCAGGGCATGAAACTAGGGTCCTCAGACAATTAATGACTTCGTGGGTGTTGACTGAATCACTGCACATCTATCAAATTTCCTTCCTTTAAGATGCATTTAACACTTAAGGAAGACCTGAAGTCAGGGTGTAGCCTGTAATTTACACAAGCATTTAGCACGGTTGAGCTTATTTACGCTCCTTGTAAAGCCGTTAAATCAATTGTGCATCTTAAAAATCCAAAGGTTAGAAACTGAGAAAGTCCCAAAATACTGCATGCATAGCTCATTAGAAATGGGTATTATGATGACTAACATACTTGAGCCCATAAAGGGGATTAGCAAAGTCACAGTTTCAGGTAAACTGAGACATTGGTCCTACAAGTGAAGACAGCTGGGATTGGAAGCCCTAAGGACATCAAAGAGAGACCAACACGGGCACTTGTCCCCCAATTCTTTTAAAGTACAAATTCCACATAGTTGACCCATAAATTCCAAAACAAAAAGTACAATGATTTCCCTAAAACATCCATCCATGGCTTTTCTTTTCTTTTTTTTTTTTTTATTTCAGTTACAAGACTATTGAAATCCTCAATCACTTCATGGCATTAAAACATTTCAACGTCATTTATTAAAAAGCTAAATCTGCAGGATGTAAGTCTCCACAACCCCAAAAAACAAAACAAAAAACCCGTGACAGCTGCAATTTACTTGCTTGCTCTCCAGGAAATGAACTGAAATGTAGTGGGATAAACTTAATGAAATAATGTAAGGCACTTGTGTGAGATGCAGCGAATTCTATTATAAGCCGTTGACAGGTAAGAGCCATCTCCACCCACATTTCATTTTCTTCAGTTCCCAGTGACAGCTCTATTGATGGTTTAAATTAAACAGGATTGAGAACTGATTATTTTTCCAGGGGAAGAGACACTTAACTACTTTAAAATCTGGATTGTTTTAGATATCTGATCCCCCAAAATTCTCCTTTCTCTTTTTGGAAGGATCCAAAAACCAAAACACACGGCCGTCGAGTCAATTCCGACTCATAGTGACCCTCCACGCACTCCCACCCTGACGTAAGTTACAAACCACAGCCTGGTAGTGCTCAGGCAAAGACGCTGGTGTTTGTAATAACCCAGAGGCACAGGCCGATGATGCAGCTCCAAGCACACATTGTTCTCAATAAAAGAAAGGTTTATTCAATCATTTCACTACTTCATTACTTAAATGGGTTTTTTCCCAGAATTAGGCTTGGAGTCTAAAATTGAAAGTTAAATTTTTCCATGTGTCTGACCTTAAACCATTTGATCTGATGATAGAGAAACAGATTTATTCTTTCAGTTAAAATATTTTAAAGGTGTATTTTTATTCACTTTATTAAAAATCAGAGAAGCTTTATTCCAAAGCTAAGTTTCAGGCCTGTATGCATTTTTCAAGTTAGCCTTGAATGTTGCACAATTACAGAAGTGAACATGGCAACAGATAAGTTACTGAGGGCATACTAGGTGCCTTTGGAGCTTCCCACCCTTATTTATCTTTAACTACTGCTTAAGACTTCACTGAATCCATTGAGCTTCCCTAGACTACTATAGGCCACACATTTTTCCAGCTTCTACAAAATAAAACCACTCTCGTATTCATTATTCTCTGCCACTCATGCGGCCACTTGATGACACACTTGTGGTTAGCTGGCCTTTTCTCCTAAGCCAAACCAGAAACCACCCATGGATGGTCAGGCACTACTTCCCAGGTCTCTGAGTTACTCAGGGTACGCAGCACACAGCAGTGCTCCACAGTGACCAGCACACAGTACAGACTCACACGTTTTTGAATTGATACATGTTTTTGAATGGATGAGCACATGCTGTAGCGATCTGACGTTTCGTATCGGACTGTATATTGCGGCCTCTCCCAGCTATACCTGTTGTGTTGTTGTTAGCTGCTCTGAGTTGGACCTCAACTGATGGCAACCTCAGGCGCAATGGAATGAAACACTGCCTGGTCCTGCACCATCCCTATGACCCATTGCAGATATGACCACTGTGATCTATAGGGTTTTCATTGGCTGATTTTTTAAAACAGATTGCCAGACCTTTCTTCCTAGTCTGCCTTAGTCTGGAAGCTCTGCTGAAACCTGTTCAACATCGTAGCAACACAGAAACCTCCATGGACAGATGGGTAGTAGCTATGCATGAAGTCCACTGGCCGGGAATCAAACCTGGATTCTCCCACATGGAAGGCGAGTGTTCTGTCACTGAACCACCAATGTCTCCCTGCCCAGTCAAGTGTGATATCATCAGAATTCCTAGGGACATCATGCACAGTTTTCTTTCATTAACATCACCTTGAACTTGATTTTGTATTTTGTTGTAAGTTTAAACTATTTTTCATTTTATCTTACAAAAATTTTAAATTAACAATATATACATGAATATGAATACATGAATATTCATAAATGAAAAATTTATGTATTTGGGGTATTTCTTACAGACACAAAGAGCCCTGGCGGCACAGTGATTAAAGCAGTCAGCTGCTAAACGGTTGGCAGTTGGAATCTATCAGCTACTCCACAAGAGAAAGATGTGTCAGTCTGCTTCCATAAAGATTACAGCCTTGGAAACCCTATGGGGAAAGTTCTATTCTGTCTTATAGGGTCGCTATGAGTCAGAATCAATCTGATGGCAATGGGTATCATGGACACATAATCAAGAGTCAAATCTGTCTTGGAAGACAGACGCTCACTAGAAGAAAGGATGGCGAGACTTCGTCTCATGTACTTTGGACATGTTATCAGGAAGGACCAGTCCCTGGAGAAGGACATCATGCTTGGTAAAGTAGAAGGTCAATGAAAGAGAGGAAGACCCTCAGTGAGAGGGACTGACACAGTGGCTGCAAAGATGAGTTCAAGCATAACAATGATCATGAGGATGGCGCAGGACTGGGCAGTGCTTCGTTCTGTTGTACATAGGCTTGCTATGAGTCAGAATTGACTCGACAACACCTAACAACAACAATCAAGAGTCACAGTCCCACCTTTCCAATTCTCCCTACCTCTATTCCCTCTGACTCCTGGATCCCTTCTTTTTTTCCATAACAGATCAGATCCCACCTGGCTTGTCCTCTAACTACTCATTTGATAATATTCTCCACTCCCTTCCATTCTTGTGCTTTGCAACTGCCCAGAAAAAGCCCAATACTGGATTATTTGTCGACTTTCTGTTTTAGCTTACACATGTCAGTGGCTGAAAACAGAAGAAAACCCCACATGCAGAATGATACCACTATGAATCCAGGGCTGCCAACCAGAGTTGGGTTCTAGGTGTTCTTCAACAATCCTTTAACATTATTTATTTATTGAATGTTAACTGAATACCCATCATGGGCCAGACTTTGCTGGGATAAGAAGTACCTGCCTCTATCCTTGGTCAGCTCCTTCCAGAGTTCTCTGCAGCTGCTTTATCTTTTATCTTGCTCCTTGAATGTGTTTTACATGTGGCAAGGACATGAATTTTGGGGGGCCAAAGGGAAGAATGTTATGGATTGAATTGTGTCCTCCCAAAATATGTGTATCAATTTGTCTATGCCATGATTCCCAGTATTGTGTGATTGTCTACTATTTTGTCATCTGATGTAATTTTCCTACGTGTTGTAAATCCCATCTCTATGACGTTGATGAGGTGGGATTACCGGCAGTTATGTTAACGAGGCAAGACTCAATCTACAAGATTGTGTTGTGTCTTGAGGCAATCCTTTAGAGAGATAAAAGAGAGAGATAGCAGAGAGACAGCAGGACCTCATAACACCAAGAAACAAAAGCCAGGAGAATAGTGCGTCCTTTGGACCCAGGGTCCCTGCACTGAGAAGCTCATTGATTGGGGAGGATTATGACAAGGACCTTCCCCCAGCACCAACAGAGAGAGGCTGCTGGCGAATCACTCCCCCCTCAAGGAGCAGGGGACAAACTTAGAGATGGCCCCTGGTGCTCATTACCCTACCTACACCTCTGTCAGTGTGGTCACAAATACATTGGCTGCAAGGCAGGTTGCAAAGCAGCACACATAGTAGGATCCCATGTTTTGCAAAAAATAAAATAAAATAGAGATACTTGCAGCCTCATCTCCAACTCCTGCAAGCCTCACTCTGCAGCTGTTAGCAGTACAGCACTGTGCACAACCATCTCTGCTGGTGTGCCCTGTCCCGCCTTCCTGAACTCTGTCCTGCTCTGGCCTCTGCCTGGCTTGACCCCCCTGCTCTTCATCACCTGGTTAACTCTTTCTCCTCCTTCAAGAATCAGCTTCAACATCAATGATCTCCTTCGGGAAGTCATCCCTGAGAAAGGCACTTCCAGGTTATACATCATTGCTCTACCTCTTGATTATAACTGTGATCTCCTCAGGCCGGCAGGCATTATCCTCAAATGTTACACTGAATTGTGAGTCTTCAAAGGAGAGCAAATCAGTTATTTGGTTTCTCCCAGATTTGAAGTGCATTTTTCAGCTTAGTAAAAAAAAAAAAAAAAAAAAGCCAGGGCCTTAGGGGGAGGGAAGGGGTAGCAATAGGCAGAGCACAGGGGGCTTTTAGGGTGGTGAAACTATTCTGTAGGATACTGTAATGGTGGACAAAGGACATTATGCATCAGTCAAAACCCAGAGAACTGTATAACACAGAGTGAACTCTAATGTGAATTATGGACTGTACTTAATAATAATGTACCAATACTGGGTCATCAATTATAACAGATGTAACCACACCAACTAAGACGTTAACTACAGTGAAAACTGTGTGTGGTGGGGGGAAGAAGGGCGATGGGAGCACTCTGTATTTTCATTTCTGTAACCCTAAAATTGCCCTAAAAAATGAAGTCTATTAATTGAAAAACTAAATGGAACTGTAAAAAAAGAGCTCATGAGGTATTTTTTCACAGAATATCTTAAAAGCCTAAATAAATAAGCCATTAGCAAAATGCCAACTAAGTCTGCTGTTGTTAGGTGCCGTCAAGTGGGTTCTGACTCATAGTGACCCTAGGTACCACAGAACGAAACACTGCCCGGTCCTGCACCATGCTCACAATCGTTGTTATATCTGAGCCCATTGTTGCAGCCACTGTGTCAGTCCATCTTGTTGAGGGTCTTCCTCTTTTCCGCTGACCCTGTACTTTACCAAGCATGATGTCCTTCTCCAGGGACTGATCCCTCCTGACAACATGTCCAAAGTACATAATACGCAGTCTCACCATTCTTACCTCTAAGGAGCATTCTGGTTGCACTTCTTCCAAGACAGATTTGTTCTTTCTCTTGGCAGTCCATGGTATATTCAATATTCTTCGCCAACACCACAATTCAAAGGCATCAACTCTTCTTCGGTCTTCCTTATTTATTGTCCAGCTTTCACATGCATATAATGCAATTGAAAACACCATGGCTTGGGTCAGGCGCACCTTAGTCTTCAAGGTGACATCTTTGCTTTTTAACACTTTAAAGAGGTCCTTTGCAGCACATTCGCCCAATGCAATGTGTCTTTTGATTTCTTGACTGCTGCTTCCATGGGTGTTGACTGCGGACCTGAGTAAAATGAAAATCTTAACAACTTCAATCTTTTCTCTGTTTATCATGATGTTGCTTATTGGTTCAGTTGTGAGGATTTTTGTTTTATGTTGAGGTGTAATCCATCCTGATGGAAATTCAAATGAAATCATGCTAGAAATACACGTAAGTTTTAGTCTGAAATCCTTACAAGTTGATAAGTTGATATCCTTATACATTTATAAGCAGCTGGTTTCCATCCAGAAACTTTTTAGTAAAGAAAACCAATGATTAGTTGCATGTATCATTTGCTAGCAAGCATTCTTTAAAACATCACTTCAAGGTGGAGTTCTTAATCCTCACCCCTGCCCCTGTTTTTTAACCACCAGTATCCCTACCACCACCATCTCCTGTGTAAGAATAAAAAGTATGAAAATGATTCTCTTGTATGTCTGCTTACTGACTCTTGAAGTTGGAATCACAAAGAAAACTGTAGGAACTATGACTGATGAGGGTACAGGGGTTAACTTCACTACACAGCTTCCCCGTACTCTAAGAAATGCGTGATAAGGCCACAACATATTGGCTGCATAATATACTGGCTAAAGACCAGTAGATACGGCGGGATACCATTTTTACAAAGAAAATATATGTATATAAAATAAATAGATACACTTGCAGAAAAAACATCTGGAAGCACGCAAACAAAACCATTAAAAAGTGGCTGCCTGTGGGTGGTAGGATTTCGGAGATAGGAGTTTTTTCCCTGTGTGTTTTCTAGGTTCGCTGCCCTTCCACAATCATTCATGTATCACATATACTTGTCTTTAAAAGTCCCGGAAATAAACCGAGATGCGTTCCGCACACCTTAGAACCTCTGGAGCTCTCTGGTTTTCCTCGCAGTATTCACTGAGGGAGCCTCTGCGTCACTGTTCCCTGAAATTAGCCTGAGGGTCCGTCAGCTCAGTAACAAAAGGGAGACTATGTTTCTGAGGCCTGAGACGGCTTCATATTGTAGAAAAGAGATAGAAATTCAGGTCATTTGCCTAACTGTACCTGATAGGATTTTCTAAATTCATTTTACATGCTTAATGAGTATTTCATCACTCATGCTTAATGCCTAATTCTTCAAAACTCAGTTCACGTGTGACCTCCTCCAGGATCTCTTGTCCCATCAGTCCAGGCTGGGTTATCTTTCCCTCCTATTTGCTCTCAAATGGCACACATCCTACCATTCCTCCCTTGTGCTGTAATGGTTTATTCCCACCTGTATTCTCTACTGCCCTCTGAGCTCCAAGAGGAAAGCGTCTTGCCTCTCCTGCTCATCGCCTACAGAGAGAGAGCAGCGTCTGACACTTGGTGGTTGTTGCGAGTCGTCAACAAGTCAGCTCTGATTTATGGCAAACTCGTTCAACAGAATGAGACATTGTTCAGTCCGGCTCCATCTTCACAATTGTTGGTACGCTCCAGTCTACTGCTGCAGCCACTGAGTGTGCTGAGTATCTTCCAACCCAGGGGCCTCATCTTCCAGTACTATATCAGACAGTATTCTGTTGTGATCCGTAGGATTTCCACTGGCTAATTTTCAGAAGTAGATTGCCAGGCCTCTCTTCCTGGTCTGTTTTAATCTGGAAGCTCCACTGAAACCTGCCCACCATGGGGGACCCTGCTAATGTTTGCAATATTGGTGGCGTAGCTTCCAAGATCATAGCAGCGTGAAAGCCACCACAGTATGACAAATTGACAGAGAGGTGGTTGGACACATGGTAACCAAAAAACCAAACCAAACCCACTGCCGTCGAGTCGATTCCGACTCATAGCGACCATGGTACTAGATGTTTCATAAGTATTAACTAAATGAATTAATCCAGCAGGTATAGAGCACTGGGCTCAATCCCAGACACAGTGAGCTAGTTGCTCTTCCTTGATGGTAGGCACTACTTCCTGCCTTCCCAGAAGCAACGGGACAGAGTACCTAATTTGATGGTTACGGTTGTGTGTCATCTTGGCTGGGCCACAATTCTCAGTGGTTTGGCAGGTATGATGTAGCTTGGCAATTATGTAATGATGTAATCACCTCCATCATGCGATCTGATATAATGTAACGAGCTCCATGGTGAGATCTGCTATGTACAGCCAATCAGTTGAAAGGGTGTTTCTTTGGGGGTGCGGACTGCATCCAATATATATGGACCTTCTGGCACAGCTCGTTCTGAACCCTGCATCCAGCTCATCTGACCTTTGGTTCTTGGGACTTGAGCTAGCAGCTTACATGCTGATCTTGGGAGTCATCAGCCTCCATAGCTTACGAACCAGTGGCCTGCATCTGGCCTGTCAATCTTGGGTTTGTCAGCCCCTGAAGCTACGTGAGTCAGAAGCCTCCAGCCGATGCCTGACCCAGCCTCTACAAATGTGCATGAGTCATTTCTTTGAGATAAATCTCTCTCTATTTTATATATATATATATATATACACACTCACATACACATATACACACTTCACTGATTTTGCTTTTCTAGAGAACCCAGCCTAAGACACCCAACAAACAGCCTAAGACACCCAACAAAAGACCTAAGAGGCCTTTTAACTAGATTGGAAATGGCCCAGCGCTGCTCATGGGAAGGCTGCATGAGTGCTGGGTCTTGAAGGACATGCAGATCTCTGAGATGGAAAGGAAAAGGGAGGACTCCTACAAGATGTTGAGAGCAAGGGTCAGAGGCAGGTGTTTCGGACAAATACACCTATAAGCACGTGATGATGTTGTTGTTAGCTAACACTGAGTCAGCCCCCGGGACTCAGGGAGACCTCATGCGCAACACGCACAATGGAAAAAACACTGCCTGGTTCTATGCCATCCCTATGACCACCTGCAGATCAGACCCTTGTGATCCACAAGGTTTTCATTGGCTGGTTTTTAGAAGACTGCCAGGCCTTTCTTCCATAAGCACATTATATTTCTGTCTAAACTCACCCACCCTCCCAACTTTGTATGATTCTTTCACTCACATACCACCATCATCTCTATGTCTCTCTCCCTCACGTGGATCCCCGGAGAGCAGGAATGTATCGTTCCTCTTCAGATCCATGGTGATTTCACCTGCAGTTACCTCAGTGTTCACTTTCTATACCAGTCGTTTGGCAATAAACCATGTCTGGCCTCCTCCATACTTCTGTATTATTTTGTACATGAGTATGTGTGCATATGCCTTGTATCCTACTATAAGTGTTTGGGAACAGTGTTAACACTTTAATTTTTGGTATTCCCAAAGTGCCATTCACACAGTAGTACTGAAACCTGCCAGACTGATTGACGTATGAATGAGAATCTCACTCAACAGGCAAAAGTCAAAAACTTATTTCAGAACTGTGCCGCAGTGGGTCACAGGACAGGAGTCAGGGAAGTTCACAGTCAAGGATTCAGCTTCAGGCTCTGCAGGATCAAGGCTGCTTGGTACTTCAGCAGGCTGCTTCTGATCGTCATCTTTTCAGTTCTCCTATGATAAGCTAATGTCTTTGTTGGAGGCTTAGTGAATTTATCTACACAGTCTCTGGACCTGTGGGTTTGGTGGACAATTTACATATTGGCATCAGTAGATCTATTGCCAGAGGGGAGTCTCTTCCCTCTGCTTTCCCTCTTAGCTCCACCAGCTCACAGTCTTAGAGCCAGTACTGTTACTTATTCACTTAGTAGAACTGCATGTATTTATAAGAACAAGTTTATATTGTGTTTGTAACCATCAGAGGCCTTGTTGCTATCACTAAAAAGCAAGTAAACACAGACAAATATCAATACCTAATATGTTTTAAAATAGGGGCAAAATGGAGGCCAAAACAGAAAGACTCAAAAGACGACCTTGTTTTCTGAGCAATGTCTTGCTAGGCAGCTGACACATGTGAATGCTAACTCGAGGGCAAACCAGGCCAGCAGAAGAACCCCTGTCTGTTTCAATATTTCATTCTACACATAAGTAAATGACTATTTTGTTTTGTGATAAGAGAGGTTTCATTCCATCTCACTCCAACAAGGCTGGCACTAACCCAAAAAAAACAAAATAATAAATGTTGGAGAGGCTGTGGAGAGACCGAAACACTTACACACTGCTGGTGGAAATGTAAAATGGGTACAACCACTTTGGAAATCAATTTGGTGCTTCCTTAAAAAACTAGAAATAGAACTACCATATGACCCAGCAATCCCACTCCTTGGAATATATCCTACAGAAATAAGAGCCTTTACACGAACAGACATATGCACACCCATGTTCACTGCAGCACTGTTGACAACGGCAAAAAGATGGAAGCAACCAAGGAGCCCATCAACAGATGAATGGATAAATAAATTATGGTATATTCACACAGTGGAATACTACCCATCAATAAAGAACAATGATGAATCCATGAAACATTTCATAACATGGAGGCATCTAGAAGGCATTATGCTGAGTGAAATTAGTCAGTTGCAAAAGGACAAATACTGTATGAGACCATTATTATAAAAACTCAAGAAATAGTTTAAACAGAGAAGAAAATATTCTTTGACGGTTACGAGAGCAGGGAGGGAGGGAGGGAGGGAGAGGGGTTTTCACTAATTAGATAGTAGATAAGAACTATTTTAGGTGAAGGGAAAGACAACACACAATACAGGAGAGGTCAGCACAACTGGACTAAACTAAAAGCAAAGAAGTTTCCTGAATAAACTGAACACTTCGAAGGCCAGCGTAGCAGGGGTGGGAGTTTGGGGACCATGGTTTCAGGGGACATCTAAACCAACTGGCATAATAAAATCTATTAAGAAAACATACTGCATCCCACTTTGGAGAGTGGCACCTGGGGTCTTAAATGCTAGCAAGCAGCCATCTAAGATACATCAATCGGTCTCAACCCACCTGGAGCAAAGGAGCATGCAGAACACCAAAGACACAAGGTAATTATGAGCCCAAGAGACAGAAACAGCCACATAAAGCAGAGACTACATCAACCTGAGACCAGAAGAACTAGATGGTGGCCAGTATAACCGATAACTGCCCTGACAGGGAATACAACAGAGCACCCCTGAGGGAGCAGGAGAGCAGTGGGATGCAGACCTCAAATTCTCGTAATAAGACCAGACTTAACAGTCTGACTGAGACTAGAAGGACCCTGGAGGTCATGGTCCCCAGACCTTCTGTTAGCCCAAGACAGGAACCATTCCCAAATCCAACTCTTCAGACAGGGATTGGACTGGACTGTGAGATAGAAAATGATACTGGTGAAGTGTGAGCTTCTTGGATCAAGTAGACACATGAGACTCTTTGGGCAGCTCCTGTCTGGAGGGGAGATGAGAGGGCAGAGGAGGTCAGAAGCTCGCTGAATGGACACGAAAAGAGATAGTGGAGGTAAGGAGTGTGCTGTCTCATTAGGGGGAGAGCAACTAGGAGTATATAGCAAGGTGTATATAAATTTTTGTATGACAGACTGACTTGATTTGTAAACTATCACTTAAAGCACAATAAAAATTAAAATAAAAAAGAGGTTTCACGAAAATGTAAATTCCAAGAATGAATTGTTGTTGTTGTTCTTAGGTGCTGTCCAACCCTTTCAACTCTTAGCGACCCTACATACAACAGAACAAAACACTGCCAGGTCCTGTGCCATCCTCACAATTGTTGTTATGCTCATGCCCATTATTGTAGCCATTGTGTCAATCCATCTTGTTGAAGTTCTTCCTCTTTTTCGCTGATCCTCTAATTTACCAAGCATGATGTTCTTTTCCAGAGACTAGTCCCTCCTGATAACACGTCCAAAGTATGTGAGACATAGTCTCATCATCCTTGCTTCTAAGGAGCATTCTGGCTGTACTACTTCCAAGACACATTTGTTTGTTTTTTCAGCAGTGTATTCGATATTCTTCACCAACACCACAATTCAAAGGCGTTAATGCTTCTTCAGTCTTCCTTATTCATCATCCAGCTTTTGCATGCATATGAGGCGACTGAAAACACCATGGCTTGCGTCAGGCGTACCTTAGTCTTCAAGGTGACATCTTCGCTTTTTTAATACTTTAAAGAGGTGTTTTGCAATAGATTTGTCCAAGGCAACATATCATTTGGTTTTTTGACTGCTGATTCCACGGGTGTGGACTGTGGATCCAAGTAAAATGAAATCCTTGACAACTTCAAATCTTTTCTCCGTTTATTACAATGTTGCTCATTGGTCCAGTTGTGAGGATTTTTGTTTTCTTTATGTTGAGGTGTAATCCATACTGAAGGCTGTGGTCTTTGATCTTCATTAGTAAGTGCTTCAAGTCCTCTTCACTTTCAGCAAGCAAGGTTGTGTCATCTGCATAACGCAGGTTGTTAATAAGTCTTCCTCCAAACTTGATGCCTCATTCTTCTTCGTATAGGCAGGCTTCTTGGATTATTTGCTTGGCATACAGATTGAATAGGTATGGTAAAAGGATACAACCCTGACACACACCTTTCCTGATATGAATGAATACTAAAGGTTTTTTTCTCAATATTAAATATTATATTACAGGTTATAACATGACCCCTTGCTATGAGTCAGAATCAACTCGATGGCAATGGGTTTTCCCAAGGATTGAATTCTTGTGCCACCAACAGATGGTGCTTTTGGAAAAGCAAAACTCTACCTTACTATTAAGTCAAAAGCCTCTTAAAGACAACAGTCCAAGGTCATCCCGTTAATAACAGAAGGTGATAATGTGGTCCAGATTAGTACCTTAGATATTAAATAAACAAGGAAGACTTCTAAATATCAGCATGCCCAATTTATTTATTGCCCCTCTTGTGTTTTAATTGTCCTAAACAAAAAATTGAGAGGATTAGACTACTTGGTCTTTAAATTACCATTTCAACACCAAGATTCTGTGATTTATATACACTGATTAAAATATTTTGTGACCTACATATATTGTGATTTATATATACATATACATTACTGCCTGAGAAACTGAAGGCTATGGTATGGATGGACACAAACAGCAGTGTAGTTATGAAGTTCAGGATATCTGACAGCCAGTATTTTTCCAGTATGTACGAGTTGCTCTCTAGCACACAACAAGCACTTTATACTCTAAGTTGATTCTCCCATAACAAAAGTATTACTATTCACCAAAAGAACAGCAAGTCCATGGAGAAGCTAAATAGCTTCGCTGTGTGACTGTTTATCCAAAAAAGACCATAACTGGAAAGAACACAAACATTAAGAAAATCCTACAACTCTTGAGTAAGATCAAAATGTGCTGTTTCCAATCCATGTCTCTAAAGAGGGGCTCTTACTGGTGAGGTGTATCTTCTGCACCATCACCTGTCCGTCAGGTGGTTGTACTGGGATGGCGTGAGTGTTGCTATGATTCTGGAAGCTGTGACACCGGTATTTCAAATACCACCAAGGTCACCCATGTAGACAGGCTTCAGTGGAGCTACCAGGCTAAGGCAGATTAGGAAGAAAGGCCTTGTGATCTACTTCCAAAAATTGGCCAACGAAGACAATATGGATCACGACAGAACACTGTCTGACACGGTGCTGGAAGATGAGCCCCCCAGTCTGGAAAGCATTCAAGATACACAGTGGAACCAACAATGGACTCGAGCACACCAGTGATTGTGAGGATGGCGCAGGATCGGGGAATGTTCTGTTCTGTTGCACATGCGGTCGCCATGAATCAGAGCAAATAACAAAAACAACAAATCTTCTGCATCTAGGTCTCCATATTTCTTCACTCCAGTTCCCATCATTATTTTTAGTTAACTTCAGCTTTTATGTGGAGGACTCTTCAATATGTCTTGGTCTGAAGAGTCATTAGCTCTCTCACTGGAGGGACCTCCATCAGCCTTGCTACTGAAAGTGTGATCCAGGCTCAAACATCTTCAGCATCAACTGGGGGCTTGTTAGAAAGGCAGAGCCTCAGGCCCTGCCCCAGACACCTGAGTCAGAATCTGCATTTTATCAAGCCCCCCCAGGAGATTCATATGCAGAGTAAAGTTTGAGAGGCACTACTCTAGACTTCAGAGCCCTGGTGACTCAGTGGTTAAGAACTCAGCTGCTAATCAAAAGGTCAGCAGTTGGAATTCACCAGCCACTCCTTGAAAACCCTATAAGGCAGTTCTATTCTGTCCTATAGAGTTGCTATGGGTCAGAATTCACTTGATGGCAATGACTTGGTTTTGGTTACTCTAGACTTCACCAAAACAATACAGGGCTTTATTTGTTAAAAAAAAAAAAAAAAAAAAAAAATTTTTTTTTTTTTTTTTTAAATTTGTGGTCTCTAGACCTGTACTGAATAGCCCTGGTGGCATAGTGGTTAAGCAGCTCAGCTAAAGGTCAGTGGTTAGAACCTACCAGCAACTCCTCAGGAGAAAGATGTGGCAGTCTGCTTCCATAAAGATTACAGCCTAGGAAACCCTATGGGGCAGTTCTACTCTGTCACATGGGGTTACTGTGAGTCGGAATAGACTCAATGACAGTGGGTTTGTTGTTTTTTGGTTTTAGACCTGAACTAGATTCTCTAATCACAACTTCTTCTTAGAACCTATGCCCCTCCCTCCCCCTCTCTGCCAACACACCCAAACATCTGCTTTCTATTTTCACTGGAGCTCCAGAGTAGTCTGCCTTCACCCTGCCCATCAGCAGACACCTCCTTCCTCCCACATCCCTCTGCAGTACTGAATGGCTCCCAGACTTTCTCGGCTTGTGTCAAACCTGCAGAATCAACCCCAGCCCGGGCACCTCCCTCGGGCTCCAGGCTTTCCCACTGGCAGCTGGCCCAGGGCCTCATACCCCGGCCTTGGGCAGGCCTATTGGCGTCTCTTTCCTGCTGAACAACGGCCATAGCAGGACTGAGCTCTTCAGATAGAGACAGGCCACAGGCAAGATTGGGGAGCATGGCGTCCAATACAGCCTAAGGCCAGAGGACTGGCAATCATTCCTAAACCAGGTGCCTCATATGCATGCGTGTGCCTCAGGGGTGTATCCCCTCACCATACCTATTCAATCTGTATGTTTAGCAAATAATTCAAGAAACTGGACTATATGAAGAAGAATGAGACACCAGGATTGGAAGAAGACTTATGAACAGCCTGCATTATGCAGATGACACAACCTTGCTTGCTGAAAGTGAAGAGGACTTGAAGCACTTACTGATGAAGATCAAAGACCACGGCCTTCAGTACGGATTACACCTCAACATAAAGAAAACAAAAATCCTCACAACTGGACCAATAAGCAACATTGTAATAAATGGAGAAAAGATTGCAGTTGTCAAGGATTTCATTTTACCTGGATCCACAACCTACACCCAGCAGTCAGTAAATCAAAAGATGCATTGCATCGAGCAAATCTGCTGCAAAAGACCTTTTTAAAGTGTTGAAAAGCAAAGATGTCGCCTTGAAGACTAAGGTGTGCCTGATTCAAGCCATGGTGTTTTCAGTCACCTCATAAGCATGTGAAAGCTGGATGATGAATAAGGAAGACCGAAGGAGAGCTGATGTATTTGAATTATGGCATTGGCAAAGAATACTGAATATACCATGGGCTGCCAAAAGAAGGAACAAATCTGTCTTGGAGGAAGTACAGCCAGAACGTTGCTTAGAAGCAAAGATGGCGAGACTTCTTACTTACTTTGGACATGTTACCATGAGGGACCAGTTCCTGGAGAAGGACATCAAAACCAAAACCAAAAACCAACTCCAGTGCTGCTGAGTTGATTCCGACTCATAGCGACCCTATAGGACAGAGTAGAATTGCCCCAGAGTTTCCAAGGAGCACCTGGTGAATACGAACTGCCGACCCTTTGGTTAGCAGCCGTAGCACTTAACCACTATGCCCCAGGCTTTCCAAGAAGGACATCATGCTTAGTAAAGTAGAGGGGTAACGAAAAAGAGGAATATCCTCAACGAGATGGATTGACACAGTGGCTCCAACAAAGGGCTCACACATAGCAATGATTGTGAGGATGGCACAGGACAGGGAAGTGTTTTGTTCTGTTGTACATAGGGTCACTATGAGTCAGAACTGACTCAATGGCACCTAACAACAACCTGCTAAAAGTTCAGATCCCATTTGCTTTCCATCATCTTTCACCTCTGCAACATTTAACAACATTAAACCTGGAATCTTCCTCTTGAGTTGTCTGATAGTGAACTGGCCTGAGCACCTCCTAGGGCTATGATATCTTCTCCATGCCCTCTTTTGGCTTTGATTTCTTCTCTCAATTCCTTACGGCTTAGGATGGGCTGAGCCAGTGGGTTTCAGTCTTTGCTCCTTAGCGCATTAACAATCATAAAGAGCCCCCCAAGCCACAAAAACCCCAAATCCCACCTCCCTATGGGGATGTTGTTGTTTTGTGCCTTTAAGTCAATTCTGACTCATCGTGACTCCATGTGTTACAGAGTAGAATCACCTCACGAGGTTTTCTAGGCTGTAATCTTTATGGAAGCAGGTCACCAGGTCTTCTATAATGCCACTAAGTGGGTTCGAACCTCCAACCTTTCAGTTATTGGCTGAGCGTAAACTGTTTGCACCTAACTCCCTATGGGAATAAGGAATCTTTACTTCTCATTCCTGCTCTGAGCAGTCCAATTTTATATTTTTCATATCTATATAAATTTTTCCATATAAAATTTTGTTTGTCCATAGAGGGTTTATAGCTTAAAAGGTGTGAAGACCATCAGTGATTGGTGTGAGGAAAGAACAAGGAGTCAGAGGTTCTGCTCCCTAGTCTGGCACTGACCAGTGGTGTAACCCCTCGAACATCAGCTTCCTCATAACTATCTAAGGAGTGCTGGCAGTGGTGACTCAGTGGTAGAATTCCTGCCTTACATGTGGTTGATTCCTGGCTAATGCGCCTCATGTGCAGCCTCCACCCATCTCTCAGTGGAGGCTTGTGTGTTGCTGTGATGCTAAACAGGTTTCAGCAGAGTCCAGGCTAAGAAAGACTAGGAAGAAAGTCCTGGCAATCTACATCCAAAAATCAGCCAATAACACCCTAGGGATCACAGTGGTCTGATCCCCAACCAATCATGAGGATGATGCAGGACTGGGTGGCATTTTGTTCAGTGCGCATGGGTCGCCCTGACTTGGAGCTGATTCCACTGCAGCTAACAACAACAACAAAACAACCACTACCGCCGAGGAGGAAGAGTGCCCTTCTTGCCTACCCACCGGGCTACCGGAAGATGCAAACAGGAAATATGCATATGTCCCTGATTTAGGATGGTCACAGGACCATCTTCTCTAACAGCTAGCTTGTGCCCCTGCCATCGTGTAGGTGACAAGGCCTGGAGGAAGAGGGAAGAGAAGCAAGGACAAGCGGCATGGCCACCCTGGGCAGCACATGGCTGTGATCTGCAGGGTTGCCTGTTCAGCACCTTCAGCTCCTTTGTCCCCACCAGTCCCACCTGGCCTGTGATCAATGTCCCCGCTAACCCAAGTCTGACCACGCCAACCCAAGTCTGACTGTCCAGTACACTACTCCTAAGTCTGACAGCAGCCTTCCGTGTATCGCGTTTGCCAAGACGAATTTTAAAAGTGGAGAAAAAGAGAGTAGAACTTTGGAAAAAACTGTTAAATTTACTTGTTCTAGTTATGAAAATAATGTATGCATTCTGTAAAAAGTCTAGAGAGGTTAAGAAAAATGGAAAAGGCATCCCCTATTACCCAGAGATGATCATCACCCACATGGTACTACATTTCCTTCCAGCCTTGCTTGCTTTTTTGTTTGTAATTGAGATGAAACAACCTGGTGCAAACAGTTTGCACTCGACTACTAACCTAAAGGTTGGCTGTTTGAACCCACCCAGAATTGCTATGGAAGAAAGGCCCAGTGATCTGCTTCCAAAAGGTCACAGCCTTGAAAACCCTATGGAACACACTTCCACTCTGTACAAATGGAGTTGCCATGAGTTGGAATCTACTCAATGGCAGTGTTTTGTTTTTTTTTTTAATTGTTCTGACCTTTCAAGATTTTTTTTTTTCCCACTGAACATAATAATACAAGCATTTCTAGGAGAGACCTTTAAATTGTTGATGCTTTGTCTCTTCTAGCAAATATTCTCCAGAAAATGTCCAAAAGGCTGCATGCTTGTTTTAAGAGCCAGAGCATCCTGAAAGCCAGGAGACTGTTCCTATCCTCAGTTGGTCAGAGAGCAGAGAAAACCTGGTGGCTGCCTCCCCACCAGTGGCAGTGAGAAAGAAGATTCAGTCAGCCCTTGAGGGGACCTGGATGGACCACTGGCAGGGAACTGCCCCTGGAAACCTGGGACTTTTTTCTTCTTACATACCTACCCTGTCCACCAGCCCAAATCCTGTTCCTCCCCACAGCCCTGTTCTAACCTTTACCCTCCCTGCAGGAACCTCCGCCCATGCTCGGAAGCATCTGTAATCCATCTGCCAGACAAGTGGGGAGGGGTTGCTGGCAAAAGGAAGGGGAATCCCTGAGCCCATTGTTGCAGGGGAAGAGGTGTTCTGAAAAGCAAACTTAGCACTTGTGTTTATCTAGAACTCTTGCTGCACAAGGCAGTCCAGCTACTCTGGGCATTTTGCTGAGTGACCTAAGGATAGCCCCATTACACTATGAGTGCCCATGCCACAAGACTTTCGCTTAGGTGTAATGTATTACAGTCGTGCTGGGTCACTAAGGAGGTGGGTGGGTGGGTAGGTGGGTGGGATGGAGACGCGCAGATGGATGGACAGACAGATGCTGTCGAGGTGACTCCAAATCACGGCAACCTTATGTGCTGTAGAATGAAATGCTGTCTGGTCCTGTGTCATCCTCACTATCACCAGCAAGTTTGTCCATCGTTGCAGCTATTGTGCCAATCCGTCTTACCGAGGGTCTCCCTCGCCCTCCTTGGCCCTCTGTTTCGCCAAATATGATGTCCTCCCTTAGTGACTGATCACTCCTGATCACTCGTGTTCAAAGCAAGCCAATAGGACAGTGTTCTGCTGTGATCCACAGATTTTCACTGTCTAATTTTTGGAACTAGATCACCAGGCCTTTCTTCCTAGTCTGCGTCAGTCTGGAAGCTCTGCTGAAACCTGTCCACCAATGGATGACCCTCCTAGAATTTGAAATGTGGTGGTATTCCAGGATCACAGCAACATACAAGCCACCACAGTACGAGAAACTAACAGACAGGTGGTAGAAGCACCCTATCGCTACCTGTATATAGAAGATGGAGTATTCCCAAAGGACATCATCCATAGCATCCAATGGCCCTGTCATTCATTATCTGAAAGCACACCTGGGAAGGAGTATGCTCAGTGGAATTGGTTTCTTGGCCTTAATTAAAAGAGAGAGAGAGAAATTGCTGTGATCAGTCACCGTGTAGTGGAGCCAGATGACTGCAAAGTTGGAGCTTAGGTGTCAGTTTCTTACAAAACAGGTAAGAGGACGTCTTGGGGCCGTAAGCTCTGAGATGCCACAGAGGACACAGAAGCCTGTACTCCATGAGCGTTTGCATTCCTGGGCGTATTGTATTTACTTTGCTTCTCTTATTTTCCCATGGTGTTCAGTGAAATCTTCAGGAGTTTCAACATTCTCTCCTGACTAAGAGAATATCCGGATTTCAATCCCACCACTTCACTGAAGCTGCAAAATGCAATGATGGATTCTCCTCATCTGACTTTACTTTCCAGCCACCATGACATACTTTCTCCACTTGGCTTCCCGGAGACCAGACTCCTGGCTTTCCTCCCTCTTGGCTGCTCCTTTTTAGTCTCCAGGGCTGGGTCTTTCTCCTCATCCCACACTTGAAGTGCTGAAGTACCCCCGGAGCAGCCTTCTGATCTTCTCTGTGTCCACTGTCTCTCGAGGGGATCTTAGGTAGTCCTGCTGTAAATGCCATCCTTGATTTACTGAGTTTCTGGGTGCACACCTCCTCTCCAGACCTTTCTCCTGAAGGCCAGATTCATACACCCAACTGCACACCGGGCATCACCGCTTACAGATGAGATGCCTGTCCTCGTCTAGCATGACCCAAACCAGATTCCCAATTTCCTACCCTTGCTAACCTGCCACTGCCTCTGTTCCCCACCTCCACAAATGGTACTAATACACTCAGATGCTCAAGTTAATTAGCCAACGGCCCTGACATCATTCTTTACCCTTTTCTCTTTATGGTGCCCCACAACTAAGCTATCAGCAATCCTGTTGGCTCCACTGTCTGCAGACATTCAACTATGGTTCACCACTTCTAGAGCCCCCACCCTGGTCCAAGCCCTCATCATCTCCCACCTGGATTGCCACAGCCACTTCCTACAAACCCATCTCCCTGCTTACTTATGCATGGCATCTCCCAAGTCCATTCTCTACACAGCAGCCAGAGCAGTTCTGCTCACATGTAAGTGAGATCGTGGCACTCCTGGGTACAGCACCTCCAGTGGCTTCCATCACACCCAGGGTAAAGCAAGGTTTCAAGCAGGGCCTGTCCCAGGTATGATTCTTCCTCTGACTTGTTGCTCTCAGGCCCCCTTGGCCTTCCTGCTGAACAAGACAGAAGCTGCTTTGAAGAAAGCATTCCGTAAACCCAGTTGTCGTTAATGTCCATCTAATTGGCCCCTGACTCATGGCAACCCATGAACAACAGGATTGGACTGTTTGACCCACAAGGTTTTCACTGGCTAATTTTTCCGAAGTAGATTGCCAGGCTTTCTTCCCAGTCTGTCTTAGTCTGGAAGGTCTGTTGATACCTACTCAGCATCAGAGCAACACGCAAGCCTCCACTGGCTGTGCCTGAGGTGCACTGGCCGGGAATGGAACCTGGGTCTCCCACATGGAAGGAAAGAATTCTACCACTGAACCATCACAGCCCCATTGTAAACTCCATAGCACTGCTCAAATATAAAGAACAGTATCATAATTGATTCTTTTTTAAACAACTTATCACCTCAATCACTCTTGCTAGGAAAAGGCTGCCCAGATAAGTACCTTTATCTTTTACTTAACAAATAAAACTTTTTTTTTTTTTTCCTTTCTGATTGTGAGGGTAAGACATAATCATTGTAGGAATCCTGAAAAACACATAAAGCCTGGAAAATACAGAAAAGCATAAATAAACTAAAAATAAAAATGACAAAGTTCAAAGATAACTATCATTGCTATTACTATCTTAGGTTATTTTCCTGCCATTCCTTTTTACGCAGTATTGACTTTTTAAAAATTGATTATTCTAAGTTGATTTTCTCCTACCCTCTTTAACATGTGTTAAATACTTCACTTTTATCACTGAAGTTTCTTGAGACATCTTAATGCACATAATAGTCCCTTGTATGAGTATACAATAACTTATCTAATCCTCCGTTGTTTGACATTTCGGTTGTTTAAGTGTTACAATGGAGAACTTTGCATACCATCAGGTTTTACAGAAAGGTTTATTTCTTTTGGGTTTAGAGAAAACAGAAGAAGAACTGAGGCATTTGGACAGCGGTGTTAGCAAAGAATATTAAACATACTATGGACTACCATGGAGCCCTGGTGGTGCAGTGCTTAAGAGCTTGTCTGCTAACCATTAGTCAGCAGTTCGAATCCACCAGCCACTCCTTGGAAACCCTATGGAGCAGTTCTACTCTGCCCTATAGGGTCACTATGAGTCAGACTCGACTCAATGGCAATGGGTTTGGTTATGGACTATCAGAAGAACGACAGATCAGTCTTAGAAGAGATAAAACTGGAATGCTCCTCAGAAGTGAGGACGGTGAGAGTTTGTCTTGATTATTGTAGACATGTCATCAGGAAAGAAACAGAAAAGAGCATCACGTTTGGTAAAGTATAGGGTCAGCAAAAATGGGAGAAATCCTCAATGAGATGGACTGACATGACAACCACAACAACTGGCTCAAACATACCAATGATCACGAAGGTAGCACAGGACTGGGCAACGTTTCATTCTGTTATATATGAAGTCACCATGAGTTACAACTGACTTGATGGCAACTAACAACAATAAACATAATCCTAAAAGTGCAGTTACTTGGTCAAATGGTATGAACATTGGAGGCCTTGACACATATTATCAAATGGCTTTCAGAAATATAAACTTCGAGCATCAGTGTGTTCTTCTGCACAATCTTTTAGTTCAAACTGTCCAGAGTGCTCGCCACCTGGATGTACTGAACTCACCTGAAGCCCTAAACTGAGGGTGGTGAATTTTACTCTTTATATTCAGACTGGTTCCCTGTAATTATTCGATTGTGGTCAATGTCAGTCTAGTGTCACAGGCTAGAATTCCTTGTTTCTTTTCTGTTGATTTCCTATCAGGTCTTATACCCACACACCCACCCACCCGTACACACCTATGCACACGGGTGCACACACACACACACACACACATTCTCTTGGACTAACTTCTTCACTTCCAGCCTTCATCAAGGCCTTATCATCTTTTCACAACGAGGGCACTACATTCTTACATATGACTTGGAGCGAAGCTTCTCCCATTTTAACATGCCTGTGACTCACCTGGGGATATGGTTATGACGCAGATTCTTATTCTACAGGATAATAAAATCATGTGTGTGATCATCTTATCCTCTCTGACTTATAAATAAGCCATTAATAATAGGAGCAGATTCTTAAACTCTCTGAAACTAAATAAATTCAAACCTGAGTCCTCCAGGCTGAATCAAGTTAATAAATAATCCAGACTAAACAAAAAACAAATCCACTGCCATCGAGTTGATTCTGACTTATAGTAACCCCATATGTTACAGAACAAAACTGCTCCATAGGATTTTCTTGGCTATGATCTTAACGGAAGCAGATTGCTAGGCCTTTCTCCTGTGGTACCACTAAAAAAAAAACAGCCAACCTTTAGGCTAGTAGTCGAGTGCAAACCATTTGCGCCAGCCAGGAATTTTATAAATCAGCTATAGAGGGTATAATTTAACACAGGGCAAGGACATGAGAGACAGAGGCAGAGTGTGGGCTTTATTGCCTACGTACCATCCAAAAACAAATGTCCACCGCTGAGGACTCTGAAAATTGGCCTCAAAGGATCTAAAGAGAAACCAGGATTAAAGTACTATCTGGCGGAAGCTGCTACTTTATGCTAGTCTTAGAGACAAGGAGTTTTCTACTGGGTCAACATCCTTTCTGAAGTTTATACCAAGAAAAATGTACACATATTAAACAGCCACGGCAATTTACAGTAAAGCAGAAAACGCTTTCGGGCAAGAAACCAACCAGAAACATCCTAAATTTCAAACCTCCAAAAGTCAGAGTTCAAATGCCTAGATCATTGCTTCATTGTTCAATTTCACTACAACAACGGCGTTCCCTCTGACAACCATTTCAACATTACCAAACCTTTCAAACATTTACTTTGGGTTCAATCTGGTTCCCATATGTCGGACATAAGAACAGTTACAGATGCAATATCTGTTCTGTATAAGAATGCGGTTCTATTTTAAAATCCCATTACCATGTGGTTACAAGGATATTATTAAAAATAAATATTAACGTAGGCCTGTATCTGTTCTTAAAACCCAGTAAAGCCTGTGTTCCGTAAAACTCCCTGCATGTTACACAGGGACACATTTGGGAGCCAACAAGGCGGCAGTTGTTTATTGTTATCTATGTAATCTTGGATTTAAGTTTCCAATGATTACAGATGGCAATAAGCTTCTCTAATAGCCCTGCAGGCATAGGGTGATGCAAACCTCTTCCAATTGTGGCACGCACATGTTGACACAGATAATTGTGCTCGATTCAGTCAGGCAGGACCACGCAGATATCCAATTTCCTTAACCCTGTAATCCTAATAAACAAAATCTATGTAACAATGTTGAATTTTTCAGGTATAGAATAATGCTTTTAACTTCCCCATTGCAGACCAGTACAGACTTTTTTTTTTTTTTAAGATTTAGGTCAAAAAAAATAGTGTAGTTTCCAAGAAGGAAACCAGATGTTTAAGTTTTCTTTTCAAAAATGTTGTTGATGTTGATTAAGGAAAAAAAAAAAAAGGCCTCTGTTATTTGTAAGCTCAGGTTTCATTGCTCTTCACCCCTGAGATGTGCACCCTAACAGTCTGTGGAAATGTTCACTCTTCGTAATGGAAGAAACCGTGATAACCTTATTTTTGAACAAAGAAAAAAATGTTAACTCGGAACAGAGGACTATTGCCGCATTAGTGAAAAGCCGGGAGTAGAGCTAAGTGATGTCTTTGATTGTCTCATAAATGAGTGCGAGTTACTTACAAGCAGATTTTGTAGTTTATAAGTAGAACTTAGAAAGAAAAATGATTTAAAACTTTCTTTCCATCCTGTCTGCCACAAAGACATCTTTCAAGACATAAATATTTTCCATTTTCAAACAAATATTTCACCCAGAATTTGACATGGTATAAGCAAACATGTCTGTCTGTGGACTTGCCTGCTTAACTTGTTCTATCACATCTCTAGAAATAGAGTTTGTGAGCAAATGCTTCCCTTGATCTGTTTGTTACAAGAGAACTCACCACACCTCAGAGTCTAGACAGTGGCTTTTCTATCCTTCCTTCCTGTCAAGGAGCCCTGGTGGCACAGTGGTTAAAATGCTCAACTGCTAACTGAAAGGTCAGTAGTTTCAACCCACCAGCTGCTCTGAAGGAGAAAGTTGTAGTACTCTGCTTCTGATAAAGGTTTACAGCCTTGGAAACCCTGTGGACAGTTCTACCCGATCCTATAGGGTCGCTATCACGCGACAGAACGAGTTTGGTTTTTTATTTATTTAATTTTGGTTCTTCCTCTCGAAGTGTCCCTGTCACAAAAAAAAAAAATGGTTTGTTTGCCACTCTTCTTTCATTAGCTTTCCAGAATTTAATAACAGTTAAGTGTGAAGATACTTAAGTTTAGATAGTTTTACACAGACTTGACCTAAATTGAGGGTAAAAAATACACACACCACACATACACAAAGTTTCAGAATGATAATGGAACTGCTCTTAATATTTCATAGGATACTGTCCCTCAAGCATATCAAACAACGGGCTTGAATTATTTGATATTGTGCTTTGAGAGACTTTTGAAATGAAATTGATAAGCACTCATTCAAAGAGATTTACTTATCGCAGTCATATCCCATATTACTTAGCTAAACCTAAAAACAAACAAAAAAAATGCTTGCCAACAGGGTAAATCTGAAGCCCTGTGGGATCGGAGAGAGGGAGTGGGTACAGCCGGTGTGAGATTCGCCTTCCCTCAAAAGCACCAGGCAGCGGAGAGAGACACAACACACTCCACAGACCAGGTCCCAAGGTCTCCTTCACACCCAGTGATCCACACCGACTCACACCACAGGGATCACAGGGATTTTTCAAGGCCAGAGTGTTCAGTCTTTAGCCTTCAGGGAAGACCACGCTGAAACGCAGTCAGGCCAACGAAAGGCTTGAAGGCCTCTGGAGGTGAACGACATTGCCCTTTCTTTACTCACATTTACAATATTTCTATACTCCCTGCTTCACTGGAAACAAAAGATGGGGCTTCTTTTTTTTTTGTCTTTCTTAACGATCTTGTATATTCTGGACAACAGACCCCTGTCTATTATCTATGCTGCAGACACTTTCTCTGAGTCTGTCACCATTATGGCGTTTTTTTGCAGTTTTTTCCTCCTTCTCAGAAACACTTCCGTTGCGGTTGAACCATTTGAAAGTACTGCGTAGATATCAGTCCCCACCCCTACGTATCCTGTCAGGCATCTCTGGAAAATGGCATTTTTCTACAGAACCGCATTGGATCACTGCACCTAAGAAAATTAACAAGACACCCATAATGCCTTCCAGTATCCAATCCGTATTCAGATTTCAGCAGTTGCCTGAGATTAAATATTTTTTTAAACAGTGATTCGATCAAGGTTCACGCACAACATTTCGTTGTTACATAAAAATGACAGGCTTGTAATTCTGAAAAACTAGATTTCAAATACGGGGTTCTTCCTCGCTGCAAGACTTTGATGCGAGTTCCTTATTTCTGGGCTTCAGATTCCTAGCTGGAGGCCACAGCTAATGTGGCCTACCATTATTAGGCTGTGTGGAGAAGGTGGTGGTGCCTGAGAAGAAAACAAATCTATACAAAAGTGCCTGGTTACTAGACGGCGTTCCGTAAATGTCCCTCTGATTCCTCAACCAAACTGCAGCCCCTTCTGTGTGAAGAAAGGGTGAGAATTGATCACTATGTTTGTGAGGGTCATGATGATGATACTAGAGTCTCCTTACTTTTCTTCTGCAAACTAAAACTGTCCTGGTTAAGTTTCTTAAAAGAGACTCCTTGTCCTACAACAGTCACATTGCTAGGTACTGTACAATAGCTAACCAAAAGATGGGCAGTTCAAATCCACCAGCCACCCCCTGGACACCCTATGGGGCAGTCTGTTCTATAGGGTCACTATGAGCCAGATTCAGCTAGATGGCACCTAACAATAACGACAATGTATGTAAGACCTTCTGTCTTGTTTCCCAGTACTACTGTAACAGAAAGGAGTCCCTAGGTGGCACAGACAGATAAGCACTTGACTACTACTGAAAGGTTGGCAGTTTGAATCCACCCAGAGGCACCTCGGAAGACAAGCCTGGCAATCTGCTGCCAAAAGGTCACAGCCTTGAAAACACTATGGAGCAGTTCTACTCTGCATACCTGGGGTTACCATGAGTTGGAATCCACTTGACAGCAACTAACGACAACCGCAAAAGAAATACCACAAGTGGGTGGCTGTAAACTATAGAAATTCATTTTCTCACAGTTGAGGAGGCTAGAAGTCTGAATTCAGGCCATTAACTCTAGGGGAAGGCTCCTTCTCTGTCGGCTCTGGGGAAAAATCCTTGTCTCAGTTTCTCTAGCCCCAGTGTTCCTTGGAGATCTTCATTTGGCATCTATTTTTCCTCATTTGTACTTGCTGGTCTCTGTGCTTATCTGCACTTTTTATATCTCAAAGGTGATTAGGTTTAAGACATACCCTACACTAACGGGGCCTCATTAACACAGCAAAGAAAACCGTATTCCCAAATGGGATTACGTCCACAAACATAGGAGTTAGGATTCCAGCACATATTTTGGGGAGACACAACTCAATCCTTAATACCTTCTTTATCCATGAGCAGCTTACAGTCTAACTGAGGGTGATATGTGCCTTATTAAATCATTTTTATTCATCATGGAAGCCAACATTTGAGCACTCACTGTGCCAGGTTCCTTGCCAAGCACTTTGGGAATGAACTCATTTGGTCTCCAGAACGGCCCTGTGCTATGAGGTAGGTACTGTTTTCTCCTTATAGAATGTGGCAAAGAGGGAAACTGTGGTCCAGGTGTTGAGGGTATAGGGAGGGAAGCACAGTTCTCCTCTGATGGGAAGTTCTTAGAAGGGGCTGGCTTTATGAATAAGAGGGCAATCTAAGTGAAGAGACCAGGATGCTCAAGCCTAGGAACTTTCAGACTACCTGGAGCACAGGGCTGTGAGTAGGGCAGTAAAGACAGAAATAGCCAGAAGAAGAGGCTGATGGTCAGAGTGAGAAGTTTGTAGTAAATTCTACAGGCACTAAGGAGGTAGAACATACAGGTCTTTCCTTATCTTCAACGAAGAGCTCTTTTGTGGCTCTTAAGCTCTTCTCAGGACCCCCTTCCACTCTTAAAAATTATTGAGGAACCCAGATAGCTTGTGGGTTATGAATAGCGATATTTACCATACTAGAAATTAAAACGGAAAAAATTCAAAATATTTATTTATTTAAAAATAATGATATAAAACCATTATACATACCATTGCTGTCAAGTTGATTCTGGCTCACAACGACTCTTTAAGACAGAGTAGAACTGCCCCATAGGGTTTCCAAGGAGTGGCTGGTAGATTCAAACTGCCAACCTTTTGGTTAGCAGTCGAGCTCTTAACCACTGCAACACCAGGGCTCCACAAACCCATCACATGTTAATATAAATGGCATTTTTATGAAAAATAATTATATTCAAACCAAAAACATTTAGTGAGAAGAGCAGTGCTGTTTTACAGTTGTATAAATCTCTTTAACGCCTGGCTTAACAGAAGAGGCATGGGTTTAGGTTCCATATTTAACCTGTTTGTGATGCCACATGTCATAGAAACTTATAAAACTCTACTGTACCCTCATGAGAGAATGACAGTGAAAAGGAATAACATCTTAGTATCATAAAAAATAGCACTGGTCTTGTGGATCCCCTGAAAGGGTCTTGGAAACCCACAAGGGGTCCCTTGACCATACTTTGAAAAAATTGTTGATCTAGATCTTAATAATTTTAAGGGATGGGCTCAATGAAGGAAATCTGGCTCAGAGCCAAAACCAGAATGAGAATGCCCTGTTAATATTTCCTTCCCCCTAGGGAATATTAAATGGTGTCTTATAGCAGCAAACACTTGCACATAAATTCATACATACATACAACCTAAACACATCTTGACCAGAGAATACAAGAAATGAGGTCAGCGGCTATAGTGCATTGATTGGGTTATTTCTGAGCAGCTGCCCCTGGACTGAGCCAATTTTCTAGAAGTCATTTAAAAACTCTAGCTACTTTAAAAAACTGGCAGTAACTCTGGAAGTTGAGTGTACACATACCCTGTGATTCAGCAATTTCACTCCTATATACACACCCACAGAAATGCACACATATGTACGCCAAAACAAGACTATTCATAGCAAAGCAAACCTACTTGTAATGGCTCAACCCTGGGAATAACCCAAATGCTCACCAACATAAACTAGGTAAATAAATTGTGCTTATATCCACACAGCAATGGGAATGAATGAACTATTGTGATATGCAAAAACATGAGTGAGTGTCACAGACAAAATGTTGACCTAAGTATGCTTTTAAGATTTTAAGTCAGGATATTCGTGATATTTGGTGGGTAGCGATTATGAGAGTACAGTGGAGTTTTCTAGAGGCTCCACGACATGTGGTATCACAAACAGCCAGGGAGTTTCTGAGGTGCTGATAATGTCCCACTTCTTGATCTGGGTGGTGGTTAGATGGGTAGATGCACTTTGCTAGCATTCGAGCTGCCCAGCTATATCTAGCTGCCCGGTGCACTTCTCTGTATGTTATACTTTGATAACAGGCACACTAAACCAAAACCCACCGCCATCAATTTTCACTCATAGCGACCCTATAGAGTTTCCAAGGCTGAAAATCTCTACAGAAGCAGACCATCGCATCTTTCTCCCACAGAGCAGCTGGTGGTTTTGAACTGCCAACTTTTTAGTTAGCAGTCAATCGCTTTAACCACTGAGCCACCAGAGCTCCTTAAACAGGCACACAGTATTTATTAAATGAGTGAAGCAATTGCTCTGCAGGAGGGATGTGGCCATTTTTAATGACTAATATATCTTAAGATACTACAGGAACAGTCTAGTAAAAAGCTTTTCTCTCCAACCAGCAGCTACAGCTACAAAAGGCTAGAGAGCAAGGAGTGGCCCAAAATGCTTGTGATTGGAGGGAGCACAGTTGGAGAGCTTACGATTTCAAAAGATACTGGTAGTTTATAACCACCAATTAACCACTGGTATAGAATGCAAGGAGATCGGCATGTCAAAGTTGCAAATGATGTAAGAGATTATTTATTCTAACCTCATTTTATGGCTAAGGAGACTGATACTCAGAGGCTAAATAACATGACCCCGCTTTGCCTGAAAGTCAGGAAGCCCAAGTACCACCCCTGGCCCTGCTATAATCTGTGACTTTGGGTCAGTTATTGAGAACCTTTCCAAAACTGAGTCCTCGTCTATGAAACAATGGGCTTGGCATAAATGATCCTTTAAACTGCAGTCGGGATCAATTTGACGGCAACTGGGGATAGCTCTGGAAGTAGTCTCTGGGTGGTACAAATGGTTAACACACTCGTCTGCTAACTGAAAGGCTGGAGGCTCAAGGCCAGCCAGAGTTGCCTCAGAAGAAAGGCCTGGCAATCTACTTCCAAAAAAACACAGCCGTTGAAAACCCTATGAAGCCCAGCTCTACTCTGATACACATGCAGTTGCCTTGAGTTGGAGCTGACTCGATGGTTGTTGTTTTACGGCTCCAGAAGTGCGAAAACCTTAAATTTAATAAATTAAGAAGGCGTTCATTATTCCATCCAGCTCAACTGGAATGATATATTTTGTAATTAATCTGTGTTCGGCTTGAAGAGTTAAGATATGTGCTAAAAATCAGATTTTCTCCCTTGAGTACATGTTTCCAGGTTGATGTAAAACTTCATATACACGGTGACCACTAAAAACCTAACATGATAGGGGGCATCGTGGTGGACAGCTCATGTGGCCTAAGATGCCCAAAGGGGCAGGTGATAAATGTGGGGTCTACCTCGTGCCTTAGTGAGGGCAGAGCAGAGCTGGGGCCTGAGGGACAAGCAAGCACACACCCAGTGAAGAGCTGAAAAGCAGCACTGTGCCTGCCCCACAGGGCAGGTCAGGGACCAACGCTGCCCTACCAGCATCGTCAGCTTGCCGTGTGGACAAGGCTGAGTTCCAGGGCAGGAGTGCAGAGAAGCAGTTTCTGGTCCCAGTTGTACTGCTCGCTAGATATGTGACTCTAAGACTGAGTTTCCCCCTGGAAAGCTGGAGAGAACGCCATGCCCTTGCCTCTTCCCCAGATGACCCTAGGCTGGATGAGCCGTGCCAGACACAGAGCAGGCATGGAATATCTGCCAAAGCATGGAGCACGGGCTCTGTTCCGAGGGATGCTGACAGAGCATCCCAGAGCTACACTGTCATAAAGTATTACTAAAGGGTAACACTGTCATAGGACCCAACAGCTCAAACTCTCATCAAGCCATTGCCAAGTTTTTTCCACAAGGTTATTTAACTTTCAAAATGGAGAAAGAAAAAAAATCTCCCCATCTGTTTTCCTCTGGGTGCACCTGTGTGGTTTCAGGCATGATAACATCAAATGTGATTTCAAGTGTCATTTGATGAATTATCCCAGAGGAGTGAAACCTCAAGAATGTGTCACTGACATACAGGATACTTGGCAAAAACAGCAGATGTGGCCTCAGAGGCTTGCTCACTCATTTCCTATAGAAAAAAAAAAAAAAAAGGAGATGCTAATGAAGACTCCCGTATCTATGAGGCACAAAAGGAAGTGCTGCCTCCTCTCTGATAGCCTGGCAGGAACAATGCTTCTTGTTGAGGTCAGTCTCCTTAGAAAAAGAGAGGGAACATGCTACTACCCCCCACCTTTTTATTTTATTTTTTTTGTCTATCCTCTTGGAGGGCCTTGGAGTCCCTGAGTGGTGCAAACGGTTAACATACTCAGCTGCTAACCAAAAGGTTGGAAGTCTGAGTCCACCAGAGGCACCTGGGAAGAAAGGCCTGGCAATCTACTTCCAAAAAAATCAGCCACTGAAAACCCTATGGAGCACAGGTCTACTCTGACACATGAGGTCGCCATGAGTCGGAATCAACTCAATGGCAACCGGTTTTATTGCTCAATACCACCATCTATATTTATGTAGCATTTCAGTCTTCATATTGTGTTCTCACGTGGGTAGTTGATTTGTACAGCAAAACCCTCGGAGCTAAGGTGGACTAAAAAGATCCCATTTTACAAAAAGGGAAGCGAGGTTCCAAGAGGTTGTGACTTACTTATTATCTCTCAGCAACGCACCTGGCTCCAGCATCCTGACACGCTGAACGGGACTCCTTGCATTAGCACTTGTCTCTCCCAGTTATCATTATAACAAATATCAGGGCTAACCTTTGAGAACTTACCACTTGCCAGGTGCTGTTCTAAGCACATTACAGGTGTTAACTCAGTCACTGTTTGCAACAACTCCAGCAGTTTGTTACTGTTACTAATTTCATTTTAAGATTAGAAAACGAAGGCATAGCAAGCGAAGTTAAAGTCAGAAACTGTGGAGATTCAGTGCAAGAGAGGCCAAAGGTCTTGCCTTCTTTATAGAGGCAGGATAAATTGGACAGTGTTATTTACGTTTTCTGGCCACCACTCATCACAGCAACAAATAAGATTTATTTGGGTAATAGTAATAAAGGAGCCCTGGTGGCACAGTGGTTAAACACGCAGGTGCTAGCTGAAAGGTCAGTGGTTCCAACCCACCAGCAGCTCCAAGAAACAAAAATGTGGTAGTCGCCTTCCGTAAAGTCTACAGCCTTGGCAATCACATGGGGCGGCTCTACTCTGTCCTATAGGGTCACTATGAGTCACAATCAACTCGACAGCAACGGGTTTGCTTTTGTTTAATGGTAATAAAAAGAACTCTCCCTTTCTCAATCCGAATTCATCCTTTATCCCATTACCTGGAGCTACTTTGCTTCATTGCGTTGGCCATGCCTGATAACATCTGATGTCTACTTGTTTATATCTGTCCCCTGTGGAGAACATAAACTCCACAGGGCAGAGCCTCAGTTCTGCTCACCCTTGCTGCTGAAGTACCTGGTACAATGAATGAATGACATGTCACAAAACGGGCACTTCAGATATTTATCAAAGGAACACATGTGCCTACAGGCTGCTCATTATATCAGAAGACTAAACTGCTTAAAAAAATAGGTACGTCGAGTCGAAAAAATCTGGCAATTGCAAAGACAGACAAAATAGCACACACAATTGGCTCTGTTCACCACCTGTGCTTGGATTAACCGGGTGTGGCACGCCGAACCCTCACAATGGGAGCGATCATGTTTACATAGCCCTTCCCCACCTGGACAAATACCAAATGGGTTTGGGGGGCAAAGGACAAGCCAGGCGGCTGAAGCAATCTCCTGGCTGACCAAGACCCACCAGGTTTGGCTTGGGTGTGGCGGGGGTCAGGATAGTGTGGTGCCCCTAAGTCTTGGGTCTTCTTGCAGTGAGAAGAGGGTCCAAAGGCCCAGGTCCAGGACTTCCTTCTTGTGTCCGAGTTCAAGGACTTTGAGATGTACAGGTTTAGAATTATTTTTGATGATCACACCTAAATCGGTGTTTTCCTTTCCCTTCACACACACGCACACACAAATCCCCTTCAGATGAATAAAAACAGAATCATAATATTTGAACAGAGAGTGACTGTGATCAATTAAAAATGTGTATAGAGAAAGTGCAGTAGCATCCATATTAGCGGTAATGAGAGATGACACACCCCCAGAAAAAGCGCTCTTCCTCCTGCAACACACAGCTTTTGAGAAAAAGAAATCAATGTATGCCAGAACCTGTAAGCACGTCAAGCAGCAAATGGGCTACATTTTTAAAGTTCAGCTGTCCCAGCTAGAACTCAGAACTCATTTTTACAATGTGTTCCCGTGAAGAGCAGTGTAGTGCTATTCTGAGCCCTGGGTCATCGAAATCGCAGACAATGTAAAAAGGGAAGGGGGGAGTGGAGGAGCATATCTTTTTTTCATGCCTGACTAAAGAAAGCATCTTTATTTTCTTTACCCTTCTGCCCCTCCCTCTCCATCCTGATCCATAAAAGCTGCCTGTGAGTCCCAAAGGCTCCTTGCTCAAAAACTGCCTTCATTCCACTTAATTGTGCTCGTGAGGAACCTTTACATAGATCAAGAGGCAGTTGTTTGGACAGAACAAGGGGATGCTGATTGGTTTAAAGTCAGGAAAGGTGTGTGTCAGGGTTGTATTCTTTCACCATACCTATTCAATCTGTATGCTGAGCAAATAATCCGAGAAGCTGGACCATCTGAAGAAGAACAGGGCATCAGGATTGGAGGAAGACTCATTAACAACCTGCATTATGCAGATGACACAACCTTGCTTGCTGAAAGTGAAGAGGATTTGAAGCACTTACTGATGAAGATCAAAGACCACAGCCTTCAGTTTGGATTACAATTCAACATAAAGAAAACAAAAATCCTCACAATGGACCAATGAGCAACATCATGATAAACGGAGAAAAGATTGAAGTTGTCAAGCATTTCATTTTACTTGGATCCACAATCACCAGCCATGGAAGCAGCAGTCAAGAAATCAAGAGATGCATTCCATTGGGTAAATCTGCTGCAAAGGACCTCTTTAAAGTTTTGAAAAGCAAAGATGTCACCTTGAAGACTAAGGTGCACCTGACCCAAGCCATGGTATTTTCAATCACATCATAAGCATATGAAAGCTAGACAATGAATAAGGAAGACCGAAGAACTGACGCCTTTGAATTGTGGTGTTGGCAAAGAATATTGGATATACCACAGACTGCCAAAAGAACTAACAAATCTGTCTTAGAAGAAGTACAACCAGAATGCTCCTTAGAAGCAAGGATGGCGAGACTGGGTCTTACATACTTTGGACATGTTGTCAGGAGGGATTAGTCCCTGGAGAAGGACATCATGCTTGGCAGAGTACAGGGTCAGCAGAAAAGAGGAAGACCCTCACCGAGGTGGATTGACACAGTGGCTGCAATGATGGGCTCAGGCATAGCAACGATTGTAAGGATGGCTCAAGACAGGGCGGTGTTTCGTTCTGTTGTACAGAGGGTCGCTATGCGTCGGAACCGACTCGACGGCACCTATCAACAACAACAACATTAGGAATAAAGCCGTTAAAGCTGAATTAATTCAAAAGAAAATGTGTCAGAAAAAATACATCTATTTTTATAATCTATTGCCCACTGAGGAAGTGGGAATTCTGAGGGTCTTTTGTTTGCTGGGCTCGGTGATGGGTACGAGTAAGAGGCAAGGATGGAGAAAGGGTGGAAGAGGGGAGAAGGTGCAAGAATGTGAAAGGATTTATAGGAGTTGGGAACAGGGATATGTGGAGGTGGGAAAGACAAAACAAACAGGAATGTTAAGGCCATGTGGAGAAACAGGGAGAGGAGACAGCTGGGAAGTGAACTCTGACAGGAGAACAGAGATGCAGACGCCATCTTGAGATGAAGTACAGGAGGTTACCCTTCACTCAAGAATTAGTCCAGTGTAAAAGTTCCACTTCTCACTGATGCCTTCAGGTACAAGTGGTTTCCCCTTGGAGGAAGGAAGAGTGGTAGGACATGGGAACCTAGATTGTGATGACAGATGTATGTGTTTGACTGACGGCCACTGATCTTTTGCCACCCATACCCCAGATGTCTTTAACCCAAACGGCTCTCTCAATTGGTAGAATTTTGAGAAAGGTCAATACTGAAGCCAGATGGCCTAGGATCTGTCCCCAAAGCAAGTCTAAACTATTTCTTGCTTTTAACGGTTTCTTCCCTGTAATTTCTGAACATTCAGATTTTTCACCAGCTTAGTGTTCCCTCCTTTGCCTCCACCTCTAATCCCTTCAGCCCCCAATAAATAAAAAGGTACCCAGGGCAGCCAGAAGGAGACCTCTAACAATGGCTAGGCAGGGGCTGTATCTGCCCCTTGGATTTTGTCCTTAGTAATCTGAAGACCGCCTTTATTTAGTTACCTTGATGCATTTGCCTAACACTTGCAAAGAGAATCTCCGCTGCTTTTGGAGATACGTTTCATCAGGTCAGACTTCCCTGATGGCCACCCTACAGTTCTCTATATTGTGTGACAGCCAACTCTCTCCTACAAAGACGCTTTTCCTTATCAACACACAAGAGCTGACTGCTGACTCTTCACGAATTTTGCAAGCTCGTTGTCAAACAAAGCCACCATTGAAAGTTAAATCAGGAAAACTTAATATTAAATAAATAATGCTGACAACAAGGGTATAAATGCTCACGATTCCTCACTTCTTGATTATGTTCCCGTTACCTCTGCTCCTCAGGGTCATTTATACCTGTTTTACCTGGATGGTGGAAACACTATGGATGAGGGGTATGCTATTACCTCTCTCTTCCCAACTCGGCACTCAGAAATGCCACATTAGCAGTTTGACATTCGTCACAGTGGGAGTATTTACACCACACAAGTTGACAAATGCTACAAAGCAGGGCTTGATGTGTTTTCTTATGTCTAGACATAAGAAGGGAGCCCTGACGGAACAATGGTCAAGGGCTCAGCTCCTAACTGAAAGGTCGGAGGTTCAAACCCACCAGTCGCTCTGTGGGAGAAAGATGTGGCAGTCTGATTACAGCTTTGGAAATCCCTTGGGGCAGCACTACTCTATCCTATAGGGTCACTATGAGTTGGAACGAACTCGACAGCAATGGGGAGACATGAGGAGTCTCTGGGTGTTACAAACAGTTAACAAGCTCAGCTGCTAATCAAATAGGTTGGAGATTCAAATACACTCAGGGGCACCTTGGCAATCTACTTCCAGAAAATCAGCCATTGAAAACCCTACGGAACACAGTTTACTCCAACACACACAAGGCCACCTTGAGTCAGAATCTACTCGATGACAACTGGTCAGTTGGTTAGACATAAGAAAGTGATAAAGTGCTAGTAATGCACAAAAGTGTGTTGTGTGTTGCCACTACATTGTGTATAAAATACAAAAAATTGAGAAAATAATCTTCCAGCATTCAAAAACTACTATCCAATGCATCAGAGTCGTCACTCGTGTTGCTGATGAATGAGCGAAGCTCCCACATACATCTTCATTGTTTCACTTTTGTCTTGCACATTAATACTAAAGAAAATATCAAACAATATTCAAATATAACATTTGTTTCTTAAAAGGTTGGCTACAAATATAGGTCTGGCAGATATCAACAAAAGCATTCTATGAGAATCAATGTGAAGGCTTTATTACTGTCATGGATTGAATTGTGTCCCCCCAAAATATGTGTCAACTCAGTTAGGCCAAATTGTGTGGTTGTCCTCCATTTTGTGATTTTAATTTTATATTAAAGAGGATTAGGGTGGGATTGTAACACCCTTACTAAGGTTGTCACACCCCTGATCCAAGGTAAAGGGAGTTTCCCTGGGGTGCGGCCTGTACCACCTTTTATCTTACAAGAGATAAAAGGAAAGGGAAGCAAGCAGGATTGGGGACCTCAGACCACCAGGAAAGCAGTGCCGGGAGCAGAGCACGTCCTTTGGACCAGGGGTCCCTGTGTGGGGAAGCTTCTAGTCCAAGGGAAGACTTATGAGAAGGCCAAGAAAGAAAGAAAGCCTTCGCTGGGGCTGACACCCTGAATTTGGACTTTTAGCCTGCTTCACTCGGAAGAAATAAATTTCTCTTTGTTAAAGCCATCCACCTGTGGTATTTGTTACAGCAGCACTAGATGACTCAGACAATTATTTGCAAATTTTGTACTATACTTTTTTATCAGCTCATTTAAAATGAACTTACATGTATGTGTGCATTTACATGCATGTTGTTAGTTGCCATTGAATTGCCTCCAACTCATGGCAACCTTACGTACAACAGAATGAAATTTGCCCCGTTGGTGTGTTTGAGTCCATTGTTTTGGCTACTGTGTCAATCCAGCTCAGGGAGGGTTTCCCTTGTTTTCATCACCATGTATTTTATCAAACATGATGTCTTTCTCTAGTGATTGCTCTTTCCTGAAGGTGTGTCCAAAGTAAGCAACCCAAAGATTCGCCATCCTCACTTCTAAGGAGCATTCTGGTTATATTTCCATACATACATACAGTCCCACCCCAATTCCCATGTGGGCTGTTAAAACATTTACCAACACACACCACACACTGCTTTCCACCACTCCTTCATTTAGATGTATTCTCTTTCTCCTTCAGACCAGTTCCCACACCCCAGGCCCTAATCAACACAATGCTTGCTGATACGCCCATCAATAAGCTGTAAATAGGTTTGTCTGTCAAAGTCCTCAGAGAATTGAAGGAAATCCCTTGCATTTATAAGCCTGGTGAAAGCTCTGATACTTGGCCTTACAAGCTCACTTACACCAGCTGGCAGCTTTATTCACTGCCCACTGTTCTTAACTTTCTAAGGCAGCCGGAAAGAGATAAACACCTTTGAAATAGACCAAAGCCTTACTAAGTTCTACAGGATGCACTGCCAAGGGGATTTACAGACCTATACTTCCAAAGGCTTTGTGACATTAACAGCCTTCTTCTGAAAGCACCCAGCTATTTGAGGTAGTTACAAAAATTAAAAACTACATACACGTTTATTTTGCCACACTTGTGATTAACTGGTCATGTTAGTTTTCAACAATTAACTCTGCAAATTTCACTAAAACATCAAGTTTGATTCCGAAATTCCAACAGGAGACAATTTCTTTGACTCAACTGGAGGATAAACGTGCTGTCTTAGCAAAAACTTTTTAAAAAAGGAAGTCCCCTAATTCTTCCCTGGGCTGCCATGAAAACAAGTCTGATTAAAGTGATTGTTGTTTTTCAAACTCAGGGAAGCATAAAGGATTCTATAACCGTCACCAGAAGCATACCACCAAATGAGTGTTTTTTTAACTTAGCAAACCCCCCAAACTCAGGATACTCTGTTACAAAGGATTTCCTGTCATTCTCTGGGAACATACAATAGAGGAAAATTCACAGAATTTGAATTTCTGAAAATACACAATTTAACTCAATTCCACTTCTTCAAATTCTTAATCTTGGCAAAACCTTTTTCTCTGAAGTTCTTCATTTTCTTTCTAACCCTCTCAATAATATTCAAAACATCTATTCCTCAATTTAAGTCTTAATTCTGGAATTACAATATTTACTGATGGTTTTTATCAGAGTAGACTGAGAACAGTATATAACCTCAATCACGTCTTTGATTGATCATTCACTTCCAATGTGGAGTCCTTCAAGCAAGCGCCTAATTAGTCTACATCTTTGTCAGATAAGCAAGTTCTTACAAGATGTTAAGCTGGATGAGGTAAGTATTCCATAATAGTTTTCAGGTGTTTCCTGATGTCACCATGAGTGACTGACATTCTATGATGACTAGCATCTTTAGAACTTTCCTCTCCAGAAGACAATTCTTCTGAATTTGCAAGTAAACAGCCACTGACAAAATGAAACATTTGCTGGAAATGCCCAGCTGTTAATTAAACATTGGCATCTGATATTTATGTGTAGTTAAGCAGGGCATCTCACCAGAAGTTAAACATTTTAGATATAATTTTTCAAAATAATATTTATTGGTTTTAGGTGAAGGTTTACACAGGAAAGTAGGTTCCCCTTTAACGATTTTTATATATAGTGTTTCATGCTATTGGTTATAATTTTTACAATGTATCAGCATTCTCATTATTTCCATTCTGTTTGTTCTGTTTCCATTGATCTTGCATCCCTTTCTCTCCTTGCCTTCTCATCTTTGCTTTTGACCATTTGGGCTCATACAATAAATTGTTTAAGGAAGCACATTACTCATGAGTGCTATTGTTTATTTTATAAGCCAATCTATTATTTGGTTGAAAGGTGATCTACAAAAATAACTTTAATTCCAAGTTCAAAGAGTATCTTAGGGTGATAATCTTGAGTGTTCCTCTAGTCTCAATCAGTTCAGTAGGCCTGGTCTTTTTTAGGAATTTGAGTTTGTTCTACATTTTTCTCCCATTTGATCCAGGGCCTTCTTTTGCATCCCTGGTCAGAACGGTCGGTAGTGGTAGCTGGGCACCATCTAGTTCTTCTGGTATCAGTTTAGAAGAGACTGTAGTTTGTATGCGCTCTTAGTTCTGTGGCCTAGTTTCTTCTTTGAGGCTTTGATTTCCTCCATTCTCTTTTGTTCCATACAAGTAGAGACCAATAGTTATATTTTAAATGGCCACTTGCAAGCCTTTGAATTACAGTGTTGACAAATACTGAATATGCCATGGACAGCCGGAAGAACGAACAAGTCTGTCTTGGAGGAAATACAGCCAGAGTGCTCCCTGGAAGCAAGGATGGTGAGGCTTCGTCTCACATACTTTGGACATGTTGTCACGAGGGATCAGTCCCCGAAGAAGCACATCATGCTTGGTAAAGTAGGTGGTCAGTGAAAAAGAAGACCCTCAATGAGACAGACTGACACAGTGGCTGCAACATTGGGCTCAGACATAACAATTGTGAGAATGGTGCAGAACCGGGCAGTGTTTTGTTCTGTTGTACACAGGATCACTATGAATCAGAATCAACTTGACAGCACCTAACAACAACAGTTTTGACCCTATGTTACGTTCCAGGAACTTCACAGTTTTAGCTTTAACATTTAGGTCAATTCGTTTTGAGTCAGTTTTTGTGCATGGTGTGAGGTATGGATCCTGACTCATTTTTGTGCATATGTATATCCAGTTTTGCCAGCACCATTTATTGAAGAGACTGTTTCTTCCCCTACTGAATGGACTTTGACCCTTTGTCAAAGATCAGCTGCCTGCAGATGAATGGATTTACTTCTGGGTTCTCAATTCTATTCCATTTGGTCTACGTGTCTGTCACTGAACCATTACCAGGCTCTGCTGACTACCATACAGAAGGATGTCACACTTGGTAAAGTAGAGGGTCAGCGGAAAAAAAAAAAGGAAGACCTTCGATAAGACGGATTGACACAGTGGCTGTGACAATGGGCTCAAGCGTAAGGACGACTGTGAGGATGGTGCAGGACCAGGCAGTGTTTTGTTCGGTTGTACACAGCGTTGCTATGAGTCAGAGTCAACTCAATAGCACCTACCACAAAAACAACAACATATTGAGTTTTGATATCAGCAAACGTGAGGCCTCCTACTTTGTTCTTCTTCAATATTGCTTTAGTTATTCGGGGCCTCCTTCCTTTCCATATAAAGTTGGAGATTAGTGTTTCCATTTCATTAAAGAATGTTGTTGGGATTTGGATCGAGGTTACATTATATCTATAGATCACTTTCGGTAGTATTGAAATTTTCACAATGCTAAGTCTTCCGATCCACGAAAATGAAATGTTTTTCCATTTATGTAGATCTCTTTTAGTTTCTCACAGTGGTGTTTTATAGTTTTCTTCGTATGTCTTTTATATTCCTGGTTAGGTTTATTCCCAGGTATTTTATCCTTTTGGGGGCTATTTGTAAACAACAGTTTTCTTGATTTTCATTCAGAGTTCTCCTTGTTAGCAAAGAGGAACTCCACTGATTTTTGTGTGTTGATCTTGTACTCTGCCACTTTGCTGAACCCTTCTAATAGTTCCAGTAACTTTTTTGTGCTATCACTGGGATTTTCTATGTATAGGACCATGTCATCTATTAATAAGGCTAGTTTTACTTCTTCCTTTCCAATTTGGATACCCTTTATTTCCCTTTTTTTTTTTTTTGCCTTATTGCTATAGCTAAGACTTCTAGTACAATATTGAATAAGAGTGGTGATAAGGCATATCTTTGTCTCATCCCCATTCTCAAGGGGCGTGCTCTCTACCCTTCTTGGTTGAGAATAATGTTGGCTGCTGGCTTTGCATGTATGAGGAACCTCCCTTCTATTCCTATATTGCTGAAAGTTTTTATCAAGAAAGGGTGTTGAAATTTATCAAATGCCTTTTCTGCATTGATTGATATGATCATATGATTCTTTGCCTTTGTTTTATTTATGTGATGAAGTATGTTGATTTTCTAATATTGAGCCAAACTTGCATCCCCAGTACAAATCCCACTTGATCATGATGCATTATTTTTTTTGAAATGCTGCTGAATTCTGTTGGCTAGAATTTTCTCGAGAATCTTTGCATCTATATTCATGAGGAATACTGGTCTGTAATTTTCTTTTTTAGTGGTGTCTTTGCCTGGCTTTGGAATCAGGGTTATGCTGGCTTTACAGAATGAATTACTGAGTATTCCTTTTCTACGTTCTGGAATAGTTTAAGCAAAACTGGCATCGACTCTTCTCTGAATGTTTGGGAGAATTCTCCAGTGAAGTCATCTGGGCTAGGGCTTTTTTTTGATTGAGAGGGGTTTTGTTTGTTTTATTTTTTATGACAGAAGCCCTGGTGGTGCAGTAGTTTAAATGATAACCAAAAGGTCAGTGGTTTGAACCCACCATCTGCTTCACGGGAGAAAAACGTGACAGTCTGCTTCCGTAAAAGATTTATAGCCTTGGGAACCCTATGTCGCAGTTCTACGCTGCCCTATGGGGTCTCTTTATGAGTCGGAATTGACTCGATGGCAGTGGGTTTGTTTTTTTAATGGCATCTTCAATTTCTTCTGTTATGGGTATGTTCAAATTTTCTACTTCTATTTGTGTGTTAGTTCAGGTAGGTAGTATGTTTCTAGAAATTTATCCATTTCTTATAGATTCTCCAATTTGTTGGGAGTACAATTTTTCATAATATTCTGTTATGATTCTTTTCGTCTCCATTGGTTCTACTGTAATGTCATCCATATAATTTCTTATTTTATTTGTATCTTCTCATTTTTTCCCTTTGTCAATGTGACCAGTGGTTTGTCAATTTTATTGATCCTCTCAAAGAACCATCTTCTAGTCTTATTGATTCATTCTATTGTTTTTCTGTTTTCTATTTCTTTTATTTCTGCTCTGATCTTTACTATTCCCTTTCTTCCAGTGACTGTGGACTTATTTTGCTGCTCCTTCTCTGTTTGAGTTGTAGGGTTAAGCTATTGATTTTGGCACTTTCTTCTTTTTTGATGTGTGCATTTATTGCTATAAATTCTCCTTTGAGCACTGCTTTTGTTGTGTCCCAGAGGTTTTGGTATGTTATGTTTTCATTCTCATTTTACTCTAAGAACTTCTTAATTTCATTTTTAATTTTTTCTATGACCCAGTAGTTTTTAAGTAAGGTGTTATTCAGTTTCCATGTATTTAATTTTTTCCTTGTTCTTTCTGTTACTGATTTCTAGTTTTATAGCGTTATGATCAGAGAAGATGCTTTGTATTATTCTGATGGTTTTTAATTTATTGAGGCTTGCTTTGTGGACTAAAATATGGTCTGTTCTGGACAATGATCCATGTGTGTTAGCGAACAATGTGTACTGTACTGCTTTCGGGTGGTGTGTTCTATGTATTTCTAAGAGGTTCAGTTGGCTGACTGTGTTATTTAGATCTTCTGTATCTCTGCTGAGTTTCTTTCTAGTTGTTCTGTCATCAGAAAGTGGTGTGTTAAAGTCTCCTACTATTATTGTAGAATTATTTTTCTTTTCAATTCTGTTAGAGTTTATGTATTTTGGAGCTCTGTCACTGGGCGTATTAAATATTTATCATGGGTTATGTCCTCTTGGTGGACTCACCCTTTAGTCATTATATAATGCCCTTCTTTGTCTCTTATAATGGATTTTGACTTAAATTAAAATCAAAACTTAAATTTAAAACAGTGAATGAGGAAACTTATGGACTGTAAATGCCCTGCCGGCTTACTCGGCACAGCGTGGTCATCTTGAGACAAAGTGAGCAGCATTCTTGGATGAGGAGCACAGGAAGACAACTTCATGGAATCCCCAGTAGGAGAGAGATATTGTGTAGACAAACCTGGAACGAAGCAAGGCGAGCAGAACATGAACTGGATCGAAGGAGAGAAAATATAGGAATGTGGATGAGAGCCCTAGGGATCCGAGGGACCACAGAGCAGGGAGGGAGCCAGAAAACAGGGACAGAACTACTTACCAGCAGTGGTCTCTGATCACCTATATTATTGCCACGCCTACACTCTTTTGGCTACTGTTTGCCTGATAATTTTTTTTCCATCCTTTGATTTTTAACCTATTTATATCTTTGTTGGAAACCCTGGTGGCATAGTGGTTAAGTGCTACCGCTGTTAACCAAAAGATTGGCAGTTTGAATCCACCAGGTGCTCCTTGGAAACTCTGTGGGGCAGTTCAACTCTGTCCTATAGGGTTGCTGAGTTGGAATCGACTTGACGGCAATGGGTTTGGTTTTTGGTTTGTGTCTTTGTGTCTAAGGTGTGTCTCTTGTAGGCAACATATTGATGGGTCTTGTTTTTTAATCCACCCCGCCACTCTCTGTCTCTTGACTGGTGCATTCAAGACACTTACATTTAGAGTGATTATCAATAGGTATGAATTTACTTGTGGTATAACGGTTTCTTTGTTCCGCTTAATTTACTGTGCTGAGTTCTTTTTGTTTATGGATTTTCTTTTTGCATCTTTCATTTTGTGTTTACTGAGTTGTCTTCTTTATTTTTAGTATATTTATTAATTTGCTTTGTGGTTTTTTGTGGTTACTCTGAAATTTACATTTATCTGCCCAAGTTTAAAACAATCTGTTATATATATTGACATCATCTTGACTTCCTCTCCATATGAAAGTTCCTTAACTATATACCATTTTTTCCCTCTTTCGGTTTTGAAGTTGTTATTGTTCATAGATTGACATCTCTGGTTCGCTGTCTTCAGTTTTGCAGCTTTATTTTACTTTTGAGAATTCTCTATCTGTTCACTTTGTCTCAAGATGGCCACCCTGTGCTGGCCTGGCTGGCAGGGATGCTACAGTCCATTAGTCTCCTTGTTAGCTGTTTTCATTCAGTTTCTCTTTCCCTTTGGTGCTCAATCTAATTCTTCAACCTTCTGTTTATTGTCCTGGGTTGCCAGATTGTCATCTGTACCTGTTTCACTTGGTTCCTCAGTTCTCTGCATAGGCGGACAGCATGGTGTGTGTGACTAAGGCGCCATCTTGGGCCATCTCCCTTGGATATGTTTTTCCCGCTGGAGAAGATACCCCAAGAGTCAATCAAGTGCTTTAGTAGTGAACATGAGCCACAGCTTTGCAAAGCACAATAGCAGTACAGGTCAGGGACTCTGGCCACAGGTGCTCTTCTCTCTGAACTGCCACACATTGCAATGCCACCTTCCTTTCCTCTTTTTAAATGAGTTACACCCTACTTAGCCACTCTCCCCTTCTCCTCTTCCCTACAATAATACGACCCTCTAACCACCATATCAATCAGTCCAGGCTCTGTTATTCCTTGGTACAACATGGCACAGCAAGGCCAGAGGCAAATGGCCACTATAAGGTAAGCTTCATCACCATCACCTCTTCTTTTCTGTCACTGCCTCCCATTCTCCCTAAAAACACTCCCCAGACACCTTGCCATATACGGTCTCCTTATTCTTCATTTAGAATCTGCCCTCTACTCTTTACTCCAGACTCCTCAGACTGTAATCACACCCCATTCTGTTCTTCTCACAAGAAATTCTAGCCAATGTGAATTTACATCTGTACATTTTTTTTTTTTTTTTTCTGCTGTGGGAATTTAAATAAGTGCACATTACAAGATTTCTATTAGGGAGGTTTAGGAACAAGAGGTGGCTGAAGTTGAGGAGAAAGGGAACTAAGAAGATGCCAGCTTTGGGACGGGTGAAAGAGGCCAAGGGGAGGGAACTGGAGAACTCTGGAATGTACTTTTGGGGTTTGTCTGTGGGAAGGCAGCTCAGGCAGGTAGGTAATGTAGCGAAGGGCCCAATGGTGTATGATCTGGTAAGAAGTTATGGTTGTACGGAATGCTTTAAATCCTCTGTATTGTGGAAGAGAGTGGGCTTTGTGGAGGTTATAGGTTATCCAATGCTTTATTCACCTCAAGTCCCCAGTCTAATCTGCCTCTGAGGCCAAGGTGTGGTCTTGGAAATAGAGAGTAAGTACTTCAAATCATGAAATCACAAAGGCATTTCCACCTTTTTAATGAATGAATGGGTAAGACAGATAAGCCTTGAATCTACACTGACCATGAGAGCCGATTTTCCATGAGTTGCTGAGAACACTTGTTGCAACTCATAACTTTTTAAGAAGTACAATGTGCCCGGTGATAATCTTACCAGAAGGTATGACTCTAAAGTGTAATTTATTCATTCAGGGACTTCTGGGAATAGAGTTCTAATTTTGGTGAGGTGACACAATCATCTAAACTTATACAATAGTACAAAATCTGATTTTCACCTGACTGTTTTTCCTGGGATGGATCAAATGGTTAAGCACTGGACTACCAACTGAAAGGCTGGCAGTTTAAACTCACCCTGAGGTTTCTCAGAAGTAAGGCCTGGCAATCTGGTTCTGACAAGTCACAGCCTTGAAAACCCTATAAATTGTGGTTCTACTCTTCACACTTGCGGTCACCATGAGTTGAAATCGACTCAGCGGCAACTTTTTTTTCCCTAGAGTTTACTCAACAAAGAAGGTAGAAATACAAGTATTTCTTTAAAACTTCTTATTTGCAATAAAAAATTCTTCAAGCTAACCCTCAAAAGGGTAGTATGCTGACCAGAAGTAAAACTACAATGTTGCTTTTCCATTCCATAGTAGACCACAACAAAAGTGGGAAACCCCAAAGCACCAACCCTGGATGGAGGGAGTAAGGAGGCCTGGGGAGGTCAGACTGTTGAGGCCCGGCCATCACAAGGCAGTCCCTTGCCCCCATGCAATGCTTGGGGGCCTTACCCTCTGCCTTGAAGGTTGCCAGCAACAGTGACAAGGGAGAAATCACAAATGTTCATTAAACAGCTGGGAAAAGCCAAGTACTGTGTAAAACTTTATCCACTGTTATTCTATGACCATAACAATCGTCTGCAGTAGTTATAATTATACCCCATTTAATGTCAGTATGAGTCCAAATCAACTCAACGGCAACGGGTTTGGGTTTTTTAATGAATAAAGAATGTAGTAAGTAACTGCCGTTGTCATTAGGTGTCGTCGAGTAGATTCCAACTCATAGTGACCCCATGTACAACAGAATGAAACACTACCCGGTCTGGCACCATCCTCATAATCATTGCTATGTTTGAGCTCATTGTTGCAGCCACTGTGTCAATCCATCTTGCCCTCTTTTTCGTTGACTCTCCACCTTACCAAGCATGATGTCCTTCTCCAGGGACTGGTCTCTCCTGATAACATGTACAAAGTAGGTGAGACAAAGTGTCACCATCCTCACTTACAAGGAGCATTCTGGCTGTACTTCTTCCAAGAGAGACTTGTTTGTTCTTCTGGCAATCCATGGTATATTCAATATTCTTCACCAACACCGTAATTCAAAGGCATCAATTTTCTTTGGTCTTCTTTATTCATTGTCCAGCTTTTGCATGCATATGAGGCAACTGAAAACGCCATGGCTTGGGTCAGGTGCACCTTAGTCCTCAAAGTGACATCTTTGCTTTTCAACACTTTAAAGAGGTCTTTTCAGCAGATTTGCCTAATGCAATACACTGATTTCTTGACTGCTGCTTCCATGGGCACTGACTGTGGATCCAAGTAAAATGAAATTCTTGACAACTTCAATTTTTTCTCTATTTATCATGATGTTCCTTACTGGTCCAGTTGTGAGGATTTTTATTTTCTTTATGTTGAGATGTAATCCATACTGAAGGCTGTGGTCTTTGATCTTTATCAGTTAAGTGTTTCAAGTCCTCTCTGCTTTCTGCAAGCAAGGTTGTATCATCTGCATATTGAAGGCTGTTAATAAGTCTTCCTCCAATCCTGATGCTGTGTTGCTCTTCATATATTTCAGTTTCTTGGATTATTTGCTCAGCATACAGGCTGAATAAGTATAGTGATAGGATACAACCCTGACACACACCTTTCCTGACTTTAAACCACACAGTATCCCGCTGTTCTGTTTGAAAGATTGCCTTTTGGTCTATATACAAGTTCCTTATGAGCAAAATTTAAGTGCTCTGGAATTCCCATTCTTTGCAATGTTATCCATAGCTGGTTAGGAACCACACAGCCAAATGCCAGGAAGAAACTAGTAAGTAGTAAGTAACTAGTTCAGTTTGTATTCAAATGGCAGTCCATCCAAATTTAAAAGTATGAACCATGCAATCTTCATTCCTTGTTTAAGAAGGGCAAGAGATGTGGAATTTCAGACCTCTCTGAGGCAAGAGAGGCAGATTCCAAGGTAGCCTGTTCCAAGTTAGAACTATGAAGGTATTTATTTTCTCACTGAAAAACACTTGTTTTTTTTTATAGTACTCATAAAAATTATACTATGCCTCAGCTACTTTATGGGTCAAATGGGCTTTCTTGTATTAGCCTGAGGTCACAATCACTATTTATAGTATTTTTATGGACTGTCTTCCAAAAATAAACTCTTAACGCTACAAGCCATCCATTCATTTAAATATTACAGTGCTTATTATGCATTATAAAATACGACTATGCACTGTGGAATGAACAAAACAGGCAAAAAAAAAAAAAAAAACCCTACTCTAACAGGGAAATTTGTCTATGGATGGGGTAAAAGTCGATATTAAGAAACTATTGTTATTTTTATTACTGTTAATTGTATGGTAGTTATATGGGAAAGCATCCTTATCAGTTAGAAATACATACTGAAGTATTTATAGGTAAAATAAAATGATATCTGGGATTTGCTTTTAATACTCCAAAGGGGAGGAGGGAGGATGAGAGGGGAAATAAACAAAATTGGCGAAATGTTTACGATTCTTGAATATGGAAAATGGGTACACTGGGTTCATGAAACTGCTCTCTCTACTTGTGTACGTTTAGAAATTTTCTTAATTAGAAGATGAAATTCTACTCTCCGTG